>NC_091821.1:18044700-18644700 GCF_038994185.2 Dermacentor albipictus
AAAAAAGAAAAAAAAAACATATCCACTTTAAACATCTTTGAACGCCGTTATGACGTTCAAGGTGCATGTCACACGGAAAGTGGGCCATCTGAATTTTATTGCGAATTCTCGGTGCAAGCCCTTAGCTTTCTTCTTGTTGGAGTTATCTCAAGGGGTATCCCAGCTGAGATACAATAAAGCTTCTATGCCTTGTCCGCTTGGAGAGAGAGGGGGACCTCAGACTAAGAATCCCTCACACTATCTTATTTTTTTTTAAATAAAAGATGTTTACTCTCACTCTCCACGCTGCACGGGGTAAGGGGCTTAGAGTGTTGCATTTAGTAGGTGAGATGGCCTTTCGCTAGCTCTCAGATGGTCTTCTGCACCCATGAGTCCTAGTAGGTGTTTCGTGGACGTATGAAAGGTATTTTATCTTTAGTGCCCTGCAGAGTAGGGTGTCATTCTGGTTTGTTTCGGGCTGAGTAAGGATATCGTAAGCGAGGAGGTACGTTATTCTAGTGGTTATGAAAACTTGTATGGTGCGGAGTGCGTTTTTCTATACTAGTATTTGTCGGTGATTGGTGATGTGCTTTATCATATATGTTATTTTGGTGATTTCTTGATGAAATAGGTATAGGATATGTGTCGCCTTGTGAAAGAAAACTTGCGGAAGAAAATGTTAACTGTAATGTGCACCTCTCGGATATTCAAGTAAAAGATATTAATTGTAATTTTGCCAAGAAAAATAGTAAATTTGTTAGATTTTCGTAATAATCTTGGCTCTTAAAAGTTTTAACGGTAAAATTTGCCTATAAGGACCACTACATACGGAAGACAAACCTTCACACGTTCAGCAGAGGAATTATGGAGCGGTTTACACTAAGATATATTTTATAAGAATCTTCTCGTAGAACCATGCTTCACGTACTGGAGCAAACTTCGGAAGCACGTCACGTGACAAGAACTTTTTTTCCAGCAAGAATATACTATATTATTGTGCAGTTGCTGTAAAAATATTAATCGAGCAATTTCGCTGCCCTTAGCAAGATCCAGGACAGGCGTCCTGGTAAGTGTCCGTCTAACGGATATTTTTCGGTCAGATTTCGAATCGATAAACCTTAGAAGACGCTCTGGCTTCTCCAACTTATTGATGATGTATTGAAGATATCGGTACAGGTAGGTAAGCTCCCTCATAAGTCCACTCATTGAGACTCAAGCTAAGCCGTAAGCATGAGTCTGTGTGAGCTCGCTTGCGTGAGTAGAATCCTGGTGAGTGAGAGTCCAAGCGAGCCTTAATGAAAAAAATCTATTTTGTGAGTGAGTCTGAGGAAGTTCTGCTTGTTTGGCCTACCTGAAAAAAAAAAACTGAAAGAAACACATCGGCTGACACATTTAAAACTGTTTACGTGTGGGAATGCGAAAACATTAAAGTCCCTTTGGAGAAGTGTTTTCGATTGATGTTTTCGTCATGTATTAAAGTTCTTTCTGCTTATTCGGCGTGCGTGTGTGCATATTTATTGCACACATGCCGGCTCATTTTATGCACTCATAATAGGGCGTCGTGAGTACATGGCAGTCGACACAGCACCGGTGAAATCCGAAGAGCAACTGAGCGCGTGAGGCAGCGAGTTCATTTTATGCACTCAACACGTGGCGCCCCCTCCTCCGCATTGGATGCGCCATCACGTGCCCCATGACGCAGGCACTCGGTCACACTTTTAGTGAGTCATCTGGCTGACAAAAGCTGTGGCTATGCGTGTGGTACGGCGCACACACCTGGCACACCTTTAGTGAGCCGGAACCGTGGAAACCGCCCTGGCGTTGGGGTCTCGCGCACTGGAGGCCCGGGCTAGATTGCCACCCAGACCGAAACGTAGAAAATTTTCCTTTCAAAGCCACCAATTTACTGCGTCTACAGGAACCGCCTTGGGAAATTTGACGCCAATCGAAGCATTTTTGCCGTGTTTTTTGCTCTTTGCGGCACCGGCTATTTTTGGTATCATCGATCGCCCACACCGCCGACTACGACAGATTTTCGCGTAATGGGGTGTATATTGCTTTCACATTAAAACAAACATCGACAGTATCGGGGCGATCGCGGCAACCTGGTGCAGTGCGCAGCTTGCGACGCACGACTGCGTAAAAAAAAGCCTCGAGCACGAGAAGATGCGGTCGTTGTTCGCATTGTCATCCGGCTCGGCGCCGCACTTCCAAACCTCCTACCCCGAACGCACGCCACCGGTTTTACGCACGCCCTTATCGTAGCACTAATTGCACAAGTTGACGGTGCCAAGTCGAAACTGTCACAGTCCTCCTAATCCCTGTCGCTCTTCTGCATCTCGTTTTCCTACTAATCGCGCTTCCACTGTTCGCTGGAGGCAGGTTTGGAACGGAAATGGGGAAATGCTCGCTGCGATTGAACATTCGGGAACTCGAAAGTAGTTTATGCAGCGCAAGCTTTCCCTTTCATCCTTGCTGCCGAATCAAGACAAGGCTAGACGCTACGGCTCGGTGGGCTGCGGTGTTGCGAGAAACCAGCAAGATCGACTCTGGCAGATTCCCAAGTTTGCCAGGTTTGGTCGACTCACTTAGCGTTGTCACTCTGCTCTCGCTCGACCACGTTTCTCTTTTGCTTGGACTGAGCGTCGGCGCTGTTGCTTTAGTTTGTAAGCAGTGCTACCTGGCGTTCGGCGAGGCTGATGAACGCTGCCAAGGCACTGGTTCGTGTTAGGTATCTACATTTGAGGTAATTTCTATAATGGGTGGTACTCCTGTTGCTTCTCTGGAGCGGCCCGTTTTGCCAAGTGATCAGTGTCCAATGCAAATTTCGGGAACGACGAGGTGAGCCGGGCTTTCAGAAGTGCCCTCGTGAATCGTAGTTCCATGAACGTTAATAATAATATTTGGGGTTTTACGTGCCAAAACCACTTTCTGATTATGAGGCACGCCGTAGTGGAGGACTCCGGAAATTTTGACCACCTGGGGTTCTTTAACGTGCACCTAAATCTAAGCACACGGGTGTTTTCGCATTTCGCCCCCATCGAAATGCGGCCGCCGCGGCCGGGATTCGATCCCGCGACCTCGTGCTCAGCAGCCCAACACCATAGCCACTGAGCAACCACGGCGGGTTGTTCCATGAACGTTGGTGATGCAGCTTTCGAACGGACGCTTGTTGCCATTGACGAAGGACAAAGAATTTCGCGGATCGAACTCACGGTGGAAATCGATGTAAGCGAAGCTTTCTGTGCTGTTTGCTTTGATTGACTATAATTAGCGATGATGTTGATGGCGAATCTTTAATTTCTTGAACGTTTAGTCCAATACGAGAGTGGGGAGTTGATGTTAAACGCCTCATTGCGTGCACCACTGCTGTTTGTCTGCGTAGTAGACATAAAACACCGGGCCACACGTTTGCTTTAGGCATTGTTGTCTGCCAAGGTTCGTAAACTACGAGAGGGTTGAGCATTGTATTGTTTCACATGGCACATCACATTGTGAAAGAAGTGCTAAACTTTATTTGAATTATGGGGCTGTACTTGCAAAAAGCACAAAGAGATTATGAGGCGCGCCGTATAGGCCTCGTGCACCGCCTATAGAGGCGCCACTGATAGCCACCTAGCGGGCGCTTCCAACAATACGCGCGGGAGCAGTAGCAGACGACAACGCTTTACAGCAAGGGTGACTGAAGTTCGCGGCCGCGATTTGTCCTTTGTTCGGGCGCCAGACTGCTTCTTCTGCGGTGACAGCTGTAGGGAAGGCGCAGACCTCTGTGGGAGCGAGTATGAACAATTGTTACCGGTGTTTGGGGCAACATGGTCCACATACGCGCCAGGTGCGTCCCGCCGACAAACGCCATGAAGACCATTTACATGAAGTGGAGCTCCTGTAAACTAGCCGACAAATTTTGTTGTCTAATGCGATGTCTCGACCGTGTTTTTTTTTTTAATTCTACCCTTTCCGTAATGCTGCTTCTGTACCTCAATAATAAGCACCCGTCGTTAATGCAAACTTTGATAACAAATCCGCATGGTGCGATGTCTGCATATGCCGTTGTGATTTTTCTGCCGATGAATACATGTGACGCCGCCAAATAAGTGTAGTGAAAGTCGCCTGAAGAAGAATAACTGCGAATTTATTGATAGAAACGCGTACACTATAGTCAACGAAGCCACCAAACACACGGGTTAATAAAAGGGCGTGTTAGCGCTGTACCGCCGATGAACTGCCGTTCGCGCTGCAGTTTTCGCAAATTTAAATTCCCTAGGGGAGCTGCTTGGAAACGTACAAAGCTATAGTCTGACTAACTTCGCACTACTTTTTTGAAATGTTACTAGAGAGAGGTGCCACATGATATATTTAAAGGCAGAGCAGCGCCAGTCAAACTAGATCCAGCGCTGGCGGCAAGGCCGGGTTTCGTCCTATGCGGCGTAAGCATAATAAGAAATAATTCAGTTGAGTACAAAATTCACTTGCAAGAAGCAACTACGTTGTGAAACAAACAAATCACTCGGCGTGTTAAGTCTGGTCAGACAGCATCAAGGTGTGATGACTTACCAAACGTGACGCGCACTATTCAGCAAAAAATGGAACAAAAATACCATATGCAGGAACTATTAGCAATTCTCGCCCTGAGCTACCTAGTTTCTAAACACATTTCCCAAAAAACCACAATATCTAAGATGTCCTCGGGCGAAATGAATAAAGCTGTTAAAGAAGCACTTGCTTTGTGTCATTCCAATAAGACACAGCGTGATTTATACCCTTTGCAAACGAGGCAGGGTGAAAACCTCGTAGCTAAAAAGAATCAAGAGTTATGCATGAAGCAACTAGTAACAGTTAAACATGTGCAAAACCACGCATAATATAGATGTAAAAACATGAAGTGCGCGACAGCTGGTGCGAGGATTTACCGGGCCACATAAAACTAACAATTTCAGTTCTTGCAAACTTCTGTAGCTTTAACATACAACACAATGCGCTCATGCAGTCGTGCTGCCTAGCTAGCCCAACGCGGTAAAGAAGCGGAAAACATTATAGGCGGCAAACGGCATTGCGAACTTTAGCGAAATGCCTTTAAACTGCATGTTGCACTGCAGACGAACTTCGTCGCTTACGCGTCTAACTACAATCGAGTAACAAAATAATAATAAAAAAGAAAGAACGCCGAAGCGACAAAGGAAAGAATGGGAACAAGAAATTTCGCGCCGAAGCGACGATCCATTGCCACCGTTGCTCCTGCTGATGAGGCTTTGCGGGGAATAATTACAACCGTATCGCCGGCACGTTTTCGCCGGTATTTGAGCCCCCCACCCTGCAACAATTCTTCTTCGTCATTCTTAGGAAGCTTTGGCCATCCCACACATGCGAAGGGTGTTGCCTATTTTGCTCTGAAAACACAAATAAGACGGAGAAGCACTATCAGCGACGCAACAAACTACGGCGTGCTACGGCGCGCGGCTCGCTCCTCTCCCGTGCGTTCTGCGCAAGGCCGCCACCAATGGCGCGGCCATTGGCGTGCACGCCGCGTATAGTGGCAGTCTCATAATTAATTTTGACACCCCGGTGTTCTCTCATCATCATCATCATCATCATCATCATCGTCGTCGTCGTCGTCGTCGCGGTCATCATCATCATCACCGTCATCATCATCATTATCATAGTCCTGGTTTCGCCCACTGCCGGGCAAAGGCCTCGCCCATACTTCTCCAACTACCTCGGTCATGTACTAATTGTGACCATGTTGTCCCTGCAAACTTCTTAGTCTCATCCGCCCACCTAACTTTCTGCCGCCACTTGCTACGCTTCCCTTCCCTTGGAATCCAGTCCGTAACCCTTAATGGCCATCGGTTATCTTCCCTCCTCATTACATGTACTGCCCAAGCCAATTTCTTTTTCTTGAGTTCAACTAAGATGTCATTAGCACGCGTTTGTTCCCTCACCAAATCTGCTCGTTTCTTATCCCTTAACGTTACACCCATCATTCTTCTTTCCATAGCTCGTTGCGTCGTCCGCAATTTAAGTAGAGCCCTTTTCGTAAGCCTCCAGGTTTGTGCCCCGTACGTAAGTACTGGTTAGACACAGCTGTCATACACTCTTCTCTTAAGGGATAATGGCAACCTGCTGTTCATGATCTGAGAATGCCTGCCAAGCGCCCCCCAGCTCATTCTTATTCTTCTGATTATTTCAGTCTCATGATGCGGATCCGCGGTCACTACCTGCCCTAAGTAGATGTATTCCCTTACCACTTCTAGTGTCTCGCTAACTATCGTAAACTGCTGTTCTCTTCCCCGAGTCTGTTAAACATTACTTTAGTTTTCTGCAGACTAATTTTGAGACCCACCCTTCGGCTTTGCCTCTCCAGGCCAGTGAGCATGCATTGCAGTTGGTCCCCTGAGTTACTAACAAGGCGATATCATCAGCGAATCGCAAGTTATTAAGGTATTCTCCATTACCTCTTATCCCCAATTCTTCCCAATCCAGGTCTCTGAATACCTCCTGTAAACACGCTGTGAATAGCATTGGAGAGATCGTATCTCCCTGCCTGTCGTCTTTCTTTATTGGGATTTTGTTGCTTTCTTTATGGAGGACTACGGGGGCTGTGGAGCCGCTATAGATATCTTTCAGTATTTTTACACATTGGTCCTCTACACCCTGATTCCGTAATGCCTCCATGACTGCTGAGGTTTCGACTGAAGCAAACGTTTTCTCGTGATCAGAGAAAGCTATATATAAGGGTTGGTTATATTCCGCACATTTCTGTGTCACCTGATTGATAGTGTGAATATGGTCTATTGTCGAGTAGCCTTTACGAAATCCTGCCTGGTCGTTTGGTTGACAGAAGTCTAAGGTGTCCCTGATTCTATTTGCGATTACCTTAGTAAATACTTTGTACGCAACGGACAGTAAGCTGATCGATCTGTAATTTTTCAACTCCTTGGCGTCCCCTTTCTTGTGGATTATGATTATGTGAGCGTTCTTCCAAGTTCTTTCACGTGCACCTAAATCTATATGCACGAGCGTTTTTGTATTTCGCTCTCGTATAAATGCGGCTGCGGTAGTCGGGATCGAACCCGCGACCTCGAGTAATGACATAGCCGCAGAGCTACCGCTGTAGGCACAGAACTGTTTATATGACGTGAGACAACTTCCGTGGTGTCGCCCATACACTACGGTGGTTTAATGCGGTTTTGCATCGGCACGGCCTGCGTTCTTTGTCCGCTTGCTTGACAAATTTGAATGGCGTTTATTTTTCAGATATAGCGGAAACGCATCGCACTATACGTCGAGTTTACCCGCATCCACTGTCGTGCCTATAGCAGTAGTAGCGTTTCAAGCTTTCTCAGGTCACATTTTCCCTCTCCTGCTCCCCCCTTCCCCCACCTTTATGGGGAGTACGAGCAAAAAGTGGCAAGGCTGTTATCCACTCGTTTCGCGAGTACATCGGTTCTACTTATTTTCTGCCTCCTCACTACCACTCTAACTACCTGCCCTCTGGAGTTGCACGTTAGTAGAAGGGTAAGCGATGCAGTTTCCGCAATGCTTTTGCAAGGGGTGGGGGGGTCGTGAATAATTACAGCTGTCAAAACGCTAATGTGGCGACGCCCAGGGAGCTCCGGCGCGATGTGAATTACCAACCGAGATAGAGAGGATAGAAAGTACAAATCGAGTTTCTCGTGTCGTCTTTCCTCTTTGCCACGCTCTGAACCATCACGCTCTGAACCATCCCCGACGCGGCGTGGAAGACGACGAAGAAGGAGGAGGAGCAGCAGCAGCAGTAGCTGCTTCCGTCTATGAAGAAAAGGCAGGTGAAGGCATTGCATCACCACATCTAAAGTGGTCTTTCTCCATTGGGCTACCTGACTTTTACGCTTATCTTTCAGGCGGAATTATTGGCAATTGTCTTAGCGTTACGCAAATTATCTCCGTCATAAGCCGTAATTTTAACTGCCTACCTGTCTGTCTGTTCTTCACTAACCACATCCAAATTGTCAGATTCATTAGAAATTGTATATTCTCTTCTAAGACACTTGCGTATCGTTCGTTTAGAGAGGGTGCCAGGCCACAAAGGTCTAGCCTTAAACGAACATGTAGATGCACTTACAGTAGCATGCCACGACGGTCCTATAATCCCCATTTTACCTACGTCCGCTTTCATCACTATGGCGTGATTCAGAATCTATACTGCTGCAAATAACTTCGTGCAATTATCGTTGCCAAGATCTGATTTCGCACATCTTAATTTTCCTCGGAACAACAAATGGTGCTCCGCTAGAAAAACCAAAGTAACAATTACGAGACTTACGATTACGACTCCCCCCACTGAACATTTACCTCCACAGGTCTGGTCTGGCTATATGACGTTTGTGTCCTTTATGCAATGAGAGTGAATCTCTGCAACACTTCTTTCTGACATGCCGCCATTTCATTATTCAAAGAAAAAGATTTTTAGAAGAATCCTTCTAAAAGCTTGGCCTGAATTTGACTCTTACTCTAATTCTTTCATTTGGGGCAACCGTACTGCGTTACTGCCACAGGAACGTTTGTGTGGAGGAGGACATCTACATCTTTCTAGGTGAGACAAAAATAATTGCATGCTAGATTCCTTCTTAGACTTATGATGCTCAAATGTTTTCTTTTTTATGTAATACTTGCATAATTGATTTTCTTTAACAGTCGACATTCTAAATCCCATTCGCAAGATACTTATTTCATATCACCCTAATTTGTTGAACAAAAAGAAAATTGGTAGCAGGTTTTTCACCGCCTGATTCATGGCCGATCCCCCAGAGTGGGTTGCACCCTTTCACTAAGGATCAAGAACAAGAGCAGCAGCAGCAGTAAAGACACAGCAGCAAACCCATGCCACAAAGGTTCCTCAAGGACAGCAACCTGACGCTTCTTAGGGTGTGCCACCGATGCCATGGTTATGTGCCGCTTTCAGGGAACGCCTTTCACGTCAACGCTTTGTCGAGCTGTGCCATGAATGCACTGGGTATATGTCACTCTTCAACGCACTTCCCGCCAACTTGAGTCATTGAGCATGTGCCACTCAGTGTGCAGGAAGCGCGGGCAGAATGATAAGCATTCGCAGGCACTGGCGCACCACGCTTCTTGTCTCGGAGACCACGCCCATGCTTCTCGGCAGTGCCACTATATGGCGCAGCGTGTCCGGGAAGAAGCGCGACAGAAGAGCTCGCATCTGCGCGCCTTGCATTTCGGAGGCCACGCACAGGCTCCGCGGCACCGGTGCTTGATGGCGCCGGATGTTCTTCGTGAAGGGTGGACGTAGCCAGCGGCACATGACCCGCGCAGCATGAACGTCTCCATGGGAACGGGACGCGTGGTCGCAACTTGGTGGATGTATGATAAGCTGTCTACCTTTGAGGTGAAGTGCAAGCACACATCGCTATGCCGTCTGGCGGGTGGTGCGTTTTTTACGTAGGTACATTTCTCTATGCAATTACAACCAAATGGTTTCGACATTCATGGTGTATGGGAAACGTGAAGGAGGAGCCCCGCAGCAGTACGTGCCTGATACATAACTTGTTTCGACGGTGGCAATCGCGGACGGTGGCAATTTCGACGGTCGACAGTCATCGAGAGTTGAGTTCTACCGCTGTTTTTTTTTTCTTGTGCACAATTTTAGCAGCGTCCACTTACGTTTAAGACGAAGGCCTTCATAATGACACGTGTACTTATCTTTATCGGGCAACCACGTTTCGCCGCTTAACAACTGTAATCGCACAGCGAGGAACGCGTCTGCACGTATCCGACGTTTCTGGAAAGTTATCGACGCTTCTAACCGCGTGTCTGTTGTCGCCGAACCTTGTGTTATCAGATTTCATCGCGTGACACGAATGGTGTAGAACTTTGTGGAAAACACGCGGGTCCCATCAGTTAATCTGGAACATTCGACGACTGATCTATAAAAGCCGACGCGCTTGACCCGCTGATCAGATTTTCGACGATCGCCGACTGTGTTCGCCGCTATCGTTGTGCTTTAAGTGTAGCCTGTTTTGTGGGCACAGGTTCGCCCAATAAAAGCTAGTTTTGTCTTTCACAGTACTGCTACTGTGTTCTCTCTTTACCGTCACTAACACGTGACAATACGACACAGTGCCAAGAAGAAAGAAGTTAGTCGTATCCTGAGCTGCCAAACACGCGTGCGTGCGCCACCAAAACAAAAGCTCGTGCGCACGCGTGCAAGAGTGCAAAACTAAGACGTTTCATGCCTTGTAAAGATTTCTTTCGTATATTCTATCCTTAAGCGAAATAATCCCACCACTGTCAAGATCGCGGTCCATGCTTATTTATTTCCTTAAAAAAACATTGGGATACACATAAACTTCGTTGTATGGTTAAAATTATTGTGTATACTTTTTCTTAAGTGTTTTGCGTTTGTATTCTCTTCTGCATGTGCTATATATTAGGTTCGTATGAAGGGGTTTTAATATTTGACGTGTTCAGTCCATGAGAAAGCAGGAATGATGGAGAGCGTGTAGGCCAACTGTACTTGCCTGAGTTTGATTTACCAGAGTCACTCAGACTGAGACTAAACAGTGAGTATGAGTCTACTGAGCCCGGCTCAGTAAAAATATGGTGAACTTGAGCCCGAGTGAGGGAGGCCAGCGGAGTAAAATTTTGTTTATTACGAGTGAAAATCGGTGTGCCGTGATAAAGTGGTTTCCGGTGCACATGAGCAGTGATGTGTCGGATCGCGGCAACGCAAACCACAACGAGACGGCGAACGTGGCGGCGCGAGGACTAACCAACCATGCCGCTGTTACTGCGGGCGACCCACGGACAGAAACCACGGACAGAATGAGCGCGCCTACAACGAAATTGTGAAGTGGTACAGACTAGAGAGAAGGACTACGCCGCCACCTCATCCGGGCTTGACCCGTAAGGAAGCGGTGTTATACCGACAACTTCAGACGGGGCCGTTATTCACCCCGGTGCTGATGAGGCACGTGTGTCCGAATGTTTATGTAGGTGACCTGTGTTGTGTGTGCTGAAAGGAAAAAGCCACTGCAGCTCACATCCTTTGGGACTGTGCCGAGAATCCGCACGAAGCTGCAACGATGACAACGATCCCACCACGGCTCGAGGCCTCAATGAGGTGCTACAATCACGAGGTCCAAGCCGAGGCCGTCCAGCCGATTGAGCGACGATCGAGCGAAACCGAAGGGAGGCTGCCACCCCAGAGGAGGGGCAGGCGCGGTCGACCAGAGGGACTAGTGCTGCCACGGCCGGAGTAAAGGCGTCACACGCCGGCAAGACGTCATGGCCGCATCACGGTGACGCCCCTCTTACAGGGGAAGGCTAATCGTTCTGCAGGGATTCGTAAAAAAGTTGCTTCGCTCGCTCGCACTCCGAGCTCGACTGATGCCGGCTCAGTAGAATTTTGGTGAGTCTGATTTCGACTGATCCTAAAAAAAATATATATTTGTGAGTTATTCTGAGTGAGTTCCGTTCATTTTGCCTACCTATGGATAGGGGTCGCGGATAATACCTGCACATTCCACCTGAATCATTGTTTGGTGACTGTACAACGAAGCTCTTTACCGGAGCCACTCACCTAGCGTCCTAATGCTGTTGATAACGAAATGTTGATAACGCTTATTCGTGCAAATCATTCTTAGTGTTCTTCAGGTCATGCATTAATTTCGCTCGGTCATGATCTCCGTGAAAGCGTTCTCTCAGTTTAGGAGGTAAGTTGAAGAAAAAGTTATGAGTTGACGGACTGATGATTTGAATGCTCTTGAGATGCGGGCGCCATCGAAAGTGTTTGATTTTCCAGGAATTCTTTCGCGGCAACAACGTTATTTTCTTTTTCAAGTGCATGGACACACCGACATGATTTCGCCTTACAAGAAAGGCATGCTGAAATATCTGAAATTGATGTATTCACCGTATGTACTTGCATGGTCCACTGTACAAGATGCTGAAATTCTGGCTATACCATGGCCAACCACGCTTAACTGTCTGGTCTGTCGAACTTAATCATGCGAGAAATTATTTTTTATAACATGTGCTTGGGGGAAATTTTGTATTGGCTACTTGAAAAACATAAATGGAGTGAAAACGGGCGTTAGGGCGTTAGATTCGGCTTTTGTTGACCTAAATGCAGCTATCTGCATTGATTGCCGTGTTTACAAAAGTTGAGGTTCCTAGCACATCTTGCTGGTTTGATTAAGATCGTACCGTTCTGCTTGCTACAATACAAGTTCGGCTTTACTTATGTGTGCAGGCACGCAACAGCTACGTAATCAATTTATGAATAACTACGCTATTCGAGAAGCTTTCCAGATCTCGAAAATTGAGGACGGCTGGAAAGATCAGGTGTGGTGCGCCTGTCCACCTACATTGAGCAACGTATTGCTGAAAGCGACTGCGAATCACAGCAAAATAAAGCGGATGCTGTGGTGCCTCAAATCCTTTTTTGGTAAATAAGTATGCATAGATGTCGCCAGATGAGCAGTGACTAATTGCATAATCACCCTGACACGTTGTAGAGTGAGTTACTTTGTTCATCAGGCTTATTGCAGTAGGCAAAAACAGTCACAGGTATTTCTGCTGTCTCTCAGGTTGCAGTTAATTCAGCTCTTTGCGATGAGCACGAAGCAGCTTCTCGTGCAGGCAGCTTCCAGTCACATGGTTGAAAAGAATGTTCTCTCGTTTATGAATTCCGCTCGGTTCTCACACATTTTTGTGCAAGGGCATGGAGTTGCGCTCTAGCAACACGCATTTGAAAGCTGGGTTTGATTTTACGTTCCTGTGAAGACTAACGAGCTGCGTCTACACAATAATTTCCTGATCGCAGCGTGGGGGACTATATCAAAAGTAAGTCGTGTGTCAGTGTCTGCGTGCGCCTTCAGTATGGCTGTTTAGCCAGCCCGGAATGATAAGCAGTACATGAATTTGGCTAAAAGTATTCCTTCCTGTTTGGAAAAGCATTGGGCATTCTTATATCTGCTTTCAAGAAACAAAATATTTTGTCAGAAATATGTTGTTTATCAATAATTAGTCTAACTTATTTTCTAATATCCACCATGCGACGTCCTCGAGATCGCTGCAGAAAAATTTGTTCACAATGTGCATTATTCGTGGGCGCTTAATCTCAGTTGCGTAGCATGGCCTTGATTTAGCAACAAACATATGCTATATCATGGGTATTTATTTACTCGCTCCAAATTTCTGCATAAGATGAAGCATAGAAGTGCGAAGCACCAGGTCATGGGACCGAATCCCGGCCACGGCGGTCGCATTTGGATGGGGGTGAAATGCGAAAACACCGTGTATTTAGTTTTAGGTGCATGCTAAGGAACCCCTGCATGGTGGTCCAAATTTGCGGAGTCCCCCACCACGGCGTGCCTCATAACCAGATCGTGGTTTTGGCACGTAAAGCCCCATCATTTATTTCACTTTTGTAGGTATAGAAGTTTAGTCACCGCTATCATTTTGAGAGTAGATATTATTACGAATGTGAGAACCTCGAGAATATAACACGAAACACAATTGAGGCATGAAAAAATGCACAATAACCAGAAGTGTGCTTACGCAAAGAAAAATCCGCGTGGGAGAAATGCCCGTGATTCCCACAGAGACTGAACAATTGGAGCGCCAAATTCACACGTACTAATCTCAGCAAGAAAATATGTTCCCCACGATGCCACAGTGGCTAGGTAGCCAGTGAAGAAAGACGTGAAGACCCTTTTACATGACCATCAGAGGAGGATAGGAATATATGTTGGCATATAGCACAACGACTCTCTTCGGTATTGTGTCGCAACATTGCATGTCGGGATATTCGCCGCTAAGTAGCTAGCAATCCCGCATGTTCTGGCGATGTCGCAGGAATTTAAAGGCGATGTCATATGTTATTATTATTGCTTGTTACTGTTTGGTGGCCATTCAAAGCCACGCGGACATTGCTCGCTAACGTTTCACCAGTACCTCCTGTGACTATGGATTTACCTATATTTCGGTCACCTCCGTGTAATGCCTCGACAATAAATGATAATTCATATGCATTCGCCTCTTTCAGCGCTATCCAAACGAGGTTGTTATAGCCCACACAGATCCGTTTGCTTCCTCCTGTTTATGTTTTATAACCTATGCAGGCGTCTCTTCATTAAGTTTTTCCAGGAACATCTGCCCGCACAAAACACCAATGATGCATATGTTGTTGGGCGAGTCGGTAATACATCGTTAACCAAGGTGCTACGCAATACAAACGTGGACGAGAAGAGCACAAGGACGGGCGCCCATATTTGTGCTATTCTCGTCCATGTTTGTAATGCGTAGCATCTTGCAAAGCACCAATGAAATGCGTCATTTTATTTATTTTTTTGAAATACTGTGCGTAAATACAGTTACAGATTCTGATGTACCACCACAAGCTTTGAGCGAGAAACAGGAGGAACCGATGAGATGGGTTTGTGTGAGTCGGAACTATAATAAGTGACAGAAAATAAAGTGAGAGAAAACATAAGAGAATGCAATTGTTATATTTAATGGAAGTGTATAGATGCAAAGGTAAATGCCAATGAAACTGGATGAAATGATAACTGATTAACTGATAGGACCAGGGGTCAGGTGCAATTGCAATGAAGGGTCGCGTGAATGCAACCGATAGTGAGTTAGGTCAGGTGTGCGCCACTTCTGTAATGCAGTATACGAGAGCTTATTGGTCAGCATCCTGCTCATATGCTCGCTTACTACATGGAACCTGTGGTTAAAGGACGTTCCACGTCACTGTTTGGCCGTGAACAGCACCAACGATCCCAAGGCTAATCTTGTACACAAACACACACTCGTTTTTCCCTCGTGTAATTGTATACTGGAACGGCCTTCCTTACGACATCGCTGCCATCACCAGTTCATCTGCATTCACGGAAGAAGTGTCATCGGTTCTCTCACCTTAACTAATATTGTTTTAACAGTTGCGTGAATCCCACCGCTTATGTAATACCCCCGTGCGGGGTCTTTAAGGAAAGAAAGAACGAAAGAAAGAAAGAAAGCATGCAAGAGGATGGCACCTTGGTAGCCTAATCAGCAGAACACCGCTTACGTAATGCAGTGATCTGTGGTTTATTCACAGCTGTGGCAAGATATATTTTCGTCACCTTTTAATTCTTTAACGTTGTTATCGCAACATGTCAAATAAACATAACACTTAACTTCCCCTAATCTTTTTTTAGCTTATTTTCTGTCACTTCCTATCATTGCCACATCTGGGGCGGAATTCACTAAGCGGGCTTACGAACAAATTTTGGCGTAAGAAAAGTCTTACTAAAAAACGTATTCATGAAGCTAAAGATGTTCGTAATATCAGCAAGCTTGCGATGTCCGCCGCTGCAAAGACAATCGCATTAGTCGAAAAATGTTTGTATGTAATGGTAGCACAGGCGCGAAATTCAGTGCTTGCGCCAATAGTAAGCGTAAGTCCATTCACAAAACCTAAACAGCCGTCGCAGCTGTCGGTGTAAGAAGGAACTTCTTCGATAGGGGTGTAGCAGTTTTACGAACCTAGGGCCCTATAACGTAAACCTATTCCAATATGTTTTTAGTCCAATCTCCTGACGTCAAACTTGCGTAACCGCCAACGCAAGCACCGGGCTGTCCCCCCCCCCCCCGCAATGCTGTATGAACAGACCAATCAAACGCTCTCCTTGTTCATAGGACGCTCTTGTTTGCTTGAAAAATGAATAACATTGCCTACACTGAGAGGCTGGTCTTTTCTAATTGGCTGACAAGAGGCGAGGAGCACGCTCAAGTGGACAGGGATACGAATGGGCCGAACCAGTGCACTGAAAGTCGATAACCGGACGAATAAGGTTGTGCCGGCGTCTTCGATTGGTCCGGTTTCCCTTACTTAGCTTACAGTGGCTGGTCGAAAATCGCGGCAGCATGCAACGGAAGCTTAAGAATGACGCTAAAACGGATCCTCAGCAAAGAAGAGTTGGCAGAATGAGGTCGTAAACGTGCCGAAAGGGCTCGAAAACGTTACACGGCCACGCAAGAAGTTTTATAATACGCAAATAAACCCATGCTATCCGGCAGGTGCGAGTAGCCAGCGCCTGAGCGATCGGCTGCAGCCATCTTTTATTCCTTTCGGAACGGGGCAGCCAGCGGCTATTCAGGTGAAAATTTAGTTTTGTTCGGCATATTAATGCATCTTTAACGCGTATGCGTCACTTTGACGCGGTGAATTTTCGCGGTTCTGAGACGTCGCGTGATAGGCAGGTGAAGTGGGCGAAGCCCGAAAACTTCTGACCAATAGCTGGGGGCTAATGGTGAAAAGGTGTCGAATCAGAAATAACTATTTTGTTTTGTTCGGTAAAATTATGCATAATCAGTGTGTGCACGTCACATCAAATGGGGAGCTATCGCGGTTTTCGAGACGTCGCGTGACAGACAGGTGAAGTGGGGGTGATCCAAAAAAGTTTTTGACCAATCGCGGTGGGCTGATTGCAGAATTGGAATAGAAAAGTTGGGAATAGTTTTACGTTATAGTGCCACAGGTCTACGAAGGCCATGTCCACAAAGAATTTGACAAACCGTAAACATGCAAACGTCATAAAAAGAGTAAGACAAAAAACGAGGACTGTTATTCAATGTAGCACACACCAAAAACTGTGACGTCTTAAATCGCGTCTTGGAAATATATTTCACTGCCATGGAGCAGTATAGAAGCATAACTGGCACACCTTGTTATGATCGACCTGTCAGGTGTGAAAAGCATTTAAACAGGCTTTCCTTCGTCCCCACAAAGAATTAGACAAACCGTAAACATGCAAACGTCATAAAAAGAGTAAGACAAAAACGATGACTATTACTCGGTGTTAGCACACCAAAACTGCGACGTCTTAAATCGCGTCTAGGAAAGATATTTCCCTCTCATGAAATGGTATAGAAGCATAACTGACACACCTTGTTATGATCGACCCGTCAGGTGTGAAAAGCATTCAAACGGGCTGCCCCACGTACACATAATTGCCCTCGTCTCCGAAACGGCGTCACGCATTTCTACGAGCTGACACAAAATTATACAAGAAGAAAGCGATGGTCAAGACGACGTCACCCTTTTCCACGAGCTGACACAAAATGATAGAAGAAGAAAGCAACGGTCCAGATGACGTCACCCGTTTCCCCGAGCTGACACCAAGGCAGGGCAAAGGGAAAGACAGAATCCGGAAGAAGACGGCGACGACCCCACGACCACCAGAGCTTATTTAGGGCCGTGCAGGCCCAGGTGTTAATAAGAACTGCTCCAGACTCAGAAGAGAGTCACATCCATGTACCAGTGGAGTGAATACAATCTTTTCTACTTCTTTCATCATCCCGATTCCGGGCTTCGTCGTCGTTTCCTAATTCCGGCGGTGATGACCCCCCTCACCCAGTCGAAATTATATCAACTGGTAGGCAGCGATGCGATACTCCACCCTTCGTCCTGGCTTCAGCAAAATGGATTTAAGCAAATGGGGAAAGTCAGAGCTGGTATTAATTTGTGAAGAGCTGGGAATAGAGGTGCAGAAAATTAAGAGAAAGCCGCACTTTGCTGAGGCGATTCAGAAGTGCGGGGCTCTTGAGGACGAAATTTCAGAAGCACGCGAAGAGATAAAGAAACTAGCTGAGAAAGCTGAAAAAAAGCTGCAGAAGAAAGGCAAATAGCTGATCAACGGGAAGCTGCCTAAAGAGAGGAACGAGAGCAGCAGAGAGCTGCAGAAAGACAGAAAGTTCACGAACTAAAACTAAAAGAACTAGACGTACAGCGGGATCTGGCTATGCAATCGGCAAATAACATCTGACTAAATGAAAGACGTTCAGATGAAGCAGCAGTAAAAATAAGCGATCTGATGTCGTCATACAAGGGAAACGATGACATGGGATTGTTTCTTATTACTTTTGAACTAACCTGTGAGAAAAACGGGTTGGCACTAGCGAGTTGGCCGCCACAGATTCGGACCGATCTTCCTGGCGAAGTAACGGAAATAAATGCAAGGCTACGGAGTGACGACGCAGATGACTATCAGAAATTTTTAGGCCTGTAGCACAGCTCAGAACGAGCAAAAAGTAAGGTCCCAGGGGTAATTAAAAGGAACGGAGAAGAAAGTGATCGCTCACACTGTTGCCCGTTTCTTTCTGCTCGTTCTGAGCTGCGCTACAAGCCTAAAAAAAAAGTCACGACATACCAACTCGCCCAAACTGCCACGCTTTTGACCACTAAAAAGTAAAAGTCGCGTTTCTAAGGAAATATTGGCTCTCGGCGGAGGCTTTCCATCGTCGTTTTCGGGAAACAGCTAGAACGCCGGGCGGGTCTTTTGAAGATTTCACTTATAAGCTGAAAGCCAATTTAATTGAATGACGAAATAGGGAAGACGCGTTCGGTTGTCACGACAAGGTTAATGATTTAATCTGCATGAAGCAGTTCTGTGGGTCCTTGAGCGAAGAGACGCCCCTGTATATTCAAGATAGGTCGGGCGAAAGGGACTTGGAACGTGCTGTAGTGCTAGCAGATGAATTCGCTGCACGTCATGAATTCGAGAAAACGAGTGTCAGGCCATTCACTAAATTGAGCAAAGAGGAAAACAGGCACCCCATTCATCCCGAAAAGGCTGGAGGTGGGACAAGATGTGCAGCGCGATAATTCAGGAGAGAATAACACCGCAGTAAACGAAGAAAGAAAAACAGAAAAAAGTGTTTGAGGCTAGAAAACTGGTCGTCTGTTTCCGCTGCCAGGAGCCTGGACACCTTGCGATCGGCTATCGGAATCCTAAACTTTTTTTCTTTCGTGAAAGACGGCGATAAGAACTTGTCCCTCTTAGAACCCTATTTACAAGAGTAGATAGTTGGGCTAGTGGGTTGAAATGCATACGGAAAAAGCTTAAGTGGAGACACGAGCCCAATGCTGAGAAAAGACAGCGACGAGCGCTGAGTCACAACTGAAGTTTATTCCAAACGCACACACGAATAAACAGAAAAACCGAAACCGAACAAAACAAGGCTATTATTTTGAACACCACGTGCTTCCCCGTGTACCTGATTGAGTTGGCCAAGAGCCGAAACTCCCTATCAGAGAAGCGGACGCAAGTCTGACTGAGGCACTTATCTCCACTGATACGCGTATGGAAGGCTTCCGTGAGCTCTAGCACCAGTTCATCCCGGTGCCTGAATAGGATTGTTGTTTTCTCGAAGAGCGGTTTGCATTGCATCTTTTTCATATCGTTCTTGCCACACATGCGGCAACGGTTTGGGAGATTATCAAGGGAATCTCCCCCAAGTATTCTTCGGTGCTCTCCTGATCTTTCATTAAGGCATCATCCGGTTCCGCCAATGTACAGTGCACCACAGGATAATGGCACCTAGTAGACAACTCCCTTGGCACAAGGAACGAACGGGGCTGTGTGCTTGATACTACAAACATTTTTTTTCTTTTTTTCTTTCTGTTGTTTTCTTCCGTCTGCCTGTGCAACTGTGAATAGAACCCTACTTTCGCGACGTAGTAGTAAATGGAGTGTCGTGTATAATACGAGTACTTAGGGACTCTGCTGCGACAATGGGCATTGTCCACCCTACGTTTGTGAAACCTGAGAATTTCACCGGGGAATATACGTGGAACCAGCCGGTAGTCGAGAAGAATAGTGTTTGATTGCCCATAGCCAGCGTAAAAATAAAGGCCGTTTGGACTATTGCTGACTGAAGCAGCAGTATCACCAAATATGTCGAAACACTGTCATCGGCTTGAGGTTTGGTGACCATACGGTCCAAGCTCCCACGCGTTCAAAAGCTCAAGAGATCACGGCCGAGATAAATCACGGCAAAGAAGCCAAAAATATGCCTCGTGACAGTGACATTCAGGAAGCACAGCACATAGCTAGTGAAATTAGTGAAAAAGGTGCTAGCGAGGAAGCATCCGGGTCAGTGAGAATACCGCAGCAAGGGCTAGCAGAGGAATCGGAGACTAATTTGGCACTAGCACATTCAGAAAGCTCTTCAGACTTACTGAAGGTTGTTGAAGGAATCGCGATGGAAGAAGGGAGCGATTACATCCAGAAAGTATAAACAAGGACTATCCCGGAGGACATTCCTTGCGGATACGAGACCAGTTTAAACAGTCCCTAAACCTTCAAGAAGGCGCTGAAAACTCCCTCGTGCATCCACACTTGGGCGACTTTCCAGAATCATCAAAAGGACACGAGAGTGCCAGGGCGGTCCAGAAGGGTAGGAACCCAACGCTCTGGAACTTCAGAGACGCATTTGGCTACCGCCTGACATGGCAAAAATTGGTTAAACAGTGAAAGATCAAGCGAGCCAAGTATTCGGCTCAGCAAAGCATAGAGGACGTCGCCACACCGTGGCCCGTAAGACAAGCTAACACGCCATCACGCAGAACTTCAAAGGGCTCGTTGTGGCGGCTGAGAAAACGAAGGCGTCACCTAACAACATACCAGAACGCGTTTCCGCGAGTAAGAGTGCGGCTGAAAGGTTCAACCGGGTGGAGATATGCGTGTGCGAACAGGACCAGTCAGTCTGTCACTAATGTAGAATGCGCCGCGAGAGTGAGGGAAAAAGGAGGCTAGTCATTCCTCCTGCGTTTACGGCCTCATATTCAGGGACGACAAAGCAAGCCGCGGGCACATAAAGTGGCAGACGACGACAGAGGGCAGCGTATGCCCGGTGCCCTTTGATGCCTTCGGTGAGGCCAGAAAGCTTTCAGACAACAATCCAATCGAGTGGGCGTTAAGCGTTAATAACTGTAAATTAGGCGCATCCATAAGTGTATTGTTTGTTGTACCGGTCCCCTTTTGTTTTTTGCTTCTTTTTCGAAGGCACTTTGTTTGGCCGTTTTGAATTTATGATTAACGCTTCTACTGGGCTTCAATGTGTCCTCAGTCTCTCAACAAACGTGGCTTTCTTGGAAAAAGGAAGTACAAATACGTTAGGCATTAGGCTGGTTGAAATTCGCACTGAAATCTGTTTTTTTTTCCTGTGCCGGTTTTGAGGAATCCCGAACGAGGGCTGCAGGTAGGATTCTGGTAGGGTTTTATGGGAAGAACGTGTGAACTATGCAGTTCTCGTGGTTGGTTGGGCGCTAGCTGTGGGTTGTGCCTTCGAGTAGGTGTGGGTTATTTCCAGAAGGTGTCACCAGGCGGGCCTTGGAACGATCGGCGGAACAAAGCAAGAAGCATCGCGTCTAGCGGTCTCAGCCCCTTCGAGACCTTTGGCGGCGGACGGGCTGTTATGATCGACCTGTCAGGTGCGAAAAGCATTCAAACGGGCTTCCCCACGTCAACATAGTTGCTCGTTTCTCCGAAACCGCGTCACGCTTTTCTACGAGCTGACACTAAAGGATAGAAGAAGAAACCGGCGGTCAAGACGATGTCACCCTTTTCTACGAGCTGACACTAACGGCAGTAACTTTCCCGGTGTACACTGGAGCTCTCTGAATGCGGGAACTGTGGCTTGTCAGGTAAAGCTCGATTTCGTATTTACGTTTAATCTAAATCAACTTGTTTGCAAGCCAACTCGTACCCAGAGAGCGTCCAGTACAGTTTTGGACCTAATATTTGTCACTGAACACTTCCTCCGAGTACTCTTAACTTTAATACACAAGAAGGCCTTTCTGACCATACAATTGTAATGTGCATTTTCCATTTGACAAATATCATTTGCTCTCAGCACCCATCCAAAAGCGTACACGCCTTCAATAGAACAGATGACACGGCCATACTTACGCACCTTGCACACGGGTACCCATGTTTCTATAACCTCTGCACTAATGATCAAACTAGCCTAGACGACGTATGGCTGCAATTCAGAACTCATATTGGACACTGCATAGACAGTTTTGTACCCTCAATGCAAATGGGCACCCGGAAGCAGAATCCTTGGATCATGCGTGACATTATACATAAGAAGCGCAAAACAAAAAGGCTACGTAAATCTAACAAGTCACGACGCGTCTCAGCTTACCAGTTACGCAAAAATTAATTAAGAAAGAACTCAAGCGTAAAATTCAATGCGCCAAAGAACTCTTCTGTAACACAGCAATGAACAATTTCATCAAAACTGCCCCGCATAACTTTTGCCAGTATCTAAATGAACGTCCCAGCCCTCATTCGTCGATTCTCCCCAGGAAGAAAAAAAAAAGCAAAGTTATTTAACCAGTTTTTCAGTCCATTTTAACACCAGACGATTGCCCAGCTTGCTGAGTGCGGTTCCAGCGCTATTAGCCAGGTCCAACTGTTAGGCGTCCCTGTTATATCTCCGGCTGGACTGCTATCGCTGATGCTGAACCTAGATGAGAAGAAAAGCAATGGACCAGACGGTATGCCGAACAGTATTTTGAAACGGTATGCTTAGCCAGTAAGTAAATTCTCTCCCTTGATTTTTTCGAAGTCGCTACGCGAAGGCCCCTCACCATCAGAATGGAAAGACGCTAAAAGAGCCCCCGTGCTCAAATCATAAAACCCATCCACACCAGCTAACTTTCGTGCCGTATCCCTCACCTGTAGATGTTGCAAATTACTAGAGCATATCATCTTAAAGTACATCACAGAGCTTGTGGTAGATCACAGCCTACTTAATTCAAATCAACATGGTTTTCCATCCGGCCTATCCACCGTTACCCAACTAAGTGAAAAGCTTCATCACTTTGCAATAGGCATAAACAAACAATCACAGATGGATGTTTTTTTTAGACCTGTCAAAAGCCTTCGACCCTGTGTCTCACACCAAATTGCTCTTTAAACTGCAGAAGCTGATTGGAGACGGACCGATTCTTTATTGGATAGATATTGCCTCAAAGAGCGTTACCCATTCGTACAGCTTGGTGACTATAATTCGGACACGGTTCGTGTTCTATCCGGTGTTTCGCAGGGCTCCGTACTAGCTCCACAATTATTTGAACTGTACATAAATTACGTAACACATGATGTAAATGCCAATGTTCGGCTATTCGCAGACGACTGCGTGATTTATTGTGAAATAAAAAGCCCCAGTGACCAAATAAACCACAACAATGCCCTTAACCGTGTCGCGCAGTGGTACAATAAATGGCAGATGTTTATGAACACAGACAAAACTGTTTCCATGACAATTACGAAGAAAAAGGCGCGAATAAATTTTGAGAATCGTATTAATAACGTACCACTACGTAAAGTGCATGAGTATCAATACTTGGGCCTATCAATAACTTCGGATCTTAGCTGGTCAACGCACGTTCTGAATGTCACCAAAAAAGCTACAAATAAACTGTTCGTTCTTAAACGGGTACTCCGTCATCCTAACCTCAGCAAAAAGCACTCACATACGTCACCCTCATTCGTCCAGTTCTTAAATACGCCACTACAGCCTGGTTTCCGCACGTGAAAAATGATGCAGCCATGTTAGAAAGCATGCAGCGTAAGGCTGTACAGTTTATCTTTAACAGATACCGTTGAACCGTTTCCCCAACGGAACTACTGCATCGTGCATGCCTCCCGACGCTAAACAATCTAGCAAAGGTACATCGCTTGATATTTTTATTCTTACTACTCCACAATTGCTTTAAGATTGATCCCTCAGCATTTATCAGTATCAACCGTTCCAGACATACACGTCAAAAAGATGCTGTCACACTTCAGGGATTTTCGTGCATCAATAACACTTTTTTCTATTCCTTCTTCCCACTCGCAATGCGCGAGAGGAACAAACTATATCCGTTAATTACTCAAGAGAGCTTGCCTGAAATAATTGTGCAGCTAGTAGATAAAACACTGCTCTGGCCAAACGCACAATTAATATTTTTCCTGATACGACGTCATTTTTGTATTGAAACCTTTTTTTTCAGTGTGTACTGTTGCATTTTGCTCTGCATGTAATGAAGCGCCTAATTGTACCACTTGTTTTATGTACGTACACTGATACACAATAAGAATTGTACTTCTTGCCTATTTTTGTGTAACTATCCTCGGACTTGCACTGTAACTTCCACTGTATTTTGAGCAGTCTATTGTGCCGCTCTGTCTCCTGGTATATTTGTTTAAACACAGCTCTGTACCAACATGGTATTGTACCCAGCCCTGTTACAATCAGACCAGGGATTGACAGCATCTTGAAATAAAAAAATAAAATGAAAGGATAGAAGAAGTAACGGAAGGTCAAGACGACGACACCCTTACCACCAAGCTGACATCAAGGAGGGGCAAAGGAAAAGACAGAATCCAGAAGAAGACGGTGACGACCCCAGGACAGCCAGAGGTTATTTGAGGCCATGCTGGCCCATGTGTTAATAAGCAACGCTCGAGAGAGAGAGAGAGAGAATAAACATTTTTATTTGGTGAATGCAGCTTTGGAGAGGTGTCCTCATTCCAGAATGCCTTGAGCTCGGGCCTCGTCCTGGGCTCTCGCAATGAGCCGTTGCTGATCCTCGAGGTCGGAGCTGGCCAAGGCTCTCTCCCAAAGCTCGTTAGTGGGTAAAGGGTTCGGAGGATTTAATGGTGCCGCTCTGAAACCCCCTACTATGTGCCTGAGGGACCTGGGCTCTGCGCAGAACCGGCATTGCGGAGAGAATTCTGTGAGGGTCCTGAGGTGATTTCTGGTTGGGTGGGGAAATGTATTAACCTGTAGAGCTCAAAGGAATCGCTCCTGCTCTCTAGGTAGTGACTTGTGTGGGGGTGCATATATTTTGCCGGTTAGCTTGTAGTGTTGTGTGATGTCTTGGTACGAGACTAGAGGGTGTATGCGCTCGGGTTCAAATTCCTCGGCTTCGGCTCGGTTCAAATGAAACGAATACAACCTTTCCTACTTTTTTTTCATCCACCTCACCCGGTTCGATTTCTGTGCTTATAAAAGATTCTTGTATACTTAAACTAGGGGTGTGCATTTCCCTTGGTAGTTGCAGTCTCTTACGCGCATTGCAAGATGTGTGTGCGCAATTTACGTTGATTTTTTTATCTTTTTATGTCGTTTGATGACATAGCACAGGTCGGGCTTATAATATCTCCAACGTTTCGAATAACCTTTCATTTGCACGTAGTGCCTGTCCTTTCTTTTCTTGTACCTTAGATCATGTCCCAGTATTTCACACTCTGAATTTAGCCACGAAATAAATACACTTAGTCGCGTTGTAATATAGTGGTGGTGGCGATGGTGCTACTGGCGGGGTCTGCCTGGCAGACTTGGCCGGCAATTTCCCCACCTGCGCTTGTTTTTCTGTGCCAAATCTGCTCTCTGCCTATTAGTCCTGTGTCTCGCAGAAATGTGAGGAGAATGCGCGATCCTTTCACTGCCATTCCTTTACAGGCGGTGCGGTAAACAGGCGAGCATGGTAGCACTTGTCAGCGTTGTAGCAGACGCCCGAAAAAGGTGGTTGTTGAATAGGCGTTTGTAGTGATTTGCCTTAAGAATACAGTCTCAACTACAGATACATGATGTGCGATACAATCTATTATTTGACCAAGCTTCTTTTATTTCTTGTCGTTTATACCGGCCTTTGCTTCCTCCTCGCTTCCCTACGGCGCCGAAGTTAAATGCTCTGCCACTTCGGTTGCGCCCTCAGCGTAAGAAGAGGCAGTTTTAGTTGGGCGTCCGCAACCACCCACTTGCGCAGGGTGCGAGGTAGTGCGTGCGTAGCGTAGCGCGCGCACGATACGGCAATAGTTGGCCGGATGCAAAAGCTAGCAAGAAGATTGCTGAGTTGCACGCGTTGGAACCAGTAGTGTGCCTACCGGAGTACCTACCGGAGTACATATGGACAAGACGTCATTACGAAGATACGTCGATTTGTTTCGGCCACTTCAAAAGTAGGAGCGTTCATTACGCACCTGGACTTCAACCTCACGTGCAAACGGGAGGACTTGACGCCGAGGAGTCTGCGATTAGGAAGACCAGGAAGACCGACTACGATTAGGAAGACCGACTACGTCGTGTGGCCACCAGATTATCCGCCAGGCTGAGCGGAAGCTCCTACAAGCACGTATTCTTGAATGCCGCGAAAAACTTCGAAAGTTGGAAACGGATACGTTTTTTGCACGTCGGCAGCTTGAGCACCTGATCCCAGTGGACTTCTCAGAAGTGCAACTGCATGCAAACTACACGGCAACCACGAGAGAACGTCTTCATAGAACGTCACAAGACAGGAAACTACAGGCACTCCGCCCGGATATGTCACAAGACGCACAAGATGTCATCAACCTATCTTCGTACACACCGATCGAGAAGGAGGCTGCGGTACTGTACCGTGGTTTAAACTTCAACACGGAAAAACCGCCAAGGCCAAGAGATGTGGTCTGTGCAGTCGAACGTGCGGTCAGTCAACTTCCCTCTGAAGTGCAAGAAGAAGCCCGCACCCGTGCCATTGGTGTACTTTTCGGTATGCGGAGACACAGTGCACGAACACATTCGTCCGTAAAGGAGAAGCAAGCCATTCAAAGCCTACGGAATAACAGTAACATCGCCATTCTACCCTCCGACAAAGGCAACGCTATGGTCCTGCTAGATAAGAGCGACTACCACAAGAAGATGTTGGCCCTTCTCGAAGACCATCATACGTACGCTCCTCTGGCTTATGACCCTACAAGCAGACTACAAGCTAAACTCCAAAAATTGCAGACCAGGCTGTTCAAGTTGGTCCCTCCGCACCACGTGGGTCTCTATCACCGTTTGCTCTGCACGAACGGATCAGCCCCTGCAATCTAAGGCCTGCCAAAAGTCCACAAGCCTGACGTCCCACTTCGTCCTATCGTCGACGCTCGAAGATTTCTTGTGCTGTTATACATAACGCAGTGATATGAAATATGTATGTGCCTACGCTAGAAGTCTTTTGTTATATTCTTGGAAGTAGTGCATCGATATTTGAGCGAGTCTTTGTATACGCGTCGTACCGAGATGTAAGCAAGCCGTCACTGTCACCTGCGCCAACTTGACATGGCCTTCGTGGCAAGGCCAATATTTATTGGTAATCTTAATTAAAGACATGCTTTCTCGGTATACGGCTGCATATGGCCAACGTTGTCCTTCTTTCAGGGCATGACGAAAAGTGAAATTCAAACCAGAGTTATTGCTTCAGTTTTCGTTTGATTTGGGTTCACATGGTTCGTTATTTACTAAGCATGTTGGCTTTGTCTGATCCGCACATAAAAAAAACATCTCTCTAACGCATACCTCGCCTTCGGAGAAGATTGCCGCTGCGTGTACTGTTCGCTGCCTGTTGAAAGTCCGCATATGTACGACGCAGATAACGGCGCCAAGTGTGTTTATTAGAATAAGGGGAAGTAAAAGATGCAGTGTTGCTGCAAAATTTTAGTGAAAACAAAGTAGAGGTATATTCAAAATGTTCTTCAGCAAGGTACTCGTGCACATGTGCATGGACTTGATAGCGTCGATGTAGCTTCTTGCAGTATAAAATTGTCACCACTATTTGTTGAACAAGCCAAGCTTGATGCATAAGCAGATTAAGAAGAAGAAGAAACTTTCTTAAAGAATAGTCCGGTGGTTTTTGTTGTGGTGGCCTCAGGTGGCGGCTCGAAGTCCTTGGACTCGGGCGGAATCTTCGGCTCGCCAGACGGTCCAGAGCTGGTCTGCCAGCTCTGAACTTTTTAGAGCCGCCTCCCAGGAGCGGCGACGCCGACGGAGAAGGTTCCCGGCGGCTCCCGCATCCAGGGCGGCGCCGGGAAGAAGCGAGCCCGAGCCTTCCCGTACTCTGGCAACGGCCGCGATTATGGGCGCGTCTCGAACGGAGGTGGTTTCATTCTCGTTGTTGGCTGCACATTGTCACAGCATGTGTCACAGCGTTGCTCTCTGTCAGCAAGTTTTACACGGGTCTGTTGGATATAAACCCGGGTAGCAGTGGTGTAAGATGGCGGGGTTAGAGTAGATGTGTGTCTGGAACAAGCGTAAAGTTACGGCCTCATTCCTGTTCAATTTACCGTGCAGTGGTGGGAATGTGCGTCTTTTGAGTCTGTAGTGTTGGGTGAGGTCTCTGAATGTGGTTAGGCGATTGCCCCACGCCCACTGTGTTTCTTGTTGCTGTATTTCTGTCTTAGTGTCCCGATCCGGCAGATCCGATGCCCCGCTCTCGGAGGCGGAGGCGGCGACCACATAATCAGTGGCGGCTCGGCGTGTGAGACCTCGAGCCGTGGCGTGGGCCACCTCGTTGCCCGCAAGCGGAGCATCGGTATGTGCCGGGGTCCAGAGGAAGAA
Source organism: Dermacentor albipictus (assembly GCF_038994185.2). Lineage (NCBI taxonomy): Eukaryota > Metazoa > Arthropoda > Arachnida > Ixodida > Ixodidae > Dermacentor > Dermacentor albipictus. The sequence goes on from NC_091821.1 coordinate 18,072,868, forward strand.
CACCGTAGAATTTTGGGGTTGCGAGGGCGATGACGAGTCGCCGTCATCAGAAATTGGGAGTATGCGGGCCGCTTCCCGCGAGACGCGACCACGCACGAAGCCGCGGATTGTCGCCTGCAAGTCACTGATCACTATCGCAGCGTTCGGCACCGCGGCGAGTGCTAGGGCTATCGCGGATTCTTCAGCCGCTCCCTGTGTCCTTTGGTCACCATGGCGCTCGCGAGGCACTTACCCGTGCGGTCTACAACCGCGGTTGCGTGTGCGCTTCTCCCTCCCCCATACCGCGCAGCGTCTACGTACACCGCCTCGTTGCTGCTGCCAAACTTCTTGTGAAGGTCGCTTGCTCGCTTGTTGCGTCTCCCGGCGTGGTGCCGCGGGTTGATCAGGCGGTCGCGGATCGAGGCCGGAGCCGCCGTCTTTTCTCCATGCTGAGTGGGCTACGTGATGCCGAGCGACTCGAGGATGCATCGACCTGTCTTTGACTTCGATAATCGTTCGCAGTGCGCAACATCGTGCGCCTCGATTACTTCGTCAAGTGACTTGTGTAGTCCGAGCTCTAGAAACTTGTAGGTGCTCGCGTTGAGTGGAACGCCGACCGCCCTCTTGAAAGCCTTCCGTATCATGCATTCGGCTGCTTTTCTTTGGACCCTATCCACTTCAGGTAGGGCGCAACATACGTTATGTGGCTTATCGCGTACGCCTGCACGAGACGGATCGCGCACTCTTGTGCGCGACCATTGTGTCTATTCGTGATGCGACGCAAGAGTCGGATCGTGTCATCTACCCAACGATGAAGTCTTCACACCGTCTCTCCGTTATGGCCATTTGCCTGCAGGTGTAACCCTAAGGATTCTAATTTTGTATACTTGCGGTACGGGAGTACCATCTGCCAATATAATGCTTATTATGTAGTATTTCCAGATTAGGATGCCCAGTTATATTATGGCCCAGTCACCGAGCAGATATGGTTGGGTTGTCGGTTGCAGTCGGGAAAAGGGTCTAGTTGTCAGACTGAAATAGCATTTGCAGATATCACTTCTTGTGAAATCAGTGGTAACACGGCTACAGAAAACTGGTACTGATATATTAGGTGACAGCAGGTTGATGTAAGGTAAACAATGTCTGAAGTGCCAGAGTTGGTGCTAGTGGCTGTCTCTTTGTTGGTACACTAGTGGCTAGAACAGCCTATGGGCTTCAAGATGGTGTTAGTAAGATGGATGTTGTGATCCTATCAACCAGTACTTTTTTGTAATCATAGTACATGCAGACAAAGGGGGGTGCGGCGGCAGTACTCAGACTTGCTGATGTTTCTAGCTTTAAGACTGTTTAACAACCATCACTTCCGTATTCATTAGAATTTCTGGAAAGGTGCGCAGGTGATCACAATTTATGGTCACAAACTATCACTCAATGGCTAGTGTCTATGGGCTGTCGCGTCTACTGTAGTGTCATTGCTGACATTGCATAAGAAGAAAAAAAGCCACAGGCCAGTCCAAGCAATCAATTACCTGAGAGCCTTTCTTTCTTCTCAAACATAAACACCAAAAAGCTCTCTTTCAATGCTACAAAACTAAACTACACATTTTTCTCTTTACATTTGCCAGCTCTGTGAGCTGCCATGAATGATTTTTTTTTTCACATGGCGTAAACCATAAGGTGGGAGAAATGAATGTTTGTTTTTACTAGGATGGCCCAAAACTGTCGGTAGACTTACCAGCAGAGATGCAAAATAGCAAAGAAGAACAGTTCCCAAGTGTGTAAATTAACTACAAAGACGTGAATCTGTTAACAGTTTACTACATGTAATTTCCTTCTAACCTTGCAAAACACGACTTTTAAAAAGCTAGCACAATTTGTTTTCCAGTGCAGCTTTTATGGTGGACGAGCCATAAGTCATGAATCCGATTTTAAATCAATCAGGCCGTACATTGTACTTATAGTTTAGCTCTGGATTGCGTTGCACTCGTACATGCTTCGCTGGCTGAATAAAACTAGTGAGTGGCAGCGTATGGTGCAGCTCTGTTCGGGACAGCTGAACCCTCCACTGAGTGGAAGCTTGCCTTGCTTCACAGATCGTATCTACAGTATAGTGCCTTTATATCAGTGGCTATTCTATAAGGCAGTGGGCTATGCAGGGCAACAGTGGTCTCTTGTTTTGGATGTTTCAACAGCAATGCCTAAGGGTACGTCTTTTAGATAAGTTACACTCTTGGCTTACAAAAATTATCTCCTTATAAATTTCAGCAAAAGTAAAACCACATTTTTCATAACTAAAAATTAAGCTCTTTCTGTCAGCGCTACTCTTAGCTTAGGAATAAGTGCCCTAGAAATTACAAACACAGTCAACATGCTGGGCGTACATATCAATGAAATAATGTTACGGAATGCTCACACTGAGCATCTGCAAAGTGAACTTGCCTGTGTAGTTGGAATCATGAGTAGGTTTCAGCATTTATTACGTTCAAAAGCAAAGCTTGCATTCTACCACGCAAAATTTGAATTGCAATTGAAATACTGCATTTTGGTGTTAGGCAGTAAAACACAGACAAACATCATGAAGCTCTCAATCATGCAGAAGAATGCGCTTAGAGCAATTGCTGCCGTGTCTTACACAATACATTCTGAACCACTGTTTACCAGCTATTACATCCATGTGCTTATCCAACATGTACGCTCACCATCTTTTAAAGCTAGACAAATCACAGATTGAACACGTCATGTTATTTTTATCCTAAGTTGCTAACCTCCACACCAGCATTGATTACTACCCTACATGACACCCTGAATACCGGTCTGTGTCTCACTTACGTACGAACTACGATTTTCGAACTCTAAGATATCATTTGTCTTCTTTACTGAGCAGGTTTGGCTTATCTTACATCTCAATCCGTGAAATTTCTTCTAATTATATTTTTTTTCTTTTGTGCGTTGCCCTGCCACTATTTAGCTCTTATTTGTATTAAATGTCTACATTGAGATGTAATCGTATTTCTTATATGGTTCATCTTACGCGGCGCCGTGTGTTCTCTATTTTTGAGTCTTCCTTGTAAATAGGTTTGCCCTGTGCTGTCTCTTTTGTGCGTACCGCTGCACCAATGTACACATGGGGTAAGGGAGCACTGCCAAGCTGCGAATTAGCGGCTTTTTTCCCCTTCTCAGCCATGTACCTATGTATGCATGTCTGGAATAAAGACTCCGACTCCGACGAAATGATGCCGGAAATAATGCAATAATTATTTCCATTTTCAAGCTTTGTGAGTGGGCGCGACTGCATTCTAGTTACATTATCACCAGGATCAGCAGGTCACCAGCGGCAAATGATAAAGAAATCGTGACATTACAGCAGCTAATAACTGCCTTAGTCAATGTGAAAACAACTATTTCATGATGAGAGTGATCGGAAGCTTGCTTCAATACTGATTGACCCAAATTCTATTTTGCTTAAGCGACCGAGAGAGAACTAGCGTTAGTGGGCTTTGTCTTTCGGCGAAAATGCGCGTCGTCTGGTAAATGACCTGAGATGCATTCGTCCATTTAGAATGAAAACAGTGGAAATTAACGGGACATTACAAAGACACTTCAGCATTCGAGTGGTTGTTGCACTCATGAAGGGCACGTCAGCTCCCCCAACATTCCCAAGATTAGCTTTCTGCCGTGGTTTAGAAACTTTAGATATTTCACTCCTGCCCCATATTCGACCTCACATTGTGTTCCTGTTGCCCCTGCCTTGAACCCAATACTTTCCGTGCATGTATTTTGCCGCACACAGAATAAATATTAAGTCGCAAGTAGGTGCTGTGTCGGTCTACTTTCCTTTTCCAATCAGTTAGCACTGTTTTTGTTCTAGAATACTTTGTAGGAACTAGGTCGTCAATGAAGTATTTTGTAAGTACCCTATATTATCTGTGTTGCACAGTCCAGTGTGTCAGTCCACATAAGTTTATCATGTTTTCAACATTCTGATTAAGTTATGCCGGTATTTTGTACTCTTATATAAGTCAACAAAGTCAACACCACAACATATTTGGGACGTTACCACCGTGGCACTGGGAGATAGTAGAATGTGACACGTAATTTGTAGAAGTCTCAAAACACGCCGTTCACAAACGCATTCCAACCCACTTTCTAGAACAGCTAGCGAACTACTCATGCATAGAATTTGATACAGACGCATCGAATTCGCTTGCGGGCGTCTCCTGCACAGCAGTTGGACCATCGTTTTTGGAATCACTACATCCACTAACCAGTATCTTTACGGTTGAGGTCTATGCGTTATTATCGGCTGTAAAGCACATTATTTATTTATTTAGATATTTTTTTATTTATTTGTAAAATACCTTACAAGGCCCCTACATGAGGATTGAGTAACAACAATCAACAATAACAATACAATCTTGTAATATTAAAATAAAAAACACCAGCCAAGTGGACAGCCTAAAAGTCAAAAACATATTAGCTAAATAAAGCTGCATGTAAGTACAACAAAAGGGAACTCTATAACTTTGTAACAAACGTATTACAGTGCAAGAAAAAGGTAGGAAAAATAACACAGAACAGTGAGTGTGATATCAATGGCTAACAAGCGTTAAGCGAGTTGAGCGAGTGCTTGAATTTTTCACGTTCAGTTTCCGCAACTATGGTGTCGGGGAGGCTGTTCCAGAGCCGAATGGCACGTGGAATTGCAGACGAGTTAAATACTTCTGTTTTACCATAGATGCGCATGAAGCTGTGATGATTGTGTAATCTGTGCGAAGTCTGCGATGATGTTTCTAGGTGTAGGGAACGTTTGTTAGTGTGGTGGGCGTATTTATGAAATAATGACAAAAGGGCTATGTCACGACGATTACTTAGCAGCTGAAGTGAAAGGTTAATCTTTATTTGAGTTACGCTAGAACGGTAGTCATAATTCCGGGAAATAAAACGTGCGGGTCTATTTTGCATTGATTCCAGCATATTAAGTAAGTTTGGTGGGGAGACCAGACTCAAGCGGTGAACTCAAGTCGAGGGCGAACAAATCTTTGAAATGCCAGTTTGCGGATAAGTGGAGGTGAGTTACGAAGGTTACGTCGCTGGTAACCCAGTGATAGAGAAGCACTGGCAAAAATGGTGGTAATGTGAGAAGTCCAGGAGAGGTTTGTTGAGAGATTTACGCCTAGATATTGAAATGACGAGGTCCGAGATAATGTGAAATTTTTAATACAGTAGGAATAGTCCAAGTTAGTGCGTTTGTGGGTGAAGGACATCACTTTGCATTTTGGTGAATTGAGAGCCATTAGCCAGGTGTCACACAAATTAATAATTTGGTTAAGATCATTGTGAAGGATCCAGTGGTCATCGGAACTGTTAATAGAAGGATAAATAGTGCAGTCCTGAGCGAAAATGCGCATGCATGATGATAAGTTATTGGGTATGTCATTAATGTATATCAGAAAGAATAAGGCACCAAGAACGCTTCATTGTGGTACACCGAATGGAGCATCTGAAATGGGCGAGGAGAAGCTGTTAGCGAAAGTAAACTGCTACCTGTTAGAAAGAAACTTTCAAAGCCAGGATAGAGTTAGTGAATCAAGTTTTAATGATGACAACCTCAAAAACAGGTGACAATGGGCTACGCGGTCAAAAGCTTTAGAAAAATCCAGAAAGATGCTGTCAGTTTGAAGGTTTGAGTCCATGTTAAGATGTAAATCTGTCGCAAATTCAAGCAGTTGCGTTTCGCAAGACAAACCTCTCCTGGAACCATGTTGCTTATGAAAAAAGAAGCTGTTCAATTCTAGACGATGGTAAACATGAGATGCGATAATATGTTCCATCATTTTAAAGCATATGCACGTTAGTGATATCGGTCGGTAGTTCTCAGCCAACTTTTGTCAGCGTCTTTGAAGATGGGTATGACTTTGGCTGCTTTCCAATCTCGGGGTATGTGATCTGTCATTAAAGAGTGATGAAAATTGGGGAATAAAAATTTGCTAGATACTGAGTCTGTATTTTTTAGTAATTGAGAATTAATATTGTCAATACCTGCTGAATACGAAACTTTCCAGTTATTAATAGGCTGAACAATACCATCAATAGTAATGTCAATAGCTTCCATGTGCCGGTAATCTAGGTCTGCAACAATGGGCAAATTAGTAATACTTTCTTTCATGAATACGGATCAGAATAATTTATTGAAAACTTGAGCGCAATCACTGTTAGCAATAGGAATGTTTTCTTTATTGTGTAACGAGATGTCATTAGTATGGCGTTCAGGAGATAAAATTTGCCAGACCTTTCTGGATTAGATTTGAGTAGTGAAGGAAAGTCTTGGGAAAAATATTCATTTTTGGCTACACTGAGCGCAGGGCAGTATGAACTTAAACAGTTAAGATACCTTTCCCAAGCTGACGAGGTGCCAGCTCGTTTTGCAGTTCTGTATGAACGTTTCTTTCTGTTTCTGAGTAGGTGTAGGGACTTAGTGAACCACGTTTTATTTTGTCTTCAGTTATTATGATTAAAAGAATGTTCTGCTCAACCAATGCGCATCACGTATCTCTGAACATGACCCAGTTATCATGAACACACCTGGTGTGGAACGAAGAATTGATGTTCAAGAAATGATTCTAGCTCAATGTTGATTACTTCATAATTTCCCTTGTTGTAGTCACGAATTGTCTTTCTTGAGACGCTTGAAATGGTAATGGGATACTGACAGATACATTGAGTAATCTGTAGTCACAGAAACCATCCGAACATGTAACTTGTTCTATAGTTTTCGGGGCGTTAGTTAGTATAACATATAAGACGTTAGAGCCACGGGTAGGTTAGGTTATAATCTAACGTTAGGCTAATGAATTCTGATGAAAAACTGCAGGATGACGACAAGTTTGGCCAATCAATGAGAGGAAGGTTAAAGTCGCCAATAAGGTATGTGAACTCGGTTGGACAGAGCTGGGTGGCTTTAACAATGCTGCTGCGCAGTTCATCAACGAAGCAATGGCTATAATTTGGAGGGCGGTAACAAACGCCTATCAAAGCTTTAGCAGAATGGCCGTGGCATGTGGCCCAGACAATCTCCAGACCTGAAGATGTGTCAGTAATGTACGATGCCACTGTCTTTTTATTAGCCAGTAGGACGCCACGACCTCTTCTATCTGAGCCATCGCAGCGATAAATATTATAGGTTAGCTTAATTGGAAGAATTCGCTCTCAGCTAAGTCGGGGGAAAGCCAGCTTTCGGCGAGAGCAAGAATAGTGCAGTCGCAGTCTTCAAGATGAGATGAGGCGAGTTCGCGTTTCGACATCAGGGTTCTAATATTAGTGAATGATATTGTTAACGATGTAGCAATGGGATGAGTTAGCGGCGCTTCACGTGTGTCTTCATCTAGCTATCTGCTGATTTCCACTACTAAACACTTTGTGGCATCCTATGCGTAAGATTTGTCATCAATGCGCAGTTTGTCAACTGGAAGTTTGAATGGTTTATTTAGTATTTTCGCGTGATCGATCAATTGTTTTATGGCTTGTCGTGTAGAAAAAGAAAAGTGCTCTCGAACGTAGAAACCAGAAACTTTTAGTTTCTGCGCATAAGCCAAGATGCGTCCTTTACCTTTAAAATACGTCACCTCAGCAGCGAACTTACCTATTGTATGCACTCTGTCAAACTGGGCGCCCGTTGCAGCGATACCATGTTCCTCTGAACAGAAAAAAATAATCTGCAAGTAGAAATTATTATCCAAATAAACTTAGAGACGGCAATGATATTACAGACTCATTAAGCGTAATTAAGGCTTAATGCGCATAAAAGCATAGAAACTCTCTAATAATAGAACTTCATTCGCTTCTGTGCGCAAGCTATGCAGCTGAGCAAGGTATCGTGGCATGCTGGGTTCCTGGCCACAGAGGTATTCCGGGTAATATGCTTGCTGATGAACTAGCTACATGCACAGCAACGAGAACTCGCAAAGCTCCCGTAGTTGTCGCGGCAATATATTTGAAACCTTTCCTCCAGAGAAAACCAATCAGTTATTGGAAGCACCTCTGGGATGCTGAAATGCCTAATAACCTACCCTTATTTAAACCACAGATAGACATTTGGCCATCAACAAAAAATCATGAAAAGCCGATGTCCTCTTAACTCGGCTGAGTATAGGAAACACATACGGCGCACAGAAGCACTTCTTGAGCGGCGATGAACCTCCCATCTGTGGTGAATGTAGTGGGAGGTCGACTGTTACGCACGTCTTACTGGAGTAACAAGAAACAGACGCTGAAAGGAAAAAAAAAATACTTCCCTCTGGCTTAGAGATGTTTCCTTCTACATCCATCAATGTTTTCTGGTAAGGAACCACTGTTCAACATGAAACAGTATTCCATTTTCGCAATGAAGTCAGCTTGCAACAGGTTAGTAGCCAAGGGTTCGTAGTGCGGCTTCGCTTAAGAAGCCTCTGTTGTGATGGTAGCATATGGTACCGCGCACGCCTCCAGGCCCTTAGTTTCAGGGAACCCTGATGAGGCTAGCGCTTCTGATAGCTCACCTATTTTAGTATATCACCTCTTCGTAACATATATTTTATTTTTGTCCAAAATACCAGTTACCAGTGCATACTTTACGCATTTTATAGTTAATCTTTTAAGCCACTTAACAGCCGCGTTACATATACCACTTCACATTAATCCCTACATCGAATCCATCATACCATTGTCTACCGCTTTTTGGCCTTCTGCGGCCCCTGCACACCAAAACCCCATTTATCATCATCATCATCAATAAAAGTTACTATGCAAAAAGTGTTCATTCGTTTTATTGGACGGCCAAACAATTGAAGGGATTATGCATGTCCTGACAAGGTAAATTAACTGAACATATTTTTCAAAGAAAGATTATATGGACATAAAGTATTCTACAAGTAACAACGATATCAATCTGCATACCACTGCTATAGGTCCCATGACCAATGTGACTTGCCTGCTCTAAGCAGTACAGGCTATGTAGAACTGTGAAATAGCCAGCGTTTAGTTTGTCTATCTTGCTTTCCTTCTGATTTCATGTATACAAACCAGAAAGAAGCTTTCTGCAGTTTTATTCTGAAGATTATGAAAGGTTGCCCGACGCTGGGGGGGGGGGGGGGGGTTGGCTTGCAACGTTCACAGGCGCGCGGCTTACTAGAAGATACCATTCCTGTTAGCAACAGTAGGTGAAAGGTAAACGAAAACTCAAGTACAGACATTGTTTTAAAGGTCTTCACTTTCACTACATTGTGTAATATGAAGACTTTCTAAAGGGAAGAAGCCAGTGTCATGTGCATGCACGTTGCTCACCAGCTGCTGTGGCTTCATATCGAAACAGGTGATGTGCAAAGCCATCTGTGGGCTTGAAGATAGGTGCATATAAAGCACCACAGTCCAATAAATATGTTCTTCCCGTATGCAGATATAGCATCATTGCTGCCAGTACAAAGGTGATATGATGAGCTGGGATGCCATCAGCCATCCCACACATAAAGTGTCCCAAGTTTTCAAATAGCGTGAGACTCGAAATTGACGCACTAGCCATTTCCTTGTTTGGATGTACTGTTCAGTTTGTACATCTTATAGTGCAAGGATAACACCAATGGAGTTAAGCATTGTAAAAATCAAGTGCACTGCATTGCCTATTTAAGCGATAAACATTTGCTCGAAAAAAGTTTTTGTGGCTGAAGAGCTTTTGCTTTATACAATGACTTACAGTGTCAAAGTAAATGTCTAGGATTATTCTAGGATGCGAAAAAATTCACTTTTCTACAATAATGAACCCCTAAAATAATATGTCACCCACGATATTACACCTGTTATAGTAGGCAGAGAGGCTGTGCTCGCACATTTATTGGTACGCAGTAATTATCCTGTGGTTCTCGAAGTGAGTCGGCTATCTCGGGTGAAATGTACCATTAAATCTGAAGGAGGACCAACTGTTTTACACATGCATTCTGCCAGATATTCCAGATTCAGAAGACTAAAATACCATAGGAAAGCTTGTCTAACTACAAAAGGGCCACATTATTTAAGTACTCAAAGGTTGTTTCTAGTAAAGAAGCATCTGCACTGACAGAAGCTGTAAGCTGCAGTAAACATGATCCCTCTGTAAGCTGCAGTAAACATTATACCTAAAGTGAGTGCACTGATGTTACACAAAGAATAAACACAATTTCACTACACAGATGACTGCGGTCCTGCCTCATCTCAAAACATTGTTCTCACGTTTCGCTACCCTATTCGCCAAATAAGCGCTGCGTATTAAGAGATAGTCTCAACGTTTAGTGCAACGCCTTTGTCACTGACTAACCACAAATTAAGCACTAACAATGACGTGCATATGTAAGCATTAGAGTGTTCGCTTCAGCTCCTGCTTTGTGACTCATGACCCAGCTGTGTCTCTATGAGGCCGGATCCAGCTCCACAGAGTAACTATCGAATTGCTGTATCTTACAGGAGTATGGTGACCTGTATAAATAAAGTTTTCTATTCTTTACGCACTGCAAGTGAGTGTCCAGAGTTTTCAGCAATATTTTAACTCACGGACACAGGCGTACGTTATCTTTTTCATTCAATAAAGAGGTGTAAAGATCGACGAAAAGCTCTTGAACGTATATGTGTTTTCTATGTGCAGTTACTGAGAAGAAGGCTCAAGTGCTACATGATGCCAGTTCTCTATTGTCAGGTTCGCTGCAGTGCTGTAATGTTACGTGGTGACGCATGTCACAAGATGAAAGGGGATACTGTCACGGCTGATACTCGCGGCGCTCGCCGCCACGCAGATACGCCTAATAAATGTGCTAGCAGGTCTTCAGAGATATTTCGGACGTGGCTGTGGTGATTTGAGCGCTTATCTCGGCCACCTAGTACGCCTCATATACACGATCGTAACGGGAATTATGTAGCGTTCCTTAATTACATATACAAGTGTGCACGCGCTTCACAATGACTGTGAAACTGTACCACGCAGTCAATCAGTGTTGCTGTGCAGTTTTCACAATGGTCTATATAAGGCTATGAAATATTGCATGGCGACGTCCATTTTTCCTACTTTAGCATACAGGATACGAAATGTGTTTCAATTCATCGAAGCGTTTTGGTAAACGTCGGCGCAACCAAAAGCTTTGCCGCTGTTGCTATACAGCTGTCACAACGCTCTACGGCTTTTAAAGTGCTCAGCGACGCTCAATTCTGTTAAATTTATATATAAAGAGTACAACTTAAACTGTTTCCGTTCCCGCGCGAATCTCCTGAAGTGTGCGGTATGCTCAACGACACTAACGAACAATGTAATGCTTTGGCGTTAAAGTCATCCGAGAAGACAGTTCACTTCCAAACGTATCTGCCTGCGGCTATCAGCATTTAATATGTTGCCGTCACATCAAAACGCAGCAACCTCACCACGGACACGGCTTCTTCGCCGAGCCAGCCACGAATTCTGTCGAAACTGTGCTGCCAGCTTGATTAGGGACGAACGAACAAAACAACGTCAACAACGTTCGCCCCCGTAGTAACAAGGCGAAGACAAATTTAAAGGATCTAAAGTCCACACATTTCTCTCTCGCAATCTCTGCTCCTCACGTATGCGCGCAAAGAGCGGTTAAGTCTAATTTCGATGTGCTCGTGCTGACACGCGATGTCCCACGGAGGAAGGAAAAAGATAGGAGGGAGCACACCGCAATGCTATTGAAGGTATTGTGGTGGCTCAACACGTGATCGCAAGACGCAATGCACGGTTAGATTTAGCGACCCCGGTCTGCAGGCAGAGCCACGGCAGGGCAGCCGAACAAACACGCACCGAATAAAAGCTACTGGCATAGCTACTGGGAACCAAACGTCACAGCAAATCTCGATTCTTGCTACGTGATCTCGACGCAAGGAGCCACGTCTTGGGCCACCACTTTGGCTTCACGGAGCGTTCGCTTGCCTAGGCTGGCTGCGCGACGTAATGCTTCCTACTTAGTTTTCTTTCCTCCATGCAATCTCCCTTGGATGGCCTTGGTTCCTTCACGAGAGGGACATTTTAGTGATCGCCCAACGTTTCTGCGCAGGCGCGAGTAAGAGCGAGCGTGAGATAGAAAATATGGGGTCTTTTGCTCCTTGAATATATGACTCTGCCTAGGCACTACGGAGGAGGTTTCTTAGCGCATGTTGTATATGTTTGTCCCTAGGCGCGTCGGCATTGCGCGGTGGGGTCGAGTTTGTTTACGTTAGGACGCTGGTTGCCGGCGCGGTGACATAGGTGAAGGGGTGGTCACTGACGCCCTATTCGGCGACCGCTGTGTCGGACAGACTGTCTCACACCTGCGGCGCTTGTGCTAAGTCAGTCGTACCAGATCATAGCTTTTTCGTGCCTTACGGTGATGTACCTTGAAAATAACATCTCAGATATTTCCGTGGGAGCAGTAGGGTCCATAGTTGAAAAAAAAATTATGGGGTTTTACGTGCCAAAACCACTTTCTGATTATGAGGCACGCCGTAGTGGAGGACTCCGGAAATTTCGACCCCCATGGAGTTCTTTAACGTGCACCTTAATCTAAATAACCTAAAATGCGGTCGCCATGGCGGGGATTCCATCCCGCAACCTCGTGCTCAGCAGCCCTACACCATAGCCACTGAGCAACCAAGGCGGGTGACCGTAGCAGAGGCCGGGTCACACATATCGAAAATCTAGAAGTCAGAGCGCCTTAGCAACCGCGGTTGAAAGCAAGTGGCTGAAAGGCCGCCAGTGACGCTCGAGGCCCCTGCAACCGCTATGGGAATACGTCGCGTTATCCTAACGCCTCTTACGCTAACCTAACCTAACATTAACCTAACCTAACGTGGCCTAGACGAAAAGACAATAATCCTCAAGGCGCAACCGTTGTGACAACAGGTCGCTCCACCCTAACGCCTTTCACTCTAATGTAACCTAACCTAACGTTAACCTAACGTAACGTGTACGAGACGGAAAGACAAAAATCCGCACTGCTTAACCGCTGTCAGAACACGCCGCGCCACCCCAACGCATTTTACGCTAACGTAACATAACTTAAACCTAACCTAAACTTTTTTCGCGGGCGAGACCCACTTGAAAAACACAACAGGAAATTTCAGCCTGTCGTATTTTCGGACGTTGTTTCTGTCATTCTGTTGACTGTAGTGTGACGTCCTGTAGTCGAAAGTTGTGTAGTTCTTGACCAATATTTCATTAAAAATTGACAGAGACCTCTTTAAGGCTACAAAAAACATAAAAAGTTTCAGGCCGGGGATTCGAACTTGCGACCTGAGGATCCCAGCACCTTACCACTACACCACGCCAAATTTTTTTCTTTTTACATGGAAAACAAAATTGAAGGTGTAATACAAAGTGGGCACAATTATACACACCTAAACCCCGGCAAACACACACATGCATTGAACAATTGCATCCAGTCTGGTGGAGGTTCCTGCGCAGCATACACATTTCTTATATAGGCCGCGCTTTCGTGAAAGAAGGATTTTGTAGATCACGGGCTTTCGACATGGCGATCACACAGTCTACTTCTCCATAGGCTATTTAAACTAAGTATACTATGAACATGTCATAGGAAGGGCGACCCGTGACCTTAAACGGTAGAAACTTAAATGAATGTGGAGTCATGTCAATGTCCTTTTTAAGCGTCCATTGGAGAACGTCCCCCCCCCCCCTCTCAAAAAAAAGAAAAGACAGCGTCCCTACAGTCTATGAAACAATGATCTATGGTTTCAGCACGTGGATAGAGTCGACGGTTTGTTGACCACGGCACAAAGCAACCCCTCGAATTCAACCAAGTTTTAACAGGGAGTGTTCCCGAATGTAATTTAAAGAAAAATATTTTTACTCCATGAGGTACACACATTTTTCGGACGCACTTAAGTACATCCTGATAAGGTCGGCTTAAATAAGGTGCACGATACAAATGATCTGGAAAAATGGAGTCCCCCAGTGCCGCAGAAATTGCTTTTCGACTCGCTGTGAACACGTACTCCAGGCTGAATCTAACTTTCAAGAAATGTGTCAACAACCTCCTTGAGAAAGCCCCAAGGAGCCTGCGGGACATATTTGGCATTTGATGACACTACCATATTAGGAACATAATGAACTAAATGGAGTTGCAACATTTCCCGCAAAAACGGATAGTCACTGTCTCGAAAGAAAAACAGGGGACAAACAATTTGCCTGACGAAGAGGTGGACTAATCCTAGACCACCACATTCAAGGGGGAGGAACAGATTATCGCACCGCATCGATTCGCAACTAGAACTCCAAATAAATGCTGCAAATACGCGATGCAGTGCTTGAACGTGCAATCGTGAGCAGTGCAGTACTTGAAGCACATACATTAGACGGGAAGCTAAGAAGACGTTGCACACTTCAGCACGAATGAACATTGACAAATTCCGCCCTCGCCATGAATTCACTTTACGTTGAATTTTGCCAACTTCTCCCGACCAATGAGCGTTGCTATTTCTATACTGTGAGAGAGGCACACCTAAATAACGCAGCTCTTTTTTCCAATGAATGCCTGCGTAATTTGATGGCATTGTGGCCCATTATCCAAAGCAAAAACCTGAAATTTTTCAATGATAACGCTTGCACCAGAAGCCGCACAAAATTATTTTGTAGTTGCAAGAGCAGTTTTTACACTCTTTTTATCGGTACAAGAAAAAAAGGCCATGTCGTCTGCATACGCAAGAACCCAAACCTCATTAGTCAGTAATTTTAACCCTTGGAAATTTTCTTCCTTATGAGTGCTCCTACAAAGTGGCTCTAAATACACGCAGGAAAGAAGCGGTGACAAAGGGCATCCTTGTCGTGCTGATGATACAAGCCTAATCGGATCGGAGAGAGAGCCATTCACTATCAGCCTCGTTGAGCCATTAGCATAACATATCCTGACACCTCTAAGGAGCAGGGATCCGATATTTATAAGCTCTAGTACAGTAAACAGGAATGAGTGATTCACCCTGTCGAACGCCTTAGCCAGATCTAGCTGTACCATTGCCACCTGTCCAATCCACTCAGCTACACACTCGAGCACGGATCTCGCAACATGAATATTTGTATGAATGGACCGGCCCCTGATGCCACATGCTTGATGATCACCGACCACAGATCTTATTATAACTTGCAAACGGTTATCTAATACCTTAGCAAAAATTTTATAATCCAAATTGCATGAGGAGATAGGTCGATATCCGCCAACATTTTGCGATTTAGTCTCATCATCGCTTTTGGCTATAAGGACGGTGCGTCCTTCATACATTGTGGCAGTTAGGTACCCTACTTTCAATGCGTCACGGTACACCTGAAGTAATAATGGCGATAAGAGGGAACGAAAACGCTGATAAAATTCGGCAGTAAGGCCATCCGGGCCGGGCGTCTTGCTCATCGCTAACGAATCGATGCATGCAGTTACCTCATTAATATCAATGTTTTCATTTGTATAATCGTAATCATCCTGATTTAACTGGGGCAGCAACGATACAATTTTTATGGCAGCATCTGTATCCAATGGCTTACGGTCTCAATATAGTTTTTGATAATTTTAGAGAAACACTTTAGTTATTAGAATAGGCTCATTAATAATGATTCCACCATATTCTATATCTATTATTTGTTTAGACAGCATGTGTCGATGCTCATCACCAAGGGCCCTCCCGCAAGGCTGTTCTTCCAGGAAACGCTGCTCTCGCGCACGCACTAGTGCACCTCTGTATTTTTATGCGTTCAAAGTTTGTAACTGTGCCTTGACCTTATGAATATCATCAATATATTGACCCGGATGTAGGCATTCAAGCTCATGCAATTCACTTAGAAGTCCATACAATGCTTTGTAATTATTCTTTTTTTCACAGGCCAATATTCATGATTCTTCGATAGGTATCATTTTAGCTTCCTGTTTGAATAATTCCCACACAGCAAAGAGTGGCAATTCCTTGCGGCATGACACATGAGCTATAAGCTCAGTAACACGATTTAAGAAACACTCACGCGAAAGTAATTGGTTATTAAACTTCCACAGCTCCCAGCACATACGCCGACTTTGATACCGACGGCTTCCAAACGATGTTGAGACTAGGCAATGGTCACTAAAGAATATAGGGTGCACAGTGTAACCATAAATAAAAGGTAGTGAGCTCAGTGAAACGTAAATTCGATAAAGCTTGCATGCGAGGTACCCTGGAAGTGCGTATATCGACATCCCGCCTTTTCATTTTCCCCAATGTTCACACGCTGATAATCCCATATCAGGCGTTGCAACGCATCACTACTTGGATCATGCCTCAGCTTTAGATACGTATGATCTTGCGTGTTACATACACAATTAAAGTCTCCAAAGAGGACCAATGCACGATCAGTACAGAAATGATGTTCTAGAGATAAGAAGAAACACTCGCCTTCACGTAACTTGTTCGTAGCATAAACACACACACATGTAAAGATCATACCCCTGATATCAATATCGAAACAAATTAGACGCCCTTTCCTATCTGTAAACAAATGTAGAAAATCACATGGTAAATCTCTTCTAAAAAATAACATACAAACTGCGGAAACGCCTAATGCATGGCTGACACAAACATTGTAGTCAGAGAGGAATGGAGATAGAACTACAACTTTGTTTTTGTCGGATTCAGTCTTTGTTTCTCGGATAGTAGCAATATCTAATTTTATATTACGTAACAAATGAAGAAGCTGTACTTGCCGTTGCTTACATAGTAAGGCACGGACATTTAAAGTACCAAAATGGAAGGGAAGAACGCCCGCTATGATTACCTATGTAGGCGCAGCGTCTAAACGCTGCACCAGAGGTGCACCACTCCCTTCTTGATGATGTGATGCACTATGGACCCTTTGGTGCACGTTAACACAAGGGACATCTGCAGGAGTAGGTATTCCCCGGAGCGGTTTTGTCAACTTTGACACTTTGGGAACACGAGCGAACACAAAGGAACAAAAGCGGCCGCTTTGTATAAACACCCCAAACACTTTGCAAGCTGTACTGCTAGACTAGTTATATGAGCAGTCCAGGATAGGTGTTCTTCAAATATTATACCACAGTTGTCTCGCTCTTTGCACTTTTGAGTGCGCATATAATTCGTGCGTTCAATGCAAAATAGCTACATAAACATTCGTGGATGACTGTTCATTCTGACGGTATACTGGCTTCTCACGGCAGCGCTGTACCAGAATAATGAGACCCGAGCGAGACAGCTTTTCACGCAATTTTGTGGAACAACCCAAAACTTATTTTTCGCTCCCCAAAATCTTATGCAATATTTCTGGAAAATTAACTAATGTGTCAGTGTAACCACACATGTAAGTCCACAGGCCTCTGTGCCACATCTTACCAAATAAAACAAAATGGATACGCAGCCATTCCCGCAGATGGTATGATTTTGATTAGCGGCCGATTTTGAGGAGGCCGGTAGGGCGTTGCTGGTGCCTCGTCGTCACGGCACAATTATAACAATTGGTCACGTCGACTTTAATACCGGTGTCGGTGCTATCAGCATTGCCGGCTTCAGAGAAGCACGATTGAATACAGCGCAAGAGAAAAGTACAGTGTACACCAGCGATGCGAAACTGACATACAATTTTAAAGCGTCGCGATGGAAAGTGCTCTTGTCGTGGCGTCAGAACTTATGTCGCTGCGACAGTAAGTGCCACATTTATAACGCCACTTCAGAAAATGTGTAGTCCCTACAAAGAATTCCTGTTGCGACGTCAGAATCGCTGTTGCGATAGAAAGTTGTCACGACTTCAGAACTCTTGCTGTCGCGGCAGAACGTTTCTGTTTCTGTTGCGACATAAGAATTTCTGTTGTAACGTCAGAAATGTCTGTCGCAACTACAGAAACGTCGGGAACTTCTGTCGTACAACAGAAATTTCTGTAGCCGCGACAAAAATTTCTCTAGTTGCGACAGGAATTCCTGTTGTCTTTTTCAACTTGGGAAGCAAAGCCAATAATCCTCACGGCGTAACATTAGGCAGTGGCGTTCAACCCCTGTTGCTAAGGTGCTGTGCGTTCGTTTCACACAAAGGGGACCACTAAAAAATGCTCCTGTAAGGTAGCGTACAGCAGCATACAAAAAGCCTGCCAAGAGCGAAGTTGCTGCATTAGGAGAGCAGGCCGGGCGCGTAAAAATCTCTTACGTTATTTTGAAGGTAGAGCGCCATAAGGGGCAAGAAAGGTTTAATCCGGCATGGCTGACTCAGCACCAGCGCCACAGGTGCGAGGAAGTCTTTCCGATATACCTTCAGACACAGCGATCACCAAATGGGGCGTCCGTGCGCGTTGCCTCATCGCGTGGGCAGCCATCGTTGGAGTGTAAACAGACTCGACCCCACTCCGGAATGCCGCATGCCTAGGGTACAAACGCGTACGAAACGAGCAAACAAAGTTCTGCGCCGTAGTACAGATATTGAAGGAGCAAAAGCCCCCAGATTTTCTCTCCCGCGTCCTTTCGTACTCGCGCCTGCATCAAAACGTCTGGTGATCTCTGAAACGACCGTCTCGCGGTTCCTGCCAGCTGGATGGATCGTCCGGTGCCGTGCTGTTCTGCGATGTTGTGCGCGTGCGCGGTGGGGCAACTCTGAGTGAAAAAGTAGTGGGCTGGTTCCGCTTCCCTTTGCACTGTGGCTGCTTGTCCTCTTAGAAGTAAAACGGCGTTCTCTTTGCTCAGCGTCCTTGAGTGATACATCGCCATCTTCGAAGCCCGTCTCCCGGTTGAAGCAGGAGCTTACGCTACGTTTTGTTCTGTAATGCCGCAAGAGTTGAACGGGCATTCTACGCTCTCTCAGAAGGCAAGAAGGCATTTCACTGTCTCCTTGCAGACGGAGTGAGCAATGCATTTCGTTTCACTCGACATTTTGCGAGAGTAAAACAATGCTTTGAAGAGTAAATTGGCCCTTTTACTCCTGCGATACTCTCCCCAGTTAGAGTGTAGCCACTCCGATGTCCAGGCGGATGAAGTTGAGCAAGCATGTAGCCGATGTTTCATGTAGTCTGGGGCCGTTACCGCTCTGGTAACCGAGACTCCGTCATGGTAGGCAGTTTTGGCACAGGTGTCCACCTCCTGGTTACCGGCTATCCCGTCGTATGAGGGCAGCCAGTGGAAAGATACAGTCATTATGGGGGAAGCAAGAGCCGTTAGCTTGGCAAGCAGCAGCGCCCCTGTAAGTCCTGCCTCCCATGCTTTGACCAGGGCCTGGAGCGCTGGATTAATAGCCCACCACCACCGAGCCTGCGAGAGCATAAAGTTCCTTTTTTTGAATTCCTAGCCAGGCGCAGATAAGTTTCTCGGCACACCGCCATGGTACTTACTCGATGGCTTAATTAGTTACTTCGACCCGTAAGATTTCTAGTATTTACAAACCCAAGCATGCAGTTGAAGGTGTGAAGGGGACACAGGAAGAAATTGGGCAGATAAACGAACGGGACATAAACGTACTTAGCGGAGAGAGAATACCTCTAAGACACAAGAGTGTTGTGCGCAGAGAATTGAGTCACAAAGTATATAGGAGGTCGTTGTCAGCGTCAGCCGCCCAAGTCCAAGAATCTTATTTATCATACATATGACTTCAAAGAAGCCAGATATGTACAAATAATATAATCGCTTACACGGGAGCAAAAATCAGGGGCGCTATAACGTAAAACTATTCCAAACTTTTCTATCCTAATTCTGCTATCATGCCCTCCACGATTGGTGAAAAACTTTTTTCGACCACGCCCACTTCACCTGACTGTCACGCGACGTCACGAAAACCGCGATACCTCCCCATCTGATATGATGTGTATACACTGATTATGCATGATTTGACAGAAAAAAAGAAAAACATTTATTTCTGATTGGACCCCTTTTCGCAATTAGCCCTCGGCTATTGGTACAAAGTTTTCGGGCTGCGCCCACTTCACCTGCCTGTAACGCGACGTCACAAAACCGCACACACGCACCGCGTCAAAGTGACGTGTGCGCGATAAAGATGCATTAATATGCCGAACAAAACTGAATTTTCTTCGGAATAGCCGCAGGCTGCCCCGTTCCGAAAGGAATAAAAGATGGCTGCCGCCGATCGCTGAGACGCTGGCTACTCGCACCTGCCGGAGAGCATGGGTTTATTTGCGTATTATAAAACTTCTTGCGTGGCCGTGTAACGTTTCCGAGCCCTTTCGGCACGTTTACGACCTCATTCTGCCAACTCTTCTTTGTTGAAGGTCAGTTTTAGCGTCATACTTAAGCTTGCGTTGCATGCCGCCGTGATTTTCGACCAGTCACCACAAGCTAAGTAAGGGAAAGCCGACCAATCGCAGACGCCGGCACCGCCCTCTTCATCCGGTTATCGATTTTCAGTGCACTGGCTCTGCCCCAGTGAATCCCTCTCGACTTGAGCGTTCTCCTCGCCTCTTGTCAGCCAAATAGATACGACAAGCCGCTCAGTGTAGGCAATGTTATCCGTTTTTCAAGCAAACAAAAGTGACCTCCTATGAACGAGTAAAGCGTTTGATTGGTCTGTTCAGACAATCCTGCGGGTGACCGCCCGGTGCTTGCGTCGGTGGCTACGCAAATTTGACGTCAGGAGATTGGAATAGAAACATATTGGAATAGTTTTACGTTATAGGGCCCCAGGTGCACTAAATTTGAAGCAGCTTCATTTGCATTTGAGCCAATCAGCTGTTCCCATTACTTTTTTCCCTTTTCACCTTCATTGCTGCTTCCCACAGCGACTTTTGCATACGTCAGCGGGCTGTGTTTACTCTGTCGCTCAAAAAGTTGTAAAGCAGTGCGAGAGAACTTAACGGCTCACATGATGTCATCGATCAGCGGTGACTGCGTGGCAGCCGTTTTTCACCACGACGCAAAAGTGACAGGAGGGTGCCGAGCGTCAGAACTCCAGTTTCACCACCGTAGTGTGGCGTAAATGTTTGTATAGCATCGAGCATTGTCCTCTAGAGAATGCCAAAAGTAGTTTTTTTTTCCTTTTTGCAGGCTAGTGCGGCCCTTTCGAGCTCCACGGAAAGCCACCAGCGGGAGTGTATAGCACAGCGATGTCTCGGTGCCAATAGAGGCCGACTCAATGCAGAGTATAGGGACTTTCGGCTACTTGCATGCCGCAGACGAAGCTAGGCAAACACTTCACGCTTTTGCGAAATGCGCGCGTCTTGCAAGGATAAGTGTGACGGGGCTTGAGTGCTTTGGACAAGGCTCTGCAGACACTCAGCAATGTAGCCTATTCGATGGGAGGAAAGAGGCGTCGAAAGCACAGCGCATACGAAGCTACCGGCACTACGTGCACTCCGCAAACGTCGCCGATCGCTTTGAAGATGAGTCCCGCGCTGGCGCGCACTCTAGCCACGTCGCAGACCACTTTCAGGACACACGAGTGCCGGCAACGAGTCCCTACGGCGTCCGCCAAAGGCGTCTTTTTACGGCGTCCGCGACTCGCGTGGTCAACGCCGTTGTAAGCGCGGCGGTTGTCTCCCCTCTGTACGGAGCGGCGGACGAGGAGGACATCAAGGCACCGTAGCAGCCGCCGGATAAGAAAGCCTCCTCCCCCCCCTCCCTCGCCTCACGTCCTGCCTCGCGCGCCATAGCACAGGGCACGTATCTGGGCCGCGTTCCTCGCTCGCGCACGCTAGATTGAACCGCGTTCGTCGGCTCAACCTCAAACGCTTTCACTCCTACGGTACCTCACGACGATGGCTACGGCTGAAATGCGCCTGGAGTGTCCATATAGTTGCTATCGCAATAAAAGAAGGAAGACACAGAGGTGGTTTTCTTTGGCCGCGGTTCAGTTACATGTCACATAGAACTCACCATTGTCGAAGGGATGGGAGGTCGGTATCCCCGAAAACAAATAGCCGGCGCAGAGGAAGCTGCAGACCGGATCTGATGCCTGTGTCGCCCGTGTGTGCGACATTTGCTGCCTTGTGAGTTAGAAAGCAAACCGGTTGCCGGAGTGAGGGGCCACTGGTAGGATGACCTGTGCCAGCATGCTTACGTATTAAACTTTTCCCTTACGTACACTCTCTCACGCGCATCAACGAGAGCAGGTAACCTTAGTGGCTGCTTCTCCAGCACGCTCGTTCAGCGTTGAAATTAGTTCGTTTCCTTTTTTTACAGCGAAGCTGTTTAGGCTAGGTTCGGGCACATCTCATCTCCGTGGGCATAGACCGACAACTTATACTTATCTCCACCGTCAACACCTCTTTACTACATTGTGTATACTTCTTGCCACGAGCGCCGTCTCTTTCCCGACATTGCGCAATAGCGCAGGGCGCGCTCTTCGGCGGTCACCTACGCGGCGCACAAGAGCGTGCGCTGTGATTGGCTTAGCCCCGCTATAATAAAACATCATTGTCTCTATCCACCAATCGTCGCGTATGATTGCCTTGTGACGTACCTGGTAGCACACTCCCAAGTTCAAGAAATAACCACAGGGGACGAAAAAATCGACCGTGAGGCGCTGCTAATGAAACGAGCATAATACAACCATATGAAGGCTGCCTGCGTGAGTTCAATATCTACCGCTAGAGGTGCCGTTACAAGAGCCATTTTAACCTACAAACTTTCTCCCACACTCGTTTTTTTCCACACACTCGAATCGTTTTTATTACATAACAAAGACTACAAGATTATTAGTCCTAATGATATATTGTAGACTTTATTAGTAACGTTGTTGTTTTTTTTTGCTTGTATAAACGGAAATAGCGCTCAGCATCATCGATCTCCCACGCGACCTCTGGACTGGAGTTAAAATTTTTAGCGGTATGTTCGCGTGCACAGCAGGCTCCGATTCATTGGTGCGTAGACTTAAGCTGGCTGCTTATTTTGCACTAAAACCAGATTATTGCGCTTCAAAACCTCGCGTTACTCAACTTGGGGTGAAGTGACGTGTTGCGAGCGGAGATGTAAGCCCGCAAGCTACGTTTTGGTTGTGAGCCATGCGGAACACGTTGCACCGAAACGGGAGCCGGATTCTGCTGCGACTGACGACAGCAATAACGGTGAGTCGTTTAACATCTGCTTGAATCGTTATGTAATTCTCGTCTCATTCACTTACAGGCGGAAACAAGTTAATGAACTAGACACCGCAATAGATATGGGCAGTGAGGACTCTTCATTGCAGTTTCCTAAATAAACCTTTAGTTGCGAGGCCGTCGTTAATTCAATTTCAATCTCAATTTATTTTCCCATCTTACAATACAGATGGAGGGGTTGCAGAAAAAAGCTACACCAGGGCAGCTTGACAAGTCTACAAACCTAAAGTTCAGCAGGGAGGCAGTACTGGAACTTGTACAAAAAACAAACAAACAGATAAGTATATCAAGTAATCACTAAAGTATACACGAAACAGCAATACGTGCACACAAGTAAACTCAAGCCATATTATTTAAACACATAGTATGAAACTCCTCGCGCGAACAAGAAAACAAGTCAAAATTAGTGAGAGTATAACCATTAAGAAGAGATGGAAGAATATAGTGAAGGCGTTCTTGTCCGAGTTTAAGTTGAGGTGTCGGTACCATCCATTCCTCGCCATGTCTTGTTGGATAGCTTAACGTTTTTTTCTTTAGTTCAGCTAATTTCCTGAGATTGGTTATATTATTCCTGATTTCCGATTTAAAGATGACACTGAGACGATATTTATAGAGATTATGTACTTTAATCACTCTAGAATGACTAAATAAAGTTGCACTTGGATGTCGGTATGACGTATTATACACATGTCAGAGATACCTTTTTTGGATTAGGTGAATACGTTCAAGGTTAGTGAAGGTTGTGGTACCCCAAACTAAGTGGCAATAATTCAAATGCGAGTTAAAGATCGAGTTGTAAATGAGCATTTTAGTTTGTGTGGGAAGGATGTTTTTTAAACGACCTATAGCACCAGTGATTTGAGCTATTTTGTTTGAGATGCAATTAACGTGATAATCCCATGACATATTCGAGGAAAATATAACTCCTAGGCATTTGAACTGCTCTATTATTTCAACAGGACGTGAATTCAAAATATCTTCATGCGGTGGTATAAGTTTATTTTTTGGTTTGAAAATGACTGCCTTAGTCTTACCCTCATTTATTTTCATTGAATTAGCAATGGACGAATCCTCGAGGGCTTTCATTGCAATGTTGCATTGATCAATAAGTTCGGAAATGTTATTACCGACAAAAAACAGACTTGTATCATCCGCATAGATGACAAACCTTGCATCATGGTTAATATTTATTATATCATTTATATAAATGTTGAAGAGTAAAGGTCCTAGCGTACTTACTTGAGGGACACCGCACGTGAGAGGTTTAGGTTCAGACTGCGTACCATTAATTAATACCACTTGTTGCCTAAATGATAGATAAGAGTTGACTAATGATAGTGCTTTCCCTCGGATACCATAGTGCTGTAATTTATTAAGCAGTACTTTATGGTCCACGAGGTCAAAAGCCCTTGAAAAGTCCACGAACACACCAATGACAATAGCTTTGTTTTCTAGTTGTGGTATTATGTATTCTTTTTGTTCGAGCAATGCAGACTCAGTTGATTTGCCTTTGCAGAAGCCAAACTGAAATGGTGTTAGCAGGTTAAATTTATGAATTAAATTAGACAGTCTTAGATGAAGCATTCTTTCAAAGGCTTTTGAGAACACTGGCAGAATTGAAATTGGTCTGTTATTACCAAGAACATTTCGATCTCCCTTTTTAAAAAGGACAACGACTTTCGCTAATTCCATTTTTTTGGGTAATACTGCAGTTACTAAACAGATGTTATAGATGTGAGCAAGTATAGGAGCGATAACTTCAGCTACATGCTTGACTGGCCGAATTTGAATGTCATCAATATTACAGCTACTGCTGTTGTTAAGATTTCTTATTACTGACACTACTTCACCTTCCGTAAGAGGATGCAGGAAGACTGATTCATCATTTCAAATGTGCATGTATTTGTTAGCATCAGATTGAGCAGCGCTAGTAGTCAGGTTAGTTAAAAACGTATTGAATGCATTAGGCAATTCCAAACCACAACCTTCCTTTCCATCAATATTTAGTTTGGTTAAAGCAGCGAGTGCACTATTACGCTGTAATAGAGTATTTAATCTTGCCCATAGTACACTATGTCGAGCATTCTTGACGTCTAGTAGTGATAGGTGATAGGAAGTTCTTGCAGATCGCAGTTTTTCAGTCAATTTATTCCTGTATTTCCTAAAGACCGCAAGGTCCTCAGCCTGACGAGTGCACAAAAAATTTCTGTATAACTTTTGTTTCGTTTGTATTTCTCTGCGGAGCTCTAACGTTATCCAGGGCTTACGGGTTTTTCGACTTTTTATACGGGTCACAGGAGGAAAGCAGTCATGATAAATTTGCTTAAATGTATCAATAAACGTATTATAGGCTAAATCTGCGTCATCTAGTTCAGCTATTTTGCTCCAATCTATTTTCACAAGCTGGACCCCAAAGGATGTCAGTGATGTCTCTGTAATTGCTTGGTATGTGACTGATGTAGATTTGCTCCCCATTGCACCAGGCTTCTCTATGCAAACAAACACGGGAAGGTGATCACTAATGGAACACGATAAAACGCCCGATATAACATTCGTCTGCATAGAGTTAGTGATAATTAAATCAAACACAGAATGGCTTTCACTTGTGACTCTCGTTGGTATATCAATCAGGTTAACAAAACCATTAGACGCAATGGATGTATTAAAATCTCTAGCAGACGGACTGGGCATATTCATGTCAATATTAAAATCGCCGCAAGCTATTTACGTTTTCTGATTATGACGCTCAACAACAGAAGCCATAAACAGGTCATAGAACTCCAGAAATGACGAAATATCACCGTCCGGAGGCCGGTAACATACAGAAAACACAGTGCTTTGTGTACAAACCGACAGAATTTCATAATCTTGGGTTATTACAGTGTATGATTCAAGTAATTTACCTTCTAGATCGTTGCTGAGCAATAGTGCAACACCACCGCCGCGGACATTTTGCCTATTTACGTAGTATGTGGTATAGTCTTTCAATCTGAAAACATCATAGTCACAAGTGCTCCATGTCTCTGTTAACATTATTGCAGAAAATTGAAAAGAGAAACCGGCAAAGAATTCTTGACACAGACAATAACGAGAGCGCTATCGAAATGCGCGTCACATTTTTCATCTTGCTGTAGCCGTGACCATAGGTGACTAAGTAGCCTTATCAATATCAATATAAAAAAAATTTCGAGAACGTCGGCAACTTCTTATGTCCACAAAACCGAATAACTCTTTGGTAAAATGAAGTGAAAGTAGAGAATTTAGTGCATTAGACGGTTGGTGCAGTTATGAGTACGCCACCCGTCACCCATATTTCGTACTTGTTGGTTCTAAATGTTCTTGCTGTTCAGTTCGGTATACCGTAGGGCATTTACTTTTTCAGTATTAAACGGTGAATCACGGTCGTGTAGAAAAAGAATACATCAGTTGTAATAGCTTCATTACTTTCATGCATTTGCTTGTGGAACCAGCAGTGTATGAGCGCTAGTGTATAAATGAGCGCGCAAATGTTCTAATTTGTGATCTTAATAACACCTAAGCTGTTGACATGCATCGTAGATAGGCAAACACGAATTTCATGGATAGTAGCAATACTTGTTTAACGTGCTGCTTAAGCACCCTAGGACAGTCTACATTTTCATGTGTTCTTTAGTCACACACCATTATATGTATGTCACTCCTTTTTGAAATTTATATTGCAAAATGGTGTGTTTTTTTCAATTTGTGATGCAGCCAAAACTTCTGTTCCAAGCATGCAGTAATGAGGACGGCACCAGTATAAAGCAACACACCCCACGCACTATAGAGAAGCTACTGCCTGCAATAACATGGGCATTGTTGCAACCACTGTTGTAAATATAACCTGTAAATAGTGCCTCGTCTTACTGACTCGTCCTTCGTGTAACATTGTGGTGGAGGTGGAACATTCTCCGTCCTCGCCACGGAGCTTCGAAGCGGCCGCACCACCGTCTTCTCAGTCATGGCTTCCGATGGAACCACCACCGTCGCCACCTACACCTGCGGCGCCAACCACAACGTGCGTTACGGTTCCTAGTCTCCATGATCCTGAGACATTCTCCGCCCAAAATTACGTTGACGTTGACGTCGACGACTTGCTCAGCATGTATGAGCGTGTTAGCCAAAGCCACCTCTGAGCCCGTACCATCATGCTTGCCAATGTGATCTTTTATCTGGACGGTACACCACGTGTCTGGTATCGCACCCATGAGATCGACTTCTCCAGGTGGGACATTTTCAAAGAGCGGCTTCGAGACCTATTTGGCAACCCGTCAGGTCGCCAACAGGCTGCGCGAAAAGTGCTTGCCACCCGTGTCCAGTCATCGACCAAGTCATATGTCTCCTACATACAGGAAGTGCTCGCGCTTTGCCAGAAAGTCGACGAGCACATGACCGAGGTTGACAAGGTGGGCCATATCCTTAAAGGCTTTGTGGGTGACTCCTTCACTTTGCTCGTCTATAACGACGTTTCTACCGTCGACTCCATCGTCAAAGAATGCCGCCGCTTCGACGTAGCCAAAAGCCACCGCGTCGTCCCACAGTTTTCCCGGCTCCCAAACACCCCTGCCACGTCCTCTTGCTCCGCTCTTACCGCCACACGACCATTTCAAGAGAACGTCACACGTATTGTTTGCCGTGATATCGAAGCGGTGAGTCCGGCCCCCCTTCAGCCACGACCCCCTGACGGTACATTTTACCAAGTGGCCCCCACTATTTCCGTTATTGAAGCAGCTGTGCGGCAAGAAATTGCAAACCTTGACATCCCTACCATCTGCTTTGTCTCCCAACCTTATTCGGCACCCATTCCCATGCCCACAACCTGTAATGACCAGTACCTCGCTCCCAGACCACGCAATCCTGCTGAATATCGAACCCCACATGACAAACCGATCTGCTTCCGCTGCCACCGCGTTGGTCATGTATCCCGCCACTGCCGCACCCCCTGGATGCCGCCGTACTGGAGCTCATTCCCTGCTCCTCGCCCATACACCGACGCTCGCCGTTATTCACCTCGTCGTCTGTATCCTACTTCTGATGCCCCTGACAGCCACTCCTCCGCGCGTACCCCGTCGCCTCAACGCGGTCGCTCCCCGTCACCCCAGCCTGGCCGCTTTTCCTCACCAAACCGACGGACTGAAAACTAGGTCATGCAGCTCTTGGAGGTAGTGCTGCATCACGTTCGTCCTGTCCAAATCCTCTGTTCACACTCCTCACCAACACTAACCGAATGGAAGTAGACGTAGATGGTGTTCCGTTGACAGCAATATTTGATGCTGGACCCCAAGTGTCCATATTGAGCGCTAACCTATGTCGTCGCCTCAAAAAAGTTATTACGCCTGCCATCACTCGAGCCCTACGCGTCGCCAATGGCGCCAATGTTGGCGTCAGGGGTATGCGCACTGCTCGCATAGGAATTGCTGGCCGCCAATTTCCAGTTCTGTTCACCGTGCTGACCAGTTGCCCTCATAACCTAATCTTCGGGCTCGACTATCTCACGACGCATTCTGCCCTCATCGACTGTGCCACCGGTACGCTATGCCTCGAGCTTCCTCATCTTTCAGACGTTCTCCCCGAACATCCGAACACCCTCTACACTACAGCCTTTATTCACTTACCTCCAAAAGCCCTAACCTTCGTCGAACTGGCCTCAACGGCAACCGCGCCTGATGGCGACTATGTCGTCGCATCTATTCGTGACGTCCTCCTGCGCGCGACATCTCTATGCCACACTCCGTCGTAACCCTTGCCGCTAATCGTATGTGTCCGCGTTATCAATTTTGGCTTGACAAAGCAAGTGTTAGCTGAAGGCATAGCAGTGGTCAGGCTCCGGTCAGTGACAGACGACCACGCTACTGCTTTTGCAGCCGACGCGAGATTCTCCTGATTACCTGCAGGATGCCTTGAACCTCGACGGCCCATTACGTCCCATGGTCGCTCCGGGCCTCGCACCTGACGAAGCAGCCACCCTATATCGCCTTTTGCTTTCCTACCGCGACATATTTGACACTGACAATCGACCACTTGGTCATACGTCCCATGTTAAGCATCGGATAAACACTGGTGATGCTGTTCCCATTCACCGCCGACCGTATCGCGTGTCCATGGCAGATCGGCAAATTATTCAGCAGGAAGTAAACAAGATGCTAGCCAGAGGCATTGTTGAGCCCTCGTCGAGTCCTTGGGCGTCGCCAGTCGTGCTCTTCAAAAAGAAAGGTGGTACATGGCGTTTCTGCGTTGATTATTGCCACCTAAACCGAATTTTTAAAAAGGGCGTTTACACTTTACTGTGATTGTCTTCACGGTGCCAAATACTTTTCATCCATCCACCTTCGATCTGGTGATTGGCAGATTTCCGTCGACGAGCCAGACCAAGAAAAGACCGCTGTTGTCACTCCAGATGGCCTTTACCAATTCAAGGTTATGTCATTCGTTTTATGCAATGCCCCCGCCACGTTCGAACAGATGATCGACTCTCTGCTTCAAGGTTTCAAATGGTCAACTTGCCTTTGTTACCTAGACGACGGCCTTGTGTTCTCTCCTACATTTGAGACGCACCCTGAGCGCGTCGCAGCTATCGTTGACGTATTCGGGAAGGCTGGGCTCCAATTAAACTCATCGAAGTGCCACTTCAGGCGCCGACAGAATACAGTGCTAGGCCATCTCGTCGATACTTCCGGAGTACAACCCGACTCGGAGAAGGTTCGAGCAGTAATGGCTTTTCCTATACCTCAGTCGGTCAAAGACCTTCAAAGTTTTGTGGGGCTTTGTTCTTATTTCCAACTGTTCGTGAAAGATTTCGGAGCAATCGCTCGACAACTCACTGAACTTCTGAAGAAAGGCGGGCCTTTTACATGGGGTTGCCCTCAGGCAGCCGCACACGCCTTACCACCATTCTCACCAATCCAGCGGCCTTGGCCCACTTTGACCCCTCCACACCTACAGAGGTCCGAACCGATGCCAGTGGTTATGCGATTTTCCCCGTCTTATCGCAACACCAACACGGACACGACCGCGTTATAGCCTACGCTAGCCGGATCCTGACAACTGCAGAGCGCAACTATTCGATTACCGAGCGCGAATGTCTTCTTCTCGTCTGGGTTGTTTCAAAGTTCCGCCCATATTTATATGTTAAGCCCTTCTCAGTAATCACGGACCATCATGCGCTCTGTTGGCTTTCGTCGCTTAAGGATCCTAATGGCCGGTTCGGTCGTTGGCCCCTCCGACTACAAGAATATCCCTACACAGTGACTTACAAGTCGGCACGCCAACACCAGGACGCAGATTGCCTCTCTCGCTACCCAGTCGAAGACTCGATCTCTACGTGGGATACTGTCACCGGCGCCTGTGTTCTTCAGTTTTTCCAATGCTCCATGTCGCCGACGAGCAGCGCCGTGACCCGTCCTTGCGTATCATCATTGACCGCCTGGAATCATCACTTGGCGGCAGCTCCCTTCGCTTATTCACATTTCAAGATGGCGTACTCGACCGCCACAACGTTCACCCCAACGGCCCTGCATTACTCCTTGTGGTTCCTAAACACCTTCGCTCGGTTGTTCTCCACGAACTTCACAACCTCCCCACTGCCGGTCACCTGGGTGTGTCACGTACCTACGACCGGATCAGCCGACGCTTCTTTTGGTCAGGGCTTGCTCGCTCCATTCGAAGATTCGAAGATATGTAGCTGCGTGTGAGAAATGCCAGCGACGCAAGACACCATCGACGCTCCCTGATGGGTACCTTCAACCACTCGACAAACCCGCGGAACCATTCTTTCGGGTTGGTTTGGACTTACTTGGCCGTTTTCCTCTTTCTACCTTTGGGAACAGGTGGATCGCTGTGGCCATGGATTACGACACGTGCTACGCATCACCCGAGCGCTTCCTACAAGCTGCGCCACAGATGTCGCCGATTTTCTTCTACACGACGTGATTTTATTACATGGAGCTCCACGAGAATTTCTCACAGACCGTGGCCGGCCATTCCTGTCAAAAGTTATCGCGGACGTCCTGCAGTCCTCTGCCACGAGGCACAAGCTATCCACGGCATAGCATCCGCAAACAAATGGCCTCACAGAGCGTCTCAATCACACTCTCAAAGACATGCTCGCGAAATGTCTCTTCAGACCACACTGACTGGAACCTCGCTCTACCATTTGTCACATTTGCTTATAATTCCTCGCGCCACGACCCAGCCGGTTATTCCCCATTTTTCCTTCTGTTCGGCCGAGAACCAGCACTGCCCCTTGACACAACCCTCCCTGTTCACGCGGCACCGACCAGTGAATATGCACCTGACGCCATCGCACGCTGTGGTCGCGCAAGGAAAATTTCCCGTGACCGCCTTCTGAAATCCCAAGAGAGCCCTTAACGGTGACTGTGGTTGCAAACAGGTGGGACACTCTGTACAATCTGCTTGCGCGGCTGGTGATCGCTCGTTACCAGGCCACCATGCATGAGCAAGGACGATGGTGAGCCATTTACGAACGCATGTCAATGATTCCAGCTTATCTCTACATTCAAATTTGATTTCTGCTCCTGCACGAGTATACGCACTGCTTCTCTTCTGCCAATAAAGTTGCACGTTCTGTTCACTCACTTGTACACTCTAAGAAAAATCCCGGGGAAAAAGGAGTAACTGGGCAGTTAGTCCTAAAAAGGGCGCTTTCGTGGACTAACTGCATGGATGTGCGTGCCGTGTACAAATTTTGGAGAGTAAGTGTTTAGCCCCTGGTCGGTAAGAGACCAACGGGAGGACGAACGACAACAGTTACTCCCGATGCACTCCATTGTTTTCGTCCGCGTCGTGGAGTGATGCGGCGAAAACGGTACTGACTATAAATCGTGAACAGCTCGAAGTTCGTGCACCGTTGCATGCAGTTCGTGAACTGCATGCAAAGCAGCACTTTGCCTCTTCGCGAGAAAATTCCGTGAAATTTAAAAGATGGAATGTGGAGACCAATGCCCCTTGTGCTCACACTATAAGTGAGCGATACACATTAAACACGCAAGTCATTGATAGACTACTAGATTTTCTTGGTGAATAGTGCCGTTCCTTCTCTTCCAAGGAGATTACAAACTTAACTGAAGCTCAACCGGGACACGCTAGGCGACAGAGAAATTGTTCTTCTCTGTCGCTAAGCGACAGAGAAGCCCAAGGTTTTGTACAGTTTTTTACGTGACACCTCATGTAAACTATTTCAAAGAAAAACGCACCGATAAGAAATGGAAAGATGACACCAGTGACCAGATATCCTTGTACTGGTTCTTGCTGACACACTGAAGACACAACAAACTTCGGTAGCACTTTACCCAGACACAGTTCAATCATAGTTCTGAGAAAGGTATCCTTTACATCTCTAAGAAAAACAAATCTCACGGTCGAAAACAACGATGGTGTGCCTTTTGATCTGGTTATGCTCCTGGGCCTGCACAGTATATGGCGAACTCGGACTGCTGTACACAATGCGGATATCGACGTTAGACCAGTTCGCGAATATTTTTGCGAATCTGTGTCCCATTTTGTCGAAGTGCAGAAGGTGCAGACGTATGTACCGGAGTGGGTTCCAAGACTGGAGATGTTGTTGCACATGCCGAAATACTGATGACTTGTAGTCAGCCAATTGTAGATGACTTGTAGTCAGGAAAATTGCCCGGTGCCGGCAATTTTCCACCGGATTAAAAAAAAAATACGCGTGTTGATAAAATTGCATAAACAGGCCTGGAGTGTGGCCTGATCCCGGTGACCAGAACCGGTAACGCACTCCCTCACCAGAGCAGGATTGGCCACCCTGGTGCAGTACTTGGCCAAAAACCTCCTATATGAACAACACAATCAAACCGCGGCCCTCAGTCCCCAGCAGCTGCGACGCAACTGACCACGGCGGCGGCCAGACCTGCGACGCTGCAGAGGTTGCTAAGAATCACTGGCTCCGGACAGGCCGCCATTGGAATATGAACCTGGCAACGTTTAACGCTAGAACGTTATCTAGCGAGGCGAGTCTAGCAGTGCTATTGGAAGAATTAGAGGGCAGTAAATGGGATATAATAGGGCTCAGTGAAGTTAGGAGGCCAAAAGAAGCATATACAGTGCTAAAAAGCGGGCACGTCCTGTGCTACCGGGGCTTAGCAGAGAGAAGGGAACTAGGCGTCGGATTCCTGATTAATAAGAATATAGCTGGTAACATACAGGAATTCTATAGCATTAACGAGAGGGTGGCAGGTCTTGTTGTGAAACTTAATAAGAGGTACAAAATGAAGATTGTACAGGTCTACGCCCCCACATCCAGTCATGATGACCAGGAAGTCGAAAGCTTCTATGAAGACGTGAAATCGGCGATGGGTAGAGTGAAAACTAAACACACTATACTAATGGGTGACTTTAATGCCAAGGTAGGCAAAAAGCAGGCTGGAGACAAAGCAGTGGGGGAATATGGCATAGGCACTAGGAATATCAGGGGGGAGTTATTAGTAGAGTTTGCGGAACAGAATAATATGAGGATAATGAATACCTTTTTCCGCAAGCGGGATAGCCGAAAGTGGACGTGGAGGGGCCCGAACGGCGAGACTAGAAATGAAATAGACTTCATACTCTGCGCTAACCCTGGCATCATACAAGATGTGGACGTGCTCGGCAAGGTGCGCTGCAGTGACCACAGGATGGTAAGAACTCGAATTAGCCTAGACCTGAAAAGGGAACGGAAGAAACTGGTACATAAGAAGCCGATCAATGAGTTAGCGGTAAGAGGGAAAATAGAGGAATTCCAGATCAAGCTTCAGAACAAGTATTCGGCTTTAACTCAGGAAGAGGACCTTAGTGTTGAAGCAATTAACGACAATCTTGTGGACATCATTAAGGAGTGTGCAATGGAAGTCGGTGGTAACTCCGTTAGGCAGGATACCAGTAAACTATCGCAGGAGACGAAAGATCTCATCAAGAAACGCCAATGTATGAAAGCCTCTAACCCTACAGCTGGAATAGAACTGGCAGAGCTTTCGAAGTTAATCAACAAGCGTAAGACAGCTGACATAAGGAAGTATAATATGGATAGAATTGAACATGCTCTCAGGAACGGAGGAAGCCTAAAAACAGTGAAGAAGAAACTAGGAATTGGCAAGAATCAGATGTATGCGTTAAGAGACAAAGCCGGCAATATCATTACTAATATGGATGAGATAGTACAAGTGGCTGAGGAGTTCTATAGAGATTTATACAGCACCAGTGCCACCCACGACAATAATGAAAGAGAAAATAGTCTACACTGTAAACGGAAATAACTCCGAGGTGGGAGTATACTGCTTGTCCTCTAGCGACCCCCCGGTTCGGAGTTTATTATGCTCCGTATGATCGGAGTAGAATTTTTACTCCGTACGAGCGGAATTTTTGCGTGGAATTATGGGAGTTTTTTTTCTGTCTTTTCTTTATTTTTTGCTTTGCAATTGACGGAGTTTTTTCGAGGTGCAACGGGAGTATAAAAAGAGGCGAAAGAGGCATCGCGTGAGTTTGCGCGATCATGTTTACATGCAGAGGCTGCTGGTCAAATTTAGAAATATGCCCACGAGACCGCGTCAAATTCGACGAAACAAGTCAATGAAAGCACATATATCATAACATACATAAACATTCCAGAAACGCCCAATGCACAAATTTGAAAGACATCACACGTACACGCGATACTCAAAGAAGCAACGGTGCCAGTATATATAGCCACGATACTGTGTGCCTCGAAACCGCCTAGGGAGCAGCTGTGCTGTTTTCAGAATTAAGACTCACATGCTCGTTTATACGAGATCTGCCTCTTTGAAATTAACAGAATACCTTAATCAACACAAAACTGTTAATTCAAAATAGTGAGAGAAAAAAATTTAATGGCGTTATTTTTCAAAATTATCATGCCAGTCTGTGAGTGCTGAAGCGACTTCGCACACTGCCGGCGTTCGCGGCCAAAAAGTAGTGCGTTAGGTACAGTAAGCAAGAAAAATGTAAGTGCATGTGCTGCATAGCAAAATTAAATTTTTGCGATATAGTGGCAGCGTAGCAAGAAATTATTACGTGTGAGCATTACCCGCAGCAGCCGACGTGACACCAAAAAATGCGCAGACATACATTTTATACACCGCACTACTTGCTCTGCGTCCAAGCGATCTGTCTCGGTTGCGAAAAGGAGCTACATCGCTGATCTGGCGAGTGAATCGCTAAACTCGGAGTCAGCAGGCATGCGTCTAAATCAGTGTCTCGGATAGAGCGTAATGTTAATGCAATATCGGAAGCAACGACGTGACCATAACCTATATGCGCGATAACAATTCGATTCACATCGCTCAATAAGAAGCTTTATTTTCAGCACGCATACTTATGTCCTACCGTTTTTCTTCGGGCGAGGATATCCGTTCACAGATAAATAAAAACAGTTGCTTGCACTCCGGTCGTTTTCACTGGCAACACAGCACCGCAACGAACTTGGGTTACGCCATTCATGCGCGACTAGCACGGATGTCGTCGCTCGAACAGTGGCTGCTGTTGTCATTGCTACGCGGTCCTTTCAAACACTACACTGGACGTTGTCAGCATGTACTCAAAAAGGACATAGAAGTCGCATTTCACGTACTGAAGAACATAAGACAGGGTGACGCAGCACGAAAACACAGTCAGAACGTGAACCGACATCACGAGCCAGTGAGCAGCTTCGAGGTATACCTAAGCCTTTTTCCGCACTTGAAAACGTGGCTCTTGCAATCATCGTTGTCAGCAAAGTGATCACAGCTAATGTACTTGAAGCTGAGATACAGTGAGCTTCAGGCATGCCTATAACACTTTCTGGAAGGAGATACGGGAAACAAATTGACGAAACGCTGTCACGGAACGACACTTCACAGACGTAAACAAACCGTCAGCCATGAGCACTGCCCACTCCGCCGAACGCGCCCGGTCGCTGGCGAGGCGCACAGCCTCATGGGAAGCGCCACGTGACCGGCGGAGGGGAGTTTTCTAAAACTCCCTGTCGGAGTTTCACGGGAGAACAAGATTTTTAAGCGGAGTAAAATCGCGTCATGTCGCCTTAAAACTCCCGCAGCTAGCCAGCGGAGTGAAACGAGGGAATGGCGCTGTTTTGCTCCCATACATCGGAGTAAATATTTGAGGAGGGGAGGTTTTAGGGCACATCACCTCTTAAAAACCCTCAGCTGGGTTTATTTTCGTTTACAGTGTAGAGGAATTCGAAATCCCACAGGTAACGCCGGAAGAAGTAAAGAAAGCCTTGGGACATATGCAAAGGGGGAAGGCAGCTGGGGAGGATCAGGTAACAGCAGATTTACTGAAGGATGGTGGGCAGATTGCTCTAGAGAAACTGGCCACCCTGTATACGCAATGCCTCATAACGTCGAGCGTACCGGAATCTTGGAAAAACGCTAACATAATCCTAATCCATAAGAAAGGGGACGCCAAAGACCTGAAAAATTATAGACCGATCAGCTTACTGTCCGTTGCCTACAAACTATTTACTAAGGTAATCGCAAATAGAATCAAGAACACCTTAGACTTCTGTCAAGCAAAGGACCAGGCAGGATTCCGTAAAGGCTACTCAACAATAGATCATATTCACACTATCAATCAGGTGATAGAGAAATGTGCGGAATACAACCAACCCTTATATATAGCTTTCATTGATTACGAGAAAGCATTTGATTCTGTCGAAACCTCAGCAGTCATGGAGGCATTACGGAATCAGGGTGTAGACGAGCCATATGTAAAAATACTGAAAAATATCTATAGCGGCTCCACAGCCACCGTAGTCCTCCATAAAGAAAGCAACAAAATCCCAATAAAGAAAGGCGTCAGGCAGGGAGATACGATCTCTCCAATGCTATTCACAGCGTGTTTACAGGAGGTATTCAGAGACCTGGATTGGGAAGAAATGGGGATAAAAGTTAATGGAGAATACCTTAGTAACTTGCGATTGGCTGATGATATTGCCTTGCTTAGTAACTCAGGGGACCAACTGCAATGCATGCTCACTGACCTGGAGAGGCAAAGCAGAAGAGTGGGTCTAAAAATTAATCTGCAGAAAACTAAAGTAATGTTTAACAGTCTCGGAAGAGAACAGCAGTTTACAATAGGCAGCGAGGCACTGGAAGTCGTAAGGGAATACATCTACTTAGGGCAGGTAGTGACTGCGGATCCGGATCATGAGACAGAAATAATCAGAAGAATAAGAATGGGCTGGGGTGCGTTTGGCAGGCATTCTCAGATCATGAACAGCAGGTTGCCATTATCCCTCAAAAGAAAAGTGTATAATAGCTGTGTCTTACCAGTACTCACCTACGGGGCAGAAACCTGGAGGCTTACGAAAAGGGTTCTACTCAAATTGAGGACGACACAACGAGCTATGGAAAGAAGAATGATAGGTGTAACGTTAAGGGATAAGAAAAGAGCCGATTGGGTGAGGGAACAAACGCGAGGTAATGACATCTTAGTTGAAATCAAGAAAAAGAAATGGGCATGGGCAGGACATGTAATGAGGAGGGAAGATAACCGATGGTCATTAAGGGTTACGGACTGGATTCCAAGGGAAGGGAAGCGTAGCAGGGGACGGCAGAAAGTTAGGTGGGCGGATGAGATTAAGAAATTTGCAGGGACGACATGGCCACAATTAGTACATGACCGGGGTTGTTGGAGAAATATGGGAGAGGCCTTTGCCCTGCAGTGGGCGTAACCAGGCTGATGATGATGATGATGATGATGATGATGATGATGATGATGATGATGTAGTCAGCAAACAGCTGATGGTTCTCGGTACTATGATTTTGTTATTCTGTTCTTCTGAGCTCGTAAACTCTGTCAAGTAAGGTAATAAAGAAAACAAAAAAAATACCTGCCATGGTGAAGTGGTTAGAATACCTGACATGTGAGGCTGTGAGTTCTAATCCTGCGTTCGGGCACTTTTTTTCTTTTTTCAGCTCAGTAATTTTTTATCAGGGTATAAATGCCTAAATTCATTAATTTCAGCTTTGCGGAGCATCGGAAATAATGACCGTTACTCCCTTGAAGAGCATCGGAAAAGGACAACAGTTAGTCCTCGAAGGAGTAACCGTATGGGGACTAACAGTTCATCCCCTCGCATTTACCCCCTAAAGGGAGGAACGGTTGTGGCAGATCATTTCCTTCCCTAAAGGAGTAACCTCAATACCTAATTTCCTCCTTTTCTTCTTAGAGTGTAGCTTGTTTGTGTGGGCGTCTGTAGAGGCTCTTTGGTCTCCTGGCAATCAGAACGCACCAGCTACGTGGCAGCCAATGCAATGAGGCATGCCGCATAGCCAGCAGGGCGAGCATGGCACGTACCAGCGTACGCAGCCGGTGAAAAACCGCCATATTGGACTTTGCTCTAAAAAAAAAACAATTTCCGCTTCCTGTTTGAGTAGCGCCATCTGTCGTGTTACCTACGCAAGTTCCATGCGCTTCCGCTGCTTATTTTCGTACCACTGTGGAAGGTACAGTTTCCCTTCTCTAAAGCTGGTTCTTTATTCTATAGTTGCACTTTGGATTCGGCATGGGCAGGACGCGTGTTGTTCGATCGGAAGAACCGCGGGAATTCAGTGAGCGTCGGTGCGCCCATTCGCGCTTCTGAGGCCGCCCTTGCCGATGTACCTCGTCCGACGACATCGAGTGCCGGCGAAACTCTTCCCGAAGAAGAGCAACTCCCACTCGCCGAACGCCAACGTGAGCAAAAGCGTCGGTACGAGCGGCGCCGTCGAGCGAACGCCACCGACGACGATCGGGCCACGGAGGTGAACGGAAGATTGTATACGTCGCCTTGAGCAGAAGCATGGACATCAATCGTTTGTACCTCACCAAAGCCACGGTTGACTTTACACTCTATCACGGTAAGGACACTGTTGATCGTGATCTGCTGAACGAGTTCAGGCGACTGGACTCACACCATCTCGACACCATCGACAAAGCCTGCACTTACCAACTGGGCCAGCCACAGATTTACACTAACTGCGCTCAACATACGTTCTCTGTGCAAGCATTTCGTCGACGATACGCACAACCCTGTGCTAAGAAAGATGTAACATCTGTGCAACCACTTGTCGTGTACCACAGTGCTCACAAGGCAATGACTACAACGGTCACAAAATATGTTACTTTATATCTTTATTTTTATGCGAAGCATATTACGAGGGCTCAACCCAGCTCCTCAGGCGCGGCGGTGACCATGAAATCACGTGACACCGTGACGTCACGACAGAGGAGAAGTGGCTTTGGCTCAACTCTTGCAAGACGGGCTGGGTGGGAATCGAACCAGGGTCTCCGGAGTGTGGGACGGAGACGCTACCACTGAGCCACGAGTACGATGCTTCAAAGCGGTACAAAAGCGCCTCTAGTGAATGCGGTGTTGCCTTAGAAACGAGCTGTTTCTAAGGCTCAGGCGTGCGACGCTTGCTCAGGCGCACATTTCGTTGCCGCGCCGAACGCTGCGTTGCTCGACGCTCACCGCGTCCAATGCGGGGCGCGTAGTCGCTGGCGGGTCGACGGGAACGCTGTCGCGTTCCACTCTTGAAGGCGAAGCAGGGTAACGCATGAGTTGTTTCTTCGTCTAGCCGAACCAAATATAGCCAAGGAACAGCAGTTCACCAGGCTAAACAGTGGTTCAACAACTAAAATAAAGGCTAGTATGCTTCGCATCCTGGGCTTAACCTTAGCTAAGCCACAGCCATTTTTTCTTTAAGTTTCACAAAAAAACTTCCCTGGACTTCCTTCTTCACAGGGTGGAATTGTACTGATTTCTTTCAGTGTTTTTGAACGTCAAATTTCACTTATGGAATTGACTTTGATCGCCATGTCTGCACTTACCGCATCGGACCATAGGATTGTAATGGTGATGTCGGGTAAAAAATGGCTCTTATAAGAATGACTGTTGGCTATATTGCAATAAGAATTGTATGGGCACTCAAGGCGTCGTAGTGAGGTTCCGTAGAAAAATCAAAAATCGCGACCGCGCGCCGTTTGCTATGAATCCGTTTGCCCTGAGTGCTCGGAAAAAACATTTGAGGGTGAACGAAGAAGAATTGTGCCTTGGTGTGGCAATGTGTTTTCGCATGCACAAAGGAGGAAGGCGGGAAGGGCAGGAGGCTTTGCGCGGACTATTCCAGCTCGCGCGGGAGGGAGGGGGGGGGGGAGCTGGGAGGCGTGCGCACTAAGATCACCGGTGCGCACGCTAGGGGCAGGAAGGGTAGCAGAATAGTGCACCCCCGCTTCTCTTCTTCCCCGGCTGCGCCTGGCGCGGCCGCGCGCGTCTTGCAGGTTAGTAATCTCCAGTGGGTTTTAAGGTTAGCCGACCTGAGGAGGAGGAGGAGGAACTTTATTATTGGAGAAACCATTGCGCGGTTTATTCCTGGGTGGTTCCCTCTGACAGGGCTCCACTGGCGATCGCGGCTCGCCGGGCCTGGTCGAGGGTCGCCAGTTGGCTTCCCAGGTCCAGTTCGGAGAGTCGACCTGAGGTAGCCGATTCCTTCGTCTGCAGTGTATTCCCCGCAGACGAAGGTTGCGCGAGAACAGGCCAGTTTTTCTGTTACACCTTGGCGATTTTTTTTGCCAATTTTTGCTGTCACCGTAGCGGTGAAGGTCCGTATTAAGTCCAAGTGCGCGGTAGCAATGAGCAGCCCATATGCTGTATGCTACTTGCGCGGGGGCAAGCATGCAAAAGTGAACCGAGAAGGATGACTAGTTTCATGCAAGCAGTGTTCCCGCGCGCCCAGTGTTGGGGCGCTATAACGTAAAACTGTTCCAAACTTTTCTATTCCAATTCTGCAATCAGCATTCCGCGATTGGTCAAAAACTTTTATGGATCACCCTCACTTCACCTGTCTGTCACGCGACGTCACGAAAACCACGATAGCTCCCCATCTGATATGATGCCTACACACTGATTATGGATGATTTGACCGAACAGAAGAAAAATTGTGATTTCTGATTCGACGCCTTTTCGCCATAAGCCTTCGGCTATTGGTCCAAAGTTTTCGGGCGGCACCCACTTAACCTGCGTGTCACGCGACGTCACAAAACCGCAAAAACTCATCGCGTCAAAGTGACCTGTACGCGTTAAAAATGTATTATTATGCCGAACAAAACTGAATTTTCTTCTGAATAGCCGCAGGCTGGGCCGGTATTTTGTAGCGATGCCTTTTTCCGATTCTATGCTTTTTCACTCTTTTCGCGCATGGCCAGTGGTCAGAGCGACGGTCTGCCCACATTATCAACGGGATCGGACGGCCATGTGTGGTGGATGATAAGAATAGCATAGAATAAGGCATAAGGCATCGCTACAAAATAGCGGCCCTGCCCCGTTCCGAAAGGAATAAAAAATGGTTGCTGCCGATCGCTCACGCGCTTGCTCCTCGCACCTGCCGGAGAACGTGGATTTATTTGCGTGTAATAAAACTTTTTGCGTGGCCGTGTAACATTTTCGAGCACTTTCGGCACGTTTACGACATCGTTCTGCCAACTTTTCTTTGCTGAGAATCCGATTTAGCGTAATTCTTAGCCCTCCGTTGCATGCCGCCGCAATTTTCGACCAGCCACCGCAAGCTAATTAAGGGAAAGCAGGCCAATCACAGGCGCTGGCCCCACCCTCTTCGTCCGGTTATCGATTTTGTGTGCACTGGCTCGGCCCCATCGAATCCCTCTCCACTTGAGCGTGCTCCTAACCTTTTGTTAGCCAATTAGATAAGACACGCCACTCAGCTGTGTAGGCAATGTTATTCGTTTTACAAGCGAACAAAAGCGACATCCTATGAACGAGGAGAGCATTTGAATGGTCTGTTCAGATAACCCTGCAGGTGACCGCCCGATGCTTGCGTCAGCAATTACGCAGGGTTGACGCCAGTAGGTTGGAATAAAAATATATTGGAATAGTTTTACGTTATAGGGGCCTTGGAGATCGCGCGATTAAGCGCACGGTAGGGCAGAACGCGCGTCTCCGGGAT
Source organism: Dermacentor albipictus (assembly GCF_038994185.2). Classification (NCBI taxonomy): domain Eukaryota; kingdom Metazoa; phylum Arthropoda; class Arachnida; order Ixodida; family Ixodidae; genus Dermacentor; species Dermacentor albipictus. The sequence goes on from NC_091821.1 coordinate 18,114,902, forward strand.
CATCTAGCCCGGGCTTGGAAGCGCAGGTCTGTCTACGGGCCTGAGAGCATACGCGACTCGTGCGCCATACCTTGCAGGTAATTCGCGTTACATGCAAAAACTAATGGCACCTTCGGCTGGCCGTTTCAGAGCACTCGGAGTGAGTGGCCTTGTTTTCGGCTGGTTGAAAGAGGGTTCACGCCTTGCGTTCGGCTGGTTCTTTTCGATCGCTCTCCTCCACGTTCAAGCACTCTGAGGCGTTCTGAGTCCTGCCGTCGGAGGAGTCGTCGAGATTGAAGCATTTCCCGCAACGTCATCACAACACAGCGTTGCCTCTGTGGGCGACTTTCCATCGTAACGTAGGCAACCTAGGCCACCGCATGCTGGCGTCTCGACGAACGCTCGCTCTACCGGCGCATCCACCGATTTTCCCAGCAGCGCCAGAAGCTTTCGATAGGCGAAACATCGGACGTTGACAGTAGTCCCGTGTTTATGCATCTGCCATTTCCTCCTCCGAGAGCGAGTCACACGTTCGGTTTGCGCGCTTGTCCTCTACCTCTGAGTTCGTGGAATGTTGGATCTTCGCCCGTCTCTGCTTTGCGGGGTGGAGGTGACCAGTCGAAGATACCATAAGTGTAAGTCGAGATCGCAGGTAACTTCATGTGCTCTGTCTTCCGGCGCGCCTATTATTAAAGCTCACATAGTCTAAGTTTCGGAACGCGATTAAGTGAGCGGCAGCAGGACGCGTTCGCTCCCTGCTGCCGGTGCTCCTCATTACCAAAGTGTTTCGACAGCGAGGGCTCGCAGTCACCGAGTGAGATCGGTTCACACTTATCTGAGCATCCGTGACACCATGCTTGTTAATTTAATTAGTAAGTGAATGTTTACTCCAATTTATACGGCTGAGAAAACTAAGAGCACCATACTTGGTGTAATTGTCTACTTGGCTAGCGCTTTCAATGATTTGCCTTTCGGATGAAAGTGAGACCCGTTTTGTTCATACTGGTCTCTCGTTAGTGATTACGAAAGTACTCCGTGTGCCGCATATTCTCTTCGCACTAAAGAGCCTCGGCACTTCTGATGCGCCATCCTGTGTTGCGAAAAAAGAAAAAAGAAAAAACAACACGGAAAAAAAGTTAATTTTCTGAGTTTTTAATATTTATTAAGCGCTGATGAAAGCTTCAAACATGGTTAATGAGTAAGCTTTACCAAATCTGCTGTCAATAACATGCGACGAAATGTATGACAGGCTTTCTATCGCCTATTTTATACCAATCCGCAGCACTCCCGTTATTCGGCGGCAGGAATCGAAGCTCTGCGTCACACGCGCTGATAATTGCCCTTGGCTGTGACGTTTATTGTGAATTTCCTTGAGGGTCGTGGTTCACCGAAACGGTGACAGCAGCTCTGAATAAGCTGCTATGCTGCAAGTACTTGAATTTGAAAAAATAGTTCTGCGGAAACCCACAAGGTGGAGCGAAGTAAATATTTAAGGGAAAATGAGACATCCACCCAATCGCAGCAGTTGCTACACAGCAGACCCATACGGGTTTTGTGGACCCATATGAGGTTTATGTGGACCCAATTGTGGACTCATATGCAAAACCGTTTCTGTGAAGCGGTTGCTGAGGTGACCGACAATTAGGCCTGGAAACCGAACTTTTTGCGGGATATGTACACCAAGGGTGCGACTTGTGCGCTAGACTCGCTCGCAACTTGCTACTTTCTGCCAAACTCTAGGAGTGGATGCAGTGACCTTGATTTGCGATTACTTTCTCTCGACCCGCTTATAATATGCCCTACAGGCCTGCGCTGCCTTTGAAGGCACGTTTATCATTCCCGCTTGGCAATCTGTTTTGAACGCAATGAAAAACGTCCTCTGAACTTCGAGAGCGTGCTGGAGAGCGTGTTGAAAAGTGTGTTGTGTATGTGCGCGACACGCTTTTAGAGTACATGACTGAGTAATTCTATTGGTATTATGACACAACAGAAATGTTTAGCAACTAATATGACTTTCTTTCGTATTGAAAGGTTCTGATTCGTTATTTGCCTCTTATTCAGACATGTTTGAGAATAGTCTCTATTAGCTTTTATGTGCGAATGCCTGTAACACTGTACTTCATATTCACTGCGTGTGCCATATAATGACTTTGCATGGCTTTACGATGCAGTTCGTGTGCTCTTTTATTGGGCCGTGATAACAAATTTTAAATAAATGAATGAACGAGAAAATCGTTATAGCGACCGAGGTCTACCTTGTGGCTGACTGTAAAGTACTCAGTGCACCCAAAGCCTTGCCACCGAGCGGCGGTCATGCCTTCGTCCCTTTCTGAACTTTCGACTCCCCCGTGGCCTCCATCTCCGCGAAGCCCGATGCCGCGATTCGCGCGCTTTTCGCCTATTAATTTCTTAATCTCGAGAATTCTACAATGAAAGTAAAGTTGCGCTTTTCACAAAACAGTTGCGTGTTTTGTGCTCTCCGAGTCGTCGAAGTGCGCTTCTATCGATATAGTATTCTTCCTGCTTCTTACTGCGCTGATGACCGATGTTCATGTATCAGCCGCGCGTTAGACAGTCACAGTGCGGCCAGCAGGCTTTTCCCGTCTTCGTCAGTCAATCTCTCTCCGTTGCGCCGGCACGGGTCGGAACTAGCAAGTGTTTACTTTCGACGCGTCGCGTGCGCCTGGTTGCAAACGAGTTTCTTGCGTCGCCTGGCTACGCTCCTGCCCCGTATATACACGCTCTGAACCACCCCTCGGTGCGGCGTGCAAGACAGCCACAGTAGCAGCAGCAGTGGAAAAGTAAAAGCATCATAGCATATTCATGGCTACTGTCGCCAAACCGTCTTAACGAGCTCTCACGTTAAAACGGCCATCCCAGTTCAGATATGTCTCTTGCCAAGAAGCAGCCGCTGTGGTGGCTTAGTGGCTTGGGTGTAGCGCTCCTAAGCTCGAGGTCGAGGGATCAAATCCCGGCCAAAGCGGCCACATTTCGATGCGGGCGAAATGCAAAAACACCTGTGGTACTTAGACTTAGGTGCACGTTAAAGAACACTTGATGGTCAAAATTGATCGGCATGCCCCACTACTGCGTGCTTTATAATAATATCGGGGTTTTGGCAGGCAAAACCTTATTTAACAAGTGTTTTATTTCTCTTATATTTTTCTCAAGTAATTCTCACCTTAGGTCTTCAGAAAGAAGCGCTGCAACAACTAATTCGTGCCCTTCACGTCTAATGACAATCGGTTCTTTGTGCAATTCGGTACAAGTAACGATAGGCGATCAAGAAATGTGCGTGTTGCCTTGGGCGGCATTGGTTGGACAAAAGCTAGAACGCAAAGAAAAAACTGATCCTAAAGATGGTCGCTTGCACTTCAACCGAGCCTTAAATCAAACCTCTTTTTTTCATTTTAAAAGTGTGCACAGAAGAGGTTGGTATCATGTGTGATGACCGCGCTACTCCTTCTCTCTTAGGCAAACATACTTATAAAAAACTGGCCGGCTAAAGGAAATAAGCAAATCACAAAATGAGAGCGACAGTACGTAACAAAAATAACTCGACTATAACATACACAATAAATAAATGCAATATCAACAACAGAGGGCAAATAAACGTAGGTGTGAAAGCGCTACGTAGAGTTCACGTAATTTTCGAATTGGTGTGTGGTACGTCACAACACAGAATTTTCTCAGGAAGTCATGCCATTGAAGAGTATAGAACAGTCACTTGTATTTCACTTGAATTTCGAGGGAGCGCAGTCTACCATACAATATTATACAAGCTTACACCGCAAGCTGTAAATAAGTCAAGATCACGGGCACTTCAACAAAACATTAAAACGATTTAGAGATTTAGATTTAGAGACTTAGGAGATTCACCTTCAACGCATTGCTGTTCAAAAAATTTTGTTCTCGGATGCAGTTCTTTGGAGTGCAGTCGACTGGTGGTATAATATCGAGGAAAAAAAACCTCGATGGTCACCCTTGGAGCTTGTTGTTATGCAATCCGATGCGGTGCAGGCGCTGCATCTCTGATGCTGTACCCATCATCGGTCTCTGTCCAGGGGTTACCTTATCTTCCCGCCTTGCTATAACGTACTTATTGGAGCCTGAATGACGGAAGAGTCTTATGGACCGAGGCCAAGACGGCTGTGTTTCACCCTTCCTTTGACGTATCCGGCGTGGCATGGCGGTCTCTTTTATCAACCTAAACGACCTACTTCGCTGGCACTGGAATGGTTGTCCCCAAAGACCTGCCGACGTGGCCTTACTTCTTGAGCACGCTAATGGAAAGATAGCGGCATGCGCCTCACTGAGTTCATGTATACCACTCTAGCGATAATAATCACGCGGCAGGAACTCATTTCAAGCATGACTGCGAAGACATGCGAAGAAATAACAGCTTGTTGGGAGCTCACCTTTAATAATGCTATTTATACGAATAACCACGACTACAGTAGAAACGTAGAAAACTAGAAAACTATAGAGGAAATAGTGACTTTAAACTATATACTGGAGAGCGCCGGGACTTTCCAGTTCATTTCTTTATAATTAAAAAAAACCTTTTAAGCAAATTTCAGCAGCTGCGGAAAAATACACTTGATCATTAGTGTCTATTACCAAGGTGTACATTAATTCCAGGTATACATTTCTCTGGAAAACGCACTGCAGCACAAGTTTGAAATTTCCTTTATCTCACTGACCACGCCCCACCGCACTAGCTCAGTGACTATGGTGAGCACCAGGTAAAGGGTTCTATCGCAGCCGTGGCGGCTTCATTCCAATGGGGTCCGAATGCAAGAATGCTCGTGTAGCGGTGCATTGTACACACGTTAAAGAACCGTAGGAAGTCGTAATCAATCGACAGTCCCTCAGTACGGCGTGCTTCATAATCAGTTTGGCGCGTAATTTTGGCGCGTAATAATACACAGTTTAGTTTATTTTACTGACTATACGGATTACGTTTTTAATTGATACTGCGCAACAGCGACCGGCCGTCATATAACTTCTGTACACAACAAGAAACTACCAAGTCTGAGTTCTGATGACACAAGTATGAGCTCCAGTTTCTGGGTTCATGGGTTCCTTGCGCCTCCACCAGATGGCGCTCGCCTCCGCGCATCCGCTGAGTGGCTATTGCGGATCCGCTGAGTGGCTCGGCTAAATTCGCCAAGGTCTGAAGCAAGGATGCCCTCTATCTTTATTGTTGTTCACGCTTTATGCCACGAGCATGGAATGACGACTTGAAAACAGTGAATTAGGGTTTGATTTGTCCTACATGCGCAATGGGCAAATGGTACAACAGAAGGTCCCCGGACTGAGGTATGCGAACGACATAGCGCTACTAGTGGACAATGCAAGAGATTTACAGACAACTCAGCGACAGCAATGCCTTGAGTTTAGCCCAGAGAAATCGGGAATTATGTTCTTTAATGAAGAGACGAGTAATTACGTGGTACCAATTCAACAGCAAGTCATGCGTATAGTCAAGCAATTTAAGTAACGCGGCGTACACATGAACGAAGGCAAGACTTACTCAAGCACAAACCGAGATAATCTGAGAATAAAGGAGAAGCGGAATGCAGCACTAATGAAGCAAAGATCACTTCGGGACGACGATAAATATGAGGTGGTGAGTGGAATCTTGAAGACAGTAATGGTACCAGTGCTAACGTTCAAATAAAATATCTTGTCAGGGTTGGAAGTGAACCGAAGATTGGTAGGCTGGTTCGATTTGAGAGCACACGGTAAAGCCACAAATGAGGCAGTGTGACATGCGTTCGGCCTCGTTTGAAGTGAGAGAAGCGCAGAGCAAAATTAGTTTTAAAGATAGACTCAGGAACATGGACCAAAAAAATGGGCGACTAAAGAGCACAAATGTATTTACTAGAAAAGTGTGAATACAGAGTAGAGAAAGAAATCAAGAATGTTGCCAACCAAGTACAGGACAAAAGTGCAGAAAACCAGGAGTCATCACAATGTGAGGGAAGAAGAGAGAGCGAATTTTGTGCAAGGAATGGAAGCAAAAAAAGAACACCATGGATATTTATAAGATTGGGAATAAATAAATTAGACAAGAAAATCGGCACGATAACAGAAAGGGAAGTGGCTTGCTATTTGTATACCTTATTGAATCTAGCAGGCTAGGTGACTATTTGCCACAGCGCCATTTGAGAGGGAATGCCACTAAATATCATCATCATCATCGATCATTATTACCTTGACAGCGCCGGCCATGCGGGGCAAAGAAAAAAAAAGAACCAGAAAGCTCGCCTTGGCGTATCCGTAGTAGAGGCGGCAGCATTGCATTAGCCTCTCTACAATGCCTATACAAAGCCTTAATTCCGTGTCACTCAGTGCAGAAGTTCAATAAACGCAAACTCGTGTTTCGACTCTTCAGGCCCTCACACAAAACTTCGATGAATATGGATTCCAACTCGTTGGAGCTTCTCCATTTTTATTTTTAGTTCTTTCTGTTTAATTAAGGGTGTATCCACTTCCAGCCTGGTTGACCGTTCCAAAACGTGTGATGGCGTATAGAGAGGAGAAAAATTTGGATATTTTGTGCACCTGTTGGTGTATTCTGTGCACTGTTTGTGTACGGAAATGTATGAAAGGAGTATCAAAGTAGATTGTTTGTTGGTGTCGAACTTGGTAGCGTGATGCGGTGTAATTTTGAAGCAACTTCGCGCATATTGGCGATGACGAATGAGATGTGACGCTTCTGGAAACTTGCGCAGTTCCGTATGTCTGACAAGGAGTCGCGGAGATCAAGCCGGTAATGTTCCTCTAATAAGAAAAAAGAACGATGGATGATGAAAACTAGACAAACAGAATCTAGAACCAAAGTTATACTGTGCACCAGACACGGACCACACGTCTAGTCACTTAAAGTAGTGAACTGCCAACTGAAAGCTCATTTTCGAGAGAGTATCAGTGCGCTTCGCACAAGGAAGACCTTGATGTATGTGTGGGATGCGCTGGAAAAGTACGGTAATGCAGTACCAACTGGCCCAAATGCTCAACTTTGCAGAACAGTAATTTTGGCTTCGTGAGTTATATGGGAGAACGCATACGAAGAAACTATACGAAACTACGCGACAACACGAACGCTTTTTAGGAACTAAGAGCTGTATGCGGAACGGAGATACTTCACTTGTTTTCTCACTTCTTTTTTTATTGCGTGCACAGTGAAGAAGCTATTTCTGCCTTCGCAGTGGTCTGAATCCTGATTTTGAGTCGCGACGCGAATGATGTTAATCGAAAAAAAAGGTCAACAATATTATGTCTTACTTAACGTCTTATTTGTTCTTGTTATCGCTGGTTCTTTTGTTTGAAAAATGCTTGCGTCGTCAAGTAAATTGCTATATATGCGTAAGAAGGTTGCTATCGTTCTCTTTGCCTCATTTGCAATAAAATCGAATCTATGGTCGTATGCTGCCAGGTAAATCGTTGTTATTTGTTCTTCTATAAGAGTTCAGAACACGGCCTTAAATTCGCAGCGGAATGGCCAAAGAGGGAGGACATTCGTGCTTCTCACAGAGATCACCAGCCCTCAAGTAACTGACACTTTCCCTTACCCTTCTCCCGTCTCATTAGTTAATTACTTATTTATTTATTTATTTAATTATTTATTTAGGTGCCTTAAAAGGCTTTAGAGCGCATTACGTAGGGGGGGGGCAATACAGCATCATTCTGCCAAATGCAGAAAAAAGGAAGAAAAGAAAGAAAAATAGATTTGAATTGGGTAGAAAGTAAACACCGTGGTATAAAGGAAGTTAAACGATACAGCCAGGATGTATTTCATAATTGGGTCAGCGGCAATGAGAAAAATATTACACAATTTAAAATGCGCACAAACAACAGCACAACAGAAAAGAACAATGATATCAATCTCATAAATGATAACGATAGTATTATAATATCAAGGTTGAGAGACATAAATTTACGCAGCTAAAAACATCAGGAAACAAAAGGAAACGTTATACGAGTCTAAGAAACGCACAAATATAAAAACATCCGTCATTCACGGACAAGATGATCCAGAAGTTCCTTTCGAAAAATAGCTGCTTCAGTGCAAGTGCCAATATTTTCTGGTAATCCGTTCCACTAGTTTATCGATTTCTCTAACAATGAACATTGTTGTTTAATGTGCAAGTAAATATAGGTTGCAGATTATATAGGTTGAACATGGTTGAACATGATATACGTTTCATGAAACCGCCTGGACGAAATGTTATGTGATGGCTTAATGGGATTGGTTTCAAATGTTGTATCGAGGTAATATAAAGAATTAAGGAATGTCAAAAGCAAATGTTTGTGTTGGATGTTCAGGGCGGATATGTTGATGCTGCTTTTTAACTGTGATGTGCTCACAAAGCGTGAATATGAGGAAAATATGAATCTTACCATCTTATTCTGTACTGACTCGATGCGATTCTGTAAAGTAACACTGCTAGGATGCCATATCATCGATGCGTATTCTAACAAAGACCTGGTGAGAGATGTGTAAGCGCGAAGCTTCGTTTTTCAGTGTGCAAGATGCAAACAATGTTTGATTACTCCTAATTTCTGAGACGCCTTCTTTGATATCTGCTACTTGCATTTAGACTTCAACAGGGACCTCCAGTGCCCGAAAGCAATTCCGTCGCTCCCTTATGTAGTGTACACAGCGGAACGAATGCGTTTAGGGGTGAAATAGCAAGAGAAAATAAAAAGAACAGTCAAGGCTTGAAGGATTGGTTGCAATAAGGCGGGCGAATGTAACTGGCCCCTCTTTTCTTCGGGTCCTGGGGAGATGTCATTGAACGGGAAAAGACAGTTCGGCGAAAATTCCTGGTGGGAATAACGAACACCACACCGCTACCTACAGCGAGACGAGCTAGCACTGAGTGAGGCTGGCCGGTTCTTCGTTGGTTCGCGGTTTTTTGTCTCTTGCCCCTCGTTCCTTTGCCGGTGACACCGTCATCAACACATCCTGCCACAGTACTGCTGTTACCTACGGAATGCGTGCATTTCATTTCACTTCAACGCATGCAGATAATGCCTGGATTTGCTTTCGTTGTCGCGTGAGCATATTCACTTATATGGTGGGCCTGCCAGGCACTCTAACGTTCACGGTGCGTGCAAATTTTTCAAGCGTCACTTTAATATCGGAGTTCTAAATATGTTTCGAAATATGTTTCATGAAAAGGGCAAAACGAATGATGAAGCTGAAAAGAGCGTGCAAATGCCAATATTTGCCAATACCAATTCAACCTCAGCAGAGTCATGACCACAGTATTGGTGTGAAGGAACGCTCGGAATCCCTATCCATCCATTAACCAATAATTGAACGGGAAACTGGTCGAAATTTTATGCCGTTCAGCAGTCGCCACTGCACAGCGCAAACTTCCAGCGGCCTCTTTGGTAAGCCCACAACTTATTTTACATGGATGGTCATATGAAGAACATGAGGAAAAATGTGGCATTGTACAACGTAAAAAGCATTATCCAATTCAATGTGATCTCCGCGTAACCTGCAGTACTTAGAAGTAGAAGTGCGAGTGCATGTACTGTGCGTACAGTACAAGGGAACATGTGCCACCGCAATTTGTTTACTTGAAGTGCCTGCTGGAAAATAAGGAATTGATAAATATTCACAAAGACGTACTTTGGCCACAATTTACCATAGGAGCGCCTCTGATGGAGACGCAGGAATGACTTTCCAGGTTTAGAGGTCATTTGTGGCGGTTGCAAGAGTGGCACCCTTAACATCTGATCACAATCAGGCCGCGACGGCTTGTCCAATGACTCCACACCTCTAAATTCAGTAGCCAAAAGCCGACAGAACGTGGCTCCTACGCTTGCCTCTGTATAGGCTCTTGAGGAATCTTTTTCTTACTTTTCTGAAGGTTGATCCAACAGAATGAAGTTTTCGATTTTGAAGAGTGTTGCAGTGCTGATTGCTGTGCGAGTAAAGCTAGCTTACAAGACAATAATAAAGGCTCTGAAAGCAACCTACAAGACTCGTCACATAAGTAAGCACGACAGCAAAGCGAGGAGCCCAAGAACACTGAAAGGTAGCTTGTGGGTTTTATTATGGGCTTCCGCCAAGGTTTTCATAATGTTCAAATAACGACAGGCATAACAATCATACGTTTCTCAAGCTTAGACGCTGAACTCTGTAGAATGCAACCTGTATGGCCGCAAAGGACACTTTTTCTTTACCATGTGCAGCTGTTAGTTTTCCGAGTGCAAGAGAGATGTTGCCACGGGCTCCGACGCCATACGGCGCCTTCTGAGTGCAGCCGATTTCTTTCCGAGTGCTACCTAAAGTGTCTATCGCTGCAAGAGTTGTGCTAACTATAAGCTGTATAGCAAACTTATTACGCTTCTCGAAGTAACGAAGTATTACGCGCTCCTCGAACTCACTGTAACAAAAAAAAGCCCGCAGCCGTGATAGTGAAGTATAAGGCAATTACATGAAGAAAGAGTCTTGCCGTATAAATCCGCGGAAGAGCCACAACCGTGTAACGGTCTCAACCCTAACTTGACAGCCAATATTTAAAGAAATCCAACCCAGATGCAATCGCATGCGGTGGGTTGATTCCCATTGCGCTGTTGAGCGCGATCGGAATCAAGGTTGGACAGCATAGGGGAAATTGTACTTCTAAATTGAATTAGAGAGATGATACGTAGATTATTTAAATTAATATTGATGAAAAAAAACAACTGGCCGCAGGGTGGTCTTAGCATTAAGCGTGCAGTGCTCTTACCAGGTGAGCTACCGAGATGCCGTTTTCTCATCCATTTTATGGGATACTTATGTTTACCTACTACTAACCGTGGGAGCGTTAGCCAGCTTGCAAACCTTGACGGCGGATGTGGAACATCCTTCCTGCCGCAGGCGTCACGTGTGCGTGAACTTTTTTTGGTGATGTCAATTGCTCAATGCACCCACTCATCCTACCTGAAGGTATCGGTGCGCCGAGATTCTAGACCCTTGCTACGTAATGAACGTCACGAAACGAAACAGAGGGGCCGATGTTTATTAGTCATATCATAAGAAGCCCACAAACAAAGACAAAAAGGATAGCCTAGGGGAAATTACTTGTACTTATTAATTGAATTAAAGAGTTGTAGCACTGGCTAGCATTCCCGAGGTTAGTTCTAGCACCTAAACATAAATACCCCAGAGAATGAATGGTAAGACGGCTGCGCCGTAGCTGAATTGGTAAGAGCATCGCACGCGTAATGCAAAGACGTGGATTCGTGGCCCACCTGCTGCCAGTTGTTTTTTTTCTTTTCTCATCTATATGCATTTCGATTAATTCGTAGTCCCTTTAATTCAATTAACAGGTACGAGTAACTTCCCCTATGCTGTCTTTGGGTGCCTTTGTTGGCTTCTTATGATATGACTAATAATTATCGGGCCCCATTTTCCTTTTTGCTCGTTCAATACATAGCGAGGATCTCGAATCCGGCAGCATTGGTGCCTTCAGGTAGATTGTGTGGGTTTATTGACCAGTTGCCTTCACCCAAAAAGTTCCAGTACGCGTGACGCCTGTTGCAGAAAGGATGTTCCAAATCCGCGGCCAAGGCTTGTGATTGGCAGCGCTGGCTAACACTCCCAGGGTTTGTTCTAGTAGACAAACAGAAATACCGCTATGAGTGGATGCGAAAACGGCACCGCGGTGTCTCAATTGGCAAGAGCAACGTACGCGCAATGCGAAAACGTGTGTTCGTGTCCCGCCTGCGGTCAGTTCTTTTTCATCCATTGTCATTTCGATTCATTTATCAGCTCTTTAATTCAATTAATAAGTCGGTGGTGTGTCTGCTGGCTTCTTGTGATATGAATAATAAACATCGGGCCCTCTGTTCCTTCCTTCTCATATATATATATATATATATATATATATATATATATATATATATATATATGCAGATGCAGATGCATCGAGTTCGGAAAGCTTGTCGACCCCCCCCCCCCGCACCGGACGACTGAAAACTTTCCGCCTATACAATGCACAATACGAGCCTGGTTTGCGTGCAGTGTAATGTTTTCTTATTAACTGTGAAGCCCTGTTTGAAGTACACCATCTTTTGCATTTTGAGCCTTTGTGTCCATCCCAGACCAGTCGGGACTTGAACGATTTCATTTGGGAAAATATCCTCGCAACGGCGACCGCTACCACACACAATGGAGATTATTATCAGGGCGGCGTTTGCTGTCTAGCACATTACCACCGCTTACATGTATACGACGCGCGGGAAATGCGAGGCGATGTCCCATTGTAGCGTTTTCGAAAACGTGGCTAGTGAAGGGCCAAGAATACTTCATTCATTCAAGGCCGACCAGCGACCGGGCGCTCGAAATACTGATACCCGGTTTTCCCTTGAGTGCTAGGCGAAAGGAAAGAACGTACCATATTCATAGATTAATAATAATAACATGATATATGTCTTTCGGCACTTGCTCTCACAAGGTGGGCAATTTTCATTTGTTTTATGGTAACTGCATTTTTTTCCTATCCTTGACGAAAGGTTGAACTGCGACAAGAAATTGGATTTAGCCCGATTTTGAGGAAAGTTTTTTTTTCTTTGAGTACTACGAAATGAAGTAAGATCGATACGAAGACAAGTCCACTTGTCGAAACTTTGGCTCCTGCATTCACCTTGTTCACGTTTTGCTCATCGTCTTGAATTTCCATCTCCCGCATACCCCGTCTTTTCTCTACGAAGTCCTCTTGTATGATATGCACTGCATAGCGCGCGTCGGCATCTTCGTGGAATTGGTGTGAAGCCACACATATTTGCCCCGTCTCTCTGCGCTGCGTCTTTCGAAACGTTTGAGCTATTTCGCAAGCCAGCAACTTTCTTGCCGCTAACAAGGCAGCGAGCACCGACAAGCCGTCGTTCCAAGCCCGCCGTGGTGGTCATACGAGATAACGAGGTGCACCCTGTTTCCATAACACCATGCTGTAAAAAGAAAAGATCATTGCTGACAGAGCTTGAGTGCGCTACGCAGTCCAGGCTGTTGCGCTTGCGTTAGGGCACTTAACTAAAGGTTACCGCAACGCTGCAGTAACTCCGCTTGAAGCTAAACATTTCGACAGAATTGCCTGTCTGGTTGGGAAATTGATTAGAACTTGAGACTGACTCCAACCAAATAACTGAATTTTATTAGCCCGACGTTCGGAGCCCATTCGGCTCCTTCTTCAGGGGGTTGTTCTTCGGGGGGTGGCGGTGTGCCGCTTTTAAAGCGTCTTTTTTGAAGAAAGGATGGGGGGAACACAGGAGGTGGGGAGACACTTCACAGACGGAAAGGTGGGGGGGGGGAACAAAAGGAAAGGGGGGGGTGCTGTTGACGGCTTCCATGGTGCTGGGATGACCGGTGCTAGGGAGAAGTGCTCGCGAGGGTGCCCTTGATGGGAGGCGGTGGGGGCGGGGGGGGGGAGGTTACAGGGTCGCGTCGACGTTCTGTGTTGGTGAAACAAGCGGGAGTCTATCTGGCTGTGCGTCCTTTTCTTCTTTTCGTCATGTCGCCAAGGCCATGGACATACACCGAGGGTAGGTTGCCCTTCACGCGGTTTATGTTATTCCCCGTATTCTGAATGTGCCATGACTCCAGTAGTAGTCTCTTTCGCCAGTTCGTTTCTGTTTGAAGCATTTCAGTTTCCTTGAAAGAAATTTTGTGGTCGGCGTCTTCAGAGTGTTCAGCGACGGCGCTGCGAATACGGTTGAATGTCCTGACGTCGTTCTCGTGTTGTCTGATCCTTTCTTTTAGATTTTTGGTTTCCCCGATGTACGACGCCGGACAGTCGGCACAACTGATTTTGTAGACGACGCCTTGAGCTTTTTCTTTAGGTGGACGATCTTTTGGTTTAGGGAGGAGGATATTCAAACTGTTTATTGGTTTGTGCGCCACTTTGACGCCTTCTTTTTTTAATATTCGGCTGAGCGCTTCGCTGGTACTTCTGATGTACGGGATGGACACTCGCTTCTGGGGTTGGGGAGAAGTCAACAGCTGAAGGTCCCGCATTTTGCTTCTTCTTTTTTGTTGCCTGGTTGTTTTTCGAATGAAGTCATCTGTGTAGCCATTCCTCTTAAGTTCGTTGAGAACCGTTCTCTTTTCTTTCTTTAGATCCCATTCCGATGAGGAATGAGTTTCGGCTCGTTTGAATAAAGAATTTACAACAGACGCCTTGTGGTTTGCCGGATGGTCGGATTGGAAATGAAGATAGCGGCCTGTGTGGTTTTCGGTTTTCGGTAGACTGAAAATATTAGGATGCCGTATTTTCGTGTAACTTGTACATCTAAGAATGGGAGTGATCCGTTCTGTTCGCTCTCATATGTGAACTGTATATCCGGGTCTATGGAGTTTAAGTGTTTCTGCAAGTTTTCCACTTGGCTCGTCTTCGCGATGCAAAAACAATCATCCGCGTACCTGAGGAAGACTTTTGGTTTCAGGGAAAAAGTATTTAAAGCTCTCTCCTCGATGCTCTCCATAGTCAAGTTAGCCATGGCCACGGAAATTGAGGCCCCCATAGGAGTTCCTTTACCCTGTTTGTAGTAGCTGCCTCGGAAGATGAAATAGGTATTGGACAGGCACAGTTCGAGAAGGTGGCAGATCTCGTCTACACTCAAAGGGGTTCTCTCACTGAGCATATCGTCACGTTCCAGTGCATCTCTAGTTGCGGAAACAGCCAACTTAATGGGTACTCTTGTGAACAGAGAGGTTACATCAAAAGAGACCAGACATTCATCATCTTCGATACGGACTTTTGATGTGAGTTTGATGAAATTCTCGGAGTCGCGCACGTGCGATGCTGTCCTTCCGGTGAGTGGTGATATGATCTGATGCAAGTAAGTGGATAGTGATCGTAGTGGGGAACACGAAAAAGTCTACGATTGGTCGTAAGGGGATTCCGGGTTTATGGAGTTTTGGCAAGCCGTAGAACGCTGGGGCGGATCCGTTCCTACAGATTAATTTTAGGTAGAGATTTCGAGAATTTGGGTGGCTGCGGAATATTTCAATCAGCGTCTTGTTCAGCACCGACTGGGTTCTCGTAGTGGGGTCCTTCTTTAGTCTCTCGTAATCTTGGCTGTCAAGTAGGGCGGCCGCCTTATACTCGTAGTCCTTTATGTTCAAAACAACGGTTGAGTTCCCTTGTCCGCCGGTAGGATCACAATGTTGGTATCTTCTTTCAGCGTTATCACTGCTTTTATTTCGTCGGAAGTTAAGTTGCGTTCTCTTCTGCGGTTGTTATTGGAGCTTATTATGCCGATTGCTTTCAGACGCACAGCCAGATAGACTCCCGCTTGTTTCACCAACACAGAACGTCGGCGCGACACTGTAACCTCCCCCCCCCCCACCGCCTCCCATCAAGGGCACCCTCACGAGCACTTCCCCCCAGCACCGGTCATCCCAGCACCATGGAAGCCGTCAACAACACCCCCCGCTTTCCTTTTGTTCCCCCCCACCTTTCCGTCTGTGAAGTGTCTCCCCACCTCCTGTGTTCCCCCCCTCCTTTCTTCAAAAAAGACGCTTTAAAAGCGGCACACCGCCACCCCCCGAAGAACAACCCCCTGAAGAAGGAGCCGAATGGGCTCCGAAACGTCGGGCTAATAAAATTCAGTTATTTGGTTGGAGTCAGTCTGAAGTTCTAAGTAACTCCGCTTTCATTTAATTCTTACTGAAGCTCCTTTGTACACAAGTGAGGTCGTAAAATTTGATGAAGGCAGGTGATAACATTAAAAAAATGTTGAAAATATATCAAAATGTGGCAACTCGCTGTGGAACTCTAGTGCCAAAAAGAAGCCTGCAAGGGGCCTAATGGGCTAGCCAGGCTTGATATTACAACACCGTTTTTAGGCATGTTTTTCGTGCGCCATGTAAATATGAGTAAATGGATATTTTATCACTTAGTTCTGAGAACTATTTTGTCTGACCTACTCAGTGAGTAGGTATAAATTGAGCCCTTTCCGGATGTAACTCACTATCTGCTCTTTTCGGCTTTTTATTTTGCATTTATGTTTCGTGTCTTCGTAACAATGGTAAATATGTTTCATTGTCAAAAAATAAAAAGGTTTCCCAGCTGTTTTTTGAGACACATATCCGGATGGTCAATATTTAATATTTCTTTCACATTACAATCAATTTCGTTTGATGAGCGCAATTCCTCCACTCCGAAGTTCTAAACATCAAAATGCGACCGCCGAACTAGAGAAATACCTCCTTGTATATGCAGAGAGATGGCCATATCCCAGGAGGAGTTTTTATAAGGTGCAAGGGCAAAAAATCAAGCGATAGGACAATGAAGGAGAAGGACGGAAAACACAAGCACGTTTTCATGTGGAATAGGTGTTAAAATAAGTTTAAAACACTTGCCTCATACTGTAAAGGATATTTACAAAACTAACGTTCTACCAATACCATGCAGCGGTAATTTGGGACCTGCATATGGCATCCCTGGAAAAGAAAGTCTTGAAGCATACAATAGAGAACCGTGCATCCCGATCAACTACTAAAGAGTGCGGACCCCAAGGAGCGCGCCTGAAATAAAGACCGAGTAAAACTGACCTGATCTATTGTCACGACACACTTTTGTTTGGTTACTATTTTGCAAGACATACTTTTAAACTGTCAGTGTCGTTCCCAGATACGATCAACTTCCCCATCCGATATGTGTTTTACTGCGCCAAGACCACCCACTGTAGATGAAGTTTGAAGTTTCTTTATTCCCATGACAATACACCGACAGGGACCTCAGAACGAAAAGGATTAAAAGAAGGCTAGAAGGTATTCGATGCCCAACAACAGGCACAGCAAAGGACCGCAGAGTTCATGTGCTGTTAGGTACGGGACCTTTTCCTGAGCCTCCTTCGAGTTCACCAGACCACATCGAATCGCGCCACACCTAAGTAAGGAACACAGAAGCAGATCTACCACGTTTCCGAGGCGCAGCACGTCCAAACAAGTTGGCGTCCCCCACCTCGTGCGTCGCAACTGGAGCTATTCACTGCTTGACTCTTCCCGAAAGTGTAGCGAGAGCCTGGCAGTGTTCCAGGTAACGTGGGTCCCGTGGCAAGACGGCTGTAATGCAGCGTGAAACCCTGGCAGCAATCCCCCCATCCGCCTTTGTGGAGGCAGTTGCAGACCGGGAAGGCAGTACCACAGACAAATAATCCCTCGGACACTTGGAGCCCAAGGAGTGACCCTCTGAGCCGAATGTGACGTACACTCGCAGGGCCGCCTACCATTGGCCAAAAATGACGCCACCTGAGCGGGCTCGCCGATTGGCCGAACGTGACGTGACTTCGAGACACCGAAGGGGTTAAAAGCCAGAGACCGGGAGCAGCAAGGGAGCATTCCTTCAGTCATCTCTTTCGAGCTTCTTGCCACGGGCCACAGCGTCCGAGTTGCTGCCGGCCCGTAATGACTTTATGATTGTCAATTTCTTTGTACTCTCACTGTAAATAATCTAAATAAACATCTAATTTTCATCTCAAAGTCCTCCTCACCCTCGGCCAACTCCCGCACCCAACAGCAAGGTTCAAGATCTGCGGGACAGCAATTGGGATTGTCTTCCAGATCCAACTGTGCACAAGCACTAAAATAAAAAAAATTAAGGGTCAGCTCTGCATGCATCACACAAATATGGTCACAATCGGCATCTTACGTACAAAATAAGTGAGCCACACCATACAGCTGGTACAGGCGAAGAAGGGTTTTCTTATTTTGACGTTAATTCTTAGGGCTTTATTCTTAAAGAAAAGAACAAAACTACCAAGTCACATTGGTAGTACTAAGGAAATATTAGTATAAAAAGTCGCATTGCATATCACAAATGATACTACCCTGTGAAGAAAGTGCAGTTTAAAGTGATTTCGGGGCAACGTGAGAAGGCTTGTGTTATTTTTATTGTGATTTCGGAATGTGACAAGGAGAATAAGCTGTAATCTGTGCTTCCCATGATGATGTCTCGTGCGGGGAACTGTGCATTTTTCAGTAGTGCGTATTGTGACGTGTTTCTCTTTAGGTTTCAATCTTGCGAATGTTGTAATAACATCCCAAAATTGTCGTGGAGAAAATGTGAGGTATAAAAGTAAACGGTATTCATAAGCAACATCTATACGTAGAACGTTATATTGGAAAAATTTGGAGGACGCTTAAGCTTTGCCTTTAAGAGTGGAACGCGATGGCATTCAATGATCCCTGACTGCTTGTCAAGATTCCCGGCAACTGCAGCTTATGTAACAGTAATGTTTACGGGAAAACGCTGGCTGCGAACGGTATGCAAGAAGGCGACCTTTCTCGTATAAACGCGGTCTCTTGTGTGGACCGCGATGCGTTGGAGGCGAGCGCCATCTGGAGGTGTTGCTAGGAACCATGGGCACCGCTCCGTGGCCTCTAAGATTTGCACACGCCGGTGCGCATAAAATCGCGGACGCCGTGGCCGGTCTATTTGTTGTAGAAACGCTGGAAAAGGGGTGGGTTTGAGTTTCCGCCTAACAAAATGATGTTTTCCTGTATATTGACATTACGATTCGGCGCAATCATGTCTGTGGGTTGTGTATAAGTCATGCTTTACGATTTTCCTTGCGTATTTTACTTTCAGAAATTCAATTAGTTCAGTAAATAATTGAGGCATCGCAGTCACTTCTGAGCGGCAGCTGAAACTAAACAGAACGCAGTCTAACCAGGTGCTATTTCTACTGCAGCTCGTGTTTCTGTCATTTGTCAGCTGTCATCTACGGCAGACCATATCTCCATGCCTCCCCTCTGACGCCTGCATCCGGCTTCATCCTGCGTACTTCCTAGCAGGGTATACTGCGCACATACCGCAGGCTGACTCTGCGGCTTTCCTGGACTCGGACCTACGGCGCCTGCGCTTGCTGGGCTGGAGAGGCATTTGTATGGGACTATCCTGGCACCGGCGTCACTTCTGAGCGGCAGCTGCAACTAAACAGAACGCATTCTGACCATCTGCTGTTTCTACCGCAGGTTAGTTATACTTTTCACTGGTTCCTATGCTATTGTTGCGGCTGCTGCTCACAAGTGTGTCTCTAGTTTTCGTCTGTTTTCTGCGATGCCCACCAACACTGAACTCGCTAAAAGAATTGAGCATCTCGAATCCCTGCTTCGCAATAAGCTTGATTCACTTTTCGACAGTCTGGCTGCCAAGATTGGAAACAGGTTTGATGATCAGAGAAGGGGCAACCTTGCTTCTCTAGCTTAAAGCGTGCGTTTCATGAGCGAAAAATATGCTACCTTTAGAGCGACAATAAATGAACTGTAACTACTAACAAATCGTTAACTTCTCAGAATCAAGCATTATTAACAAAGAGAGTCGCACATATGGAACAGTACAGCAGGATGAATACTAACGAAGTTAAAGGCAGTCCATCATCGCAAGGAGAGGAATGCTCTGCGATCTTGAAGATGGTTGCCGATGCAATTGAGTGCCCGATTTCTTCTGCACCCGCCGTGGTTGCTTAGTGGATATGGTGTTGGGCTGCTAAGCACGAGGTCGCGGGATCTAATCACGGCCTTGGCGGCCGCATTTCACTGCGGGCGAAATGCGAAAACACCCGCGTACTTAGATTTAGGTGCACGTTAAAGAGCCCCAGGTGGTCGAAATTTCTGGCGTCCCCCACTACGGCGTGCCTCATAATCAGAATGTGATTTTGGCACGTAAAACCCCATTATTTAATTTTTAATTTATTCTGGAGACATTCACATAGGTCATTTTGTGGCCAGCAAGATGTCGGACAGGAGCAACATTGTTCGTTTTTATTCACGTAACAAGAAGAATGAGTTTCTTCGCAAGGGCCGCAAATCTCGTCTGCCAGGTTGGCTTTTCTGGAAGCAGAGACAGTCCCAATTACATTAACGAACACCTCCCAGTCGACAACAAACGCTTATTCAGCAATGCCCTTGCACTGAAAAAAGATAACAGTTGGCAGTTTTTATGGACTGAAAATTGCCAGATTAGAGCCCGTAGATTAACCAATAGCAGGATCTTCCGAATAAACCCGAAGGCTGATTTCCGTATCTTTGCGTAGGCGTAGCTCATTTCTACATTTGCTGTCCTGCGGACTGATTGCACACTGGTCCCCGAATACATTTCATCATGTCTTTGCTATCACCAGCCGAAGTCAAACCATTGCTTACATATTCTAATATCTTCATGCTTCACATCAATGCGCGAAGTTTGCGCAAGAACCACGATACCATTTCTGCATTTACTGATTTACTTAGTCACTCGTTTTCATTTTTTTGTGTTTCGGAAACATGGCTTGATAATGCGAAAATCAATTTATACGGTTTTTGTCTATACCAAGCAGAATACTACGATCGTATTGCGGATCGATACGGTGGTTCCGCTATATTTGTTTCACGTCATATTAAATATAAGCGTAGGCTTGATCTTTTTCATAATGTAAATCACTGCAAATCGGTATGGAGTGAAACTCACCTACAGCTTAATTCTCATAATCGTAACAGTTGTATTCTTGGTTGTGGATACCGCTCCCCTTCTTCATGTATCCCTGATTTTCTGGTTGAACTCTCCATAGTACTGAAAAGAATTTATCTTGAAAATAAGCAAGTCCTAATTGTCGGTGATATTAACGTCAACTTACACATGACGTCGGCAACGGAAGTGTAACAGCTTCCACAGACTGTTTTGTGGTTTCGGACTGTAATCAATACTCATCTCTCCTACTAGGTACTCACGATACCAACACACTTCTTGACCATACTCCAACTAACATCGCGCCAACTCCAAACTCTGGTGTCATAGATACTCAGATGACAGACCATTTCCCAATATTCGTCTGCTTTCAGGACGAAATACCTCAGTCTGAGCCTTGCTACTTTTCCTCCAATTTTGACTGAGATAGTTGTGTTAACGCTATAACAAATACTGATTGGTCTGTAATTAACTCCCTGCATGATCCCGATCAAGTTGATGGTGATGATTTGGGATTTTTATGGCGCAGCAGCCGTGCAGACTATAATGCGCCAACCGATCAAGTTCTTGAAAATTTGTGTTCCATCTTTCAAGAAACCGTTCGCGCTAACACAACTACCGTCAGATGCAGGAAACATCTTCAGTTTACCGGTAACCCTTGGGGAAAGAAAGGTTTTCTGAGTAGTACGAGAAAAAAAGAAAACCTGTACAAAAAATTAAAAAGAAACCTTTTATAGTACGCTTAGCGGCACGCTATAAATATTATTGTAACCTTCTGAATAACTTGCTAAAAAGTCTTACGACAGTATTACGAACATGAATTTGCAAAACACAAAAACAATCCCAAAAAACGATGACAACTTCTTAACGCGTTCATGAACTGTCCCAAGTCCGGTCATACTGCTGCTAAAATAAACTAAAATTAATAAAACTCATATTCATTCTTCTAGCATAGCGAATAGTTTCAGTGACTACTTCTATAACATATACAGCAGTCGTGATACGTCTACTACTTATCGCATTTATCGCTGTAATCATCCTTTTTTTTCTCTTTCCCGTAACTGCAGATGAGGTACGTTCCATGGTATTAGCTCTAAAGAATATTAGCCCTCGCTGAGATAATATTTCTGTATTTCATCTAAAACTTGTTGCACTACTTATTTCTGATACACTTTGTACTTAATAAATAATATTTCTAAATGTGGACTTTTTCCCACTTCGCTTTAAAGGGCTAAGTTATTCCCTTACATAAGAAAGGAGACAAACGGAGGTGTTTAACTATCGTGCTATTTCTGTTCTATCGTCTATTAGTAAAGTTGTTGAGAAGGTATTTTGCAAGCGCCTAAATATTTACTTTAAAAAATGTCATTTGTTGCAATCTTCTGAATTTGGTCTTCGCGTTGGCAGTTCGACGAACTTAGCTTTAGTATCCCTAACCGACTACACTCGTCACTCGATTGATACGGGTAACTTCGTTGGTTCCGTATTCTTGGACTCCACTAAAGCTTTTTATAGAATTAATCATAACATAGTTTTTACTAAGCTAGAAGCCCTGGGAATTACCAGTCCAATACTAAAACTCCTAAAAAGTTACCTGCATGACAGAGAACAAACAATTTTTTGGAGGTGCTTATTCTGATACTAAAGTTATTAACCAAGATGTACCACAAGGCTCCATACTAGGCTCCTTACGATCTCTCTTTATATTAATGTTTTACCCACGTGTCTCAAATCGACACATTCTGTACAATGCGCAGACGGTACTACTACCTCGTTGCGTGATAATTCTTTAACGACCTTAATCCTGAAACTAAACAGATAGCTTGAGCATATTGTTGCTTGGTGTTCGTCCAATCATTTAGTTATCAATCGTTCAAAAGCTCAATTCATGATTTTCCCTCCTAGCCAAAGAATACACCTGACTTGCCTGAGAGAACTATAGATGGTCATTACAGGAACTCTCGCGTTTGACATATTCGTCAGTAATACTCGAGATGATATCGATAAATTAACGATTTCCACTAAGTATGGGATGGTAATGTCCGCTACAAACATTATTGGTCTTGTTCGGAAGCCGTTGTAGTCTACAGAGAAAACGCGTTGATTTGATGTTAATTAAAATGGCAAGGACCTCTTCTTTATAAGTTGAGCGAAATGGAAAAGTTTGCGCTTCAGTGCTAGACAGAAGGTGGAGTTGTCTGGGAGAAACCAGTGGGATCAAATCTAATTTCAGAATAAGTTGACGTTAATGCGATTCTCATTGAAGCAATGTCGCTACACACCCTATTGTCACGCCGAAACGCGTCATGTACGTCGCGTATACTGTAGCAGGGCTCCTCTATCGGGCATCCTTTCATTAAAGAATGGCACGTGCCTGGTGGCCCAAGATGGCATGAAAGAAAAACGGTTAAGTCCGGACACAGATAGGCACCTCGAAGTGCGTGAAGTACCCTAAGAATGGTAATACCATAAAAGTAGTAAAATTTTCACGCTAACATGACACATTTAACCTGACATCCCGAGCCATCGATGACCGGGTCCTTTAAATGGTCTCTATTAATGCTATCAGCATTCTTAGGGCACTTCACACACTTTCCAGGGACTGCCCATCTATCAGTGTGTCTGTTTTCCCGTCATTCTTTGTCACTGGATAGTTCATGGTTGAATGGGTAGCGCATCGGGTTGCGCTGCTAAGGAAAAGGGCTCCAAACTAACCGTCGAACCTACTTGGGTCACTGGGTATGTTCGGCTCTTCAACGAACCTTCTAGACGCCCCCATGGGCCACTGGGAATGAAGTGTGACTGTGGCACTGAATATGCACCGCTCTTCAATGAACCTCTTCCACGCCGACTGAGTACGTGTCACTCAAACCGAGTACTGAGTACGTGTCACTCGGTTTGTGCTGCTCTTCATTGAACCTCTTTGACATTAACTTGGGCAACTGCGTACGTGCCACTGAGTATGTGCCGCTCTACTATGATAAAAGTGACCCTTTAAATTTCTACGATGCTCAGCCCAATGAAACCCGAGCCCCAGCGTGGACCAAAATTTAATTTTTTTTGGCGCACGATAACGCAATGCGGTGAGTTCCTCGATAACGAACTTTACGCGACTCGGATTTCCTTGATGAGCTGAACCGCCGTTTGCAGTTACTGCCATAGGAGCTTACTTATTCGAATTTAATTCATCTTTCAAAATATTTGGATTCTGATTTTTCTTTGTTACACTAAGTGTGGCTTTGTGTAACATATTCTTCATTAATCTCAGACTGATTTGTGATCTTCAAACTGTGTATGTATTATGTACCATTAAGGCGAATGTGTTTTTAGCCATCTACTACGTTGATACAATACAATCTCACTTGGTTCAGATCCAATCTTACTGTTGTTGTAACCTGTCGACTAGAATACCCCTTATTGCCTATATTCCTGAAATGTGCCTGCACGTTGCCTAACTTGCGCGTAGCATCACTTACAACCAAGGCGCACGTGCTAAAGAAAATACGCAACCGAAGCCAATATATAGAAGAAAGCATAAAAAGGAGGCCACTCCAACGACTGAGAAATGAGAAATAAAAAGGAGACCGCGGAGTGCAGAGAGCAATAGCCTCCACCGTGAGCACCCGTCACATCAAAGGCTACCTCTTACGGAATGAAGCCCATTAAAGACATAAGTCCTGAGTGAGTGGCACAGGTATTGAGCCAGCCGAGATGCACGCAAAAAAAGAAAGCGTCAGCGCGGTAAGTCAGTTCGTTCCCTTTTCTTGCACTCGCTCAGGTTTGTGTTGCGTTTGGTTTGATTTCCTGGCTCTATTTGGAAAATAAGGCAGTAATAGGACTGAAACCTTGCCTCGTGTCAAGGGATAATATCATTAATTTTCTTTTGAGCGGACGATCCCATTCTCGGACTGCACCGACGCAAGACGTCATGGCTTCACTCGAATGCTTGCTTTCACAGTGAATGCGGACTTCTCAATGTGGCCACCATTGAGCTGCTAGCTTTGGTTATGGGGTCTGCTGCACGACGAACGGATCTCAGTCCTGATTAGCGGTGACAGACCGGCTGACACTGGCTGCTTGATTTTGCTGCCTTTCAGAGTGCGGGGAGTAATGTAGCGATATGTGCTCTCCAGACTGCAGCTTTATCAAGGCTGTCCGTTTCCCTTATACGTGATCAATAACGTTCAAGGGGAGTATGGTAGCGCGATTCAAAGACGGGACAAGAGAAGACACAAAGGGACACACACAGCGCTGTGTGTGTCCCTTTGTGTCTTCTCTTGTCCCGTCTTTGAATCGCGCTACCATACTCCCCTTGAAGATGCATTACCAACAAGCCCACATTGCAACCCTCGTGATCAATAACGTGGCTGTATACAGGGCGGCTGGAGAACGACCGCATGGAATGATGATTAAATTGGTGTACCGCTTTTTATTTCCTTTGCGCGCGCAAGGAACGACCGCGTAGGGGTGGGTAGAGAACTGATAACAAGAGGACAGGCAGTCTGATGAAAAAATTATATCGACAAAAATGACGTCCCAACTTCTCATATAATCAAAAATACTCATGTCCGAACTTCTCATATCAGCGTGTCTCGAAACGAAGTTTCCTCTGAAACTGAAGATTTAAAGGACGTCGTGGCGATTTCTAATGAGAATGGGTGGATGTCTGATTTTCCCTTCATTAATGAGATTAAATGGGCACTGCTCCTGTGCATTGGAGTCAGGCTAGCGCCGACTACGAGGGGAGGGGCGAAGCCCCTCCACCCTCCTCCTCTCCCCCAAACACACACACCTAAAGTGCCATTACTACAGCTTTGTCGCCCACATCATTTGAGATTTCTTTTCACTTTCCTTGACCATATCACTTGAAATTTTCCTGGGGCTAATAGCTTACTGCATCACTGCTGACGCAGGCGTACACGGCTTTTAATTCATATGGTTGCTTTATTTCTGCGAATCCTGACAACAGGAGGACACACGCATTAGAAGCGCTAGCGGCGGCTGCCTCATTCGTATTTTCTCACTTGAACATTCTTTTAAATTTACACTGTAAACACTTTGCACATACACAATACATTTAAATATATACGCGGGACACATTTCATGAATTATTTTTGAAAGTGAAGGAGGTAGCCAATTAACAATTATTTCTAAAGGCATGGATAGCCTATACCTAGAAAATGAATGTGTTGTTGTATGTTCCCCTCGCTTCAAATTCCTTTGCGTGCTCTTGTGACCCTGAAAACCCAATAGATCTCAGTGACCCCTTCGGCAGAATATTTTATCAATTGCGTGTGAAATGTACGTGAATAATACGTGTCTCGGTATATTGCTTAGTAAACAATGCTAATGACTCATGACAAACAAAAGATCTAATAATTTACGTTTATTAGGGATGAAAACATCGTCACTTGTATGCAGAAGTTATAAATATATATATAGGGTGTCCCAATGAACCATAATTCACCAAGATTAAAAAAATAAGAGCAATGCATTACTCGAAGAAAATCTAGTGCATATTGTCTCCAGTATAGGGGGATAGCTGCCACAAATGTTTTCGTTAGTGAGATTTCATTAGGTCATTGTAAATAATTATCTAACTCGTGGCGTACTATCCTAATTATCAAAGTGTGAATGAGGTATTGGTAGGCGTAGCCAAGGGGCATCTAACTGTGGTAGTTTCAGCGACGTACTAATTGCGTACTAATTTTTTATGATTGATAAATAAACTCTGCGAAATATGGACAATGCCATGTGACTGCGCTACCACCCGCATCATAAAGCAGCGCACTCTAACATGCTCTCTCTGAGTGAGCCAGGACGAAATAAGGGAAATAAAGAAACATCGCGATCGAGCAAGTGCCTTTTCTGCCGTGCCCCGGCCGAATTAACACGTCGCGTTCGGTGTTAGACACAACCTGTGATAGCTGTTGTTTTAGCCTATGTGAAGTGCATGGGATGTTTTTTTTCTCTTTTTTGCCATAAAATCTGTCACCATAAAAGCGAATTGACAACGTCAGTGCAAGGGTTTCAAGATGCGTTTTGTTTCATCCCAGTCGCCATGTCTTTCTATAATGAGCAGGAGGAAAACAAGATCCTTGTTTTCGAAGCTCCAAATGGCAACAAGAGGAAGGCCGCAGATATGTGGAGGTGTGGTGCTAGACGAAACGCATCGACTATCATCAGAAATTATGAAAACCTGAGACAAACCGGTAGCGTCAAGCAACAGCGGCGGAGGATTCCATCTTTGAGACCTAGCCTAAGCACGGAAGTTCTACCATTCATGGCCTCAAACCCTCATGCTAGTGTGCGGGACATGACCACCCAGTGTTGTGGCTAGGCTGGCGTTCCGAGCACGAAAGCTACCAAGCCCATCGACTACGACGTCAAGTTGTAGAAAATGAAAGAAAAAGGGTTTATTGAGCTTAGTTACACGGCTCTAGTAGGGGAGCCCACTTCTTGCAGGATCAAGTTAAACGTCTCAGTTCACATCAGGACCCTCTCTCCTCACTCTTGAAAAGTAAGTATCTGCTTTTATTCCCGTCGTATTCCCTAGGCGAGTCGACTAGGGAATCTGAAGACTGTCCAGCAGCTCCGTTGCTATAGCACGCCCATGCTATTCATAATCCGCAGTAACTCCGCCTCGAAGAAAGTGGTTTGGAATTTGTGGAAGAAAGAAATCATCCGGTGACACCTGGTTCATTCGCCGTGGCCTACTCCGTTCTTCGCTCAGTCTGCAAGGCGAAGGGCGGGCTGAGGGCCTTTCGTGGAATCCTGTAACGGCCGGTTTACGCGCTGATTTGACGGCTGGATAAGTGCCGAGGGATGGGTGGTGATTTGACTCATATAATTAACTGCGCCTATCCATTCGTTGTCGTAGTTCCCTCCCGTTCATCCTTTTCTCCGGTTTCTAGGTAATGGTGGGGTGAGCGCCTTTAGTCGTCGTCCACGCCGCGCTGACCTATCGTGAAGAGGTGCGGTGGTTTGACGCGTGGGAGACGTTCAATCAACACCCTTGTTGGTGTTGAGACGGAACAACAGGTACCAATGTCCAAGTCGTCAGTTTGGAGGATTCTAAATGACGGCCTTTAACCCGCACCACATTAATCAGCACCCGTGCTTGGAAGATAGGGGCCTGTAGAATCACCTAGATTTCTCGAATGGGTCCTCAGAACTACAGGTGCGTCACCGGATTTTTTGAGCAACACCACGCGCACAGATGATGCCAATTTTCGCAGAAATGCCCAGACAAATTTGCATAATGCACAGTATTCAAGTGACTCCAATCCACACTGGGTAAAACGTAATCGCCACAAGTGCCAGTGGTCTTTCAATGTGTGGTGCAGAATTTACGCCGGTGCTATAAGGAGTCCCATCTTCGATCACACACTGGCTGTACAGTGTTACGTGGACTATATCCTTGAAGGAGTGGTTGATGAGTTTCTCAGCGAAGTCCCACTGTCACGTCTTCCACTTCTGTGGTATCGGCAAGATGGGGCACCAGCACACAGCAGCAGGCGAGTACGAAACTGGATGGATACGACTTTTTATGCGCCACAGATTGGAAGGTACGGGCCTAATTGGCCGGCAATAGCTCAACTGACCTCTCTATGCTCAATGTCTTTCTTTGGGCTTATGTGAAAGATCGTGCTTACATGATCAAGATGGACGTCAGATTAGCTCAAGGCAAGGATAGCGAATGCCTGCACCCGTAGAGTTCCACCGTCGGTCATCAAGAAAGCCACTGAAGATGTGATAAAGTGGACTCAGTACTCCGTAGCTGCAGAAGGAGACCTATTCGAACACATCCTCTAGCCAGCAGCTGATGTTGAACGGCCCTTACGAATTCATAGCTAACAAGGAAAAAGTGAAATCGATGTTTTTTTTTTGCGCAGGAATCCCGATTGCCAATTCGGCTTAGTTCGAATTGATGTATTTTCTTTCTTGAACGCATCAGTTTTTCCTTTTCTGCACATATGGGTCGCTTCTCGGTCTGTTTGTCTCGCTTTTATTTTTTGCCACAAACCTGTTTTTGCAGCATGTATACACTTTCATGAAAAATAAAAGAGTCACTTTAACTTGGTTTTGGTCCGAAGCATGTTTCTGGCGCGAAATATAGCTGCGCGCTCGCTCTTTCGATGCGGTGCGAGCAGAGCCGGCATTTTGAAACATTCCATGCCTGTTTCATTGCTTCTTGCATTTCGTGCCTAGTCAGAGCAGCGTTTCGGCCGCGTTATCAAGGCGCTTTTGCTATCAATGTGATCAGATGCCCTTGAGAGACGGATAATGTGTTCTAGAAATGAGAGGAAGGAATGGCTGCGAAACGCGAAACCTGCCGTTGGTGCTCCTTCGTACCATTATCAAGGTGACGCGCTGCCTCTTCTGGTTTGCGACAGGCATGCAGTTGCTTTCAATCAACTTACCTGCCGTGGTTGCTCAGTGGCTATAGTGTTAGGCGGCTGAGCACAAGGTCGCGGGATGGAATCCCGGCCACGGCAGCCGCATTTCGACGGGGGCGAAATGCGAAAACACCCGTTTACATAGATTTAGGTGCGTGTTAAAAAAACCCAGGGGGTCGAAATTTCTGGCGTCTTCCACTACGGCGTGCCTCATAATCAGTAAGTGGTTGTGGCACGTAAAACACCATACTTTAATTTTTTTCAGTCAACTTATTTGAGAGTGCTTTTTTTATGATGCTGGTGGGAGCGCAATCACGTGGTAGTTTTCATATATGGTGATGTTTCTTTACCAGTCAGAAAAATTGTTCGCACTTAGTAAGCCGGCGAAAACACCGCAATTATATTATTTGGGGGGGGGGGGTGGGGGCTATAAATGTCCCATTGACACTTTGTAAATCATGACACTACTTCTAGAGTTAGATAAATAATTGCAATTACCGAAATTGATATCACTAACAAAAATTACTGGCCGCTAAAGTAACGCTACTGCTTTTTTACGCCTTGGTGCATGATAGTTTGAGCACCCTGTATAATTCACTGTCAGCGAAATTAGGTGAAGCCGGATTCACTCGAAATCAGAATCAACAGCAGTGATGCGCAGCAGTGCTTATACTCGGACTCGAAGAAAATGAGAGAGAGAGAGAGAGAGAGAGAGAGTGAGAGAGAGGGGGAGGGGGGCTGCAGCTCGCCGGAAAGCCGAAGCATTATTAGTGCTAGCCAAGTATACCACGATTACCCGAAGGAAGATTAGATCACCGAGAGACGCCAGATTCTTGGTGGTGCGAAGGGACTCAGGCTGTGAAATCGCACTGTCTCCTAGCTTCTATGAGGTCTTGTAAATGCTCATATTCTCCATCAGGCGATATATATATATATATATATACCCATGGTGTTCGGAAAGTTGGTGGGGCCGCAGGCCCCTCCCCCGCAAAAATGAGAACTTTCCGCTTATGCATCCGGCCATTCAGATATGACATTTGGTGTTTCGCGTGGACTACGTAAACTAAAGAATCAAACATACAGCGATGAAAGTAAAATTAGAATTATTTTGCCAAAATTGTATTAGAATCAGACCAGACCTATTTAGTTATTTAGCCTCAGGGCTCTCAAGGCATCAGAAAAGGGATCGAGTGGGTTACAATGTTTAAAATTACAGTTTAAAACCACAACAAGAATGATGCAACAGTGCTTTTCGAAGTGCTGCTACCGTCTTGGTAGCAACACTTCGAAAAGCATTCATGTCTCTAATGGTGGCAACATTGTGCGGAAGGTGATTCCAGTACAACGTTGTATTGGAAGTAAATGAGTGTGCACATCGAAAACATTGCTACTCCATGAGGGAATGAAGAGGCCGAGTATAAACACGGAGGACTATACATATGGTGATCCCCATAAGTACGCGGTTTATACGAGCAACAGCACAGGCAGCATTTTCGCGTCTTGCGAGCGGTTCACGGCCATTTGGTGGCTGTTTCAGAATGGAAAACGTGACAACGCAAATCTCCCTCATATATTTTTCATGTTTACGAGGAAAGCTTAGGCGGGTATGCGTGTAACCATCGGAGGGGGGCGAAAAACATAAAAGTAAGAAACTTGGAGGGGAGAACCAGGATGGGTGCAAAAAAAATAGAATAAGATGTTGAAGTTGTGCTAATTTTTTTTCGTCACTTGGCCGCAGTAAAGCCGCGCAACAAAGCTGCCCATTTTAACAAAAAGGGAAAAGAAAAGAACATTTAAAGGTACGATGAACAACGGGGCCAAACGTGAGAGAAAGAGTAAAAACAGAAAAGGCTTTGTTGATACACTACTGGGTTTTAAAAGGATTTCTTTTTTTAATGGCAGATTCTTGTAAGGAACATCGATCTTGAGTGACGAGTTGATGATGGCTAATCGAAACTTACGGGAGACGTTGTCACGAGCGTGGTTGCGCCTAAACCTCGGAAGCAATGCTCTTAAATAAAACAAATGTGGCGTCAGCTAGTGCATTGATTCAAAGTAAGGATCTATTTTCATTGTTTCTTTAACTATCTTCACTTTAGTTGACCGCGACGTCTTCTGTTTCATTTCATATTCACGTCTACGCGTCTTGCATTTGTTTTAACATCCCTCGGAGACAGGCAAGCTTCAAAGTACGCAACCCTGTTACTTCTCTCTGTGCTTTTTTATGCTCTTGAATGCTCTGAAATGTTAGTAAAACTGCCTCGTTGCTGTGTTCGGTTCGTTTCATTCCATGCATCAATTTTTTCTGCCATTAAACCATTTATGAATTGCGGGAAACCTGAAGACAGCAGCTACCTTTCTCAGTTTTTATTTTCCAACGAGTCTCTCAACCTTGACTCGGCATTGTGATGTTGGTGTCGTCTCGAGGTATACCACGAGCTCCGCCTACACCAACAGCAGCTAATTCGTAATATTACTTCCCTATTGTTCGTGAGTTGACAAAATACAGGTAAGGGTGTCGTGTCCCACTCAAAAAATCGAGACCATACGATGTAGTCGTCGTCACCATCAGCCTATTTTTATGTACACTGCAGAACGAAGACCCCACACATCGATTTCCAGTTACCCCTGTCTTTCGTCAGCTGGCTCACTTGTATGGCTGCAAGTTTCGTCATTTCATGGCGCCACCTAGTTCTCTGTTGTCCTCGACTGCGTTTCTCTACCATTGCCAAAAAAAAACTAATTATCGAGTTTTCCGTGCGAAAACCACGGTCTGAAGATGAGGCACACCGTATATTTGATTACGAGGCACACCGTACTAATTGTCCCACAGAAAACTCACGAAATACGAAAAAGTGTCGCGCGCCCATGGGACTTTTCTTTTTGTGTTTCGTGGGCTCTCTTTGAAGCTTGCGGAAAACTTATGTAAAACGTAGTGACCCACAGAAAACTGGATCCGGAATTTTTAGGAATGGCCTATAATGTTTTCATTGACACTTTTGCTCTCATCATAATGTTTATTGAAGTTCATCAATTAATAATAACTAACATGTAATTAAGCGAAATACAAAAACATAGTCTCATTTGCTCCAAGCGGCGGCAGGCATTACCTTGGTTCTGTTCAGCTACGGCACTTCCATATTTTTAAATTTTGGCGGAAATTACATGGGAAACATCACACAATGAAATTGGTCACGGGGAACCCTGATCACGAGAAGAATATTTACAGAAGAATAAAATGGATTGGGGCTCATACGGTAAGCATTACATAAGAAGCGTTGGCTTTACCGAGTCATGGCCGGCAGCTTACTGCTAGCCTCTAAAAGGGCACAATCGGGTACACTAAGAGGGTACAATTGTTGCGTTCTACCGGTAGTAAAACATAAGGTAGAAACTTGCAGGTTAACAATGAAACTTGACAAAAAGTTAAAGGACTGCGTAACGAGCGATGGAACGAAAAATGAGAAGCAAACGTTTAGAGATACAGAAGATATCGGCGTGGATTGGAAAGCAAACGGGGGTAGCCGATATTCTAGTTGACATTAAGAGAGATAAATGGACTCGGACACGTCATGTAATGCGTAGGACATATAACATGTGCTGTATTAAGTTTACAAAATGGGCGCCAAGAGAAAGGAAGCGCAGTAGGAGATAGCAGAGAACTTGGTCTTGTGATGAAGTCTAAAAACTTTGCAAGCATAAGATGGTGCCAGCTGGCACAAGACGAGGGCAATTGGAGTTTGCTGGGAGGTGCCGAAGTCCTGCAATGGATATAAATAGGCTGCCCATGCTGCTGCTGCTGATGATGATGAATGTCAGCTAGTGCATAATTAACAAGCCTTGCATTGCGATCAATGCCTGGCCATTTCGTTTAAAATGTTAGTCTGGCTTGTACAATTACTTGATTATAATTACTGCCTCACGTCATATGGAAATGCGAACCTTTGTTATTAAAGTAATTCCATGGAAGTCGCTTAATTATTGCATCATCCATAGCTATCAGGAATTTCAAAAGAATTTCCAAGACACCTTGTATACTTATACACAAGCACAGTCCTTGACACCCATTTCTATAGTGCACATTTGCAGTGTGCTCACAGACGACTTTCGACTACCTAATGGACGCAGCTGCTTGAACATGGAGGATGCGTCGTCAGATGGGCGGGCCCCCGCTGCTGATGTTTTTGTTATGCGGTTTGATAATTTCACTGCGCTTATCATAGATGGTGCGCTAGGCGAGCTTTAGCGGGCGCCAAGATTTAAAAAAAAGGAGGCGTACTTCATCGCCTCGCCAAACCTAGCGCTAACTATATACATCTGGGGCCAAATTCACAAAGCTTTTCATTCGTAAGTGCTGTTTTTCATTGGTTGACCACCGTTGCTAATAATGTGCTACATCACTACTGGCTGGCACGAACGCTTTGAGCGTAAGAATGTTTTCTGAAACGGGCCCTGTTATCTAAACTGCACAGAGGGCATCAACCCCTGCACTGTACCGCCAATTGCTTGCGGAGAAGGAAATTCTCTATACTCAGCGACTTACTCTAGACAGTGCTTCCGCGCTACTGTGCTCCTGCACTTCATGATATATTGTGCTGGGGACTGCACTTTTGCGCCCACTTATACACGAAAGTTTTTTTTTTTTCGGAGATTATCTGGAATTGAAAATCAAGCAGCTTCTTCTAAAGAACTTGACCTGTTATGCTTTGCTCTCGTCCTACTTACCAACTTCAGCCATGTTTTTTCGCTTGCCTTCATGTATTTGATCGCTACGCAGTCTATTTGAGTAATTTTTTCTGTGTACATTGAGGAAAATAAACAAAAATAGCCCTTTTGAGATTTTCTGCCACACAAATTGAAGTTACTGCCCACCGAAAGAAGCGACAAGGAAAACAGCACACATTCCACAGGTGAGTGCACACTTGCATTCTTTCTCCTGCGTTGAAGAAATAACGGCATTCCATCGCGGTTTCCCTGCCCGAACTGCGCTTATACGCGCAACGTATCCGTTGCAGTCGGAGAAACTCTATGCAAACGCACGTATTGCAGAAATTCGGGCATGCAAAATGAAGCCCTCGACGATGGTAGAAATAAAGCCTTTAGAGAGGGTTCAATTGTAAGATGAAGTGTCATTTCGACATTCTAACAGATTCAGGTGGGTGTAAAGCCTAGGTACGAAGCTTAAAGAAGACCTCCAAAATCAACGAGCTCAGCGTCACTGGGGAAGCCTATATTGTACGACAGTAAAAATAAAGCACCAGAATTTTTCTTGAAGTGACCAAATCTTGTAAGTTGCGAAGGACGAGTTCGTTCCAGATCTCGAGATGCTATTCCTATGGGCTTACGCGAACTATCGTGTCCGCGGCCGCATGGGCAATCGCGAGGAGAAATTTTTGGAAGCGAGAAGCCAAGTACAAGCTGTTATTTCTCAACAGCCTTCGAATATTACCTCGAACTTGCGACGCTGTGCAGTAGGCGTGTGTGCTTGAAAAGTGGGTCACCATTTAAATTGAATGTGAGCGTAGAGTGCATGAGGAAATGTAGTTCTGCTCTTTTTGTTTTCGTGCATAATTTGGCTTCCGTATTCAGAAAACATCGGTTAGCTGCTGTACATACTTTTGATAAAAGTGGAATCCCAGCGACGAACAGAAAATAAGTTGAGTCACTTTCATTATCATCCTTATCATCATCATCATCAACAACAACAACCTGTTTTAGGTGTACTGCAGGACGAAGACTCTCTCTCTGATCTCCAATTACCCCGGTGCTGCACCAACCGATTCCAACTTGCGCCTCAGAATTTCTTAATTTCATCTAGGCCCGCCTAGTCTTCTGGCGTCCTCGAATGGGTTTCCCTTCTCTTGGCCCCTATTCTGTATTCCTAATGGTCCACCGGTTATCTAACTTAAGCATTACTTGACCTGGCCAGCTCCATTTCTTTCTTTTAATGTCAATTAGAATATCAGCTATGCCCGTTTGCTTTCTGATCTACACAGCCCCCTTCTTGTCTCTTAACGTTACGCCTCTCATTTTTCGTACCTTGTACCTTGTCAGTCTCCAAGTTTCTGTCCCGTAAGTTAGCACCAGTTGAATGCACTAAGTGTACCCCTTTCTTTTTAGTGATAATAGTAAGCTTCCAGTAAGGGTTTGAGTATGTCTGCCGTAAGCGCTCCAACCCAATTTTATTCTTCTGTAATTTACCTTCTCATGGTCAGTGTCCCCTGTGAGTCATTGTCCTAGATAAACGTATTCCTCCGCACACTATAGAGGCTGAATAGCGATCCGTAACTCTTGTATCCGTGCCAGGCTATTGATCATTACCTTTGTTTTCTACATATTAATCTTCAACCACACTCTTACACTCCTCTGTTAAGGTCCTCAATCGTTTGTTGTAACTCGTACCCAGTGTTGCTGAAGAGGACAACGTCATCTGCAAACCGAAGCTTGATGAGATATTCGCTGTTGATCCTTATTCCTAAGCTGTCCCAATTTATTAGCTTGAATACTTCTTCCAAGGACGCAGCGGATAGCACTGGAGAGATTGTGACTCCTTGCCAGATTCCTTTCTTTATAGGTATCCTGCTACTTTTCTTGTGGAGAATTAGGGTAGCTTTGGAATCTTTGTAAATATTTTCAAAGATATGTACGTAAGCTTCTTGTACTCCTTGATTGTGTATGACTTTATGACTGCTGGCATCTCAACTGAATCAAATGCATTTTCGTTATCTATGAAAGCCATGTAGAGAGGTTGATAATAGTCTGCAGATTTGTCGATTACCTGATTGATTACATGGATATGATGCATTGTACAGTAACCCTTCTTGAAGCCAGCCTGTTCACTTGGTTGACTGAAGTCGAGCGTCACCCTTATTCTATTGGAAGTTGTTTTGGTAAATATTTTATATAATACTGGAAGCAAGCTAATGGGCCTATCATTTTTCAATTCTTTAACGTCTCCCTTTTTGTGGATTAGTATAATGATGCCAATTGTTCCAGTGCTCTGGGACTCTTGAAGTTGTAAGAAATTTCGTATAAAGGCCCATAAGCTTTTCAAGCATGATGTATGCTTCATATAAGGCCCATCTAGCTTCATCTCAAGTTATAGAAGGGGCCTGTGTAACCTGTTCATCACTACTTGCAATGGAGGTATGCTGGCTTCTCTGAGTATTTTACAGGTCAGTATAGAATTCTTACGTTGCTTTTACTATATTTTCTAAAATGCTGATGATATTACCCTGCTAATGTTTCAGTGAATACATCTTGACTTGTCCTATGCCAAGTTTTCTTCTGATTTCATTCTGCGTCCATTTGTTACTGTTTCCTCAGTGTTTCTTACCTTATAACTTTGATTATCCTTTAGCTTACGCTAAAGATGATGATGGCGAAAGCCTGCGAGCTCAAGAGATATTCATTAAATTACTTTACATTCTCATTCGAATGCGCTGTTACTTTCTATTAGTTGCTTTTTCCCACCAAACCACATCAAGTTTATTTTTCCATTAAAAATGGAAGGAGGCATGAACAAAAGTTCGCTTGACACTTGAGCATTTGAGAAAGGTTCAAGCCCGCGTTTACATGACAAATAGCAGTGGTGGCCAGGGGGAGAATGCGCTTATTACAATTCAGTCGGAAATAATATACAAGTGTGATACAAACACAGATATGAGTAACATAATGGGATACAAAAGAGAGTATAAAGCATATGCCAATGTGAATGCTAGGCTCTCGGCTGAGAGCGGCAGTATTGTAAAATAATAATAATATGCCAATGTGAATGAATATAATTTGAAAGAATTATACAAAACATACACAATATAATTAGAACTTGCCCTACAGTTGTATAATATTAGATGCGCGTGAAGCTTTATTTACATTTTCCGTTGCAATCCCGTTCTCATGCGGATAATTCAGGAGAACAGGGAGAGTGTCGAATCATCTGCTTACCATGAGATGTACGGGAGCACGGCACGCTCCAAATAGCTGTATGACGTGTAGGGTAAACGCGTGTCTTCAATGTTAAATGAGCAATAGAATATCATCTTCTCAGCGGTGATAATAATTTGTTTGTATTTTATTGCCATTGTATAGGCGTAAAGACCGGGCACGTAGATAAGGTTAACGCGCTTGAAAAGGAGTTTAGTATGGGCGTGGAAAGGCTCCCCAGCTGTGTGTCGAAGTGCTTTCTTTTGAAATGTATGCAGACTGCTTATGTTTGCTGAAGTTGTTTTACCCCAAACAAGCAATTATTCAAGAGAGAGGGAAACAGTGCATAGTAGATAAACAATTTAATAACAGACGGTAGAAAGAAATGGAATTTTGCCAATATGCCGCTAGCTTTTGATATCCGTGTAATTATGTAATGGATGTGGGTATCCCAGGACATATATTTATGAATGTGTGCTCCAATTGTTTTAACTAAGTCAACCACCTCTACAGCAGAATGGTTAAGAATATAATTTCCTGTTAGTATGGTGGTTGATTGTCTTGGAATTAAAATAATGGTTGTAGTTTTGTTGGCGTTTATCCCTAATGAGTTTAATGTACTCTATGTGCTGGAATTTTCAAGGTTCCAAGGTCGTGAGATCAAGTGCCTTAATTAACGGTACCTTTATTAGCTTCATCTTAATTAACACCAAAAGTCGTGGGATCGACTCCCGTCAATGGTGTTTGGTTCGACCATCAATGGTGGCACCATCAATTTCAATGCCATTGAAGTTTGTTCCCACCAAAGGCCAAGAGTTGGACTCCCACCAAAGTTCGTGGGTTCTAATCCCATAAATGGTCGTAGATGGAACAATCAATTTTTTTTTTGCCATAAAGCCCGACGGTATATTTTTTTTCGATAATGCCGGACAGCGGATTTTTCGACCCATGAGATACTGAGGGCTTTCGCCTTAATAATTTAAGCCCTCCAAGAGTGTTCTCGTGAGAGCTCGCTCCCGTCTGGGCACCATCTCTGATGCTGGTTCGAGCATTCGCGAGGGTTGTTAATAAGGATTTTACAAGCAATGCTCGTCGCTCACGGATACGGTACGCAGAAGTCCCAATTTTTTGGGTGTGGCACGTGAGAGCGCAGTTGGCCAGTCGCTCCGTGAAATACACGCCTGACAAATTACACGACTACACGAAAGCGCTAGTTTATAGTTTCATTTAATGTGTCCGTCTAATATTTTAACTCCGTTCTCGTATACTAAAGCATATTTAAGTATTGTGCCGAGCCCTGTGGTGACAACTTGGGGGATTCATCGTAAACACCTACCTGTCAACAATTTTCATGGACCAACATAAAGCGTCACTACGCACAAATATCACTAACACCAAGTGCAGGCACTAGGTAAATATAGAGGAAGCTGTAAAATTTCGATCTATAAACTCCTAACTCTCGGCCATTCGACACGGAGTCGCCGGCATTAGTCGACCACACTTCGCAATTAGATTTAGCTATTACTTGTGTTTTGCTGCTCGAGCACAGACTATCGCAAAATGTCAACACATGAATAATGAGCCCGCTCTACAGGCGCCATCGACAAGCGGTATACGGCGATCCCTTAAGGCAGGCCGTAAAAAGGCACGTATCACGTGGCTTTCCACGCCTGAATTTAACATGCTGTGGTGCAGGGTCAAAGTTGATGCGCTAGTGAGAATGTGCGTTCGACTTGAATGCGCAGATGCGCAGTGGCGTAGAGGCTGTTGTAAGATTGCATTTACGGTGCTGTTAACCACTGGCAACATGTAAAGCAGTATGAAAAAATGGAGCAAATAACATGTTGTGCAAGTGTTGGCATACTCAAAGCGTAGTCTAAACACATCTATTTTTTACCAAGGAACGGCAGGCGTTAATGTGCTGCTGCCATTTCCAGAATCCCGGGCCTTACCTCGCAATAAAAAATATTTTATTTTTGTTTTCGTCATTGGCTCGCACGAGGACGTGTCCCTGCAATGAATTCGCCCACTTTGGCCGACACATGATACATAAAGAAAGAAATCCTTGGAAAAGAATCCCTACTAGGCGAAACCCCTTATTTAGTTATTAGTAAGTGTTATTGAAGTCGGCTTCAATTGTTCTTAGGGTGGTCTGGGCTATAATTACATAGGCCGAATTTTTAGGCACATGTCCAGCTACGTGGCATTCGCATATTTTTAAACTCTGGCTAAAGCTAGCTGGGACACCCTGTATATGTTCAGTGAACTTTGTAAGCATCTCACTAGTTCTCTGGTTGCTGCAACGGGCCAAAAATTTTCATCGAAAGATGCAAGCCTATGTATTCCTGTATCCGTGAAAGTTAGTTGGTAGCGAAAGTACGTGGCCCATCAAATAAAGATTCACTGCGTACTAACCAATGTGACCACCACATTGCACGTTTGAAATATACCGATATTTATTTATTTTTATTCAAAATAACCTTACAGGCCCTGTGGCAGAGCATAAAGTAAGGGGGCATTTTAAACAGTAAAGATATAAAAAGTACGAATTTCCAGCAGGAACAGTGCTATAAAAGTTTGCTGCGTTATACAGTATTTAATGCACAGGGAATAGACAGCAATATCTGAAGGCACACGAATACTTAATTGTTACGATTAACAGAGCAAAAGGAATCCTGTTTGTAAAAATAGTATACAACATTACAATAATGCACGATGAAATACACTGCTGGGCATTCGTCAACGGTATTAAATGGGTAAAGCGGGAGTAACTGACAGCGGAACGTGTCGGGCTTAGATATGGAGGCTATGTTATCAGGGAGGTCATTCCAGAGACGAATAGCATGAGGTAGAGCAGATGAAGTAAATGCATATGTTTTACCGTAGACTCGCGTGAAACAAAACTGATTATGTAATCTACGTGAAAGAGTGGGTTATTGCAGTTGTAACCGAGTTCGTTTATTAGTGTAAATATATTTGTGGAATAAGCACAGACGAGCGATGTTGCGGCTGATATCTAATGGCGGCAGTAGAAGGTGCAGTTTAATTTGTGTAATGCTTGAGTTTATACCGTATTTACGTGGTATGAACCGGGCTTATCTCTTTTGTATCCTCTTCGTCACATTTATTAGGTAATTTTGATGAGAGGACCAAATTCAGGGGGCGAATTCTAACAGTGGCGAAATGAACGTTTGGAAAGCGAGTTTTCGAGTGTTTCTAGGGGCATTTCGCAAGTTGCGTCGTAGATAGCCAAGAGAACGTTATGCTTTGGGGCATGTAGAAGCGATGTGTGGGACCCATGAAAGATTGTTTGCAAGAAGAACACCAAGGTACTTGTATGATGAAGTGTGGGAAAGCATAGTGTTATTAAGGTGATAGGAAAATTTTGAATTTCTACATATTCGGCTGAAGCACATCACCTCGCACTTTGTAAAGTTTATTTTCATGAGCCATTTGTTACACCAGTTAGCGATAAGGTTAAGGTCTGCTTGAACTGCCAAGTGATCATCAGTCGAGTGAATAGGATGGTAGATTATGCAGTCATCGGCAGAAAGGCGCATGCAGGAAGTAATGTGGGTGGGTAAGTCGTTAATGTAGATTAAGAAGAGTAAGGGGCCGAGCACGCTGCCTTGTGGTACACCAGAGCTAACAGAAGAAGGCGGGGAAGAGAAATTGTTGAGAACAGTAAGCTTTTCTTGAAAAGAAAGAAAGTTACGAATCCAGGATAATGTTAAAGAGTCAAGTCGTAGGGCAGAATATTTAGAAATCAGGTGGCAGTGGGACACGTGGTAAAAAGCTTTAGAAAAGTAAGGAAAGGTGCAGTCAGTTTGAAGGTTGCAGTCCATGTTAAAGTGCAAGTCAGTGGTTAGTTCAAATAATTGCGTATCACAGGAAAATCTCTTCCTAAAACCATGCTAATTAGAAAAAAAAAAGAAATTGTGAGCTTCAAGGTGGCTGTACACGTGCGAAGTGATTATGTGCTCAAGCATTTTGCAACATATGCCGGTTAAAGATATGGGCCGATAGTTGTCAGGCGACTGAACATCTTCATGCAGATTTGTGAACTGGTATTATTTTTCCTATTAACCAATTGGAGGGCAAATTTCCAGATGCTAGGAATTGTTGAAAAATATGACATAAGATCTTGCTTCAGGCAGCGACAGTGTTCTTTAATATCTTGGAATTAATGCTGTCAATACCGGCTGAAGTGGATATTTTCAGGTTACTGATGAGTAATTCAACGCCTTCAACAGAAACAACAATTGGTTCCACGTATGCGGCGTCAAGCTCGGGAAAAGTTGGAAGATTGGAAAAGTCCTCCTGAGGGAAAACAGATGAAAAAAAAACGTGTTGGATACGGTGGGACAATCGGCGCTAGAAATAGGTATGTTTTCTGTTCCGTGTAAAGTTAAGGTGTTAGTATTTCTTGTCGGAGATATGATTTGCCAAAATTTTTTGGGATTGGAAGTTAGCAGCGATGGTAGGTCTTGCGCTTAGTATTTACCTTTAGCGGAAGATATCGCTGAGCAGTGTTTCTTTGAACCGTCTTTGTATATCTGCCAAACCTCAGCAGTCCGCACGAGTTTACCCTTCTTTCTATTCCTTAGTTTGCGAAGAGATCTGTTGAACCAAGGGCTGGATTTCTCGTTAGCTATGGAAACTGTCGGGGCGTACTGGTCAGTTAATGTCAGTTAATTCAGTTAATGTCAGTTAATGCAGCTAATTTTTCGCTCTAGAGTACCCAGTTGTCGTTTACGGATCGACAATTAAATGAAGAAATTAGCACTTGGCAAACAAATTCTTCTAGTTGGGAGTTAATTTCATCGTAATTTGCTCTGTTATAATCACGAATTCGTTTTTTTTTTGCGCCAAGCTCGGGCTTCGGGATGCTGACAGCTAGTTGGATGAGGTGATGATCCCTAAAGCGGTTCATATTTGAAATGGAAGTTATTGTGCCAGGAACGTTTGTG
This sequence comes from Dermacentor albipictus, assembly GCF_038994185.2. Lineage (NCBI taxonomy): Eukaryota > Metazoa > Arthropoda > Arachnida > Ixodida > Ixodidae > Dermacentor > Dermacentor albipictus. The sequence goes on from NC_091821.1 coordinate 18,156,632, forward strand.
AAAACCAAGCCCAAGATATTGGAAGCGCGTGTAGGCACCTTCACTATTTGGAAGAGGTTAAAATCTAACGTTAGATTGATTGGTTCCAGGGACGCACGGCGTGAAGATGACGTATGTTCCCTGTCGATAAGAGGAAAATTGAAATCACCAAGATAAACGTGGTTGGATGGACACAGCTGGAGCGCTTTAGTAACACTGTCCCGCAAGTAATTCAAAAAGGAATGGTTACATTCTGGTGCCCTGTAACAGGCCCTATTGAGTACAGCGCTGGAGGACACATGAAAAGTAGCCCACACAATTTCGAGAGATGACTAAGAATCAATAAAATATGAATAAAGGTTTTTTTAATGGCAATAAGTACTCCCCCACCGCGCTTATCGATGCGGTCATTTCTATAAATTTTGTAAATGTTATTTCCTGGCAGGATCTCATTGTCGTCAATATCTGGATTCAACCATGTCTCCGTTAGTACTATTATGTCTGAGTCACTGTGATCTAGAAAAGTATAAAGTGTATCGCGTTTAGGTAGCAAACTTCGTATGTTAGTGTAGGGAGCGAGAGCGAGAGAGAGGCTTGCGGCAAGAAAGGCAGCTGATTATTTTGTGAGCTTGGGCTTTTTTCTAGCTATCTGGTAGATTGTATAACTGAATCGCTAGCGGTGTCGTAGACATATACTTGTTTGTTTATGTAGAGCTTGTCGAGCACCAACTTAAAAAGCTTTTGAAGTGGCCTGGCAAAAGCTACCAGCGTTCTTCTAGCCAAATGTGTTGTTGGCGTGAAGTCTTCGCCAATTGAAAGTGTTGCCCTTTAAGTTTACGTGCTCTGGACAGGATACATTGCTTGTCCTTGAATGAAAGCAATTTTGCGATTATGGGCCGGTTTTTCTCAATAGAATATTTTCCCAGGTGATGAACCCGTTCGTAATGAATAGTGGTTGTGGGAAGTTCGAGTTTTTCTTCGCAAAACTTGATAACGTTTGCCTCAGACATGGTCCAATCCACTTTTTCGTCATCCTCTATCCCGAAAAATAATAAGTTTGATCGTCCTAATCTGTTTTCTGCATCGTCACATCTGTATGTTATTCGCTGAAGCTGGCTTGAAATACCTAGCGGGGCATTCTGACGGGGAACCGCTTCAGTGGGAGCAGTTACGGTTGCACGAGCTTCAACTACAGGGAGTCTCACTAAAAGTTTTTTGATTTCATTGTTAGTAGCGGCTTGTTCGTCCTTGATATCCTTAAATTTAAGCAAAGCTGACTTCAGTCAGGATTCCAGTTTTTCAATTGCCTCGAGGGCGGTTTCGAAAGCAGCGGACTTTGTTTCGTTCATTGGGCCAGGGTTCGACTCAACATCTCCCGATAACGTGAGAAGCAAGTTAACGAGGGAAGATACATACTGCAAACAAGTCAATATAAACTTTTTAACGCTACACAGCTCCAATGAGCACGACACCGCAATAAGACAGCAATTGCTAGTTTTGTCACATGCGGCACGGTTCAAGTAACTGACCTGAAACAAGAGCAGTTGTGAGCAGCGCATGGTTACAGCGGTGCCGGGCCCGACTATGCTGGTGGCTGGCTGCAATTTATGCTTTGATGCGCTTCGTTGCCAGACGTAGGGAGCAGTTGCGTCCAAGTATAACCAAGCATACATTTACCCTTTTCACGATTCCTTTGTCCCGGAAACAGATATAAGTACTGCCGGCTTATTGTCAAACATCGCAGGAATATGTACAAGAAAACAGCGTACGTAGTCAATAGAACAAGAAATACAAACTAACCTAACTGGCATGACATATACATCATAGAACAAAGGCAGAACTAGTGGGTTACATGACGAGGTAGTTCTTTTACGAAAAAAGAGTGCCAAGCAGGTGATTATCAGTTTACAGTGCAGTAATGCATTCCGTAGGGTAGCTGTATCATGGCTGTGTGAGTGAGTGACTGAAGAAACTTTATTGCAGGTGCGGCGACGACGCGAACTCGTCGCGCACCCGACTAATCCCACGTCGGCACCAGCAGGTCTAGCCCAATGGTCTGGTCGCGGGCGCGCCAGACAGTCAGGATTTGCTTGTCTAGAGCGGGGCTACGCAGAAGCGAGTCCCACTCCTTCTTGATGAACTTGGGGTATGTCGACCCGCCCTCCCAGAGCATGTGTGCTAGAGTGGAGGTCTGCCCGCAGGCCGGGCAGGCGTCGTCGCGATATACGTCGGAGTAAGCCTCTCGGAGAATGGACAACCACGGATATGTGCTGGTCTGTAGAAGTCTAAGCGAAACGGCTTGCGCCATATTCAATTTGGGGTGAAGGTGTGGAAAGACCCTTCTCGACGTGTAGAAAAATTTAATAACCTGATTGTGAGTATAGTGGGAGCGTCCCAGTGGCCGTAGGGAGGAGGAAAGATGGCGCTCATTACAGAGGAAGTGGGTGACGTCACACGCAGCCTCGTGAGCAGATTCATTGAGGTTCGGGGGAGCAACCTCGAGTGGCCCTAGGTGAGCGGGAAACCGGTGAATCGAATGATACGTGAGAGCATGTGGACTCAAGCCGCTAAGAAGACGAGCAGCTTGCTTGGTGATTTACCCCTTCTAAAAAGCCCTAACTGCTGTTTTGGAATCGCTATAGATCTCGGACCACGACCATCTAGCAGGGCGAGAGCGATGGTGGTTTGATCAGCCACTTCGCGGTCTGAAGTGCGGATCGAGGCGCTATTCAAAATCTTGCCGCTGCAGTCGACCACAACGACGGCAAAGGTTTTCCCATCGTTGAACTCCGCGGCGTTGACGAAGCTTGCTCTGTTGTCTTGTTGCTTGATCTGTTTGGGCTTCGGCAATCTCCTCGGCGGTGTAATGTACCCCCAGCTTGAGGAGATAATCGGTATAGGTCCTGAAGGGTAGCCCGAGAGTCCTCTTGACTACTTTGCGGATAAGAGCGTTGAGCTTGTCTCGCTCCGCTCTGAGCCAGTTGTGCATAGAAATCGTGTACGTGAAGTGGCATAGCATGAAGGCATTCAACAGCCTAAGGAGATTGTTTTCCTTCATGCCTCAGTGCCGGTTTGCGATTCTGCGAACGAGGTAGAAAGCGTTGTCTGTCTTTGCGATGATCTTACGGAGAGCCGTTCTGTTTCCGCCGTTGAATTCGACAAACATGCTCAAGACCCGAATGACATCGACCCTCGGTATCACCCCCCTCCCCCCGTCACAAGAGCGAAGACTGATACTGCTTTCGAAGACTGGCTTCCAATGTTTGGGTCTTCCTCCCTTCTCTTTTCTGTAAAGCAGAAGCTCCGACTTGACGGGGGAGCATCGAAGTCCGGCGGGGCGGAGATACTCCTCAATCACGTCGATCACCTCCTTCATGGCTTCTTCGACTCTGCCCTCGGAGCCGCCGGAGCACCAAATAGTGATGTCGTCGGCTTAAATGGCGTGCTTGACGTACTGAACGCCTGCCGACCTCTTGGAAAGACCAGTCATACAGATGTTAAACAGTGTGGGGGAGATGACAACGCCCTGAGGAGTGTCCCGCCCTCCGAGGGGCACATCTGCGGAGCGGAAGACTACAATGCGAAGCTTGTCCTTCTTGTCCATTAGAAAAGAGCTGACGTAGCTATGGAATCTGGAACTGGGACGCAGGTCTGAAATGGTCGGGACGATGAAGGTGTGGAGCACGTTTTCGTAGACTTTCTCGAGGTCCGTACCAAGCACAGCCTTGACCACTCTGGAACGGTCATCCACGATCTGATGCTTGATTACTTTCATGGCATCCTGTGTCAAGAGTCCAGCGTGGAAGCCGATCATGTTGTACGTGTAAACCTCGTCGTCTTCGAGGTACCCGTTGAACCTGTTGAGGACGGTGCACTCCTAGATCTTGCCGGCCCAGGAGGTTCGAGAATCGGCCTGAGGTTCTCGATGTTCGGGGCCTTGCCGGGCTTAGGAATGAGCACCGTGCAGGCCGTCTTCCATTCTGTAGGAACAACACCGCTCTTCCAGGACTCGTTGATCTTCTTGGTCAGAAAGACGGTCAATGTGTCGTCGTATACTGGCCTAAAACATCTGCTGTAATGTGCATAAAATTCATCTGAGCAATAAAACTATGACAATGGTTTATGAGGTCTGCAATGAATGTAACATGTGTGCTTTAAAAGGCTGATGCAGTAAAACATGTTGGCGACAGGAGCACTACTGTGTAACCATGGCCATTGAACACAAACGTAGGGAGGCGTGGGCTCTGTAAAAATGCTATCGAAGAAGCAGCCTCTGGAGAGAGGATGCGCTAAAGATCTCGATAACTCGCAATCTCCCGGCATCTTGCAGAAACCTTAAAACTTTCTTGTGGTCAGAAAACGATTCTATGCTAAAAACATTCCTGGGTGGAGGGGAATGTGTTGTTTATACGCTGCACGAAAGTATATTTTTTAAGGTCTAATTCCTGGAAGTCTATTAAAGCGTGAAGGACAGTCAGCGTCTCGCCACATTTACTGCTGATACAAGGTGAACCTCTCGTCAGAGAACGAAAAGCTTTCGCGTTTCGCCTTTGCTCTTCGCTATGTGCAGTTTGGTGAGCTGACCGCTCTTCTGGTAGAGATGTAATTAAACGTTTTGTTGTTCCTTAGGTCTCGTCGTCTACTTGGCCCCTGTCCGCATATTTACCTGATCTACGCGCTCACTCATTAAGCGCTACCTCTGAGACCTAGAGCCCTCTCGCAACACATGTAAAATCTGTTTGCGTTTGTATGTTTGTAATTCGTCAGTGAACGTTTGCTGCAGTTTATGCAGCGTCTAAATTTACCAGCCTTACTTCCCGTAATTGTCAAATTTATTGCTATCGCTATCAATGCTTCGCCTTTCTAATGACAGTGCGACTTTTTCTTGGACAAGGTTTTTAAGGTTCCGACCCAAAACTCTTCATTTTTCATTAAGGCGTTTTCACGTGCTGCGACTATACAATGGAAAATATTGGTGCGGCCGTACACGTCACAATGCTATTTTTTAGAGCACTTCTCACATGTTTGTCATATCATTGTGGTTACATCTCAGGTTGCTTACTGCCAGTATTGGTGGGAAACGTCGAATTAATTTTTATATGTAATGAGGAAACCTATACGTTGGGATATTGTTCACCCTTCACTATTAGGAGCAAATAATACGTGTGTGTTGTAATTAAACAGACGCTTTGAATTAGTGCGCACTGACTCGCGGCATCATTTCGGAGTGCACAAATGGCGGTTACCGAAGTTAAGTGCGAGATGTTATGGCCGTTCACGTCTCTTCGCAGTTTCGCAGAAGTCGGCTCCACGAGACCTGTATGCCCGGGCTGCTAATGCGTCGGTGCAGTTAGATGTGCGATCATACGTGTAATAATATATTTGCTGGTGTCGTTGGTTGTATAATTGTGGTGATCACCCTTTAAAATGACTATAGTTATGTAGGTACTGTAATTGTGCATGGAGTTCACAAAATATTTCAGATTAACGGGTTCCTGTGCAGGAAACACGATTATAATCCATCACAGGAAAGATATAACAATATTGAAATGATACATGTCGGGCAATTATGCTTCAAAAATAAATTGGCTATACTGTTTATTCGAACTTAAGACGTTAATTATACAATTCTTGAAAATTCATTTGGATATAGTCTGCTCGTTTAATGTGTAAGTTCTTCATGAGCAGTCGCGTCTCGCAGCCGTGGTAAGAAAGCCCTTCAATGGCCCGTTTACTGCAAGGGGAAAACATTTCGAGTGAAAACCCACACGATAAGACTGTAATTCAGTGGTCGCGCATGCTCCGCAATGTGGAAATCTCGGGTACTATGCTTTTGTGTCGTACGCCCTCGACAAGCATTTGGCCTAAGCTGCAATTGTCTGAACTGTTCCGTACACATAATTTATTATTAATGCATATGACCGCACACGTTAAGACATAAAATAATAATACATGGGAGTTTACAGGCCACAACTGTTATTTTTTTGTGTGAGTAACGAGTGGCATGTACGGATAAAATGAGAAAATTAGCGATGACATCCGAAGGCCATTGCACTCGTACGGGACACGAGTGTACATCCTAGTATTCGCAACCGGCAGCACATGTTAATAAGTTACTCGGCACACGTAGGTGCGTACTATCATCACCCGAACGCAACGTGAAGATCCACTCCATTTGCTACGTATACGGTGTAAACAAACGCGTATACTTGAGATAATTATATCCTAAATTGCTTTCTTTCTTTCTTTTCTATTTGCGGTGCCGGTGACGATGGTACGTACCGAATTCGGCAGTACATGGCTACCCACATTTTGCCGTTTTCTGAATTTTTTGAAGGACAAACAACATTTACCCACCACCAACATACCCCAAACAAAGAGCGAAATAGCTGGCGCAATTTCGACTCATCTTCCTTCCATTTTTCTTTCTTCTTTGGTGCTAGCGACCAAAAAATTGCACCGATTTCTGTGACCCGTGCGACGTGCGACCAACTATATAGTGGCACCTCCCAGGCAGCGGGCCTGCGATGAGTGCGATTTATTTTCGTCACATGAGATAGAAATCGCAACTTTCAGGGTGCTAAAACTCGGACCATGTGAAACAGCTTTTAGAAGTCGCAAAGTGGTGATGATGATGATCACTTGCTCAAAATTTCGCCATGGTATGGATGTTTCTAGACGCCTTCTTTCTTTTTAAGACAATTTCTTTAAATTAGCTCTTGGGGTGAGGAGTCAACAGTCGGAATGTCACTGGGGAAAACAACCCCCGATTTTCTTAAATAGTATCATATCTCGAGATTGTGCTTGCCCTATAAGAGCAGTTTTGATGCTCCTAGATGGCTTAATGTATGTCTTTAGAGCTCTTCTCTATGTCTTTATAAGTAGTGACTAATGATCCCTGAAGATAAAACGGGTACGAGGAACTGAACTTAGTCAATGTCCCTTGATGAATTTTACCAGGAGTACTATTCAGGACGAGGTCAATAATTCGCCATGTTGTGGTTTTGAGGCAATCAAAGAAGACGTAGCAACCCCGTGAGCAAATCAGAGCTAACAAGATGGTGAATTCAAGAATCCGGCTGAATTTGGTAGCACCCATAATATTAACACAGGCCTGGCGAGATTTATGGGACTAAAAATGTTTTTAAGAAGTTTGCAAAGAACCCAAAAAGGCAATGTTGTCGTTAATATGACTGAAATCTTGCTGAATTCGCCGTTTATTTTTTTGGCAAGCTTTCTTGCGAATTGAAATTAGTCAAGGTCCCTTGATGAATTTTACCAGGAGTACTATTCAGGACGAGGTCAATATTTCGCCATGTTCGAGTTTTGAGTCAATAAGAGAAGACGTAGCAACCCCGCGAGAAAATAGGAGCTGATAAGATGGGGAATGCAGCATACTTGCTAAATTTCGCAGTGTCCATAATATTAACACAGACCTGGTGAGATTTAGGTCAATAAAAATGTTTTAAAGAGTTCGCTAAGAAGACAAAAAGGCAATGTTGTTCTTATGACTGAAAGCTTGGTAAATTCACCGTTCTTTTTTCTTTTTTTGCTAAGCTGCCCACACTGCCCACAGCACGTGATTGTGGAACTAATGTGTCCCGTGCGTTTTGTTAACAAACATCAAAACAGGTTGTTCCAAGAACTCAAGGCTGGCTCGAGAATCGGTGAACGCTTTCCAAGGGAGTTCGTTCAGTAATCTGCGTGGAACTACGGGCTGCTTGCCCTCATGTGGCGTAGCACGATATTGGGCCGTTTCAACGTGGTCAATGGAGGCTGCCTACGAGCGCGTATCATAGCGCTTTCCTTCTGCGTCAGTCGGCTTACAACTCGTTCATAACTTCGAAAAACGTAAGGTACGATGATCTTCCACTGTACCATTCCTATAGAGTGCTTATTCGTATATTATCAAAAAAGCGTTTCTTAAATTCAGATAACTAAGGCTCCAGGAAGTAAGAGGCAAATAGGAAGACGGCAGAGTAGTCCACAGTTCAATTGTAATGCCAAGAAGTAAGGCGCTACTACTTCATTTTTCATGATTTTCCTACGCCCCCATGTAGATGTTACACGTAGCCGCACTTAATTTGGGAGACACGTAAGCCCGTGACCTGTTATCGCTCTCACATTTTGAATGTGCCTACTGCATGGTGTAATATGCGCAGCATACGCATGGGTGCCGTATATGGAAAATGCTGCACTAGTGCCGTAGAAGCTTGGGTTTATAAATTATTTTTCCCTTCCTGCAGGATGAAAGTTTTTTCGGAATGAATTTTGGGATTTTACGTGCCAAAACCACGATTTCATTATGAAGCATGCCATAGTGAGGGACACCGGATTAATTTCGACAACCATGGGATCATTAACGTGCTCCCAATGCTCGGAACACGGGCAATTTTGCATTTCGCCTTCATCGAAACGCGGCCGCCACGGCCGGGATTTCGTCCCGCGACTTGGTGCTTAGCAGCGCAACACCATAGTCCCCAAGCCACTGCGGCGGGTGAAATTTCTTCAGCCATGTATATCATGATCCTACACTAACCGTAATAATACCTTCAGTGTAAATAAGCCGAACATTTGCCTGTTTAATACTGCTAACGCTTACTTGGTCACGGTAAGCATAAACGCTGAGCCACTAAACAAACACACAGGAAATCTTGCAGAAGTTCCGAAGCAGGCGGTTGCCCATGTTCATGACGCCGCCGCATGCACTATTTTTATGTTGCTAGGGCCAGCACATCGACCAGAAGTTCTGAAGTAGGCGGTTGCCCATGTTCATGACGCCGCCGCATACGCTATTTTGATGTTGCTAGGGCCAGCACATCGACAGAAGCAGGCAATCAAACGATGAACAGAAAAAAGCAGAATAAGCGCTCGCCCGAGAGGAAAACGAGCATGGAAACAGCCTAGGTGCCATTTTTGGGAACAGAAACGCCAAGGGCGTTTTTGGTAAAGGCGCCTGTTTAAGAACGTTACTGTGACAATCACAGCTTTCTTATTCAGGGGAGATTTAGTTATAAAATATGTGCCTTGGTTCTTTCGTCGATGAAGGTAGAACGTCAGCTTCCTGCCTTGAACATTCTGTATTCGTTTACAAAAAAAGAAAGGCGTTTGAACTTGGACAGTAAGCGTGCAACATCGCTGAACGAAGAAGTAATGGCGTTTCTTTTCCAACTTCTGTCTCCTGACTTGCAAGTAATGCAAAAATATGACTAATGCACGGTTTTGGAAGCACGCATAATCGAATGGAATATTATTTTTTATTACGCAACTAAAGAAAAGTTCAAGATTGTTTCTCGGTTACGCAGGCTAGCCAATCTAAATTAGGCAAGCCCGGGGCTGAAGACTGGCTCCCTACTATAGCAGTATGCGAAGAGAGCAAAAGTGAAAAGTATTTGAAGTCCACAAAAAAAAAACCTAAGCCATTACATTTCAAGGGTGTTCACCGATTTGATATCACTCTCTTGTGACATTGCTTCTCACATGACTCAGTGATTAAACGCTAAAAAGAAGAGAGGTCGTCCATCTTTGCCTCCGGCCACCTCGCGAAAGTTGCCGCCCCAGGGCACTTTCTGTTCGAGAAGCCGCCCTCTCGCTCCATGTCTCAGCAACGCGTCCGCGAACGCTTGGCTCAGCAACATACTTGGCATTCCAGGTTGGCGAAGCACACACGAAAAACCCTGTAAGCGTTGCCTTCTAGGAAGTTCGATTTCCGTGGCATCGTTCGTTGTGGAGTTAAACAAACACTCAGGAAAACGAAATTTCGAGCGCATGCCATCGTCCCTCTCGTGCGGACCAGCGCGCCTAAGCATGAATAGCTTCTTTTTCCTATGCCTTCAAAGGCCTACCGACCCGTGCCTTATCGAACGTCAGTGAGGAACGATTGCAGTAAATCACACGCGAAACCACTTCCAAGCTGATCAGGAAGAAAGTAAATCGCCTGAGGGAAGATAGGCAAAATCGGCTTTGATATGAACATTGCCTACGATATACCCCTTTATATCAACGATGAGCCGTACGTCTCGTCATGCCCTGCGGCACTACTAAGGATGAACCACTACGGTTAGGCAACATCTTCTGCAAAATAAGTCAAGATGAACCACGTTTCGCATGAATGTACAGCGCTAGCGCAATGACGCCCCGTTCATTTTAGAAGCTCTGGCTGAATTACAAGTTCGAAAGAAACTTCTGCGTACAGTCAGTGCAGACTAATATGACAAGTGGGTCGGGATCGCTATTTTTTATTTCATTGAGATACATGGCTAACCGCCTTGTATGAAAAAATAAATAAAAACTGAGAGAAAGGGAAGGACCTGGCTCGCGGTAACGTGGCTACAGCACGTGCAGAAGACCGTTATGCTTCGCCAATTCCCAGTAAATCAAGCGTGGACGGGTGTTGGAGGGCTGGTGGCGGAATAGACCTCACACGTCCCCGCCGACGGAAAACACAAACGTGGTTGACTCGTGCCACCGCGCAGGCCTGATAGTCATCTAAAAGTTCTGGAATCAGTTAAATGATCGCTATATGCTAAACAAGAACACGCCCTCTAAAACTCCTTTGTAGTGGTTCAGAACCTCACTAAATTGTTCACTCAAAGAGAAACAAATATTTAATGAAACACGTTGCTGGGCTAGATCGTGCGTGAATAATACAAGAATTTTGGCGCGGCAAAAGATGAGGGACAACAAAAGTAACGTGGAACAGTGCGCTTGTCTTTATGTTGCTTTTGTCGTTCGCTGCGCCACAAATATTCGGTCGTCTTGAGCTGTCCAATCAAGAGGATTGCCGGTCCTCATATCACCACATTCACCCTGAATCATTAACTGTTCACATGCTACAAGAACGCTGCTATGGATAACATTCAGGCACTCTCACTTATAAATTTCTCAGAAAATTGTCAGCGGCAGTAAAGGTGTGCCCATTCGAGGAATGCATTGTAAGGCTTTCGATCTGCCTAACCGATGGTTCAAAATTATGAATTTTACAGTAACCACTTCTTTCTTCTAAGAACTCCTCCTGTAGTTCTTGTTCGTGCGTATGAAACATTACCTACCTCTAAGTGAACTCCATCAATATAGACACCATATCGAATGAAGGAATGATTGCTAACTCGAACAAGTTGTTTGCGCATGTTAAGTTTATTAGCTTTGTAAGCTTAAATATGTCAAACTATACACGTACATATATACAAATATACACATAGGATGTCAGTGAGCACTCATCGAAGTTATTGCAGTCATCGGCATTACATTTTCTTTGTAATAGAGTGAAATTGGGGATGTTTGTAACCATAGTAAAAGCCCTTCTGTTGTAGCCTAAGTTTTCTACAAAATGTAAGAGCAAAATGGATATGGTTTTAGTTTTGTTTTTGCTAAATCCACCTATTTATTCTAAGAATACACGACTTTTGAGGAATCGTTTGGCTTGTTACTTTGAGTTTAGAAGAAACTAGGTTGCGTGGGTTTTTGAAGCTGAGCTGAAATGCATGCAAAACAGGATCTATATTTTTAGAGAGTGCAAGACGGAGAACTCCTTGCACGATTTATTTTTAGCGACCTCCTATGCCATAGGCGGGCACCAAGAAAATAGCCTTCACTTAATTGCACATGCTAAAGCCTTGTCCAATGATAGAAGCGATAAAGCATTCCAGGCTGCGCGTTTTGTGCTTCTCAGCATCGCTCTATGCAAGAGCGTCTTGGTGCAGGCGTGTCGTTGACCATCATAAAACCACCAATAAAAGCAAATACGTATACGCTTGCGTTCGCCTTTGTAGAAATTCTTGTCCACGCTGTGCGCCTGTCTGAAAGTTCCGAATAGGCATACACCTTGACGAGGAGTTCGCATGTTGCAAATTCCTCTCTCTCCGAGAAGTCCCACAAAAATTCACACTGATCTCAAAACCATGTACAGCTCTCGAAGTACATGGTAACCTCACGGAAGCGTGAACCTACACGGCGGTCAGCGTTGTGTCACGGAGTGCGCCTGCAAATGTAGCGAAAATAGGCGCATGCGGGCTGGGTTCTCTCCGATAGGAAAATTGACTTCCTGCTGCTGATTGGCTTATCTACCGTGTGTCCAAGCTAACATTAGCCAAGCTGTTCAAAGAAAAAAAAAGACGTAAAAAAAGCTCTTGCAAAGCACGCTTAAAGATCCTACGGTGTTCGGTCGTCACAGGTCTGGCGATCGATCAAACACCATAGGCATTAAAATAGTATCTTGCACCATGTTTTTAAACCTTTTTTATCCTTGGAAGTGCTTTGCTAACTTTAACTGGCACAGCCCATAGAGAACTCTTGCGACCACTTAATGTAACCACTGCGAGCACACAAAAGCCGGATGACGGTGAAACGTCACAGATGCGAGTTACGTGGCATTTCCTAAAAAGCACGTCTGCGCATTTGTGGTTGCGTTAAAAGTGGATAAGTAGCAGGAATTATGGGGGGCTACGTCAAGCTGAATGGAATAGCCTAACAGACAATGCTGTGACGGGCGGATGGTTCTGTGCGCATGCGCATGCTCTGCTACATTCACAGGTACGCTTCGTGACACTTCACGTCGCAGGTTCGCTTCGTGTCGATCGACGCTCCCATAAGATTATCAGAAACTTAGTGAGCTGTACCTATTAGTTTTTGTAGGCCTATTGCCCACTGATACAAGTGAACGCCATTAGCACAACGTCAATTCCAGGCCATACAGCCAAGATAGCAGCAAGACAAATCATGCATGAAATGGTCGTTATATGCATATGCAAAAGTTAAAGACTAACAACTGAAATAGATCGAGGCGCTAAATGCAAACAATACTGCCGGCAATTCCAATGTCAAATGAATAACACGAAAGTGCTCACAGTTGCGGCGTCTCCATCACTAAACATTGTGTACACCCAAGGCGTCTAAATGCTTTACCTTTCTATAGAAAAGAAGTCGCAGGTTGGCCCGAAATGCGAAGCATCGATTGCGATAGAAAATTTGCGGACAGCTATACAAAGGATAACAATATTATCGGCCGTATAAAGTTCCCCCCCTCCCTCCACAAGCATGCTATACTCGCCGACAACCTTCTTTGGCTATGAAGGGAAAGCTACCGGCGGGTGAGTGCTGCGCATTTATTACCATGCCAAGTGCCCCAGCAGCGTTTGACAGTGCTTTTGGTTGCCTGGGAGAGGCACCGAATAGACGAAGCCTCCACGTGTCATGATTTCGCATTTCCCCAGACGCGGAAGGAAAAGCCGTAAAATGAGTAAATGATTACACTGACTGGTGTGTTCTGTCTTATTTAACTGTTGCTAATAAGGAGTTTATGTTTTGTCTTCTTCATCCTAAACTAACATGGAATAAAACGCAGTACTCTTTTCAGAAGCACTCTCACTTGTGCGCGCTTTGCCTCCGTAGATTTCCCTGCATAGCCACAGAAAGTTGTCGGCGAGTATAACTAAACTACCAAGCATGGTATCAGGCGCGCACAAGCCAACATGACCAAGTCTCACTCCATGACCGCCGTAACTCGCTGTCAAAACGCTGCAGTGAGGAAACGCGGCAGCAGCTGCGAGCGAATTGACCTTAGTGCAGCCCCTCGCATTAACGCAAACTGCGCCTTGAAAACACAGCGCAGCCTGGTCTCGGTACCCGTCACAAGTGGCTTTCAAGATATAGCTGCGCGGCCGGGCGCGCGCGGCCACCTAGGCCACCTAGGCCGCCCCTTACCTTCACCCCGAAGCCTTGCGCGAGGCGGAAGGCGGCGCGCTTCAACCCCGCTTTCCGCCTTTGGGTGCGCGACAATGAGCCGCGAACACCGGCTCACCCTAGCACGCTTTTAAGCGCACATACAGCATACAGCGTGCGGTGACGATTTTATCGCCCTTAGACTTTATAGGAAACCGCACGTCGACATATAAGCCGACGGCGTACATGCGCACGGAGTGTCCAAATAATTGATATCGCAATAAAACAATTGCACCTTTTAATAAAGACCTTGGTGCAAGAAAATAAGCAGGTATGGCCGAACCTCAAACGTTTTTTCCGCAGCTCCGTAAATGTGTTTCTCATATAAAACTTCACCTGACATTTAACAACTTCGCCTTATATGGTTAGCACATCTTACTTATATGCGTAGATGAAATTAATTTTTGGAGCATAATCTGTTCTTGCATCTGTGGCGTTGAGACGCAACTTGTCGCTTATTCTAGGCAGTTGTGGTGAAAAACCAAGAACGTCAACACAGCCTGTACTATAAGGGCACCGTCTGACAAGAAAAAGTGGTGCCATATATCATGTTGCTGCACTGAATAATACGAATTCGTCTTTTGAGATAGACGACATTACATTTTATGGGAACTTCGACAGTTCGCTGTTCCAGAGATTGAAAACGAGTGCATTTTGCATTGTATATTTCTATTGCTCTTGTGTCGTGAATCAAGCCGCTCTACAACTACTCAACATCTCCAGGCTTGGAGTGGCGCCTGACTCCGGCTAACATGCCGAGAACCAGGGGACCTATACTAACCCAATTAGGAAGGCCCACTAAGCTTCAACAAAGACACTAATTCATGATAACAGGAAGTTGCCTCCCTGGTGCAGTAGTCGGCCACTGCCTCCCTCATGATTCCTTCAATTAACACATGGCCCTCAGTCCCCAGCAGCTGCGGAGCATATAACCAAGGCGGCATTCAGACCTGCAACACAGCAGGGGGTGCTAAGGATCTCTCGACCCGGACAGGCCACCACTGGAAACTGACCCTTGAAATCTTTAACACCCGAACTTTTTCAAGTGAGACGAACTTCGCAGGACTCTTTGAGGAACTATCAGGCATTATTTGCGATATCATTGGCCTTAGTGAGGTTTGAAGAACTGGTGAGGCTTATACAGTGCTGAATAATGGACACGTCCTCTGCTATAGAAGACTCCCAGATAGGAAGTTATACGGAGTAGTATTCCTGATACATAAGGACATAGCGGGAAACATTAACAAATTCTACAGCATTAATGAGAGAGTATCAGTAGTCGAAATAAATGTTAATAAGTTATATAATGAGGTGGTACAAGCCTACGCTCCAACCTTCAGTCATAATGATGATGAAGTAGATCAGTTTTATGAAAATGTTGAATCAGCCATGAGAAAAGCGCAAACTCAGTATACTGTAGTAATGGACGACTTCAATGCAAAAGTGGGGGAAAAGCAGGCTGATGAACAAGAAATTCGCAACCATGGCGTCGGTTCTAGAAACACTAGAGGTGAGATGTCAGTAGAATTTGCAGAAAGGAATAAGCTTCGAATAATGAACACCTTTTTCAGGAAGCGCAGCAACAAGAAGTGCACCTGGAAAAGCCATAATGGTAAAACAAAGAACGAAATTGATTTCATACTTTCGCCGGATCCCAGCATCGTGCAGGGTGTAGGAGTGCTAAGAAGGGCAAAGTGCAGTGATCATAGGTTAGTGAGGTGTAGAATTCACCTAAATTAGAAGAGAAAACGAGTAAAATTGGTCAAGAAGAAACAGGCCAACTAGTACAGTAAGGATAAAAGCGGACCAATTCAGGCTTGTACATGCAAACAAATATGCAGCCTTAGAACAGCGAGATGTAGATGACATAGTGATAATGAATAAAACCGTAACTAGGCTGGCTTCAAAAGAAGCAATTGAAGTGAGAGGGAATGCACCCAGGGAACAAGTAGGTAAGCTCTCACAAGCAACGAAGGAGCTAGAAAAGAAACGACAAAGAATGAAACAGTCCTACTCAACAGACGAGATAGAATTGGCGGAATTGTCAAAACTGAGCAACAAGAAGAAAATAAAGGACATTCTAAATTATAACGTAAGAAAGACTGAGGAAGCAGTAAGAAATTACCGCAGCATGAAATCAGTGAGAAGAAAACTTGGTATAGGTCAAGCCAAGATGTATCCACTAACAGATAAGCGGGGTAATATCATCAGTAATTTTGAAAGTATAGTAACAGCAGCGGAAGAATTCTATAGTGACCTGCACAATACCCAGAGTAGCCAGGATACCTACATTGAATGCAGTAATGAACAGGTTACAGAAGCTCCTTCTATCACATGCGATGAAGTTAGAAGTGCCTTAGAAGACATGAAACGAGCTAAGAAGGCAGGAGAAGGCGGAATAAAAGTCGATTTATTCAAAAATGGAGGAGACATCATGCTTAAAAAGCTTGCGTCCCTTTATACAAAATGTCTCACGACTTCAAGGATCCCGGAGAACTGGAAGAATGCCAACATTACACTGATTCCCAAAAAAGGACACGTTAAACAATTGAAAATTATAGGTCCATTACCTTTCTTCCAGTATTGTATAAAATATTCACCAAGATAATTTCAAATAGAATAAGGGCAACGCTTCAATTCAGACAACCAAGGGAACAGACTGGCTTCAGGAAGGGATACTCTACAATGAATCACATCCATGCCATCAATCAAGTGATCGAGGAAAAATCTGCGAAGTACAATCAGCCTCTCTATATGGCTTTCATAGATTACGAAAAGGCATTTGACTCAGTAGAGATACCAGCAGTCATAGAGTCATTACGTAATCAAGGAGTACATGAGGCTTACGTAAGTATCTTGGAAAATGTCTAGAAAGATGCCACAGCTACCCTAATTCTCCACAAGAAAATTGGGAAGATACCAATAAAGATAGGGGTCAGACAAGGAGACACAATCTCTCCAATGCTATTGACCGCGTGCTTGGAAGAAGTGTTCAAGCTATTAAATTGGGACGGCTTAGGAGTAAGGATCAATGGCGAATATCTCGCAACTATAGGTTTGCAGATGACACTGTCCTGTTCAGCAACACTGGGGCGAGTTACAAAAAATCATTCAGGACTTTAACAGGGAGAGTGTAAGAGTGGGGTGCAGCAACAGTCACTAAATCACTAGGCTATATTCTATGACTAAAAGGCATCCCTGCAATCACTGTAATCAGCTCTGCGCCGCAGTCCACATGAACTTTTGATAGCAGAGATACGATTACCCTACCATGAAGCGGTGGAGAGAGGCCATGACATTACATTTCAGTGGCTGCCTGGGGCAACGCCACATTACTGGCAATGAAAGTACCGACAGAGCTGCCCGTGCGGCACGATGGTGAATGTGAAAGCACCTCGATACCATTGTCGAGAACGGGTGCCGCGTGACACCTCAGCGGTCTCGCACATATTATTACTCTAAGGAAATGGAGCACACCGGCGTTCACCAACGGGTGCATGTATGCCATGGACGCGCATAGGTGATTACAACTTTACCTGGTTTTAATAGACGGGAAGAAACGTTGCTGTGCGGCGTGCGAGTAGTATCTTTCACAAACGCCTACTCATTCCTAATTGGAAAGGCAGACAGTCCCAATTGCAGCAGTTGTGGTGTCGAAGAAACGACCAAACCTCTCCTGTGTGACGGCTCCCCATACGAAGATGAGAGGAATGCCCTTCGGAAAGCTTTCGGCACTTGGACAACTGGCCTTTCACAGAGAAGATCTTGGGCCCGTGGCCTCGTGTGTCTGATGTGTGCAAGTCCAAAAAGGCACTGGTGCATTTCTTCAAGTGCAGCAGCCTGTATGATCGCCTGTGACTGACTCAGCGATGAACGCTTGTGTGCGTAACAGTGCAAACTGTGAACTTCTTTTTTCCGTCTCCTCTTTGAATCCCCCTTCCCCAGTGTAGGGTGGCCTACCGGACTCAGCGTGACTAACCTCCCTGCCTTTCCCTTATGACCTCTCTCTCTCTGTAGTAGTCCAATAACATAGATTTTAGTTCTTTCCTTCTTTTATTTTTTTTCAGGAAACAGTGCATTCTCACTTACAGCTCATAATCTGGAATAAATTACCTCGTGCAATCTTGAGGGCAAGCCAGAAGTCGCTATTCATGGTACACTAGGTGTTTTTCATCGCTTGATTGCACACGTGTACACATTAAATAAATTGAACTATTAAGAAACTTCTACCGACGGTAATTCATAATTTGCCACTTGAGGAACTAAATTCTACGCAACAAAGACCAGGGTAAAAGGTCAACTTGGGCAGGTTCGGTGACCTACTTAACGTCGGTATGGTTGCGGCCGTGAACCCGGAGACAAAGCGGAAATAATTGGGCAATTTGTTTGGAGCTAGAATCAAATGGCTAACAACATTGTTTTTCTTGTTTTGCTCCTGTGCACCTCTGGGAGACGTACCTAACAGTGACGCATTGCTTCCTAATGGTCCCAGAGCTATAATTCAGGTTCATTGCACTACCGACGCTCCTCACAAGGAGCAACTTCCTGGAATCTAGGTCACGCAGGTTATTTACGGAAGACAGTCAAGTTGTTACGGGCACTTTAGGCGCCCGCGCGGGAGCCTCGACCATGGACTTTTGGTAGGAGACTCGGGTGGCCATGTGTAAACATGTGCTTAGCCTTTGTTGTTTATAAAAATGTTTTTTTTTCTTGTTTTTGGCGGCACGTAAAATTTACGGCCCCCTATATAGGCGCATTACCGCGCTATTGTGAAACTAAAGGTCACGTTGTGGGGCACAGGCATGAAAGTTGCGACATTCACATGGAGTAACGGGGGTAATGATGCTTTGCTTAATTATTGAGCACAAAAAACAAACAGATCACGAAAGAAAGGGGGGTGGCCACGGGAAAATCAGTATTTTCAATTTATTATTCCATAACCCTCATGGATATGAATATATATATATATATATATATATATATATATATATATATATATATATATATATATAATACGCACTACTGCAGATGCGGTAGCGCAAACAGAAAAATCAATGGTTTTACTATGGGATCTGCTTCGAGGATACTGACTCACCCGCTCAATTCGCCAGGGTCCGCGGGCACGGTTCTTTCGCTCGAAGCACGGTTGAGAGTGCTGCAATACGATAGCGCATGAGCGCAGTCACGTGTTTTCATTATTTTTTCATATTTCGCGGGCTTTCATTAAACCCCGAAAGATATCACCACGCAGCATATACATTGCCATAAAATGGGATTGGTCCTTTCTGAATCCCCTCTACACGGTAACGAAACGGACTTCACCTAAAAGTGAATAAGATTTTGCACAATTGAGCTTACTTAATTAACGAATTAAACGCAGCGAAAAATACGGCGAGCAGCGCGCCATGACTGCAAACCATATGTCACTAATTTCAAACAGTTTTGGTTCATCACTTTTTTTAGATCCTTCGCTCATGTTTCGTGAAACACCCTGTATATGTAATCACGGCGCTTTGGAATAAGCAATTGTGAGTAGCGCTTGTCCCGTGTCAACCCCTCTTTTCTTTCGTGCTGTGCTTGTTTTTGGCGCTCAATAATTATGTCATGTATCAAAAAATTAGGCCTTTAAAATTAGGCCCTTAAACTTCTTTTTCAATGTTTTTGTTGTGCTTGTTGTTGGGAAAACAGTGGTTTAGTTTAATATAGGACAGAACTTTGCATTCCATCTGACGAGTCAACATGCATTATGCGTGTGTACGCACAAATACAGTCTAAAGGCTTTTTGGCCACGGCGACTGACAGCAGCCGCGCGACCGAATGGTCTCTTGAAAAGCGACAGTTTCGGCCCATTCGCTCGCTGCTCGATTTTTCATTCGCACGACCGCAGTCGCAAACTTCTCAACCAATCAGACGCGCAGGAACAGGTCTTTTACTTGGTTTTTACACGCGGATGCCTATTTCACGTGGCAATGGCCCTGCGAGCAGACGTGAGTGGCGTATGACGTGAAATTTTGGTGTGGCGACTGCACTTTAAAAACAAGGGAGGGTATCGCAGGAGGGAAGCAGCCGATTTACTCTTCAAAGCGTTGCTTTACTTTCGCAAAATGTCGCGTGGAGTGAAATGAATTGTTCACTCCGTCACCAAGGAGAGAGTGAAATGAGCTTTACACTCTACCCTTCTGAGAGAGATTAGAATGCCCGTTCTACTGTTGCAGGAATAGAAAACAAAACGTAGCATAATCTTCTGCTTCAACTGTAGGAGGCTGGCCCCGAACATGGCGATTTATCACTCACGCACGCGGAGCAAAGAACACACCGTTTTGCTTCTAAGAGAACACGCAGCCACAGTTCAAAGGAACGCGGAGCGAGCGCTCTACTTTTTCTCTCGTAGTTGCTCCACCGCGCGCGCGCTCAACATCACGGAACAGCACAGCACCGGAGAAAGGTGATCCGTCCAGCGAGCAGCATGGAAGGCCATCCGAGGGAGATCGTGTGTCAGCCATCTCACGTCGCCGCGAAAACACGACAGTCGTTCATCATTCGTTGGATATAACAACAAATCTTCCATGGTAAGTGAAATATAACTAAGGTACACATTCTGCGTATATGACGTGCTCTCGCCAGGAAGTCGTCGCGGCGCTTAGCGGACGCAATTGACAACACCGTTGTCTAGCTGGCTAATCTGGATAATCTTCAGAAAAAGATATAAGGGGTCGATAGCAACGGCTTGACTGTATTCTTCTCGGCCAAAACCCACAAACCGGAGGTTCCCCTGCATTCGATAGTCACTGAGGCAGGTTCTTAGCAGGGTATTCTTTCCAAATTCCTCCAAAAAAGCTTGAACCGCCTTCCTAATGATGACCCGTTCAGAGTGTGTTATTCAAAGGTTATTATTGATTGTTTCTCTCACGAAGGGAGGCCATTGGAAGTTAACTTTGCTTTTTCGATTGACATTGCAGACCTGTTTTATTCCATTCCTCAAAGTGATATTTTAGCGACAGTGAAAGATAGTATTGAATTGTCGGGAACTGTGAGCTTCCAAAACGATGTGGGTATTTCTATGTTTTATCTTTCTGCTACTTTTGTAAATTTTGAGCGCGGTAGATTCATCCAGCGCGAGGGAGTGTGCATAGGCTCATGCATCGCCCACGTGCTGAGTGAATTGTTTTTAGCTAGTTTGGACAGACGCATTCAAGCGTACCTTGAAGACAACCAAATTTTAAAAATTTTTAGGTACGTCGATGACTTTCTGGTTGTCGCGGACATTGGTCAAGGTGTTGGGAACGAGGCGGTAGTCCAATGGACGTTAGCTGTTTTTAGGTCATGTGCTCAGCGTCTGAACTTCCCCCATGAGCTTAACAACGAGGGTAGCCTAAAGTTCCTGGATGTTCGATATTTATTCAGCGACTCGCGCGTTTGTTATATGTACCAGCCAAGGTCGAAAAAAACATACTTCATTCAGATTCAGCCCACTCCAAATTAGTAAAGAGAGGGATCACCAAGACATACTTACGCGCTGCCCTGGACAAGTGCTGCTCACACAAGGTTCATGGAAGTGTACATTTACAGGCAGTTCGACTGACAAAGGCAGGGTTCCCTAGGGAACTTGAGGCGTCCATGGCTGAAGGCCTGACAAAAGTGGTTAAAGCTGGTGATCGGCCGTTGACGATTGAGCGTCAAGCTCATGAGCGGGCTAGATGCGTGGCACTGCCCTCTATTCACCAGCTGACACGCGGGCTTAAAAAGGTGGCGGAGGAAGGCAATGTCCGAGTTGTGCTCACGGCACCGGATAAACTCGGGAAACATTGCAAAGTAATCAGTGCCGCCGCTTGCAGAAAACCACCCTGCCCAATTGAACATGAACTGCCTTATGTGGAGTGCAGGACAAGTGTGGTGTACAGAGTTCCGCTGTCATGCGGCAGTTGTTACATCGGCCAAACTGGCCGGCGTATCACCGTTGGACTAAAGGAGCAGAAGCTGCTTGTCGAGGCACCATCGGGATCTGGGCACTTAGCGGCACATTTCAAGCGGTGTGAGAATGAATGCATGCCGCTCTTTGATAAGACTCGAGTGATTACTTCTAGCACAGATCAGAGAGAGTGTGAACTACTGGAGGCCTTCCTTATTCACCGGCAAAAACAGGCTTGCATCAGCAAACATAATGTACCTTTGACGGCAAAACAAATAAAATTCTTGCACAATAAGGTACCATTGCGCATGCGCTTTAGGGATTGTTCATGTAGCACGTGTCTTTTTGCATATATATTTGTGTCCTCCTGAGAATAAAGCCAGTTGATGTCTAGCGTTCGATGTGTCTTTTTTGATGTTCCTGTCCGTGTCCCTTTTTATGCGCTAGTGCGATGTCGCCTTATACGAATAACCCCCAACTATCCCAGCTTTCAGTCTTAAATTGACAACGGGCTAGGCAAGCGCGCTGTGTCTCTCGATGTCGATCGAAAAAGCCAGTCGTCGTGATAACTGCATGTGATTTTATCCCTTGTAGCTATCCGAAAGAACTTTGAAAATCGCAACCGCTGCCAGAACCATGGTATGTTCAATAAGACGAGAGGTGAGAGGACGCTTAGAGTGGTTTGTTCACCAGCCCATGATTCCGAGCTTATGCGGAGCGTGCTTAGCGTGCGTTTTGTGTGTTTGAACGTATTCAGTTTCGCAGTCTACTTTGCACGGGACACGGTTGAAATTAGGAGTCACATAACAGAAGACGTGATTACGCTGGCGGCATGCTTTCGTTATAAATAAGCCGCGGGCTTGACGATATCTCGCACATCGGTAATCTGCGACCACTGAAGTTGCGTGCAGCGCCAGTGCTAGCTAGACACTTCGCCGCAGGCATTTATCTGCATGCTGGAAGAGGTAAGTTGGGCGCGTTAGCTTGCACTTACTGAAAACGCATGAGGGACTCATGTTTTATGCTGAATAAAGTATAAATACCATACAAGCGCGCGACAGCTACAAGCGATGCGATGGGAAGGGCTGTCGCGTTCGCTCGTCGCCTACAAATCGTACTCCGCGCGAGCGACGATATTGAGCGATGTCTCCCCGGTGTTACCGGTATAAGCGCTGAAAATACGCGCAGAAACTTGCGTGACGCGTGCTTTAGTAATTTAAGGTGATATATTTTACTGTAAAAAGCAGCAGAAAATATTTCCGAGGGTCACTTTACGAGGGATAAGAACCCGAATAAGAACCCTTCCGGTTCTTATTTTTGCACGTATAAGAATTCAATCGTTTGCTCGTTCCGCGCTGCAATCGGTAGTATTTGAGTGGTGTACATCCAGTTCCGGCTTAGCGCGACTGGCTAGTCACATAGCACTTCCGGGAGATGAGCGACGATTTCTAGATTTCTACAACCGGGTGATCTGTTCAAGCAACCGCCCGTTTCGTCGCTCGTCACCATCGCGCACTAAATCGCACTCATAGGGTTTAGCTCTAAGACTGAACTGTTTTTGCTCATGTATTGAAATTATGTGGTTATATGAATGATTTTATGTCTCCTGTTGCGGTTTTCGAGCACTGTGCGAATCTGAAACGGTGGTTATGTCTACGAACTCAGTGAAATGTCAAGCAGTGAGTTATGCATCGGCATCGAATATAACGACTGCTGTGTGGAATTACAATTGCAGGGGCACTTTGCATACGCTTATTGTCTTGGTCATGCCTGTGCACTTGCTAATATGAGTTGGCGTTTCAGAGTTGTGTCATATAAACAGCTAAATCACCCTTCCTCGCAAGGTTACAAGCGTAATGTGTGCATTTTGCTCCTGCATGCCAGATCAAGATGTGTTTATCGCTTTAATATTTGTTGTGGAGAAATATAGTATCAAAATAAAAGGTTGCTTTACTTCCGTGTTACCAGTCGTCTGTCGTAGACAAAACGAAGAGTTGGTCTAATAAAGTAAAACCTGCGGTCTAACTGCAACTTTTACATGCCTTCAAGAATGTAAAATACTAGATTTCAAACTGCAGCTGTAGTCCAGTCTGTCAAAAATGTACTCCATTGCGCACCTCATAAATGAAAATAAGTTTATGCCTATTACTAAGCTTACATGCAGGGGCAGTGAACTTTCTTGTTATTATTGAAATATGGGTAAGCTTGCCATAACAATCTTGTTGCCCTTTCTTGTAGGCACATCCAGTCATATTCATTGAACTGGAGGACCATATTTTCATCCCTACTGAGCATGATATTTTTGATATGATGCTCAAATTACTGCTTGAGCAGTGGCACAACCACAGATGGTGCGGGCGGAACACTGGGCACGTCCTTATAATGCACAAGTGGTGTTTGCGACACGCCATACTCATGACAGACCTATGACATCTAACAATGACCAATATTCTATTTATTAGCAGGAGTATTTTAACATTGGTGCAGAACGAGGATGAACTGTCCGTTATTTCTTTTTTGTTTAAATCTAAAAATTGAAGTTAATTTGGCACTTGACTGTTGCAGCCATTTAGATGTTTCGTATGCATTTCAGTGGGAAGACTAAGAGCTAAGACTTTCTTTTAGTGCCATGAACTTGACTGTCTTGGTGTTGGTTACACCACGTGCTCATGTTGACTTTTGCATACAATAGTTTTCAGACACCCGCTTTATATAACGCAAGAAGGCAGCTGCAAGGACACAAGTATATCAAAGAGCCGCCCCAGCACGACTTCACATAGTGCAGATGAGCGCACGCCAGAGAATCAAAATACATTGCCATGCAATTTGGACGAGAACACTAGAATGTGGGTATTTTGGGTGTAGAATTTCACTAAATGTCAACAAAATCAAAGTACATTATGTCACACCAAGATGAAAATTCTCACCTGCTCTAGGCAGTCATCTTAACATGGTATATTTATATAATGTCTCTGATGGGAAAGTCAAAATCAAGTACGCTCTCTGGAGGCAAACACATTGGAGCAAGTGTAATTGAAAAGTTAGAAATATATTTTAAAAAAAGCTCATTAGTTTTTTGAGAAGTGGCTGCTTTTTGTCCTGCCTCTCAACAGATATATCCATGTGATAAAAAATAGTGGCACAAGGAACTAGTATATTTGCTTAGTGACATCATACATACTTGCAATGAGCATGGTTCCTGTATTCACCATAAAAGCAACAGCACATGCTTGGTTAGGTGCTTACATACATTTAACATCCTTAATAGCTTACATTTAACAGGATGTGAATGCAAGTATGCAAGTACAAACCACTGTGATTCTATTGTAAATGCAGACATGAAGCAGACAGATTTTCATGTCTTCCCTTTTATCTGCTTTTTTACACCTAATTTTAGAAGTATGGCTTCCTTTTGGGTTACAGAAAGGGGAATCAATGGGGGAAGAGAATCCCATGTTTAAGAAGTCATTATCGTCTACGTGTATGCTCCCGAAACCAGTTCATTAGAACCGCTCGTGCCTCCCGAAGTCAAAGCAAGGAGCAATTAAGGCCTGCAACTGTGCACACTGTGGTGCACACCTTACGTCTTAGAAGCCGGAGAGTCACTTGGAATTGAATATTATTTAAAAATGTAAAATTGTGGTTTCTCCTGCTGAAAAATAGTCATAAGGTAGGTTCTGGCAGGTATTTTGATATCTTGATTAGGGTGACACAGTCTACTTGCCAACCAAATATTTTAGTGGAGGGAGCACTGAGGGCAACAGAGCAGAACACTTTTTCGTCAATTGGAGGATGTGAAGATATAGTGTTAAGAAAAAGCCCTTAGTTTCATGGCTTCTGCAGACATAATTTGTATAAGGCAAAATAAAATTAACGCCTCTTGCACATGGTAATTTTCTGAGCATTAGAGTGCACAGTGAGGCGATGTATTAATCTTCCCAGACACATATGTACTTGTTTTGGGACAAAGACTCTGTGAAGTGCGATAATTTTTCTTACTTTAGTGAATCTTAACCACTTACGTAGGAAGAAAGCTTTGGTTTCAGGTAGTTGGTTCATTGGGCAACTATATGCATAGTCTCATGCGAAATCCACGCGCATTGAACGGATATCTGAACGGAGATGGTGCCATTCTCAATTTATGTTTTGCTTCATTGTTTGTCCGTTTTGTTCACTTCCCTGCTTATACTTGTGCTTATGTAGCCTTTGATACATCCTATTTATCACATCTGATTTTGGTTCACATCTGAAGTCATGCTATACTTTAATTAGATTACGTATTCAACGAGTCACAATAATTGACCACGTAATTGTGCAAGCTGCTCCTCAAAAATATAGCATTCTTAACGTAATGGAAATTAAAAGCTACCATATATGACAAGAAATTTGATGCGCAAGATTTTAATTCCAATGACTTGTTACACACTAGATAATATTGTAAATTTATTTTATTTATTTGTGAGAAAGTACAACGGATCAATCCCAACAGCACCAGGAAACAACTTTCGTGAGGAGGCCAACCGAATAGGAAATATACGCCGCTGTACCCCTTTGAGACCGGGCAAGATATTGCTGCAGAACCACGACAAGACACAATTGGACACAATGGGGTGCAGCCCATACATGAATGTCTTTATTTGAAATATAAGCAAAGTTAGCTGGACGTGCCGCATCACATGAGAATATACAACACATCTCTAAATGCAGTGTACTCTCAGCCGGGAACATCCGTATGCTGTACAGGATGTTAACAAATGAGCTGCGGTCTTAGAATATGGCCCAGAAAAAAAGTTTCTCGCAAAATTTATCTATATTGCCAGCCCCACGCTTAGCAGCTCATCATGTAACCTCTGCCTTATAAGTGCATGCGTTTTGTGCCAGAGATGCGTTTGCTGGCCAGTAATGTAGCGTATATTTCTCTTCAATTATAGTGTCAATACTTTGTGAGTTTGCACACGTTTGATTTATGTTTAACTTTGTATTGTATACTTTATTCTTGAAAAAAAGGAGCCAGTTGAAATTGAAGGAAATTTCTACACTGTATTACTGATCAAACTTTAGAGAATATCATCATCATCAGCCTGGTTACACCCACTGCAGGGCAAAGGCCTCTCTCGTACTTCTCCAACTAGCCCGGTCATGTAGTAATGGCGGCCATCTCGTCCCTGCAAACTTCCTAATGTCATCCGCCCACCTAACTTTCTGCCGCCCCCTGCTACGCTTCCTCTCCCTTAGAATTCAGTCCGTAACCCTTAATGACCATCGGTTATCTTCCCTCCTCATTACATGTCCTGCCCATGCCCATCTATTTTTCTTGATTTCAACTAAGATGTCATCAACTCGCGTTTGTTCCCTCACCCAATCTGCTCTCTTCTTATCCCTCGTAACATTACACCCACCATTCTTCTTTCCATAGCTCGTTGCATCATGCTCAATTTAAGTAGAACCCTTTTCGTAAGCCTCCAGGTTTCTGCGCCATAGATGAGTACTGGTAAGATACAGCTATTATACACGTTTCTCTTGAGGGATATGTCAGCCTGCTGTTCATGGTCTGAAAATGTCTGCCAAACGCACCCCAGCCCATTCTTATTCTTCTGATTGTTTCAGTCTCATGATCCGAATCCGCGGTCACTACCTGCCCTAAGCACATATATTCCCTTACCACTTCCAGAGCCTCGCTACCTATCGTAAACTGATGTTTCGAGACTATTAAACATTATTTTAGTTTTCTGCACATTAATTTTTAGACCCACCCTTCTGCTTTGCCTCTCCAGGTCAGTGAGCATGCTTTGAAATTGGTCCCCTGAGTTACTACGCAAGGCCGTATCGTCAGCGAATCGTAAGTTACTAAGCTATTCTCCATCAACTCTTATCCCCAATTCTTCCCAATCCAGGTCTCTGAATACCTCCTGCAAACATGCGGTGAATACAATTGGAAAGATCGTATCTCCCTGCCTGACGCATTTCTTTATTGGGATTTTGTTGCTTTCTTTATAGAGTACTACGGTGGCTGTGGAGCCGCTATCGATATCTTTCAGTGTTTTTACGTACGGCTCGTCTACACCCTGATTCCGTAATGCCTGCATGACTACTGAGGTTTCGACAGAATCAAACGCGTTCTCATAATCAATGAAAGCTATATATAAGGGTTGGTTATATTCTGCGCATTTTTCTATCACCTGATTGATAGTGTGAATATGGTCTCTTGTTGAGTAGCCTTTACGGAATCCTGCCTGATCCTTTGGTTGACAGAAGTCTGAGGTGTTCCTGATTCTATTTGCGATTACCTTAGTAAATACTTTGTAGGCGACTGACAGTAAGCTGATCGGTCTATAATTTTTCAAGTCTTTGGCGTCCCCTTTCTTATGGATTAGGATTATGTTAGCGTTCTTCCAAGATTCCGGTACGCTCGAGGTTATGAGGCATTGCGTATACAGGGTGGCCAGTTTCTCTAAAACAATCTGACCACCATCCTTCAACAAATCTGCTGTTACCTGAACCTTCCCAGCTGCCTTCCCCCTTTGCATAGCTCCTAAGGCTTTCTTTACTTCTTCTGGCGTCACCTGCGGGATTTCGAATTCCTCTAGGCTATTTTTGCTTCCACGATCGTCGTGGGTGCCACTGGTACTATATAAATCTCTGTAGAACTCCTCAGCCACTTGAACTATCTCATCCATATTAGTAACGATATTGCCGGCTTTGTCTCTCAATGCACACATCTGATTCTTGCCTATTCCTAGTTTCTTCTTCACTGTTTTTAGGCTTCCTCCGTTCCTGAGAGCCTGTTCAATTCTATCCATATTATAGTTCCTGATGTCCGCTGTCTTACGCTTGTTGATTAACTTAGAAAGTTCTGCCAGTTCTATTCTAGCTGTAGCGTTAGAGGCTTTCATACATTGGCGTTTCTTGATCAGATCTTTTGTCTCCTGCGATAGCTTACTGGTTTCCTGTCTAACGGCGTTACCACCGACTTCTATTGCGCACTCCTTAATGATGCCCATGAGATTGTCGTTCATTGCTTCAACACTAAGGTCCTCTTCCTGAGTTAAAGCCGAATACCTGTTCTGTAGCTTGATGCGGAATTCCTCTAGTTTTCCTCTTACCGCTAACTCATTGATTGGCTTCTTGTGTACCAGTTTCTTCCGTTGCCTCCTCAAGTCTAGGCTAATTCGAGTTCTTACCATCCTATGGTCACTGCAGCGTACCTTGCCGAGCACGTCTACATCTTGTATGATGCCAGGGTTCGCGCAGAGTATGAAGTCGATTTCATTTCTAGTCTCACCATTCGGGCTCCTCCACGTCCACTTTCGGCTAACCCGCTTGCGGAAAAAGGTATTCATTATCCGCATATTATTCTGTTCTGCAAACTCTACTAATAACTCTCCTCTGCTATTCCTAGAGCCCATGCCATATTCCCCCACTGACTTGTCTCCAGCCTGCTTCTTGCCTACCCTGGCATTGAAGTCGCCCATCAGTATGGTGTATTTTGTTTTGACTTTACCCATCGCCAATCCCACGTCTTCATAGAAGCTTTCGACTTCCTGGTCATCATGACTGCATGTAGGGGCATAGACTTGTACCACCTTCAATTGGTACCTCTTATTAAGTTTCACAACAAGACCTGCTACCCTCTCGTTAATGCTATAGAATTCCTGTATGTTACCAGCTATTTCCTTATTAATCAGGAATCCGACTCCTAGTTCTCGTCTCTCAGCTAAGCCCCGGTAGCACAGTACGTGCCCGTCTATAGCCTAGTCTAAAGAAATTCCTGTACACAGTCTATAGAGATTTCTTCATAGACAGTCTATAGATATTTACCTCTTGACATTCTATAGACTTCAGTCTACAAAAGTAGAACAATATTAGCCTATACACTTTTTGCTGTTGACATTCTGCAGACATTTGTCTGCAAACGTGTTTTCATTAATCTATAGAAAGTCTATAGGCAGTCTTTAGACTAAGCCTTTTTATACACTAGTCTATAAAAGGTGTATGGCCATAAGTCAATAGACCGTCTATAGACCCAGACATTTTATAGACTAGTTTATAAAAGTGTATGGCCATGAGTCTATAGGCTTTATATAGACTAGTCTAAAGAAATGTCTATAGACAGTCTATAAACTTCATCAAAATTCTCAAGAGTACCCTTACAATTTTTATAGAAAATTTGTAGACAGCCTATAGACTTCATAGACAAATGTCCATAGACTGTCTATAGGTTTCCTATAAAAAATTTGTAAGGGTGCTGTTGAGAATTTTTGAGATAAGGTAAATTAATATAATGAAGTGAAATAACAGGAACAATCATTTATTTTAGAAATTCAGCAAGGTACTCTTTTTGTGTCTAATAAAATTTTATACCATGATGAGGCGAATTATAGGTAGCAGAGACAGATGCGTTCTAGCAAACAGCAACTTCGTCGTCATCTTTTCGAAACATGGGTAAACTTCTGCTGTACTAATGGATGAAGTGCTATACTATGCAATTTTTCTTTTCCTACTGTGCAATGGAGAAAAACTTGAAGAAAAGGGTAATTTCGTGTATAATAAACAGGTGACTGTTTAGAAATTGCAACGAACACCGACAGAGAAAAAAAGGGAGAGAAATTAAGAGAGAAAAGCAGGGAGGTAAACCAAGGACGTGTCCAGTGTGCTACACTACACTTGAGGAGGGGAAAGCAGGAAGAATATATACAGATAAGAAAAAATAATAGGCAGCCATTGTGAAGACACTCGCACAGGAATGTTCGCTAAAAGTAACAAGCGCTCCTATAATCATGTTGCCTTCAAGAAGTGCAAAAGGACTTTTTGGGCCTTGTGCATGCAAGAGAGCTTAAGGCCAAGGTCCGAGCATGTTTTTCCCCCGAGAGTGGTCTGTCACCAAACAATTGAGTTTCGATTGCAGAGCACATCGTTGGCGTGTCGAAGATCGGGCATGAGTATGAAGTGTGCTTTATTGTGTAGTCACACCGGTAAAAATTGCACGCCTCACTGGTGACCATTCGCCTTAGGAATGAATACGCATTCGCGAATGCGTCGTAAATTCATATGCGACTGAATAGCTTCCCGACGAGCGAATGTGGGTGGCAGGCGAATTTATAAGTTCCGCTCGAGAAAATATGAGTAGGTGTTGGTGAAACCAGCATAGTTATGTTGTAGAAGTGTCATGCAGTGAGCAGGTAAAGTTACCGTGCTGTATCTGCTATCGAAAGCGCTATAGGTACCCGACAATTATGTTGATGAGCGGAGTGCACAGTTTCATCTGTCCTATTGAAAGAGATTGTCGTGATTCTTCTCGAGCACTTGGGGCACTTCTGAGTTTACTACCCCTAGTTCGGAATATTACTGTGTTGTCATGTCGCAGTTGTCGTACCATCGTCGTCATTATGCCACAGTAATTACCATGTCGTTATCCCGTTGTTCTTACGCTTTACTATACAATAAATTACGTGCTCCAGCAGGCACCTAAACATTGGGTCATCTTCTGCTACTCGAAGGCAGCTCTACAAACTCTGTTGGCCGCACGTCATGGTTTACACGAGTAGCAAGTGCAGGAGAAAAGGCACAAACACCAGCGGATATGTTTAGTCCGTGAATAGAACCTAATATGAACTGTTCGGTATGCTTCTCAGTTCGTGCTGTAAGTTCGAAATACCTTAGAGGTTGGTTCAGGGTATTTGATAGGGGGGTTACCATACCGTATTACGTGTAAGAGAAGCAAAATGAAACGTGCAAGCAATTTAGAACAGAAAATAAGCATTAGTTTATTTAACGCAATACGGAACCTGACTACCCAGCACGTGGCTGCACATTACGTGCAATGTACCTCAGGCTGACCTCTCTGCATTTCGTGTCATTAAACTTCTCTCTCTCTCTCCCTCTG
Organism: Dermacentor albipictus; assembly: GCF_038994185.2. NCBI lineage: Eukaryota > Metazoa > Arthropoda > Arachnida > Ixodida > Ixodidae > Dermacentor > Dermacentor albipictus. The sequence continues at coordinate 18,188,122 of NC_091821.1, forward strand.
TCTGGGTGTGAGTGTCACTGCAGCTGTTGTCGTGAGCTTATATTTTGACTCTTTCTGGCCACGAATCAGAAGTGCCAGCTCTTCCAAAACTTTGATGTTGAAAGGATGCCTCGTGCAATGCTGCTACGAATCGGATAAGAAGCGTCATACTTATTATTCAGCGCGAAAACAACGGAAGGCACAAAGGTAGAAGCACACAGGATACATCTATGTGTCTTGCAATAGATATGCATCCCTTCCGACTCGCCCATCTTTCTACTTTAAGCAGCGTTAGTACGGTTGGTGCCGGCGACAAAACATGTTCCCTGCTCGCCGCCACGCACGGGCGAGAATGGCCTCTAGATCCGCGATGCTGAGTACGCGGTGAAAAAGTCAGCCTACTGCTGTGTGTATGGGTGTCGCAACGGTTATCCGAACACCGCCTGGAAGCTGGAAAAAAGGTGGAATTTCAGTGAGTTTACTGCACATTGCAGGCGGCCGATGCACTCAAGGGGAACAAACGCGTTTTCAGATGCTTGCTTCTCTTTTATTATTGTTATTAATAATATTATATAATAATATTATTCGGACATAGCCGTCTTCTTCGCTTTCCTTTGTTATTGTTGCTGAACATTTAACTTATCGACCCTCAAGTCACTCCATGCATAGTGCACCTAAAATCCCTAGATATGTTTTGCCTTCTTTTATGTTGCGACAAGCTTCGAAGCGCCGCCGATAAATCTCATTGGGTGGCGCTCATTTCCGGCAGCCATGTTCTTCCTAGTGCTGTTACTCCGCAGTCACTTGCATGCTGCTGCGAGAGAACTTCAGTACAGTCTGAAGACGCATTTTAGTGAGCAGCGTTTCTGTGCGCATTCATCTTTTAGTCCTTTCCTATTGCGAACGATTTTCTGCGGTCGGCGCGACCAGTGTCGAAAACGCCGTGTTGCAGTGCCTGGTATCTGATCAGACGCATCTCAGCGTTTTACGCTTTCGACCATTCGCACTTCCTAGTAAGCGCGCCTCAGTTTTGACACATTTAAGATATTTAAATGCGCATGCATCTCGCGGCCATCTTTTAGCACGTTCTGCTGACGCGAAGCATAGTCTCCACCTTCAGTACATCACTTCCTAAGTTCCTATAACACGTGTGCTCGATAAGGACCGTGGTGGCAGCTTGTCGGTAGAAGCGGCGGAGACGCTGCTCCAGGCGGTTAGGAGCAACATGGCGGTCGACGCCGGCTGCGTGTGAGAGGTGCTCAGGAGAGGAGGTAGATGTCGCTGATTCAAAGAAAGCAGAAAATCCAGGGACTTTGTGCACCGAGCAAAAAAGCGGAAATCTAAGTTCGGCGTTCGTTTACGGCCTGATCTGGCGCAGTGAGCTCTCTTTTAAGCTGGGCTAGTATTCACAAAAGCTTCTTGCACTTAATGTATCATTGCAGCCAATCTTGATGCCTGACACATTATTAGCGAGAGCGGCCGGCGGATGGCAAATAGAACTTATGAACGAGATGCTTCGTGAATTCGAACATGGCCCGGGTGACCAGTTCATGGCTCTTAAAAAAAGCTAACAGCAATTCGCGATGGTAAGTTTTATATTTTTTTAACCATGATTTGCCAAATATGCTAACCAGTAACTCACGCAAATTATAGAATGTAATAAATTCATAAACAGGAAACCGTGCCAGAGTAACTAACGAATTGAGCAAAGTGCTTTCCGATGGCTAATGTGTTGAAATGATTAAGAAAACATTTTTCCTTCGTCTTTACAAAGTAGGTAAGCAAGCCTTCTAGAATTTTTTTCTAGCAACCTCCATGACTGCCTACTGTTAGCTTTTCTCTGCATGACATCTCATCGGTCATTGATAACATTAGGCTTTCATCAGTAGCAAGACTCAATGAAATCAATTATTAAGTGTTAAAAACATAAAGTATACCTCATCTGCTTAATTTGTTCTATTCAGGCAGTCCCTGTCCAGAGGTGCCCTACCAGATGACTAGTATGGTACCCAGTCATCGCTCCCGTTTTTAAATCTGGCAACAAGAACTCCTAAAGCACTCCTCAATCTCATTTACCAGCATAGGCGTGGGGCACGGGGGAGGGCAGTGGCCCCTGGCCTGTTAGAAGAGGGGGGGGGGGCAAAGTATGCTATTTGCACCCCCCTCCCTTTGAAACAGGGTACTTTTTGCTGCACGCTTGAAAGTCCAATTACAGCTGAAGCTAAAATGTCTTCTTTAATAGACTGGCCATGGAAGTAAGGCTTGTCTTTACTACGTATTCCCTGCTTGGGCAGTGAGGATTGTCTTCTGTGCCTCCTCAGGAGGCGCCGTAATGGGCGACGCGTGGGATACACCATAAACAATCGCGTTTCGGAGAGGGCCTGCATATGGGTAGTTACCACCTTTACGAATGTCAGCTTGCGCTACTTGCAACATGCCCAGTTTTATGGGGAAAGCTATATGCGCATTTGAACAGTCATCTTGGTATATTCAAACTGCGGGCGAGGGGGAGGTCCGGATGAAGTATTATAATCAGCCGCGCCCAACAAGTGGTGTGCCTTACGGCATGAAATGTTTCAGCGATGTTCTCAGTGAAATGAACAAGACAGTTGGGTTGTATTTGGAAAAAAAATAAAGGGCCTCTTCTGGTAATATGCATGTAAACATCAAAGACAGGGGACTGATTATGACATTTGTAGTAACTTACGCATGGAAGCGATCCGGAGCTTTATGAATGTGTTTTACGAACAGAGTAAAATTTATCCCGATGCCCTAGGAGAAATGTGAACTCAACAAATATCCGATCGAGTGGAAATCGAGGCGGCGGGGAGGGGGGGGAGCGTGGAGGGAGGAAAGACACAATGGCAAATATTATGGCGAAGTAATATGTGTGTTGTCGAATGACTGGCTTTTTACAAATTTCCAACAAGACATGCTCCAAAACATTACACGCCGGCAAGCTTTCAATTAAACGAAACAGTCATAAACAGGCAACCTTTTAATGTTTACAGGAAACTGAAAGATTTATTGCAATTGTTAGAAAGAAACAGCTTCACTGGAAATCAGATTGTAATACTCCAAGGTCACAACAAAGTGATCTGCCGTCTTTCTTGTGAATATTGGAAGTAATTTATGTTGATTATTGTACTTTGTTGTGTATTGGAGGCGAGCTCCACCACTGGTAAAGCTGGCGCTGCCAACGGCCTGAGGTGACATGAGGGGTCACGTGGAGGCAGCGGCCGCATGGGCTGTTTCGGAAGCGCCGAAGCAAACCCAAAACGACAGTGTAAAGTGCCCCCTGCGCTGCGGTTCTCATCAAGTAGGGAGGTTTTCCCGCTTCAGGTGTCTGCTTGACAACACCTGAAAGGTAGGCAGTGGCTGCCTTTCAAGCCGTCCAACATGGTCGGCTACTGCTCGTTGCCACAGTGCTGGTACAGAATCGAGCCCGGTGTCAGCCTTCACAAGTTGCGAAACTTGTGAAGGCTGATCGCGAAACTTCGAACTGAATGATCATTTACAGACACACACACACACACACACACACATACATATATATATATATATATATATATATATACACACACACATATATATATATATATATATATATATATATATGGTTGCAAATATGAATCACATGCGGACAACCTTGGGGGCACGACAAAAGGTTTGAATGTGCTTTTATTTCATCTGTATAAAATCTCATGATGATGCCGGATCAAGTTTCAGGATCAAGTTTCACTCGGCTAGCCTGTTCATATGAGCTTGCTCGCTTTTTTCTGTACGGCTTTGCAAACGTTTCTGTTGCTGTGTCTTGGGTAGTGTTCTCTTACTTTGCGAACACTTTGGTTTGAGCTTGCATAGTCTCCATCCTCTGCAAAAAAATGTCTACGTGCTTATCGGTAAAGCACGTTCAACAACTGGCTAACTGACAAGATGTAGTTTTTGAAAAACTAGGTTCAATATTGCTATCACGAAGCACAGCGTCTACATGTACTCATGCTCTGCGAATAAATAATACTCGCGTTTTGAAGCGGTTGCTATATGTTTTCCAATTAGCATGGAAATCTCCATAACTCTCAGAGCGTCAATGCCATTTTGTGCTACTTCCTTCAGATATTTTCTAAATTGAGCTGCGTTAACGTTAATATTTTCCAAATGTTATTAGGAAATACGCTGTGTATCTGTTGACAAAATGTCTGCGTTATTGGTCATTCTTTAAGAAATTGCAGTTTTGCACTGAAGGGGAAGCAATAATTGCGTTTACCATCCAGCTCATTATCCGAAAAGTAGTTGGAATTTATACGCATGATACTATTTTTTAAATTAAATTATCGGGTTTTACGTGCTAAAACCACTTTCTGAATATGAGGCACGCCGTAGGGGCGGGCTCCGGAAAGTTCTACCACCTGGGGTTCTTTAACGTGCACCTAAATCTAAGTACACGGGTGTTTTCGCATTTCGCCCCCATCGAAATGCGGCCGCCGTGGCCGGGATTCGATCCCGCGACCTCGTGCTCAGCAGCCCAACACCGTAGCCACTGAGCAACCACGGCGGGTGTGACATTATTTTTTGTCACCATACATGCCATACATGTCGCGAGTAGCGTTATCAGGATGCTCAGGGCACGTGGTCTATTGCACACGATTGAAGAGTATATGCATGTTGTGGTCCCACAATTAAAGCTCGTTTTGAAAGTTGGGGTCAAATGTCTGTATTACGTGCCCTCCTTTTGTCCTGTTTTGGGTGCGATACACACTTTGCCTCCATCATACTATATCAACAAGACGAACGTGCAGCTTTAGTTTCGAAACCAACGATGCAGGAAATACTTTCATGTACACCCGTGAGAAAAAGTGTACGGACCACAGGGTCGCCGAAAAAACTGAATTTCTTTGTAACTAACGTGCATAAACTGACACTGACGAGTACAGTGGAAAGTACCCAATGCCAAGTTTGGACTGCAGTCTTCAATTCCAGGTTGTATTGAGAGGCAGAGGAAAAAATTGGCTTTATCGCGCTATCCCTGGTCCGTATACTTTTGCTCACGGGTGTACACTGGCGACGCGTTTAATGGAAGAAATGAAAGCGAACTACCAAGCGAGGTCGCGAAGTATTTTACAGCATGGCTTCGAATCGCCATTGGCATTAACATTCCCATTATATATGTCTCAGCGCTTACCTTCGTCTTCACCGACCCCTCTGTCACCATCTACCTAGCGGTTATTATTCCAGGGTATCGGCTACCTGTCTGACAGAGGATACGAGTCAGTGCGCTCTCTTAGTTGCGTTTGATGCAAACAACAGCAACTTGGACATCGTCACCTTCTTAAATGCCGCCAAATACCTCCTTTTTCTTTCGTGAAAACTGTGTATGGCCAATTACCTTGTGCCACAAAGAGAAATCAGCGATGCCAGTGGTCAGACGCCATTCAAACGGTTAAGTTTCTACAGCAAGTGGAGGCTACGGTGTGCGAGAATCAACCCCGAAATGTTCGTTATGACTATTACGTGGCAGATTCAAGTGGCAGAGTCAATAGCGAAGCTTTCTGTACACTTTGTTATTAGGCCCGTCTCTTTACGTAATGGATTTTCTTCCTCCTACAGGGCCTGCGCGGCCCAAGAGTGCGTGGCTCTGAACTGCGGCCACATCCTTAATGTGGCGTCGCTTGTTCTGAACATAAACCTGTTACACGGCTATGTATAAGGAATGAAACCGAGAGGGAGACTAACAGACAGCTACAATATCTTTACAACTCGCTAAAGGCTGCTATTGAGGAAGCACTGCCCAACATCAACACGCATTATCTCATGCGAGCATGCAAGCGTTAGTAAAGCTAAATTCAGTCAATAATTGAGGCTCAATATGGTTTTATTCAACAGCTTTTCAGCACACTGGCCGAAGACACAACGCTACAAACTGGGAATCACTATTTATTCTCTTTCCTGAAGTCTCTTTGATATTTGTGACGTTGTCGTGAGCTCCTCAAATATCTCGGGGCCACGATAGATTATATGCAGCCGGTTGTAAATCGTGAGGCCCGCCGTAGTGGGGGTCTCCGAAATAATGTTGACCCCCTGGATCTCTTTAACGTGCGGCTAAATCTGTGTACGCGAGTGTTTTTGCCTTTCGCTTCCACTGAAATGCGGCTGCCGCGGCTGGTATTGAAGCTGCGCACTCGTGCAGCCTATACGCGAACAAAACTTGCCGATGTGTGCGAAGTCACCTTGGCCAACTCATGGCGTTTTTTATTTTGGTATTCTATGTGTGAGTAAGCTGCAATTAATAAACACGTCTCTCACATTGATATTTTGCCTCTATTTGCATTATATATTTTTTAGAATGGTCATAGAAAACATAAAATAGCACTGCGGTCCAATTTGCGCAGTTCTTTCTTTTTTTGCATTGAATAGAATTTTTATAAAGGCACACAATTTTGCGCAGCCGCCGTCTCACCTTTGCGCGTTCTGCGAAATAACAAGCTTAATTGGGTGCCTTACCCGATGGTTCCGTGAATGAGACGGGTAATCGATTATATACGTGACCGAGACGTTTCTGTAAGCCTGTGCACCACCGGAACGTCGATGGTCGAAGTGTAGCCCGAGTCCTTAGCAACGCCGATAAGGGATCTATAACACCGTGCCTAACACGAGCTGACGCAAATAACTAATAATTATCGGGTTTCCGCCGCTCTGAAGGCAACGCCGGATGAAAGTCAGGCTCATTTATTTTCACGATCCTACGCACGCGCGACGATGGTTTATAACGAAAGCTCCTTGCGCCGGTGTATTTTATAGCTTTCGCCGGCCCTTCTAGAAACTACAAATGAGAAAATGACTACGAGGAATGGTGCATGATGTGAACATGTGAATTCGATGCTTTCCGAAGCTCTCAAGAACACCACTAAAACCCGCACGCGGGTTGCACGAATATGACTAGATAATGTTATCCTAATAAACCAAGATGAAATAGACGATCACCCTCGGACATGTAGCCCAAGGGACCGCGTCGCTGCGCCGGTCTCTGTAACATGCAGCTTCGTGAGGGCACCTGTGCGCCTTTGTGTATTCTGAAATACTTGTGGATATCAGCAAAGCTGTGACCATGACAGGAAAAATTAGCATCCACCCGAATTGAAGCAATAATTTCTGAAGGAGTTGTCGATTAATTCGTCCTCCATCTGCGATCTGCTAGCCTCCTGGTTAGCTCAGATGGTAAATCGACCGCCCCGCAAAGGCGTGGGTTCCTGGTTCGAATCCTACACCAGGCATGGCATGGCATGGCAAGAACTTTATTTTAGTCCAGAGAAACTAGGGTCCGAGGGCACAAGCCCCCGGGCTATGTTGGTGGCTCCGCCCACGTAGGCACCGGTAGGCCAAAGGCTTTCCCGATGTCGTGAGCTCTCCGGACGGCCAGGAGTTGATCTTGGAGGACATCGCTGGATATGCGCCGACTCCAGTCCTCCGCACTGTTGAGATCCGAAGCCCTTTGGTTGGGGCACAGCCAGAACATATGATCAAATAGACACGGAGTGTGTCCACAACTTTTACATTCCGCGGGAAAGTCCCGGTCAATTTTGTTAAGCACAAAAGGTGTGGGATAAGATTTAGTTTGAATCATTCTTAATGTGACTGCCTGAGCTCGGTTGAGCTTCTGATGGGGGGGAGGAAAAAATCTTCTGCCGTCCCTATAGTGTGAGGTGATCTCGTGAAAAGTAGTAAGTGGGTCTTTGTAGGAGCCGCAGTCATCCTGGAGCAGTTCCTGATCTGATGCGCGGCATGTGAGACCTCGCACAGCAGAGTGAGCTTGCTCGTTAGGATTGCAGCCACTGGGGCTGACCGAGTGGCCCTGATGAGCCGGAAACCAGACTAGGTGTGAGCTATCCAGTTGGTCGTAATTATGAGTATTAATACTGTGTTTAAGTAGCTTGTGTGCTTCCGCTGAGATGAAGCCGGCATCCTACACCAGGACCAATTTTTCTTCAACTGCGAAGCTTCCTTTCTGAAAAACCCCTATGTGTTTTCTTTGTAGCTTCTTGCTACGATTAGGGTGGCTGGCAATTCTCCCTTTCATGTACTTTCCCTCCACCTTGCGGGCTTCGGCAGAACTGATCTGTCATATTCAATGCAGTCACTACTTCATCGGCGACTGTAAGAATAATACAAGGTGCAAAAGTAAAGCAAACATATTTGACGCCAGGCTTCAGCTGGTGGGCTAAAACGGCAATCCTCATAGCATCTAGTGGCATTACCGTGCTGTTCAAGTGCCATACTTTTCTCGAAGTTGCATCGGCAACAGCCGAAAAAAAAGCAGAGTAGCGAAGGGGTAAAACCTCCGGCTGCTACTCTGGGGGAATAGGGTTGAAATACACTCGGGGCACTGCGCATTTTGTTCTTCATTTCTTTACATGTATTATCGACAGGCAATTTGACATTTCTGCCGACGGACACCAGCGGAAATCAAAACGATCGTTTAGTGCGCCCATAACCGCTGTCTCTGTGAAATATGAAACAATGGCCGTGTTTGACGTCAACCACGCTTTGACCAAGACAGTAACGACGTTGGCATGATGAGGACCACGATGGCATGATGACGATAGCGACGACGATAATGGTCTAACGGTCTCAGCTATGACGTAACACCGACGATAAAAAAAGCAGAGAAAACGGCAACCGCATCACGATAGCGGAGACGGAATGACAACGATGACATTGCGCGCACTCGGCGAGCCTGTCTTCTGCGCCTCGTTCTCAGCAGTACCAAGTTCTTGCCTTGGAGCCAAAACGGACCGGCATGCAGCTTCTCTCGTTTATAAGCAATTTGTAGCTAGGCGACGTGAAGTATGCGCCAATTGTCGCATAGCGCTGGCTTCCTCAAGGATGGGTTGCTATAAGGTTGACCATAATTCACTCGTTCCATGTCTGCGTCCATAATGCGTAGTGCATCCGCCTGTTGCACTGGGGGTTCTTGTTCAATTTCCACCATCTGACACACGTTCTTTTTTTTAATGAAGATGCCCCAATCGACACGGGAGAGGAACCAACCTACCTAACACCGGGTGTTTAAGAGGCAAAGAATGATTCCTAATAAAAAGCAGAAAGAGGCGCATAAACTGAGAGAGAGAGAGAGAGAGAGAGAGAGAGAGAGGGAGGTGGGGGGGGAGGCCGAGAAGTCACTCTGGTGAAAGTACATGGTTTGCTACCTTGCATGGGAGTGTGTTAAAGGGGATTACAAAGAAGACACAGAAAAAATCAATACAAAATGAAATAAAGAAACACTATAGGCTTTCCTACGTTGATCTTAGCCGAAAGGGCTTGAAGCAATGAGGCGTTCACCATGTCCAGTGAAGTCAAAAAGCCCAATAACGCTTTCACGATCTTGTCGTGAGAAAATGAGTCTAGTCTACGCTGTTAAAAAAAGCTCTCAAAATTACAGGAACATCCCGCGGGGCCGCAGCCGCACGAACGCCGTGCCTGCCACGTTCCGTAATGGGCTTCAACGGCTCCGAACCCGATTCACAATACGATTTTATTTTTGGGTAGGACAAGTAGTTGTGTTTAGTGTGACTGATCTGGTGAGTAATGCTATTGTCTGCGACTGCCAGGAAGCGCATCCTATATCCGTACCGCGATTTCAGCCTTAAAACTTCAATCGAACCAACTTTTTGCTCGGAACTTGCGCGACGACGTCACCACGCGGAAGAACACGGCCAGGCGCCCGCAGACCTGGGGCCGAAATCATATAACGGTTCGGAAGGGAACCGGTTCACTTAGCCTCATCTGATTGGTCAAAATTTTGCTTGCGTCAGAGGCCGTGAAAGACAGCGGGGTGGGAGCAAATTATGATCATGTCACGCATCTCTCAATGATTTCCAAAGCGAACACGTCTTTGGCCAAGAGCGACACCGGCGAAGGAATAGTCAGTCCGCTTTGGGTTCCGTTGCTGTGGCTTGTCTGTTGGCTTGCGACCCTGGCCGCGCGCGCCGGTCGCACGACCCCGGAGACACACGGGCGTCGCACGCGCGTGCGTTGGTTGCTTCGGAGGCCATTACTTGCCTTTGTCATTTGCTTGGCCAATACATTGAGCTACATACCATATACAATTGAGCTACATACCACGGCGCCGTTTCCAAATACACTTTCTTGGGTATTTAGGTTTTACTTCTACAATTAACGTTAGGTGTGTTGCCAAGGTTTGCGAGTGGTGGCGCTGGCTAAAACTCCCAAGGTCAGTTGTACTTGTAAAACATAAATACCGATGAAAATGAATGGGGAAGCGGCGCCGTGGTATGTCGCTGAATTGGTTAGAACATCCCACGCGTAATGGAAAGACCTGGGATCGTTCTCCACCTACGGCGAGTTGTTTTTCATGCACTTTCATTCTCATTAATTTATCATTTCTTTTAATTCAATTAGTAAGTACAAGTAATTTCCCCTATGTTTTCCTTGGCGTCTTTGTTGGCTTTTCATGATATGATTTATTTGAACGAGAAGGATAAGGCCACTGCTTGTACGTTAACTTTCCTAAAAACAGCAGAGGGCGCTAAGCTACTTTGGGATCCGCACAGCACTGCGCACGCTAAGATACGACGACCCGAAGCAAATAAGCGGAAGGCGACTGGCGTGCTTTGCCTCCCTCAAAATGGTGACGCGGCGTTTTCACTTCACGGGCGCTCCCTTCACACCAGCAATTTTGCTTTAACCTCCTTGTTCAAGGCACACAGAATTATTCCCACTTCCGGTGGCGTTTTCTCTACTTAGTTTTAAATGAAATTATGCAGATCCCACGCACTGTGGGAATGGATGTAGGCGAAGCTTTCAGTGCTGGATAATTTGATTGACGATAATTAGCGGGGATCATCATCATTATTATCACGATCATCATCATCAGCCTGGTTGCGCCCACTGCAAGGCAAAGGTCTCTCCCATACTTCTCCAACTACCCCGGTCATGTACTAATTGTGGCCTTGTTGTCCCAGCAAACTTCTTAATCTCATCCGCCCACCTAACTTTCTGCCGCCCCTACTGCGCTTCCCTTCCCTGGAATCCAGTTCGTAACCCTTAATGAACATCGGTTATCTTCCCTCCTCATTACATGTCCTGCCCATGCCCATTTATTTTTCTTGATTTCAACAAAGATGTCATTAGCTCGCTTTTGTTCCCTCACCCAATCTGTTCTTTTCTTAACCCTTAACGTTACACCTATCATTCTTCTTTCCATAGCTCGTTGCGTCGTCCTCACTTTAAGTAGAACCCTTTTCGTAAGCCTCCAGGTTTCTGCCCCATGCGTGAGTTCTGGTAAGACACAGCTATTATACACTTTTCTCTTGAGGGATACTGGCAATCTGCTATTCATGTTCTAAAAATGCCTGCCAAACGCACCCCAGTCCATTCTTATTCTTCTGATTATTTCAGTCTCCTCATACGGATCCGCGGTCACTACCTGTCCTAAGTAGATGTATTGCCTTACCACTTCCAGTGCCTCGCTACCTATCGTAAACTGCTGTTCTCTTCCGAGGCTGTTAAACATTAGTTTAGTTTTCTGCAGATTAATTTTTAGACCCACCCTTCTGCTTTGCCTCTCCAGGTCAGTGAGCATGCATTGCAATTGGTCCCCTGAGTTACTAAGCAAGGCAATATCATCAGGGAACTGCAAGTTACTAAGGTGTTCTCCATTAACTCTTATCCCCAATTCTTCCCAATCCAGGTCTCTGAATACCTCCTGTAAACACGCTGTGAATAGCATTGGAGAGATCGTATCGCCCTGCCTGACGCCTTTCTTTATTTGGGTTTTGTTGCTTTCTTTAGTGGTGATGTCGACGGCTAAAGGTTAATTTATTCAATGTTTAGGCGAGCACGAGAGTTGTGAGTTGATATTAAACGTTACCTTGCATGCACAGGGAGAGAGTTTGCTTGATGCGTTGTTGTGCGCCATATTTTATAACCTCTGAGAGGATTGAATGTTGTAATTTCCTCACATGGCACATCGCATCGTGGCAGAAGCATTAAACTTAAATTGGATTATAGGGCTGTATGTGCCAAAACCACACTCACATTATGAGGCAAGCCATAGTGGCGGACTCCGGATTAAATTTGACACCATGATGTTCTTTAACGTGCCCCAAAATCTAAGTGCATGCGCGTTTACTATTTCGCCCCCGTCTAAATGCGGCTGCCATGATTGGGATCGAATCCATGACCTCTAGCAATGCCAAAGCCGCAAAGCTTACACGCCGGACGCAGAAGCGTTGATTGTAACGGTTGACCGCTTCCGTAGTGTCTCCTGGACCCTGCGGCGCGCCCTAATTAATGCGGCTCTGCTTCTGCACGCCCTGCGTAATTTTTCCGCTTGACATATTTGAATGGTGCTTATTTTTCAGAAATAGCAGCAACCTAATGGACCGCACCTTGGACTCAAGCTTATCCGGTTTCCCCGCAACCACTGTCGTATAGTAGTGGGGTTTCCTTGCCTTCTCACGTCACATCCCACCCCCTCTCTTATATGGGAACTGCCTCTTCTCCTCCCTCACCTCTTTTTCTCCTCTCTCCAGTTCTATCTGCGTCCCCACTGGCCTCGCACGTTAGTAGAAAGGGAAGTGCTGCAGTTTCTACAATGCTTCTGAGAGGAGTCACGGATCATTACAGCTGTCAAGCGGCTAATGTGGCGACGGCCAGGGAGCTCGAGAGGGGGTTGTGCACATTCGATGCGGTGGGGTGAAAACGAGTTTCTCCCGTCGCCTTTCCTCTCTCATCGCGGTTATCATCTATATACACGCTCTGAACCAACCCCCGAAGCGGTGTGCGTGACGGTAGCAGCCACAGCAGCCCACAGCAGTCCACAGCAGCAGCAGCAGCAGTGGGAAAGTCGAAAGAAGAGGCAAAGAAACCTTTGCTCTAAAAAGATGTTCGTCCGTAAATATTTTCACAACTGTTCAATTTTCTAACCTTCGCTTTTCATTTCTGTTTGGCTGTTGCCTCAGCTCTCTGCCTTAGTAGATCTCTTCATTTCTCAACTCCTTGCATCTCTTGTTCCCAGTTGCCAATTTAGCACGAAAAGTGCTGTACAATTAGAAAAAAACCAGACGACGTAACGGCTGATTGTCACATTGCTTATGGGCTTAATGGTTATTGCATGCGCTGTTTCGCATTATTTTATTTTCCACCTTCATCATCAGCCAGCCTACGCCCACAGCAGGGCAAAGGCCTCTCCAATACTGCTCCAACTACCCGGGTCACGTGCTAATTGTGGCCATGTTCTCCCTGCAAACTTCTTAATCTCATCCACCCACCTAACTTTCTGCTGCCCCCTGCTAGGCTTCCCTTCTCTTGGTATCCCGTCCGTAACGCTTAATGACCATTGGTTATCTTACTTCCTCATTACATGCCCTGCCCATGCCCATTTATTTTTCTTCATTGCAACTAAGATGTCATTAGCTCGCATTTGTTCCCTCACCCAATCTGCTCTCTTCTTTTCCCTTAACGTTACACTATTTCCCACCTCATCTAACTCATATCGCGGGTATATGGGTTCGAGGATCTGCCAACGTCGCGGCGAGCCCTCACTGGTGGAAATAATGAAGCAAAAGGAAAAGTTAAACGCAAGTAGCGTTTCTCCCGCCGCAGTTCGTTCCACGATCACACAGACCAGCTGACTATGAACCGAATCCCTTTCCTGGTCCCTGGATCAGTCGAAACAAAAAAGGTTGAACTAACGAAGCAACAGCGATACGCGTGACCATTGCAACAGATGGTGACAACTGAACGCATCTAGAGTTAATCGCGCGGGCACCGAATCGATGAGAAATCTGGCCTTCACACCCCAGGAGATGCCGATAACTACCGCCATCCAAAAGGAGAGAAAAAGGCAGCAAAATGTTAACCGCCGAGTAGCCGTGAAGTCTCAAAATTGATTTGGCGGCGCTTTAGGAATGTGTGTGAGGAGTGGTGGCATGGGCGGGGAGAGGGGGGGGGGGGTATGCCATTTCATTTTGTGGGGAGGGGTGCATCCCCGGGCCCCTCCTGTTTATGTGCCTGGTGCAAATAAAGCCAGGATATCACTTATCAAACAAACTTATCCAGCTCGGATAGCCGGTCGTGAGAGCACTAATTGTATTTCACCTTGAATTCTGAGTTTGGCTAATTATAGTAGCTTCTAATCACGAGAATTACGCGTTCTTGCTTAACGCCATGGTTGCACCGAGCAAAATACGCAGTAGAAACTGCGAAGACCGTTGAAAACCCGGTAGCGCAAGAAGTGTACATCCATGGTGAATCGCACACCGCGGTAAAGTGGCGGCTTTCCGCTATGCAGGTCTTTACGGCGTACATTTAGAGCAAAGGATACGAGCGGGACGGATAGATGACACTGCCCGATTGCAGCTCCTTTCCATGTATTCATATAATTTACGTCACACAGTTGACGCATTAACACGCAAACGTAACAGGAGGCGCAGCGCCACATTAGAAGTAACTGCACAAAAGTAACATAAATGTGGTACCTGAGTTAGTCATAAATGTTTGCTGTTACTTTCATTTCCAGTAGTGTTACCTGTATTCAGCACACAAGACAGCCACACCAGTGTTAGGTTTATCTAAGACTAAGTTTGTTGTTTAAATTTTAAAATGTACACATTTATAAACATTACCGTATTTAGAGTGTACGCAAACACGGCTGGTATATATAGGCTCACACCAAAGGTTTCTTAATCTAAAGCTCGCTATGCGCAATAGCAAACCTATCAAAACTGACTGCAGCATTGAAATCATTATATGCATGCGTATGTATATAATATGTGTTTGTGTGTGTGTGTATGTATACGTACGTACGTACGTGCGTTCGTTCCTAAGTGCTTCCCTAAACCTTCACATATGAGTACAGCGGAGTATGTTCAGCGCCATCAAGCCTCGTAAAAACCGTTACATATGCGATTAAGCACGTTAGTTACTTGCCAGGATTAAGTTAGAGCATAGACGACCTTAAATCTCTACTGGTTTGTGTCACTTTATTTTTTTATCGTAATTATGCTTATTCACACATGAAAACCCAGTCATGTATTTGAGTGCGGCGTGTAGTTGCCTAAACTGCACTAGCTGGTGTCTTCGCAGTATTTGCAGCAAAGATGTTCATCACGTATGAGGCCTTTACACCGTACACGCTATGCTGGCCTTTGAAGAAGGCAACCAGGGCCCTAAATAAAGGGCACCAAGCGAAAACCATTCTATGCCTCCGTCCGCTGGTGCTGCGCTCGATTAGAGTTGATCGGCTTGCTCTTGGGCGACTGAAATTGTCCTTGGGTCGTAAACTTGAGTCCCAAACCAATTTCGGTGCAATGACCCGTACGCTAAGGGCACATTGAACTTACTCTTTCGGCAGTAAAACGCTCCAGTAGCTGTCGAGGGGCCCGAAACTCATCTCGTCTAGTGTGGTGCTCACAAGGCACCGATTGATCAGACATGTGAAACGATGGCTGGATACAAGGCGCTCAGTGTTTCCTACATTTGAAAAAGGGCGATGCATTATGCAGGTGCCAAATATTTTCTTCGTGGATAATTCTGGCTCTTCTTAATACAACAGTGGTAATGGTTGTTTTGCTGAAGGTTGTGGATGATATTGTCAAAGTTATAGAGGTGGTGTCAACCTTGTTCCTCTGTTTCGTAGTTTCACCGATAATCATATGGAGGACGTTTACAACTTATTTTAAAGGGGTGCTGACATGAAATTTTGACTATTCATTTCTTTGCTGTAAATGATAGTACCAGGCCTTTAAACCCGAGAAATATACTGAGAAGCCATAGAGCCACGTAAATATTTTAATATAATAGCTCTTCTACACACAGTTTCAGTTTCATTTTATAGGAGAATACTTTGTCGTCACGTCACGACACATGATTTGGTCAGGTGGGAGCAGGACCTTGCGACGTTTTGACACTCGCTTCAACGCGATCAGTCGCCTCGTATGCTGCTATACTCGTTGCGAGGGCCGGTGTATAGCCTTATAGCGGATGACCAAGCGAGTCGGAGCGAATGTCAAGACGGCGTAATCTCCTGCTCCCGCGTCACCAAATGCTGTGCCATAACGTTACAACACATTAACCTGCTTGGAAACAAAACCAAAACTGAATGCAGACTAGTGATTATATTAAATATATTAGGGTGCTGTGATGCTTTCCAGTATTTGCTGTGGTGTTTAGAGCTTCCAGCCTTCATTTACATAAATAAAGAACACTAAAAAATGTTGTGTCACTACCTCTTTAAGGAACGCGTCGCACGACGTCGGTGCACCCAATTGTACTCGTGTTATAACGACGCTATTATCCTCATAAAAATGCGTACCTCGAGCGGTCCGTCTAAACTATTGACCTACAGAACACATTTCAGAGGAGATTAAGACGAGGGGATAGCACTGCGTAAATTGTACATGCCGACGTCCATATAACACCAAACCTATACACCTTGACAGTAGGTTTTGTATGGTTGCTCCCTACAACCTGCATAAAGAAGCCGCCGCGGTTGCTTAGTGGCGATGGTGTTGGGCTGCTAAGCACAAGGTCCCCGGATCGAAACCCGGTCCCGGAGGCCGCATTTCGATGTAGGCGAAAAGCGAGAAAACCCGTTCACTTAGATTTAAGTGCTCGTTAAAGAAACCCAGGTGTCCCAAAATTTCCGGTAGGCCACACTACGGCGTGCTTCATAATAAGATCGTGCTTTTGGCACGTAAAACCCCACAATTTGGGTTTTTAACCTACAAAAAGATAAAAATAGTTTGAACTGTAGTAATAAATTACCCTCCAAGAAATCCACGCACAAAAAAGCAACTCCTCCCTCGAGAAGAGGCTCGGTGAGTCAAAAACGACACAAAAACGAAATATGTGACGCAGCCTTGAAGTTCGGGCCCCAAAAACACGCTGTAACATCATCAATCATGAATTTCGACAACGTGCGCGTGAGCTCAGGTTATTACTTTATCAGCAAACATGGACTACCTTGTATTCTAAACGAGCCAAATATTGAACTTAGCAAGAGTCAAGAACTTTTACTCAGCCACAACGACCTAAATACAAAAATGTATTTAGAAATCACTGAGGTCGTGCCTGCGTACCAGTGATGCGGTTGTGGCGCAAAACTTAAACAAAGAAAGAATGAAACTCTTTTTTCATTTTCTCTTGAAATACCCAACTGATTATCGCCAAAATAAAAAGAAAGGTCGCAGTTTCGCACAAAAGGAGAAGCATCGATTGCAATAGCAAATTAGTGGACGAAGTAAGGATAGTAGTTTTATCAGGAAGATAAACACGCAAACATAGGCATGCTGCCTAAATTAACAAGAGTCGTGTCAGATGTGCACAAGAAAACATGAAAACATCTCACTCGATGAAAGCGGAAACTCGTCGTCAAAACGGTAGAGTGAGGAAGCACGGCAGAAGCCGCGAGCAAATTGACTTTCGTGTTGCCTCTTGCACCAACGCGGATTAAGCTGCGAAAACACAGCTCACGGCGAACTCCCAATCGCAAATGGTTTTCAATATGCAGCGGCCCGGACGGGCGCGCGCGGCCGCCCGGGCCGCCTGGAGAAGAATGCACCCCCCTCCCCCTAGAGCCTTGCGAGCTGCAGAACACGGCGCGCTTTCTCCAGTCGTTCCTCACATGCGTGCGCTAGATTGAGCCGCGATCGCCGGCTCATCGTTGCACGCTTTCACGCGCACATGCAGCATATGGTGCGGGACGACGATTTTACCGCCCTTGGACTTTTGCGAAACCTCACGGCGACGGCGACACCGATGCTAGAAATGCGCCTGAAGTGTCCATATAACGGCTATGGCAATCAAAATATAGTTCTGAAAGTTGACTTTGTCCCCCTCCAATTTAATTTAGCGTTTCTCTTTCAAATTCGTATTTATTTGCTTGAGAAGAGAAGCAGGAAGAAACGGCTCTGAATAGCTTAACCGGTTAGCCAAGCCCTCGTGGATGGCAGCAGTGCCGCCGAAATACAAAAACATAAAGCCTAAGAAAAATGCAAGCATGCAATAAATACAAACATACATAATTATAGATAAGGATGTCTATCTTATATACACGTACATACTTAAAGAAGTCACCAAACAATTACACCAAGGAGCCTCTGCTGTCTTTGGTGTTGGGACGCCCTGTATACCTGTACGCGTAATGAAAGAGAAGAAATGAAACCAGGTGGCCCGATTTTTATTAGTAATATAAGAAGCCAATGAACAATGACACCAAGGACCCTACCGTCCTTGGCGTCATTGATTGTTGGCTTCTTATGATATGAATAATAAAAATTGGGCCACCCGGTTTTCTTTCTTCTCGTTCATTTCGCACACAGGTAAAGAAGGCGTCCCAACTATCATGCACCAAGATTTTAAAACATGCAAACGCCACGTAGCTGGACAGAACGAAGGTAATGATGTTTGCAGTCGCTTATAGATACTGAGATTATTTTTCGCATCCCGCCTCATTACATAATTATTCCTAACTATTCAACTTATCAAATAATATAATTAAACAACCTGACAAAGAGAAAATTGTAAAGCAACATAAAAAATGCCCCATACACCTTTTTGTTGGTCAACACGTAGTACATAAAAGTGTTTTTCCGAACGTGAAAGAAGCCCGCGAACGTTAAGAAAGTGTTTTACTTTTGCTACGAATTTTTCGTCACTTAGAGTAGATACGATTACATTTGGTAACATATTTGAGTGATACTCTGCGACAAAGAGGGGCAAGTGACTGAATAAGTTAGTGCGCGCAAGAAGGACCCGCAATGTTAAGTGATGATCCAGGTGCGGGAACATACCATCGGCCGTCCTTCTCTGGGATGCACTGAAAGACGAGCTGGACTGACAATTTTTGAAAATGGGAAAAAACACCTACCAGTCTTCGATTTTCTAGTGAGGGAAGGCTAAGAGATATTTTGATTTAGTGATGCTAGATGTTAAAGAATGTTTTTTTCTTAATGAAGTGGATACTTTGTTTTGGTCTGATTCGAATTTCTTGATTATGTACGAGAAATGCGGGTTCGAAAGAAAAAACGCGTATTCTATTTTTGAACGTACCAGGGTAGTGCAGGCTAATAGTTATTACGCTTGTTACCTTAGCATAACTTACGCCTGATGTAGCCAAGAGTTTAGTGCACTTTGTTAGTAAACGCATCGATGTGTTTATTTCAAGAAACGTTTGAATATCAATGAATTTCAAAGTACTTTATTGTGAGCGAATTTGCAATAATTATGCCGTTCATTGAGTAATGTGAAGATTTGGAGTTAGCAGCCTTAGTGAGAACTACAGCCCTATTTCTTGAAGCATTTATTTCCATTTTCGACTGTGAACACCAGTCGACAACTTTTACTAGCTCCGAGTACAAAGTGTTAGTGTCGGAAAGGTTACTCATTCACCTCTAAATTACGCCATTCCCTGCAAATAGTCTAGCTGTAGATGTCATATTAGTGCTGATGCCGCTGAAGTAGAAGAGAGGCGAAGTAGAAGCGGTCCCAACAGAGATCCCTGAGGCATGTACCCCGTATTTTACTTGGGATAACGTGAGATGAAAATTTATTAGCAGACAGAAATTGGTATCGGTTAGAGAAAAAGTTAGCAATCCATTTCGTGGTCCTGCTATTTGTATTAAAAAAGACAGGTTAAACGGTTATGAGCGGCCTTGTCGAAATTCATTCCTTAGGTAGCTAACCTTAACTGGCATGCGCACATTGAGCACATCACTAACAAAGCTAATCCCATGCTCGGATCTCTGAAACGCAACTTTCACGCAGCCCCAACTAGCATCAAACTTCTACTCTATACAATACTCGTACGTTCACAACTAGAATATGCTTCATCAATCTGGGACCCTGGTGTTAAGAGTTTGATCAACCTACTGGAGAAGGTACAACCCAAATCAGCGCGGTTTATTCTCTCTGACTTTCGGCGTACATCAAGCGTAACCCCTATGAAGACTACCCTGGGCCTAACTTCACTTGCATCACGACGCAAAATTGCACGCCTGTGCCTTTTTCACAAAATATGACATCATGAGTCTATTGGCTACGAGTTACTTCTTCGCCGTTCATATGTTTCACGCCGCACAGATCACATACATAAGGTAGGCATTTCTACATGCAAAACTAAAACATTTTCGGATTCTTTTATTCCTCGCACGTCATATGACTGGAACCACCTTCCTTCCTCAATTGCCACAATTCCTGACCCTGTATTGCTTTGGACTGCTGTTACCGCTTCTATTCAATGATATATTGTGTTGATCACTTATTCTAACTCATCTATGTCTTGGTAATTGTTCTCTGCAGTTGCTTGTATTTTCAGTGTTATTATGTATTACCCACTCCCCTCTGTAATGCCTTGCCCTGAGGGTAAAATCAATAAATAAATAAATAAATAAATAAATAAATAAATAAATAAATAAATAAATAAATAAATAAATAAACTTTTGTGTGCGAAAGATACGATTTGAATAGGCCGTGCGGAAGTCCCTGTACTCCGTAATTGTCCAATTTATAAGGCAATAATTCATGATAGAATAGCTTGAATACCTTATAAGGTCAACTTAAATGCTGGCTGCTAGTTATTTGTTACCGGGCGCTTTTATGATAGTTTGCTTCTGTGTCAGAATGGTTTTTTTCTGTCGATTGATGCTTCCGATGGCTGTTCTGAAAATTATGCCACTGATTGTGGCCATTGAGGTATGAGCAACTTTTTTATACTTTTGGAAATATAGGCAGCATGAAAACAAGCTCATTATTACTTGGGATTTACTTTACCAGCTGTTAAAATGTAAGCATTAATTGAGCTGCCTGCATGCCTTCAGAGAAGATGCTGAAACTTAGAATCATGTTAAACTATGCGTAATGACCGGGCATCTGATATCAAGTAGAAATTACTGAGTTGAATTGAATTGATTTCTCCTGCTTACAACAGAAAGGAAGACATACCGAAATCAATTGGAGTGCCATGATACAGAATGCTATTTTCGCAAAAAAAAAACGAACATGTCTATAAGAAATTTAAAAAGCCGGAAGAATACACTTAATGCACACTTCGTTTAAAACTACAACTATAACGTGCAAATAAGAGAAACAAAAGACAAACAATTTATACTGCGGCTTTAATCAGACAAACTAAATATTCTTCGCTATGAGAAATGTTTTGTACGATTTCTTCGATCCTTCCGTAATTTCATCATAAAAATCACGCAGACGATAGGGTAGTGTAGGTGCCTTGTAACTGACTAGTTGTTTTGCGTAATGGGTTCTGATTTTAGGTGTTTTCATATTATGTTGGTGAAAGCTGTAGTGTAGATCAGTGGGTACATTTAGGATATACTGTGATTTGTTTCATGTATTGCATCGACTCGTAGTAGTAGAGCTTGTTTGCTTTTAACATAGAATGTTTTATAAAGAATAGTTTGGTTCTAACGCTTTGCACAAGGCCATGATATCCCTCGAATGCATGTAAGACTCTTTTTTGTAGTGTTATAAGTTTATTATTATTTTTTGCGAAGTAGTGCCCCAAATTAATGTGCGATAGGTTAACCGAAAATAAAAAGTGCATAGTACAATGAACCTTTCAATCATGGAGGAACCAAGATACTCAGTCTGTATAAGCAACCGACACTTCTGCTTGGCTCCATAGCCATTTCGTCGACGTGCGTGTTCCAAGACAAACCTGCTCTATCACCCCATCTTCAAAAAGAATCACTGCATTGTAGTTTACGTGATTTATTATTCGGAGCAAATGTCATATATTTTGCTTCGGAAGAATTCATTTGTAGCTTGTTCTGTTGTAACCAGCAACGGGATTGCTTCAGGTAATTGTTAACCTTCAATTCGAGCTCTGCTATAATAGTTGCTTTAATGAAAGTGCTAGTATCGTCCGCATATATAACTAATTCAGAAAACTCGTGGATGTCATGCGGGTCAATAATATAAGTTATAGACAAAATAGGCCCAAATATTGATGCTTCTTAAGTAATGTCGGTCCAAGTATTGATTGGTTAAGTGATGTCGTAAGTCTTTCAGTACGATACCTCGAACACCTTACTATTCCAATTTGTTAATTAATAAATTTTAACATGCTCAATCAAAGGCTTTTCTTGGGTCTACATATAAACCTAGTGTATATATTGTATTTTCAATATTTGATTATTTTATTTATTTCTTTGGTATACCTACATGGCCTGTACACCATTATCGTAGGGGGGTTAAATTCATGGGGTCCCAATAGAAAAAATGTTCGTAAATATCAAAAGAATACGTCAGTAAATGCAACATCGCTTAAGCACCGAAATTAGCAATAGCGTTAAACACACAAACAAAGAATACAATAATTTCTAGAGCAACACAAATGAAAAAAGAGTGCACACAGTAGTGTATGTTCAGAAATGAATAAATGAATATTCAAAGAATATGGCTCTCGATAGCTTTCTCAATACTAGGCGCGCTGCCATTGCTTTATTAGGGAGTTCATTCCAGTCGTTATTCGTGTTAGGAAAAAATGTGTACTTAAACCCAATGGTACGGCAATGATAAGTGCTAATTTTGTTAGATTGGCCTCACTTAGATGAAACGTAATGCTGTTTTGCCAATATCAGTTTTACTTTTCTATATCTGGTAAAGGAATTTCAATCTTATGATTTTCCTGCGTGAAGAGAGTCTTCCGACCCAACCCTTGCCGTATTCGGGATCCTCTGACAGTAAAATAATAATTTCCTGTTACAAAGCATGCTGTTTGCTTCTGGACACGTTCTATTTTGTCTTTGAGGTTTTTAGTGTACGGGTCTCAGGTTACGCATGCATGTTCTAGAATAGGCCTAACGCTAGTAAAATACAAGGTTGCTTTCAGCGATGACGGAGAATGCATAAAATTTCGTTGGGAAAGGGAAGAAGGCGGTAAGCTCTTGCGGTAATTCATTTAACGTGGTTAGACCAGCCAAGCATTTTAAATAAACGTAACTCCGAGGTATTTAACATGCTCATTGAGACTGAGTGCAATACTATTTACGTATTAAGAATCGGGGATTTTTTTTCTTTTTCTTTGTAAACTGCACATGGTAACATTTACTAGTATTCAGAATCATCTGCCGTAGTCTTCACCAGACAGACACTTTCTCAAGGTCGCCCGGCAATACAGACATATCTGCGAGGCATTTCACTGGACGACATTTGACACAGTCGTCGGCACGCAGTCTAATTGTTGATTTGAGGGCTACTACTAAATCAATAATATAAACAATAAATAAAAGTGGCCCAAGTACAGGGCCTTCAGGCATTCCCGATAGCACGTGCATTGGAGCCGATGTTTTCCCATTCAGAACAATTTGTTGTTTACGCAGTTGTAAATAATAATTTATCCAGCCGAGAATATGTTCAGGAATGCCCAGGAATGATAATTCTAAGGACAGCAGATTGTGCGGCATGACATCAGATGCTTTCCGCAAATCTAAAAAGAGTGCACCTATTTGTTAACCATGGCCCGAGCTGACTGCAATGTCATGCGTGAATTCGGTTAGTTGCGTTACGCACGAAAAACCAGAGAGGAACCCATGCTCAGCTGAGGTAAAAAAGTTATTTGCTTGAAAATGCTTCATCAGATTAAAGGTTAGGACATATTCGAGCGTCTTACAGCAAACGGAAGTTAAGGATACGTAGGCCTGTAATTGCCTACATGTGTGCGATCACGCTCTTTAAATATCGGAGTCACGTTGGCTGCCTTCCAATCTTCGGGTAGCTTTTAAATTTCTAGTGACTTGTTGAATAATATTTCTAAGAAAGGCGCTATCTGTCTTGAGCAGTATTTAAATATGTGATGAGTAATTCCATCGGGGCCATGAGCTGAATGCGGGTTCACATTACATAACAAAACCTCCACTCCTACCTCGCTCGCGGCAATAATTTCCATTTCCGGCAATCGTGTCGGTGTGTCAGACATTGCAATGCTGCAAGGTTTTGTAAAACTTCAATAAATATACTTCATGAAAACTTCTGCTTTTCATTTGTCATCTTTGATTAGGTTATCACCATTTGCGATGGCCGAGATGCCATTGTTATCCTTCTTGTTGCTCTTAAGATACGGCCACACCTCTTTGGGATTCGCTTTGAGTTGATCTGCTAAAGCTGATATGCATTCTTCGCAACCGTCAACTGGTTTTTAAGTTTTGTGCTGATATCTCTTAGCTTCAGGCATATGCTAGGTTTTTTTGTCTTGTGGTATATTTTGTAAGATCTACACTTTCCCCATGTCGCAGAAGATCATCGCATGGTCGAAAATGTCGCAAATGTCGCAGCGTCCAGCGTCGGACGTCGTTTCGGCAAAAAAATATTTTTGAACCACTCATACCCAGGCCGTCCAGGTGGCGTAAGGCAGCTACTGAATCAATTGAATTTCTCAAGCTGAAATACGTTGAAAATTCTAAACTACGGCTTACACACCACTTATAGACATGGTAGCGTCGGATTGTAGTTTGACTATACGAGAAAACATAATTGTGTTATGCAAAACTCAAAGCAACGCCTTTTTCCACGTTTATACGACTCATAGACCAGCAACGGCGTCCGCCATTTGTGCACGCCGGCGCGTGAGTATCTTCGCGGCCAAAGAGCGGCTGGCCCGGATCATTGCAATTTCTCCAGATGGCGCCCGCCTCCGCCGCATCGTGGCCCACGCAAGAGGCCGCGGTTCTACGAGAAAGCTCCTCCGTGCTTAGCGTTCGCGGCCAGTGTTTCCCGGTAAACATTACGGCTACATACGTTCAAGAAAGCTCGCTAAAGAGAAGATGCCTGATCCGGCCTACATGCAAGCGAGCTCATCGTCGTCTTCATCGCTCTACTAAACCTCGCGTTCATCTATGTATCAATCGCTCCGTAACAATATGTTCTGTGATGAAGGAGGTCGTCATGAAAAAGTGCATAACACTTTTCACCGGCAATTTTAAGAAACCGGTGCTTGTGTTGAGCAATGTATATCCAACCCTATGTAGCGTAAAAATAAGTACGCCTCATGAGGGGAAGCAGATTTTTTGTCAATGTTCGTATCTGGTGCGATACACCTTCGTGAATGCTCCGAAGCTTAAAGACACGCCTCCTTCTGCTCTCACAGACGAACAACTGTTGAGCATATAGCAATAGACGTTTAGCCTTCTTATTTTTTCCTTCACCCACCGACCATCTATCATAGAGATCTGACGTTTCCATTCTGTAATGTAAATCGTTTGCATGGAACATGTCGCTGCAGTAGACGTACGCACCCTTGGTTGAAGAAAGACAAGATGTTGATTGATGACTCACTACGCCCAGCAGGCGTTAGAAGAACACAACGACACCTTTAGGATCGTTTGACAAAAGAGAACAGTTCAGTTCGTTAAACGCAGCTGGCGGCGTAATGAGACGTGGAAGCGGAAATTGGCTTTTGCTGCTGCCAAGAAAGAGGTGAAGTCGTGCTTCCGTGAGAAAAAAGACGCTGAACAGAAAGGCAGCGTCAAAATGGGAAGAGAATGGTGTGATGCGAAAGAGAATTGACAAGATAAAGAGAAAAATGGAATTCGAGTAACGCCACCAAGTTTGTCCTGCGCCGACAAGTTCAGCTTTTTGTTCTGAGCTTTCCATGTGAACTGCTGCTTCATTTGTGTACGCACCCGCATCATTCATTTTGATTTGGTCGGCAATTTATGCTTTCTCATATGAAGTATCAAAGTAAGAAAAATGACACTCAAATAACGGAGATGCTGCTGGTAATTTTATGCAGTAATGACGAGTGATCTCAACAAAACTTATATACAGCGTTGGATGTACTTTTCATGCTCTGTTGTGTTTCTGGTACTTTCGTCTTAATGACAGTACTCTTCATATTTTCACGCAGTTTATAAAGAGCCTCACAAACGACGGCTTTCTTTCATACTGGCCGACACCCGGAGAGAGCTCGCCAGTTCGTACTTCGTCAGGTTCACTCTGATGACCGGCGGCTGTAGTTCAAAGATTATTTCACGTCATTTCTTCCCTTTGAAAAGAGACCATTCCGATAAGCTGTTGCAAAGAGAAAAGGTAAAATACGACAGAGGGACGCATTGAACAAAGATGAACACAATGTGAAAAAAATAGCCGCATCATGAAGCAGTATACAGATAATGGCAAAAATGAAACTTCAGGCTTCACTAGAGGGCATAGTGTGGATTCATCCATACGACATCGACAACTTGTGCGCGCGGACGCCGTCAGCTCGAACTAACATCAGCACTTTGAGGCACGATCTCGTAGTTCACATCGGTGAGGCGGGGAAGGACGCAGTACGGTTGAAAGTAGCGTCGTAATAACTTCTACGAGAGTCTGCGGTGGCAGGTGGGTGTCTGTAACCGTACATAAGTGCCGTGGTCATACTATATGTTCCAGAATTCACTGTTTTAAAGGCTGGCGTCAGCACCCTGATGGCTGCGGATGCGTACATGAGCAATCCGAGCTTCCCCATCTTTCTAGACGGAATCATCCGGTATTGATTTCTCATACCCTGTCATTCGTCAAATTATTTCTGTGGTACCCTGGTCTAGAGGAAACATAGCGCCTAAGGGTGTCGTCTCGCGGCACCCATATCTATGTAATCAAATGGTGTTAATTGGGTGGGCTCCTGCAACGCAGTATTGTGCGCAAAAGTTACGTAAAATGTTATTCAACCTATTGCTCGTAACGGAAAGCAGCGCAATATAAAAACTACCACAACGTAAGATAATAAGAACAAGCGCTCTAATGGCAGTTACATCAGAGTTTTTCACTTGAAAAATTCATGAGCCACTGCGCTCTGTGAAGATGGATGACCATTGAAGCTGATCCGATCGGTGTTAACATTTGGAAGATGCGCAGGCACATGTGGGTACACGTACCCGTTTCTCATCGAAAAACGTCGAACCGCACCCTGTAGCCGAGCCTCTGTGCATGTGTTGTACTAAACCAAGACTAGCTACACTTTATCAGTGCCTCCTTACACTTGCTGCAGACTCTGAACTCCCCAACGTTCTCGCCAGGAAAGAACCTCGTCAGCATGCCCACCACCTTCTGCCGTCGCTCTTCCAACCGCGTGCCGCTGATTTCCGAGAGGTCATTATCGAATCATGGGCGATCATATACTCGCCCGCTTCATCCGAAGTTGCGATCGAGAAAGTATCTTTGAAATCTTGCGTAGGCACCGTCGAATCCCGGCAGCGTGCGTTCGTGGCGTCCACGTGTCTTTGCAGCAATCTCGGCGTCGTGATACACTCTAAGAAAAGTTTACACCCTTTGAGTCGTATCTTGCCACAAAACAATAAACGTGATCTGTCTTGTCCGCATTTGCTTTTTTTAGCGCTGTGAGCCCGGCACTTCCCAGTAACGAACGGCATGCGCGTTATCAGCATGACATATCATTGCCGACAAGAAAGTAGCGGGTGCGGCGCTTTCAAGAAAGGAAACGCAAGCAAGGCAGATGACGATTATTGGTGTGTGGCAGAAATACACCCCAAAGGGTGTAAACGTTTTTGAGGGTGTATGTGTAGCCAGCTCTTGCTCGTCGTTCATGTACCACATCGCGGGCATGCCCTTTTTCTCGGACCGCGGGTTTTGCACGAAGTCGACATTCTCTCTCCTACCGCTGCTCTCGCTGTTGCTCCTGGTAGATACGTTGCTCTTCAGGCGTACGGATCATGCGTGGCCTTCCCATAGCTACGGTTGAGCGAAATGGTAGCGAAAATTCCCCGTGGTCGCCTTATCAGGCACACACAAGGTGACACACTGCGTCATACATTCACAGAGACATAGCTGCGACGGAGGGCCGTTTCTTACAAAAAAAAATTTTTTTGACACAGGTGGCCGTTAAAACGAGCTCCGACGCAAGCGGAGATATGCGTTTGCTTTTGTTTTAGGCTTTCTCATTTTTAGAGGACTTTATTTTTCGCGCGGACGCCATTAAATCCCGGACACTAGCCATAGACAGCTTCGCTGTAATATGGTCGTTTAAGGAGAGCCATTTCAAGTGGCAAAGTAACCGGCATGTCTAATATGGTAGGCTATGAAAATATTTAGTTGAACGTACTTCTGCGATTGGGCGATCTTTTTCCCCTTTGTGTTCATCTCGAGCTGCTAAGACGAATTACGATTTACCTCTTCGCTCATTCTACGTGCCCAACTTTCACCCTCAAAAGTGTTCTGGTGCCAACATAAATCAGCATTCCTTTCGGATACGCGATTGCCTTCAGTTCAAACTGTTCCGGGTGTTCGGAAGACCATCAAATCTAAATTGCGGCGACAAGTGATGCTCTTCCACGACTAAACAAAAGTGCTTTGCCACACGAAAAATCCCAAATGGCCTACTGATAAAAACATTCCTGGCAATACGCCATATTACAGCGCAGATGACTTTTTTTTGTGCGAAGAACGTTACACGAACTTCTCAAACAGACGGCAAGCAACAAAAACATGGAGGGCGTGGACGGAAGTTTTGTCATCCTAGGACAGGCCACCATTCCCGACAAAATAGCCAGAGTCCTAGAAGTGGCCATAAATTCTTTTATCTCGTCACTGTTCCCCGGCACGAATACCTGGGTTAGAATTTTTAGGTAGCCTTTAAAAGCGGCCAGGAAAATTAAAAAGTGGTCTTCTGAAGGTATGGGCTCTCTCCTCAAGAAGAATAACAGGGATTCTGCAGGCAACTCTAACCATAGCGTTGAAAGGATGGAGCAGCTCTTCAAACGCACTGACCTTCGTTTCCTGCAAGCTGACAGGGAAAGTGGTCTTACGCTTATGTCAGCTGGAATGTTTAAAGGAAAGGCTGACAAACACTTATCATGAACTACCTTACCAAAGTGCGCACTCCAAAGGTAAAGCGTCAAACGAGATATTTGTAAAAAGAAATACATTTTTTGGACATGGCCAACTATTGCATGGTTAGGAACAGAACATCTCGTGTCGTTTTCTCTCGTCCTTTTCACAACCAAGACATACAAGGTCAACACGCCCCTTCGCAATATATTTATTGAAGCGAACACTTGGAAGTTCCAGGTTGGCAAGTTACTTGTTTAATGCTATTAGGACCCTTTTGGAAGTACGTCAAATTTACGGTATGTTTCTGTGTATGTCGGTGCCTCACCACTTTACCGCCAACTTGGGTCACTAAGTAGTTCAGGGTTAAATGGGTAGAGCACTAGGCTGCTGCGCTAGGCGAACCGACTTCATCAACCCCGGGCGGTGGCCCTAGGCTGCTTCCTACAACTTTCAATTTTTTTGCTTTCTGTAGTCAGTGCATAGTGCCGCTATTCCGCTCAGTGAAAGGCGCACCACGCCTTTTCGCATTTTGGATGAATAATTCTTTACCATTTCATCCCCTTTCCTTCACTGTGCTGCTGCACTCTCTGAGAGCTCCACCCAGCACGGTCCGCTTTCCCTGCGCCTCCGCTCCACTCTCACCCCCCCTCCCCCCAAGTGATGGCACTGGTCAACCCTGCTATATGACTGGATTGCCTTTTAAATCGGGTATTTAAGACCACGACGTGAACAATTAAATACAGGATTATGGAAAGAGAAAAGCAAAAAATAATGAAATATAAAATAAAAAGGAAATAATAAACGAATAAAACCCAGTTGACTAACAAGATGTCAAATGAAGTCTGTAGGGCCTGACTGGTGTAAGTATAAAAGTAGGCCATTCGTGGCGCGGATTGCAACCTTGCTGCTGTCCGAGCATCCCAGGAAATAAATAGGCCATATTTGTCCTCGTATACGAAGTGAAGTCTTTGCTACTAAGCGCGATGTGATAA
This sequence comes from Dermacentor albipictus, assembly GCF_038994185.2. Lineage (NCBI taxonomy): Eukaryota > Metazoa > Arthropoda > Arachnida > Ixodida > Ixodidae > Dermacentor > Dermacentor albipictus. Next base: position 18,217,899 of record NC_091821.1, read on the forward strand.
AGCGGCAACATTGACCCAGCACGTGCTTCATATCATTAGGGACTTTCCGCTCGTAGCACAGCGGTGAACTGAGTTGCCCGATCACAAATGAAACACCACTGGTGTATAGGTACACAAAGTCTGAACCGATGTATGACGCCCTCAACGTGTTCACCTAGTCCTCGAAGAATGATCTAGGTGTAGTGAGAGTTGATGCAAAAATGTATGGCGTGCTGATGGTCAGGGCCTGCCCAAAAATATGCTTTCGTTCACCATCCGACGTGAGAAACAGGTGCTCTGATGTCCACATGGAAAAATAGAACCTGTGCAGTGGATTATACCTGAGTTGGAGTCTTTGGCAATGGCGCCTGACTCGACGTTTTCTATAATGCCACAGTGCCCTGGTAACCACTTGAGAGTGTTATTGCGACCTTATTCTCTCGTTGCTAGCGTGTGTATAGCGTTTATTTCATGAAGTAGTTGAGTATATTGAGTTGAAATCATTTTAATCATAGTAAAAGATGAGCGCGAGGCAGAAAATCGCACGATTTGGGGCAGACTGATAACACACCCGTTGCAATGCCCTCTATAATGTCGCAAGCTCAGTTGTAGTAGACGACGTGCCATGGCACAGCTTCTGTTTGACGAGGAACCCAATAGACAGTACCCTTGTGTATGTGGCTGAAGATTCATAGTTCACAGATCCCTCAGCATTAATTTGCATGCATGTGATAACTATAGTGCGTGACCATGTGTTCTAATGCAAAACATAAGAGGACAGGAGCAGCATTGTGGCCTTCTTGCTGTTTTCGGGGAGTGTTCTTGATACCTCCCAAGGTCAGCGTTATTTACACAATATCGCGTAATTTTCTTCTTTAGGTCTTAACATTAGACTACCAAGACATATGCCGGAAAGCATTCATCTTAAATCTTCAGTACATATCGTTGTAACGCACACGTCGGCGCTGCTCCATCTGTTACAAAGTATTAAAATATTGATTCAATGTTTTCTGCAAGGCAGCTGTTTTTATTCTTAAGAGGAAGCTTCAGCTCGGGCCCAACTCCAACGCGGCCTATTTAAAGACATGTAATACGCAGAAACGCTTTTCTGAGATAACCCCTGGACTGCTCTTAATGAAATTTTTTGCATTTGAGAAGGAAAGTTAAATTCTAGTGTCAGTTGGAAGTGGATTTCCGATTCAGGACTTGAAGTTTGTTAAAGGAATCTTCAAAAATTCGGGGGGAGAGGAAGTTCGAAAAAAACTGAAGCATGAAGTTTGCAAATCAATAGCTTTCAAAGATTGCATTCAAAGCGGACAAGTTCGATATGTCAATTTGTTTCTTACGTGAATTTGTTAAGTTGTTTGTTAAAGCTATATTTACATATTACTAAATTTTTGAGATTAATGTGTAGCTTATCAATTTTGTCCATTTTAGATGTACTATTAGAGGCAATTAACATAACTGCGATATCATTTTTCATTGCTGAATTACAGAGTTGTAAACTTGATAGTTTCGTTTTCAGAAAATTTGTGATTTTTGCCAATTTTAATAAACAATCTTCTTTCGAAATAAAAAATTAGAAACCAACAGACACTATATTTTAAGTTTTCCTTTTAAATGTGACAAACCTCGTCAAATTTGCTGCATTGGTTGCCTAGAAAAAGGAATTCTCCCTTTTCATGTATTTAGATAGGAGCGCCCGCGCTAAAGCTTCCTATTAATGACGCGGGGTAACCGAGCCAGATGCCAACAACGTTCAGAAATCTAATAGGGGTCCGTAAGCAATGTCCGCACACATCTTGTGCGATGTACCGTAGCGCTGTGGGGCTTCTTGTATGATGCAGGAAAATGCACAATAAATGAAGAAGTGCGTGGTTGGACACATACGTTTAAGCACATGAACTTGATTTCCGCCAGAAAACCTGTCTAAGCTTGCACACTTTAATTATAAGGTGCGTACTGCACCATCGATATGCCGGATGTTTTTAACAGCACCAAACAAAAATATTAAATCAATATACATCTGGGTGACATCATTTTGTCATTCGAGTGTTCAGATTAATAATCTCTAGATGCGGAATAAGTTTAGCAGTGCTGCGTGTATTTAACGAAGCAATGTTGATTAAAATTGCAATATTTGATCGTAGGTGGCTAAAGCAAACGAGTAAATTGGAGCCTGTCCTCGAGATTATCTAGCCAAGCGAAGAAATTTTAATTAACATGCTTCTGTAAGACCTGTGCGAATAAATATTTTCCAAGTAAACGGTCTCTTATAAACCGCAGCTGACGGAGAAAAAAGCACGTCTGTAAGTTGTTCCCTGAGCATGTTCCTCGCGGCCAGTTCTCGTGACTTTTGTTCACGTTTTTTTTTTTTCGAAGGCAAGCAGTTTTCGAAAGCTTGCTTGATCGCAGAAAAGATGCACGACGCAATGATACAGATTTTGCTCGTCATTGCCCTCAAGATGTCCCGATGCAGCCGAGGAAAGGAAGATAAAGGTGAACAGCTAAGCGAGCCGTGCCTATGTTGGTAGTGCCATGGTGACGAAATTTGAGGCGGTGATGTTGACGTCTCCGTTGCTTTTCTCAGTCTTTTTTTGCGTCAGTTTCGCTTTCAGAGAAAGATGATGCTATAAATGCAGTGTCATTCGTTCTTGTCTTGTGGATTTAAATGTGGGTTTTATCCCATTCGTCTCCGAGAGTAGGTATAAGAAAGGAAATGCTCGGTCGCTCACACATGCACACGCACACGCACACACAGATACGACACTCGTTCGCCCCATACATATTTACACGTGCCCATACATGCACACACGTACCAAAAACTATGCACGCACATGGAAATGCACGCTTACACAAACATACGTATGCTCGCACGCCCATACACGCACTCCTGCGTATGCAGCTTCAAATACGGAAACAGAAACATGGGTGCATACGCAAATTCAAGTACACATGCACGGACGCTTAAGACCTACACAGGCATATACGCTCTCTCTCCTCCATCCTTCCTCTCAAAAAGCTGCGCGTGCAAACAATCTGAATGACATTCACTCTGCCATTACCGTTCCAATGCCAGCTGCAATAAATCGCCTTATGGTTTGGTTTGGACGCTTATTGATGATGTGTGGGGATGCGCGACTCTCACGCGGCCCCTGATATGTTGTTTTCCCGCATAGCTCCTGTAATCCGGCTTCGCCGCGTGGCTCTGTGCCAGTAGCAGTCGGTCTGGTGGAAGCGCATTGCGAGAGATGGCGCGAGTGTTGCTGTGCTAACGCCACCTAACAGCGGGGTTATTTGGGCGCAAAAAGGAGAAAGCTCTTCCCCTTTGGCTCGGGATCGGCAAGTGGCGCGGCCGCTCTTCGCGTGCGCCGATCCATGCTTCTGCGAGACCGTCTCGCAGACCCCGGAATGGACGAACACGATCGTTCGAACGCGCCACCGTTCGTGCGACCGTACGCGCGAACGACCAGATATTGGTGTCCAGCATGGGGCGAACATATTCGCTCGCTATGCGGTAGCGGTGAGTCGGACTTCCGCGATTTGTCGCGCGCCCATCGGCATGCTTTGCGGATAGCAACTCGAGCAACTCGGCTAGCAGACATTAGTCTATGAAAGGTGCAATAAATGCGCTTGTGATTGTTTGCACTACTGTGTTGTCGTTCCTTTGTCCCAAGAACACGGGTGAGAACCCTACAGATTATGTTGATGATGACGATTTATTGACATCCCCTTTGATGCGGAGCGGGGACAAATAGTCAAATGGCCTGCTTGAGTTATTCAGGTATGTCATACGTATTTTTCATTCTTACATTTTTGTATACATCTCCTTAATCTTTTTTCCCCACCATTCTCTACCCCTTATCGCTGCCTAGCCCTGTAATGGATCTGGTCGTATCAATCTCTTCCTTGCTTTTTTTTTTATCCCTCAATACTCAAACGCCTCTTGCTTATCTCGACAGCTGGCCAATTGATGCTTCCGTCCCCTTTAAATCTAAGCGCTTCTGGAAAGTGTACGTTACCTACGGGCATCACTTCGTGAATCTCTTCGCATTTCATTCCATTCCACAATATTTGAACATTGAGCCAAAACTTTCACGTTATCACATTGAAGCCTTCAAACTTTTATACGCAATTAACTCCACATCTGGTCTTTCTGATTGTAACACTTACGCTTACTAACGCAATCACACTTACTAAAGCTATTAATTACACTTACTAACGCAAGTTGTACCCGTAGCTCCCACGCCTTGAACATAATACCCTATTTACACCCGTACTAACCCATTAAAGTAGTCTTTTTCCACGTACGCTAGAACTTTGGAATTCTCTAGCCGGAAACATTCATTGACTATCAGTAAAAGATTTCATAGCTTCCACTGGTAAGCACTTCGCTAACATAAAAAGCGCTTCTTTTTTTATATTTCATCTTTTTTGCGTTTGTGTGTTTTTAATGTGTAATGTATCGTAATGTATAACATCCCCACTCCTGCTATAGCCCTATATTGGGCTGCAGCATACGTAAGTAAATAAATAAATGAATAAATAAATAAATATTGTAGGAGTGGCTGAGTGGTCTAGATATTTTGGTTGCAGCATACACGTGCCTCATCTTGTTGCGAATATTTGCTCCAGTATAATTTTGTCCTTAGGCAATCAGCTCGTACCTCAAATATCAAGGCACAGCCTTTTGAGTTATCGTACAGATTTTTTCTTGTAATTTTTTTCTTCCAATTTTTGTAATTCTTTTTGCAATTTGTAAATATTTTTTTGTTTCTATTCTTTCCATCCAATTCGCTGCCTCTCTTTCTCTTAGTTCCTTTCTGACGACTCCTGGTTGTCTATTTACACTTTCAGTTACCCCGTAACTGCTTGCCAACTTTCATGACCTCGTTCTCCATTCTGTGTTCACGCTTTTTAGGTACAGTTACTTCTGCACTTTAGCCGCCCATTTACATTCATTCACGCTCCTGTGTCTTTCTTCAAAATTAATTTTGTTCTGTTCTTCTTTGACTTCAAAGGGCCTCAACCCATGTCACCCTGCACAACCTTATTTGTGGATTCACCATAGGCCAACCTGCCTACCAATCTTTGGTTAACTTCCAAGCCCGACAAGATATCCGATTTTAAGGCCAGAATTACATTTTAGAACGTCGGCGCTGTCACCATTACTCCTTTCCAGATTCGATGCACTACCTCATAATTGTTAGAACCACAAAATGCGCCGTTTGATTATTGCTCCCTTCCGCTTCCCCTATACTTTCAGGTTATATTGGTGTGTGCTTGAGTTTTTCTTTCGTTTATATATGCGCACAGGTATAATATACATTGTTTGACTATGCGTATGACTTGCTGTTGAACTAAGAACCCAAAATAACTCGTCATCTCATTAAACATAATAATTCACGATTTATCTGTGCTAAAGCCAAGGCCCAAATTTGACGCTTCGTTACCACAAATGTTTGCAAGTATCTGTAAATCTCTCGCATTGCCCTCTAGTAGCAGAATGTGGCCCGCATACGTCATTCCGGGGACCTGCTCTTGGGCCATCGACTATTACGCATGTAGCATAAATCAAACCCTACGTTACTGTTTTCCAGTCGCCCAGTGTCCTTGACGACAGCGCCACTGCGAAGGGATCGCGCATCCCGGCAAGCTTGGAGGCCGGTTTCCACACCTCGCAGTTCTAGCCACCCTAACGCAGTGACTTTCGCGTTGCGCTGCTAAGCCCGTGGGCGCGGGATCGAATGCCGGACGCAGCGGCCGCATTTTGATTAGGGCGAAATGCAAGAACGCTCTTGCACCATGCACTGCGTGAAACCTTAAAGAATCTCCAGGTGGTCAAAATTAATTGTGAGCTTCCACTACGACGTGCCTCATAATCATATTCTGGTTTTTTCTCATAAAACCGAAGACCTTATTATAATTAACCCTAAACAATCAATCTTATATGGTGAAAAGCGCTCATCCTACAATCTCGGTATTTTCTGTCCCAACCTAAATATAATCGGGTTCGCACTGGCCCAGCTTTTACAAATTACTGAAAAACATAGCCAATGCTTTCTCCCAGGCAGCTGTTAGGGCGAATAGCATTATTTGCCTACACTTCAGCCATTTCGAATCTATCTATCTATCTATGAGGACGACGCAACGAGCTATGAAAAGAAGAATGATAGGTGTAACGTTAAGGGATAAGAAAAGAGCAGATTGGGAGAGGGAACAAAGGCGACTTTATGGCATCTTAGTTGAAATCAAGAAATGGGCATGGGCAGGACATGTAATGAGGAGGGAAGATAACCGATGGTCATTAAGGGTTACGGACTGGATTCCAAGTGGAGGGAAGCGTAGCAGGGGGCGGCAGAAAGTTAGGTGGGCGAATGAGATGGAGAAGTTTGCAGGGACAACATGGCCACGAATAGTACATGACCGGAGTGGTTGGAGAAGTATGGGAGTGGCCTTTGCCCTGCAGTGGGCGTAACCAGGCTGATGATGATGATCTATCTATCTATCTATCTATCTGTCTATCTATCTATCTATGTATCTATCTATCTATCTATCTATCTATCTATAATCTTACGCCGACCCGGTGACCGAAGTAGCCTACCTGGTTGGGCCCCTATATAGGTATGTGCTCCTTTCATTCCTAATGACGCCAGGAAACCCAGCCTGTTGTTACGAACGTTCGGAAATCTAACCGGAAGCGTAGGCAATGCTCCCGCACACCTTTTATGATGTACTACGGCGCTGAGGTGCCTCTTGTATAATGTAGGAGAGTACATTGTAAAGACAGAGGTGCACGGTTGGGCACATACGCTCTAAGTTCGTGAACTTGAACTGCTTCAAGAAAACACCTCCAAGCATTCGCACCTGCTTTACCAGAAGCCTACTGCACCATGAATATACCAGCAGTATTTTTTAACAGCCGCAAATTTTAAGATTTTGGCCAATGGAAATCTTCGTGACATTACTGTTATCATATTGTCACGTGGTAGTGACGTTAAAGAACACAGTAGCAGTACTGTGAAAGACAAAACTAACTTTTATTGGGCGAACCTGTGCCCATAAAAACAGGCTACGCTCATAGCACAACGATAGCGGCGAACACAGTCGGCGATCGTCGAAAATCTGATCAGTGGGTCGAGCGCGTCGGCTTTTATACTGCAGTCGTCGAATGTTCCAGACTAATCGTTCGGACCCGCGTGCCTTCCACAAAGTTCTACACCATTCGCGTCACGCGATGAAATCAGATAAGACAGGGTTCGGCGACAACAGACAGCCGGATAGAAGCATCGATAACTTTCCAGAAACTTCGGATACATGCAGGCGCATCCCGCGCTGTGCGATTACATTTGTTAGGAGGCGAAACGGGGTCGCCCGATAAAGATAAGCACACGCGTCAATACCCCCCTCTTAAAAAGCATCGTCCCGATGCCACAAATATAAGAGAGCGAAACGCAAAATGACGCTTATTAAACATAAGTAACAAAATAACGAAAAGAAACAAAGTCCAAAGGTCAGTTACGCGAAGTCCCAAAGTTCATTATCGCTGGTAGTACTGCTTGAGTCGCACAACGTGGACTATTTCAGGTCGTGAGCGGCGCCGTTGTGACAGCGAAATGCTGTCTGGCACGACCTCATAGTCCAGTGCCCCAACACGTCGGATGATCTTGTACGGTCCGAAATAGCGACGCAAAAGCTTCTCGCTCAGTCCTCGTCGGCGTATAGGGGTCCAAACCCAAGCACGGTCACCAGGCTGGTATTCGACGAAGCGTCGTTGGAGGTTGTAGTGTCGGCTGTCGGTACGCTGCTGGTTCTTGATCCGTAGGCGGGCGAGTTGTCGGACTTCTTCGGCGCGCTGGAGAAAGGTCGCGATGTCAAGATTCTCTTCGTCCGTGACGTGCGGCAGCATGGCGTCGAGCGTCGTCGTCGGGTTCCTGCCGTAAACCAGCTTAAAGGGCGTGATCTGTGTTGTTTCTTGCACCGCCGTGTTGTAAGCAAAGGTTACGTACGGCAGGACCGCGTCCCACGTCTTGTGCTCGACGTCGACGTACATTGCTAGCATGTCGGCTAGGGTCTTGTTCAGGCGCTCCGTGAGACCATTCGTCTGCGGGTGATAGGCAGTTGTCCTCCTGTGGCTTGTATGGCTGTACTGCAGAATTGCTTGGGTGAGCTCTGCTGTAAACGCTGTTCCTCTGTCGGTGATGAGGACTTCTGGGGCACCATGTCGCAAAAGAATGTTCTCGACGAAAAATTTCGCCACTTCGGCTGCGCTGCCCTTCGGTAGAGGTTTAGTTTCAGCAAAGCGGATGAGATAGTCCGTCGCCACGACGATCCACTTATTCCGGATGTTGGCATCGGAAACGCCCCAACAAATCCATCCCAATCTGCTGGAATAGCCGGCGAGGAGGTTCGATCGGCTGTAGTAATCCTGCTGGCCTTGTCGGTGGTGTCTTGCGTCGCTGACAGTCTCGACATGTCTTGACGTAACGAGCGACGTCGGCGGTCAGACTCGGCCAGTAATACCTTTCCTGTATCCTTGACAGCGTTCGGGAGAATCCGAGGTGCCCAGCGGTTGGATCATCATGTAGAGCGTACAGTACTTCTGGATGCAGCGCTGACGGAACAACAAGAAGGAAGCTGGCGCGGACTGGTGAGAAGTTCTTCTTTACGAGCAGTTTGTTTTGTTATGTGAACGAAGATAATCCGCGCTTAAATGCCCTAGGTACTACGTCAGTGTTCCCTTCCAAATACTCGACGAGGCCTTTTAGCTCCGGATCTGCGCGTTGCGGTTTAGTGAAGTCTTCTGCGCTTATTATTCCGAGGTAGGCATCGTCATCCTCGTCGTCTTCCGGCGGGGGATCGATGGGGGCGCGTGATAGGCAGTCGGCGTCTGAGTGTTTTCGTCCGGACTTGTAGATCACCGTGACGTCATATTCTTGCAGTCTGAGGCTCCACCTGGCCAGCCGTCTTGAAGGGTCCTTTAAGTTAGCTAGCCAACACAACGCGTGATGGTCGCTGACGACTTTGAATGGCCTGCCATATAGGTATGGGCGGAATTTTGCTGTAGCCCAAATGATGGCGAGGCATTCCTTTTCAGTCGTAGAATAATTGCCTTCCGCTTTTGACAGCGACCCGATAGCATAAGATATCCATTGTGGTTGTCTTGGCCACAATCTTCTTGGTATTCTCAGGTAGAAGTCCGTGCTCCGGGGGCAGCTGTTGTAGACGACGGCTTACTCGATGGTCCGTGACTACGTTGGTGCTTTCTTTACGGTCCGGGCTTGGATCACGGCTTGTCGGGGGCGTCCGGTACATGGACCAAAATCACCTCCACCAGATGTCACGTGGTAGTGACGTTAAAGAACACAGTAGCAGTACTGTGAAAGACAAAACTAACTTTTATTGGGCGAACCTGTGCCCGCAAGAACAGGCTACGCTTATAGCACAACGATAGCGGCGAACACAGTCGGCGATCGTCGAAAATCTGATCAGTGGGTCGAGCGCGTCGGCTTTTATACTGCAGTCGTCGAATGTTCCAGACTAACCGTTCGGACCCGCGTGCCTTCCACAAAGTTCTACACCATTCGCGTCACGCGATGAAATCAGATAAGACAGGGTTCGGCGACAACAGACAGCCGGATAGAAGCATTGATAACTTTCCAGAAACTACGGATACATGCAGGCGCATCCCGCGCTGTGCGATTATGTATGTACATTTGTTAGGCGGCGAAACGTGGTCGCCCGATAAAGATAAGCACACGCGTCAATATTCAAGTGTTCAGGAGGTGACCTCCGAATACGGAGCAAGTTGAGCAGTTGTGTGTGATTCACGAAGCTACGTTAACTAACATTTAGGTAATTGATCTTGAGTGGCTAAAGCAATGAGTAGTTTGGAGCCCGTCTTCGAGATTCTATAGCTGATCGAATATATGTTCATTAAACATGCTCCTGTTAGAGCTAACTGTAACTTCACTGCCCATCCCTGACCAAAACACTGCTTGAACGCACCGCTGATGTTCTGAATATAAGTGCCCTAAATGCATATGTTGTTAGAAGGAGATGAAAGTTTTCGCTGTTTGGCCGATATTCTGAAATATATGTATTTTTTTTAAATTTTTCCCCATTGAGTTATACTTGTGCATTTCTGTGAAGTTCCGAAGGAGAATGTCCAAATTTCTGGACATGGATGCTCAACTCTAGGCTTGCGGAGTTAAGTGTGGATTTCGCAGCTGCGGAAAGTTGTCAATCTGTCGAAGATTAGCTTCTTTGGGACACTGTGTTTCCATTCAAATCGGTTTTGTGGGAGCTCTATAATCCAGCTGGCGGCAAGTGAAGGCACGGCTGCCACCTTCAAGAGCTTTGACAAGTAGTTCACTGGGACTACACTCGAGCCGCGTTATAACAATGTTAAAGGGGGAGGCGAAGTTACTTCATTATATCCATTACTTCATTATGGCCATTATTGCCGTGTACTGCAATATATGGGGACGTATTCTGAAACGTTCGCCGCGGCCAACTTTTCGCACTGGCCACGCCTCCGCCGTTGCGGCGCGCGCTGAATGGCTGCTTTGACAAAACCGGAAATTCACTTGCGCCACCTGAATTTCCGGTTTTGTCAAAGCAGCCAATCAGCGCGCGCCGCTACGGCGGAGGCGTGGCCAGTGCGAAAAGTTCGCCGCGGCGAACGTTTCAGAATACGTCCCATGGGCACTGCGGTTTTTGGCACACAATTGTAAACATGGGAATAAGGAGGTGACATTGCGACTCGCTAAACCACTACACAGCCACGCATGCTGTTAAATTTCAATAAAGCAAGAAAACATCGCATTATATGGCATCTGCAACACGCGACTTATCACCTGACGCGGCAGCCTTTAAACATCTGCCTTCTGTTCTATTGTGATAATCTTTGGCGTCCGCTTTTCAATTTGATCGTCATGGTCAAGCAGCATGTGGACCGCAACAGAGCGTTCAGCTTTGTGGTCGAGGAGGCCAGCGAACTTCGCGGCACCGGCTTGACTCGGCTGGCTCATGGCCTTCAAAATTGCACCAATGTCAATGTTATGTCTTAAGCCATGCCAAGCTTCCAGCCAGCGCAGAGCACGGCAGGGAGAATGTGAGGTGACAGCATGTTCTCGCTGTGACTCCGGAGATTGCGCCGTGGAAAGGTTTCTGAGGCCAGGCCCAGCTGCGGCTGTCTGCTCGGCGCTTTGTAGAGAAAGAGAAGTCGATGCACTAATTTAACACCACCGCGCGTAGCCGCTCAGCGTGGTGTGACTCGCGCAATCAGGTAACTGGAAGAGAGAGGTCAGTGAAGAAGTGCGATTGTGAGCTGCTCCTTTTGCTCAGGTGCGCAGCTGCAGGTGGATTTGAGGGAAATCAGTGTTGCTCGACGAGGTATTCGACGTAGGAACGCGAGAGTTTTTGAACCGCCGCGACCAACGAGGGCTGAACACCGCGGAAAGCGATATACTCGGCGCACAATGGTCGGGTATTTTTTTTATTTCGGAGGCGAATCTACTTAGGCTTATCCATTGGCAGGACAATTTCGCTTCGTTAAAACGAGGTTTTAAATGCATAGTTTTCTATGGAGATTTCGAGGGGAGATTTATTTACTTCGTTATATCCATTATTTCCTTGCACCCGGCCCCTTGCCCCGGGTGCAAGGGGCCAGTGGTGGTGGGGGTGTCGTATACGCCTGAAGACACCCGGAAATTGTTGATATCCTCGCCTTCCTCTAATACAACCGGGGGGTGTATTCGAAGACCTATGGGCCCCGGGTGCCAGGTGACCTAGCTACGCCACTGCCTAAACGCAAGGAGCAAGGAATAAGTAGAAGATGGTGTTCGTCATGCTTATTAGTCTAGTGACGACGGTGTAAGATACCTTCGCGTACAAGAAACTTGTAATCGCTCCCCGCATTCGTAAGGGAGTTCATTAGGGGTAGCAAATCTCTATAAACGCGATCTGCGCTAGAACCTTCTTGATGCCGAGAATGTGATCCACCCTTTTCTGTGTTGCGGCAGGCCTTCATCATTTGGTTTTCGTGAGGCCGCCAGTTATCGACCCAGAAGCTACATGCGAAATACGAGGGGCCATTCATCGTCACTGAATGCCTGGGCGGCAGCCCTTGCTCGTGAGGTCCCCGGCTTCAAAAGCGTGGCCGGTCATGAGAAAAAAACAATTTTGCAGTGCACGTGTAGCGCTGGAAGAAAAGGGTCTGTCGGCAAAACTAAAGCGCCGGATGGGCTGTCGACTGCGCCATTACCATGGAGAAAACGAGGCTAGAGGCCATTCCCAAGAATGCTTAGTTTACTCTGCCGGTTCATCTTTTGTTCTCCTACAGTGCCCGCCCTCGAGCACCCGAGCCCCAGTTCACCTTTTCGTCGTCTTCACAAATCTGACGTAGGTAATCGCAGAGTGCATTCTGCCACGCAGTCCACCTATCTCCGTATAACGTCATAGGTAACACTGCCAAAATAAACTTTTATGTCAAGAACGATAGGACTAGTTATGTTCCACATAGCGTACGGCTTTTAATTATTTCTTGCTAAAGAAACATCGTTGTCAATGCTGTTGCCGGCCCTCGTGAACCCTGACGTTTGCTCTCGGGAGTAATATGAGCGGGAACACAGCAGCGCCTGTCAGATATCCCGAACCCTGATATGGGCGATACGTGGCGGCCGCCATCGGAGACCAAGTGGAGAGGAGGACGCTGTTCTATTAGGTGTTGGCACTCCCACCATGCATCTCTTTACATAAAGTGTGGAACTTCGCATCGCCAGCGTACATTGATAAAGTTGTTTGATGTTGTGTTTACTGATAGCTTTGAACACAGAAGCATGACCAATAGCAGCACTGTTTTGAAGGGCAAACATGCGAGAGCTACTTCCCTGAGAAATCTGTCCGTCTGTCTGGAACGCGTGACACGATGCGCTCCACAAGATGTACATCAGGTCCTATAGGCGTATATATTAAAACACCCCAAACGCAGGAACGGGCGTATAGGAGCAGCGCTCCAAAAAAAGCAGTAATTACTGAAAAAAATGATTTATTGTAAGTTACTGTGCACGTAACCATCTTATCGGCTTTCTGCGGCCAGTGAAATGCCGTAAGCTGCCATTTGCGACAAATGCAGGCGTGGTGGGAGTGCCAGCAGTTAGCGGGACAGCGTCCTTCTTTCCTTTATGTTTTCGACAGCGCCATCCGCGTATTGCTCTAACTCGGTTTCGAGGGTATTTGCCACCCGTTCGCGTGTTCCCACTCATATTGCTCACGGTAGTACCTTTCTGTTGTCAAGGTCGTAGACAGGATGTTGCCATTTCTACTCTCTCTTTTATACCCCGCATTTCGTTGCCGACGCGGCTAAGCAATGCGTACATCTATGAAAGGCCAAGTCATTCCATGATTTATAGACTGCAATATCGGAATCACACGAGCAGTTTTCCAAAAGCAATTTTCCATCACGCAGTCTGCCACGAGTTATTGTACGTTTCTAGGAGATGTTGGTGTGCTTCATCTTCCAGGCGTCTTAAGTGACAGCTGGTGGTGATGAAGGATCCACCAAACTCAAAGCAGTGGCGAGTTCGCACATGCTGTGAACGCGTAAGATTGGGCTGGCTTGGGTTTAAGGCTCAGAACTAACCTCCATATGCGTAACTGGGCCATTCGTGGAACGAGACGTAAACAGAATTGTCTCTACTGATGGCTGGGCATTTTATTTGTTTGGTTCTATACCTTTTTCTGCGGAAGTGTAGCAGCTCGAATATTTTCTGGCGACCGAGTTGTCTGCATACGTCACAGCTCTCCTGCACACCGCAAGATTGAGTTCGTATTTGATGTCAATGGTCGAGTATTTCTCGATTACAATGATCATGCTGCTTCAATCTGCACTGGCATTTCTCACAGCTAACAAGAGATCCCCATGCGTCTTTATATCCACAATCGTGTCTTTCATGTGAGATATCAAGTCATGTTAGTTCATTTTGGCGACTTAAACTTTATTCATCGTCCACAACTCGCATTGCGCAGAAGCTACTTGCGGTTTCTACGCGTTAGTCACCTAGTTTGGTGGCGCAGTTGTGTTGAAAATAGATTGAAGGCGCTGGTTTTTAGATCTTCTGCGAGGCGAGGCAAATCAAGTCACAATTATCCGCCGTCGTTGTTCAGTGGCTATGGCGTTGGGCTGCTGAGGACGAGGTCGCGGGATTGAATCCCGTCCACGGCGGCCGCATTTCCATGGGGGCGAAATGCGAAAACACCAGTGTACTGTAGATTTAGGTACACGCCAAGGAACCCCGGGTGGTCTAAATTTTCGGAATCCTCCACTACGGCTTGCCTCATAATCAGAAAGTGGTTTTGGCACGTAAAACCCCATTAAAAAAACCAAGTCACAATTGTAAGTGAATGTTTCTCTATTTTGCTATCCTTATTACGTGACGTGCTCGGTAGACGAGTCAGAAGACACAATGTCTATCACAGAAGTGATATCAGTGAATAGCAAGAAGACGTTTGTGTCAGCAGTGCGCTTGTTGCTGACACTAAGGTCATGTAGCAAGCGGTGGAGTGAAATCCAAAAGGTCAAATGTCCGCATCGAAGCTTGTCTCCCTCTCACGAGTTGCTGCATACATATGTATCTAAAACGTCCGGCAGGATGTTGGCATCTGAGGTCTACTACTAAGTGAATGTTGGCCAAACATTTCTGCCAGAAAGCGAAGTGCGGGTGCTTGGATGAAAAATTTGTCAGTGTGGAGCCGGTGCCCCATGTCTTCGGAAGATCAGCAGAAAATCGCATCAAAGCTACACTTCTTCAGCAGAGTGCGCATCTAGAGACGGCGCACGTACTGAGGTGACTAGCCGTCTCATTCGCTGAGTGTTTCAACTACGCATTGTCTGCAAGGCACGATTTACTGGACTTACTTCTCGGCCGTGTGCGCGTCTGGAAGTTGTAAACAGAGACGCCATAAATACTATCACCGTGCTTCCTCATCTTACGGCAGAGTTAAACAATTTGTACCACAGTCCCGATGTTGTCTACAGTTATCGTCATCCTTAAGAATTAGACGCTGTGAACGAACGATCTCTATTCCCAAAAAATATATTCGATGACCTTCATCGTCATTCGTCGTGTCAAAGAGTTTTCAAGGCACTGTTTCATCTCTTGCTCTGGTTTCTCTTACGCAAACACATATGTACAGGACCTTCCCTTCCCGTTTAATTTGTGCTGCCCTTTCTTCATGATTTTCCAACGGCGTGTGAACAATTTTGGGAAAAATAGTTAAAGTATTTAGTAGGTGCACAATTGAGGATTTGCATTTCTTACAGTTCCGCAGTATATTTAGGAAAAAGACCAAGGGAAAAGTAATATTTTGATTCAACGCACAACTTCGAACCTTTGTGAAGCGAAGCTTTCGTGGAGCGGTTAGTCAAATGCTGTAAATTTGCCCATTTTCTTTGCCCGAGCCCGGGTGTGCTCGCGTACCCGTGCTACCCAATGCGACACACGTGGTGATCATCTCAAAGAGGTAGTGGCCTCGACTCAATACAAGTATACGTGTGATTGCGCCCTAATGGTTAAAACATTGAGATGCTTTGGTTGGATCCCACCATATATCACGTAATTAATTTTTTTTTAAGTATGAGCTATTCGGCAAGACAAGAAGAGCTGCATAAAGCACCCAGCGGCCATGGTCAGGAAGTTTCGGGACAAAAAAATAGAAGAAAGGAATGAAAGTTTCGCTTTGAAGTGGCGAACGCTATAACTGTGTATGCTACAGTCGCCATGGTATCGGTCGCAAAAAGGAGCTAACTGCAGGCACATTATTAAGACCTCTATGGCTAAAAGCAGCACACAGCCTGTACCGACTCACTTGACAGCGCCTACCGCTCATTCTGTGGCCATATACAGCAACTGCGCAGGCCGAATTGCAGGGCTGGCCGTATACGTGCTGTGTGCTTGATAATGTATCAAGCTCCTTGTGTACGCGAACACTGACGGCACTGCGCCGGGCCTTAGACGAGCCGACTTGACTGGCAAACCGAACGCACGCATTAATGATAAATTTTGGTGATAATCGTCGTCACGTAAGTGGTTGGAGCACAGCAGTGTTGTTCTTGAGGGCTTGAAATTCATTCGCTTCACAGCAGCCTCTCACTTCGTTAAAAGTTTCTTGTCTTGGGGGAAGTAATGGAAGACAACATCGTCGCGGCCGCTGGTGTTCGTGCAACCGTAGGGTGCACAGAATACCGGCATGATGGGCCCACCACTTCAGTTGATGCTGCGCACCTTGACTACCACTCTACATACACGCCGACGCACCAACAAAGGAATGCAGGGTCGATCGAAGCAGATTACGATGGCACGCACGCAGAAACAAGCACGGTCAGGCACGGTCGCGGAGGCTGCGAAGGAACGGAACACTAGTATTGACGTCACAACACCGCGGTTTCCGGTCTCCGCTCGCATCGTCAGCGTCAGCAGCAGCGCGCGGCATTCGACTGGGGGTGGAGCTACAGCGCAATTTTAACCGACGATCACGTTGCTCCTAATTGAAAAAAAAAAAACAAATTTAACCTACGTGGTTTATAAGGTTCCCGCATCCGTATATGAGCGTCTTATTGAATTCGACAGACTCTTCAGCTTCCGTTTAATGAATTCCATAATACAAGGCCACTAAAAGCATTTTTCATTAAACAGAAATTGGTGATCCGCTAGGCTAACGCTCATGTGCAATAATATTTTCAACAGAACATGCCATTTTTATTGCTTTATTCGGCTTCATTATAAAGGTGTCAGTTTTTCAGTCGACAGTGTAGGCATCCTTCTTTCGAAGTACATGCAAATTTGGACTCTGTCTACTTTTGTTTTAGTATAGTACATGTACTATCATGAGCAACATGAGAGGGAACACAAGGTAATATACCTGGTAGCGAAGCTTCCATAGAAGCCCATACGTTAAAATCATGGTGGTTCATCGGCAGTTCATGGGGCTTAGCGCCATCTGTGGGACGAGAAAACAGTTCCGGCGGAACAAAAAATAATGTGACGCCATATCCGTTTAAAAAAAAACAAGGGGTGTCATTTTGGTCTCGAAGGCGGCAAATTTTTTTAAGTGGCCTGCCATAAGAGCTGTATATTGAAATCCCTCACCATTCGACTTGGTGGGCGTTTCGAGCTCTCAGCGCGGAAAGCGATGCAGGAAAAGGTCAGCCATACCGGTGTCGAAATAGCACCCCTGCACACAACATACTTTCTTTGGAGGCCGATGAAAGCTTTAGGCGTAGGGTGCTGGTCCTATCGTCGGACGCCAAGCCCGTCGGCCAGCTTAGTTGCACGAAAACAACTGAATAACTATCTGGCGGTCGTAACTCACTACGTTTGAGTGAACATGTTAAGTAACAATGAAGCTACCCGCGTCTCCAAATTCAGACAAACGTCGACAAGCAAACAGCACAACGTGTTAGGGAGGCGTATTATAGCAGGTGCAGTTTACGAGCGCGCCTTTCTGCACAATTCAAGAGCTGCATTGCATTGCAAGTGATAGCGGCGGGAACGATAGGCGCTGAAAAAAAAATGAATTTGTTGGTAATAACAAAATAAAATAATCTTGTCTTTTCTTTACTCGTCACGCAAACACAAGATCCACCAGGAATTTGTTTTCGTTCAATGAATCTAAATGTGTCTCGTATAATTAAAAAACTCTTTTTTTCTTTCCCACTGTTTTTTCCCTCCCAACATAGTCGGGCTGCAATCACTGCTTCCATAACCACTATTGCTGATGTCTATCACATTTTTTTCAGAACAGCTTTTCGACGGAGCTTCGTGACCTGCTTGGATCGACCTTGGGGAACGCGCAAACGCGTGGTAAACAGCCTGGAAACTGAGTTAGAGCTATACGCGGGTGGCGCTGTCGAAAACAGGGGGGAAAGGGAGACGCTGTTCCGCTAACTGTTGGCACCCCCCCTCCGCCTGCATTTCTCGAACACGGCAGCTTACGCCGTTTCACTGGCCATCGATAGCCTATAAGACGGTTACGAGCGCCGTGACTTACAGCGAGTAATTTTTTTTTCAGGCATGCTTTTTTTTTTAGAGCGCAGCTTTTGGGCGTCCGTTCCTGCGTTTGGAGTAAGATATTTGCATATATACGCCCATAGACATCATGTATATATTAAGGAGCGCATAGTGTGACTTGTTCCAGTCAAGGCTCACAAGTGTTTGCAGGGAAGTAGCTCTCGAATATTTACGCTTCAAAACAGTGCTGCTATTGGTCACGCTTCGGTGCACAAAGTCGTCAGTAACAACAATATCAAACAGCTTTATCAATTTGCGCAGGCAGTGCGAAGTTCTGCGCTTTGTATAAAGAGATGCATGGTGGGAGTGCCAACAGTTATGAGAACAGCGTCCTCCTTTCCACCTTGTTTCCGATGTGTGAAGTGATTTTGAAAGAGAAATGGAAGAGATAAGTGCAGTGCCGTAACTGTCTCTCACAGGAGGACACTTCAACAGCACTGCACGGGGAAAGGGGTATGGGAAGAAAAAGATGAAGGAGATAGAGATCTGAAGTAAAAAGGAGAGAGAGACCGGAATAGTAAAAAAAAGACAATGTAGCTAAGCGTTTGCGAGGCCTACAGCCGCGCTTTGAGGTATGTTGCTTCACAGAATTCCATCAATTCCGACGGCGGCCGCCGCGTATCGCCCATAGCAGGGTTTGCGGCTATCTGACACGCGCTTCTGTGTTCCCGCTCATATTGCTCGCGATAGTACAACGTAGGCAGCTTATGTCCCCCGCCTCATCCCCCCATTAGATGTATATTGGCAAGGAACGGACCCAGTGCTGGAAATACATATAAAGGCTGCGAACTCAATGGTTCAGCCATTTCACGCATGAAAATAGCATTTAAAAGAAAGAAATCACTGAGGCAATAAAATTTCTGCTTTCAGCATTATTTTTCACATCCTCTTACACACTTAGGCAAAGTTACACCCTTTGGGGTGTATCTCTGCCACACAACAATAATTGTCGCCTGCCTTGCTTTTGTTTCCTTCCTTGAAAATGCCGCGCCCGCTATGTCGGGAATGCTATGTCATGCTGATAACGCGCATGCCGTTCGTTACTGGAAAGTACCGGGCTCGCCGCGTTGAAGAAAATCAATGCGAACAAGACAGAAGACGATTATTGTTGTGTGGCAAGAGGGTGTAATTTTGCTTAAGAGTGTACCAATGTAGAGAAATTTTGCACGATCCGGGTAGCCTTAAAGTTTTTATCTAAGAACGAGGGACACTTTAAAATCTAAATTGAATTAGTTGGACTAATTTTATTTAACAATACTGTCAACCCCCTGCGAGGGTCCTTACAGAGAGGGTTATAAAAAATATAAAAGAAAAGAGCATATGCAATAATCACAAACACAGAATACATCGAAATCAAGCGGCGCATTCGCACAGATAGTCCTCCTGAGATTTTTTTTTTTTTTTTGAATTGGGACAGATCAGTATGTTCCACTACACACATCGGTAACTTGTTCCACATTTCAATCACGTTGGGGAAGAAGTACCTGAATGTATTAGTGAGAGTGGTATAAGCTTGGCTAGATCGGTTATGGTTGGTTCTGGAGCTCCGTTTGCCAGGTGTGCGATAAACAACGGCAGAATCTTCAACTCCTTTGGTACATAATCAAGAAAAATAATGGAAACCAATAGTGAATTGCTCTATGCCTAAGACACAATAAAAGTTATAAATGAACTTTCCAGAATTTGTTTGTTTCCACTTTACTTAAGTGCTCTAAGAACTTGTTAAAAATTTATTTATTTTTTGTTTTTCCATTAAGGTCATCACGCACAGGCAGTGCAGTGGCACATCAGGGACGTCTGTACATCAGGCGGCCGTGAAAAAGAAACGCGTCGTCCGGTCCAGTGGTACAAAAACTATGATCATCATCAGCAATGGGTCATAGCCACCCCCCCCCTCCCCAAGCTAAGCAAGCAAAAATACAAAGGTTCAACCCTCTCGTAATGCAGAGGCTACAAGCACTCAGCCAAGTGAAGCGAACCGCGCATACATTCATTGAAATCACCCATACATTACGCAGAACAGCATACGTTTCAATCACATACTAAGAGGATGCAGCGCCAAGTAGAGAGAAACATCGGTGGCGAGAGTCTGACCCCGCTGTACAAGCCACGTTAATGTGATAGGAGCGCACGAAGCCGCAGACTGCATAAGCAGCAACGCAATGATACGAGGCGGCACATTGCCAAGTGGGCACCAGGCTTTCGCCTTCACTTGTTACAGGATTGTAACAAGCAGCCATTTTTTTTTGTGCAACAACAAAATATTGCAGACCACTGTGCCTCTAGGCACGTTTTGAACAATTGAAAAATTTAACCATCTGTACCGAAACTCCTGGACTTCAAATAGGACCTATTAAGTTTGCGCTCGATCTCCTGGTACCAGTTTTCACCCATCTGTTTAATACTTGTTTGTCTGCAGGTGTTTTTCCAGACAAAAAGAAGCTCGCAAAGGTTTCGGTGTTGTATAAGTCTGGAGACAGAAATGATTTATCCAATTACCGACCAGTGGCAAGATTACCTGTTGTTTCGAAAGGTCTGGAAAAAGTTATTTGTAATAGAGTGACAACGTTTTGTAATAGGTTTTTGATTATAACGTCTCAGCAATACGGTTTTCGAGACCAGGTGTCAATCGAACTGGCTCTACTGTCGCAAAAAGAGTACATACTTAATGGATTTGAAGAAAGGAAGTTAACCCTTGGCATATTTGTATATTTTTCGAAGGCGTTCGATAGGCATATTGTAGATTTTTCGAAGGCGTTCGAAAGGATTAATCATACCACTTTATTATGCAAATTAGCACATTATGGGTTTCGTGGAATACCTTTAGAATTACTAAAATCATATCTCGAACAAAGAAAACAGTGCATGGATATTTCAGGCGATTATTCATCTTTGCTTCCTGTGAAGGCTGGGGTTCCGCAGGGCAGTATACTGGGACCGATCTCGTTCAATATTTATATTAATGATTTCATAAGCATTAGTGATCAAGCATATTTTTTTTATCTATGCAGATGATGCCAGCATTTCCTTTCAGTCCAAGGATATTAAGGAACTCGCAAGCTTAGCAAATACTACTCTTGACAGATTCTTTGAATGGAGCACAGTAAATTCCTTAAAAATAAGCGCAGCGAAAACCAAATGTATTTTATTTGCGCCGGTGCAAAAGCAAATAAATCGTTGCTTGGATATCTATTTTGACAATTCTAAAATCGAGCTTGCGAAACAGGTTGAAACACTAGGAGTCGTTCTTAACGAAAATTTAACTTGGGACGCTCATGTTGACCTTGTAGCTAAAAAGTTGGCGAGGGCATGTGACATGATTTGCAGATTGCGACAGGTGATTCCACCGAAACTCAAGCTTCTTCTATATAATGCCTTATTCCTCCCGCATATAAACCACTGTAACCTTGTTTGGGGGACAACATCTCCAACAAGCATTCACAAATTACCTGTAATAGAGAAAAAAAGTTATTCGCCATATCCCAAATGCCCCATACAATTCCCATACGCGGGATTTGTTTCAGTCACTTAATGCCCTTTCTGTCAGATATGCATATATATTTAACCTGTTCTTGAAATAAAAGAGCAGCTTAAAACACACAAATGAGCATTTTCTTCGAATGAGCTGCCTCTGAAAAATCCTTGCAGCTGCCGTAAAGCGTAAGGCAAAGAGAAATATGGGATTTGCCATTTTCCTGAAACAATAATGATTTTAACAGGTTACAATATCGTGTACCGTTCCTGCAAAATAGCCTTGAAAAGAGACATATAGACCCGAGGACCATCATTAGAAAACAATGGAAAGAATTCTTAATGGCAAACGACGGTTTTCAACTTTAAAAAAGAAGAAAAAAAAGGGAAAAGGCGAAAGGAAAAAAAATGTAATGTAAAGGTTCTCTCTTATTTTGCAGGTCACCTGTTTTCGTATGACCTTTGTATGATTCTTTCATTGTCTGTACGACCTGAGTGAAAATGGTCTAAATTGGACCAGAAATGCGTTTCTTTTTTCCTTTTCCTGTATATGTTTTCAGACATGTTGGCCTGTACGTGGGATGCTATTGTACGCGAATACATTTGTCATACATTCCTTTTCCTGTATATGTTTTCAGACATGTTGGCCTGTACGTGGGATGCTATTGTACGCGAATACATTTGTCTTGCTTTTTCTGTGAGATGCAACACATATCTGTAAACAATATGTATTTAGAATGAGTGTAAAACCTTCGCGCTTCCTGTCAAACAGGGGCAAGGGCCTCGTCAAGCTGCTCTTGTCCCAGCATTGTTTTCGTCATACGCGGAAGAATGCTGAATAAAGATTTTGATTTTGATTTGATTTGATTCCTCTTGTGATTGCTATATCAAGGACTGGTTGAATACCTGAAGACAGTCCAGTTTTTTTTTACAGCGATTCTAGCACCATGCAATCAAATAGTTTCATTTCATTTTCATTTTATTACTACTCTTGCCACAGAAATTATCAAAACACTGACAGAACCCATAGCCAGAGGTTAGTGTGGGGTTCAGAAAAAAATACACGATGACAATGACACAGCACTTGTGTAAAATAAAAAGCCAAAAATCACGCCGAAAGACCAAAGTACAGCATACAATGACGAGAAAATACAATAACGTGCATTTTACAGCAGAATGAATAAAGATCTCTAATGAACAACACGGTACAACGAACACAAACCGAAAACGAATGTCCCATAGATCAATAAGGCTCATAAATTATGTTCCTAATGGTTTAATTGTTTCGCGGGACTGTTTTATTTCTGGGGGTGAAGCATTGCAAACCTTGGCTCCTGAAAACTGTGCCAATCTTTCACTGTAAATGTTATTATTCGGTGGCAGATTAAAGTTATTATGTGTGAGGTTTCTCGTGAGTCGAGAAAGAGAGCGAAACAGGGAGGCATTGAAAGGTTAGACATAATTTACTGTGTTGTTTACACACACCGCTATCTTTAAAGGCCACAAAAGGTCAAAAGGAAGGATATTTATTAACTGGAAAATTGGTTTACTTGGTTAATTATACTTGCTTTGTGTTATAATTCAGATAGCCCGTTTTTGTAATCGCCGGATAGGATCAAGGTAAGTGTTTTATGTCAAACCCCATGATTCTACACAGTATGTTAAATGACTGTTAATAAGGGCAAAATAAAGGGTATGCAGTGTATGTGAGTTAAAACAATCATGGGTCTGTAATAAGGCATAATAGCCAGAAGCCAGCTTCGAACAGACGGAGCTAATCTGATTTTTCCAGTGAAGATGTTCATCTAGAATGACACCAAGATACTTAAATGAGTGTGTTCCTTTGAGTAGTGGTCGTTAATGAAAATGTTAATTTGGAAGCTGTCAATGACTTTTGCTCGTGAGCTAAATACGATACATTTGGTTTTGCTTGAATTAATTGTTAGCTTGTTGGTGAAATACCAGCTTGTAATTTTTTTTCAATTCAGCGTTTGTCTTTGCTTCTAGATCCTCATGGCTGTCAGCTGTTACTATGGTCGCACTATCATCTGCATACATTAGAATATCAGAGCAACTTAGGACCTTCTGCAAATCATTCAAGTATAACGAAAACAACATTTTTTTCATTTCTCTTTAGTGCAATTGCAATGCAAATATTTTTCTAACCCTTCGCCATTTCGATTTGACTCAGTGATGTCTGGTACCTCTTGACGTTTGTCTTTCACTGCCACTCCCAACCACCCCCCTGCGCTTCCCCTTGTTGATTGGCGAGGCCGCTGTCTACCTCACAGCGCTACGTCCATCGAACGTCGGGTGATCCGTCTCACTCCTGAGCATGATCAACTCTAAAAATTCAAGGTATTAGTAACCTGGGAACAATGTTGACCACAGCTTTTTGGTGTCGGGTAGACAAAAGAAACCTGGAGGCTTACGAAAAGGGTTCTACTCAAATTAAGGACGACGCAACGAGCTATGGAAAGAAGAATGATAGGTGTAACGTTAAGGGATAAGAAAAGAGCAGATTGGGTGAGGGAACAAACGCGAGTTAATGACATCTTAGTGGAAATCAAGAAAAAGAAATGGGCATGGGCAGGACACGTAATGAGGAGGGAAGATAACCGATGGTCATTAAGGGTTACGGACTGGATTCCAAGGGAAGGGAAGCGTAGCAGGGGGCGGCAGAAAGTTAGGTGGGCGGATGAGATTAAGAAGTTTGCAGGGACGGCATGGCCACAATTAGTACATGACCGGGGTAGTTGGAGAAGTATGGGAGAGGCCTTTGCCCTGCAGTGGGCGTAACCAGGCTGATGATGATGATGAGACAAAAGAATTTCGACAGACCCCATCTTAAGATGACTATCCAAGTTCATACGAATAACATTCACGCAATGTAGTGACCCCGCAGGGACTCACCGTATGTACTAAAGTACCTTTACTTAGAATCTGTATTGATTCTGCTTAGATTTCACGTGATTCGGCTATATACGACATACACTGTATCCGTGTTTTGCCCGCTTTCTTGTGTCCATCGCTCGCCAAGGTTATCTCGCGAGTGCAGTCCGAGGACCGCACGCCGACGGCGCATGCAGTCACGTCGATGGAATTACGAAGAAATAATGGCGTCAATATAACGACGAAGGCATTATGAGGACGATGGCATGACGATGATGAGACGATTCTGAAGGAGTGACGATAAATAACCCCGACGCAATTACAATGCCATGACGAAGCTGGCATAAGCTCGACTGAATGATGATTGCACGATTATCACGGAATGAAGGAGAAACTATGTCGATAGAAAGACCAAGGTGGGGTAAGGAGAACGAGATGACAACAATTGTATGACATTTCTGTTATGATGGCGACGGTGCGACAACAGCCTGGCGACGTTGGCCTGGCAACAATGGAATGACAAGTGTAGGATGACGGCAGTTTGGCGACGACTGTATGACGAAAATGGCGGGGCGCCGACAATATGACGATAGTCACATGACGAAGCTGCAATGACGACTATGGAGCTACCATGACGGTATCACGACTACGGTATTTTAACAAATGCATGAAGATGACCATATGTCGACGATGCAATGATGACGACGGCATGACAACCGCGACACGAAGCTGCGAAGATGGTATGACGATAATTTGATGATTATTTTGAAATGATGATGATAGCACGACAGTGTTACGAGAACTACAAGACTGAAACGGAATCATCATAACTGTATAACGATCATGGAACTACTATGACTCCGAGGATATGCGTAGTTTCGCAAGTTAAACTGAGTTACAGACGTAAGTTAGATAGATAGATAGATAGATAGATAGATAGATAGATAGATAGATAGATAGATAGATAGATAGATAGATAGATAGATAGATAGATAGATAGATAGATAGATAGATAGATAGATCGATAGATAGATAGATAGATAGATAGATAGATAGATAGATAGATAGATAGATAGATAGATAGATAGATAGATAGATAGATAGATAGATAGATAGATAGATAGATAGATAGATAGATAGGTCCTCCACGTTTTTCCTTCCTTCGCGAACACAATGGCCCAAGTTGTCCAGCACCTTGGACTATTAGGTCATGCTCGTGATACCGTCATGTTCGTTCAATCATGGTCATTTATGCTTTGTTATATGACAATCGTCATCCCGTCGGCGTTACGCCTTTTAGGCCCTCCCAATGGGCCAAGTTGTCTAAAATCTTGAGCCACTCGTTGGTGGTGATGCCGTTGTGGGCGTTGCTACATCGTCATTTCAGCTTTTTCAACCGCTTCTCGTCATGCTGCCGTCGTCAGGCCATCGTCGTCATACAGGCTTCGTGATACAGTCCCCGTTACGCCATTGTTGTCATACACTCGTGGTCATCCGATTGTCCTCATACCTTTTCATGCCATCGTCGTCGTTGTGTTGTCGTTATAAAGTCATCGTCATGCACTCATCCTCATACCACGGGCGCAATGCCATCGCGGTCATTCTATCGTCTGCGTTTTAACATCGTAATCCAACTCTCGTCATTCCGCGTTGTCACACAGTCGTCGTCATGCCCTTGCAATCATGCCGTCGTCTTCATGCGTTCGTTTTACCATTCTCATCACATCACTAACGTCATCCCATTGTCGTAATGCCGTCGTCATGATACTACTTTCGTCGTTCCATCAACGTCAATCCGTCTTTGTGATTCTAACGTAATTATGCTGACGTCATTCAATCGTGATAAGGCCGGTGCTGTTGTGCCACCGTTGTCATGGCGTCGGGTTCAGACAGTCACTATCATGGCGTCCTCGTGATGCCATCGTCGCCATCCTGTTGTCGTAATGTCATCGTCGTCACGCTATCGTCGTCATACACTCATCGTCATCCAATTGTCCTGATGTTGGAGTCGTTATGCTATCGTCATTATACCTTATGCCGTCATTTAAGAATGGTGATAGGATTGTAATCATCCCGTTGTTGTCATACCGCCTTTTTATTTCCATCGATGTGATTTCTTCTTTGATTCCATAGTCGTTAGTGCGTCGGCGTCAAAGAGTCTTCATCACACCGCCATGTGCAATCGTTACTTTGCTAAGTGAATGCCACGCCAACATAAGAGGATACCGGATTAGGTGACACATAACCAAACCAACGGAAGTCTCAGAATGACAACTACAGATGTTAAACAAATGCGACTTCAGAAATATGGTGCGTTGCCATACGCTCGAATGCTAAGCATTACTATCGACAGTC
This sequence comes from Dermacentor albipictus, assembly GCF_038994185.2. NCBI lineage: Eukaryota > Metazoa > Arthropoda > Arachnida > Ixodida > Ixodidae > Dermacentor > Dermacentor albipictus. Next base: position 18,244,667 of record NC_091821.1, read on the forward strand.
ATCATGAGATGTGTTCTGCAGTAACATTTCTAAATATTCATTTTTTTTCAATAACAATTGTCGCTTGGAGTACACTACTGGCGAATGTGGTGTACCACAGCAAACTTGATGCCTTTTACGCTTTTATATCGCGGCTCCTATATAAATAAATGCGAAATCGGCAATCGCTTTTCGGAGCAAGCACTGCACCAAATCTCCTGAATTACGTTGAATTTAAAAGAAAACGTGAAAATTTAGTGAGTTCAGAAGCGATATTTTATTGAAGCTGTCTACTTTCTCTACGTAAGCTTTAAAGGAAATCGCAAAATTTCGAGAAACAAAACTTGACGTGTAAAACTATTGTGAGCGGAGGAAGCGGGCGGGAAGGGTGGAAAGCGTTTAATTTGGAAGATTTACAAAGCACTGTCACATTGTACAAGGCTGAAAACCCCGGCTCTCCACTCTCTTCGGCAAAACCGTCCAACGGCCCGCAGGGTTGCTTGACTTGGTTCCCGAATACAGCTATGTTTAGAGCTGAAGCTCACATCCCACCCCACCTAGAATTCCAAGTCCACTTGGAAAAGAAAACTACACTTGCATTAACAGATCATACATAGTCTTCTAGATGTCGGGGTCGTGTGCGATGACGTAGGGGGCGTCGACTTGCAGGGTGGGCCGAGGCTTCATCTACATGTGAAGGTGCGGTATGCGCGTCTAATAGTTCAGTGGTGGCATGAACAGGGACGTGGTCCTCGGGTGGCAACTCAGCGGAGTCTGGAGTAGGGCGTTCATGTCCCTCAATTGGCTGAGGCAGGATTGGGTCGAAGTGTGGTGGACGACACCTCTTCATCTGGCTTACGTGAACAACTCGGGTATCTTGTCTAGACATTGTGGAGTTGGTTACCTGCCGAACGTCGTAGGTGACTGGAGTTCTCTTGCGTATAACTTGGCCTTTGAACTTGGGAGCAAGCTTTTCAGATCCCTGTAGGATAGGCTCTTGTTGGCGTACCCATACAAAGTCGCCAATGTTAAATGATGCATCGCAGTGGGTCCTGTCATATATTGTTTTCCGAGTTTCTTGTGCTTGTTCGGAGTTACTGACTGCTTCGCTTCGCCGATCTGGCAGTGTCAAGACCCTTTCGCTGAGGTTAGAGGCTTGTTGTGGGCGGACTTTTTGATGTGGCAGCTTTGGTATGAACCCAAACAAAAGTTCGAAGGGTGAAAAGCGAGTGCTTCGATGATGGGTTGTATTGACAACAAAAACAGCTTCTTCTAGTTTCGTGACCCAAAGTGACTGATCACCATCGCACAGTTTCCGAAGTACTGTCACAAGTGTTCCATTGGCACGCTCAACAAGTCCGTTGCTGGCAGCACGGTACGCTACTGAACAATGCATGTTCACAACATGCATGCGCATGAAATTCTTGAAGTGGTGAGACTCAAATGCCTTGGCATGGTCGGAGAGACAGTCGTCAGGAGCTCCAAATCTGTAGAACAACGACTGCAGGTGCGCACATCTTTGGTTGAGGTTGTGGGCACCGCTGCTGGGACAATGTATCTGGTTGTGAAGTCAATGACGTTGAGGATGTACTTTTGTTCTGTTCCTGGCATTGTGATGTGGTCAAGTGCTATGGCACTGAAGGGAATCTCAGTAGTAGGCATGTAACACATTGTGCCAACTGAACGTGTGGTAGGCCGGTTGTGTACCTGGCAAACTTGACAGGCTTCAACATACTCTTTCGTAGTAGCAGCCATCTTCGGCCACCAATAGCGGTCTTTGATCTTTATGAGGGTGCATGAAACATCCATGTGTCCATTGGCATCATGGGCAAGTTCAAGTACTTGCTGTTGCATCTTGGCTGGGACAACAATTGTGTACAGATCTGGACTCACAATCCTGTAGAGGATTTCATTGGCCACAACAAAGTTCTGGTTCTCTTGTCCTGATAGAAGCTTTGCACGGATGGCCTTGCATTTTTCATCTTCAGCTTGCATTGTGATGAGGGTGTGGGTTTGAGACACTGTGGCGCATGAGTACCGTGAAAGCATGTCAGCCACATGGTTCTGAGGTCCTGGTCGATGTTCAACAGAGAAGTCAAACTCTGCTAGATCGAGTAACATTCCTGTGAAGCGTCGAGAGGGCTTAAAGTTTGTTGTCAAGCAGGCAACTGACCAGTTGTCTGCCAGAAGATCGAACTGTTGTCCAAGTAGGTAATGTTGAAACTTCACTGTATTGGCCCAATGCACGGCCAAAGCATCCCAAACGTTGCTGTGCAGTTTACGCTCAGGTTCTGTGAGCAATCGGCTGGCATACTCGATCACAGTCTCTTTTGCCGTTTTTCTTTTGAGTGAGCACTGCCCCAAGGGCTGTAGCAGATGCGTCTGTGGCGACTGTTGTAGGTGCATCCGCGTCGAAATGGTCCAGTATCGGCGCTGATGTCCGTACAGAGCGAATAGTGTCAAAGGCCTTCTGGCACTCAGGTGTCCACTCGAACACAACAGCGCGAATAGCGGCTTGGAGAGGCGCAGCAATCTTCGAAAAGTTACGTATGAAACGTCTGTAGAAATTGGCTGTTTGGAGCCAGGCGAGCACCTGTTTTGACGTTTTTGGCACTGGTATTCGCAGGAGTGCTTCAATTTTTTAGGGGTCTGGTTGCTTGCCTTGTTCCGCGATCAGAAATCCCAGAAACTTCACCGAAGGAGCACCAAACCTGCACTTCTTCAGGGAAACCTTGAAGCCGGCCCGCTGCAGGAGAGTCAAAGTCTCGTCCAGAAGATCTAGGAACTCCGGCAAGGTGTTGGCGAAGATGATGATGTCGTCCAGGTATGTGCGTACACCTGATGTGGACTGTCGAGGCTTTAGCTCAGAAAAGATTTTGTGCATCGCCTTTTGAAAGGTGGAAGGTGCGTTCTTCAACCCAAAAGGCATTCGAGTCCATTTGAAAGTACCCTGGTGCGTGATGATTGTGGTTTTCTCTTGGTCTTCCTCTTTCACTCTGATTTGCCAGTATGCGCAACACAAATCCAAGACCGCAAACAGGGAGTTTCCAGCAAGGTCATCAAAAATACGGCCACAGGGACGCTCCCGCTACTCATAACGAGATTATAAAATTCTTCTACATGTCTAGAAGGGTCTTTCCACCCCCTCACCCCAGGTTGAATAGGGCGCAAGCCGTTTCTCTTAGGCTTCTGCAGACTAGTACGTATCCGTGTCTGTCCGTTCTCCGCGAGGCTTACCCGGACGTGTATCGCGACGACGCCTGCCCCTCCTGCGGGCAGACCTCTGCTCTAGCGCACATGCTGTGGGAGTGCGGGTCGACATACCCTAAGTTCATCAAGGAGGAGTGGGACTCGCTTCTGCGTAGCCCCGCTCTGGAAGAGCAAATCCTGGCTGTCCGGCGTGCCCGCGACCGGGCCGGTGGGCTAGACCTGCCGGTCTCGACGTGGGACTAGCCGGGTGCGCGACGAGTTCGCGTCCTCGCCGGACCTACAATAAATGTTTCTTCACTCACTCACTCATCAGCCCGGGGAAGTGGCTGCAAGACATTCACTGTCATTTGGTTTAGAGGTATATAATTCACACACAGCCTCTTTTTGTCGTTTTGCGTCACTACCACTGCTGGGAAGCCCCATGGGCCATAGGATGGTCGGATGATGCCACTCTGAAGCAGATTCGCTGTCTGACGCTCGAGAAATTGTCTATCACTGGCTGTGTAACGGTACGGCTGTCGACCGTAGGGTTTGGCGTCAGGCAGCAGCTTGATCTCGTGTTCGATGCCTTCATAGACACCGATGTCTTCAGGGCTGGTGCTGAAAATACCAGCATGTCGTTGCCCAATATGCTTCACGGCTGCTTGTTCTTTGGGATTGAGCTGAGCTCTGAGGCAGATGTAAGTCAGGGGATTGTCAGGGACGTTATCAAGTGGGTCCGAAGGCAACGGGCTAGAGAAGCTTGTCTGGAGTGGCCTTGTGGGGCATGTGGTTTCCAGTTAAACTAGGGCTGCCTTGTTGAGCTGGCTCCGCAAGGGTTCATTCTCGTCCGGCTCATGCTCGAAGTGAAGCGGCTCTGCCGTGGGCTGCGAGGGATCAAAACGTGACAATGCAGATTTTGTCAAAATTACTGCATTTGAGATTCTTGGGAATAGTTCCTCTTTGCACTGTACGACAACGTTGGTAGATGGTTGGCAGATCACAGGCAGCTTGGGAGGTTTGAAGTGGAGTTCAGCTTGAGCTACGTAAAACCAATCCTCTCCTAGAATGAGGGGAAGGGCATTCCATTCAAGGACGGCTGCTTCCACAACTGCATATAGAGGTCCAATGGTGATCCTCAAAAAGAAAGAGCCTTCCGGCATGACGGAGCTTCCACCAACGACAAGCACAGGTGGCTTGGTCCACGGTTCGATGTTGAGGTTTGATGCTAAGCTTGCTTCAAGAATGGTGACATTTGAGCCGCTGTCTGGGAAAGCACTGATCTCTCCCAGTCCTCTGACTTGAGTGGTAGCGACGGCACATCTGAACTTAGATCCATACAAGGTGTCATCGACACGGCCAACACAGGCTGTTGGGGCTTTGGGGACTGTCGGCTTGTTGTCACCGGAAGGTTGCTTTGGTGAAGTACATTTACTTGCAAGGTGACCCTTCTCTTGACAGTTGTAGCACACCGCATCTCTCAAGTCTTGTCCTCTTCTGTATGCTGGGGAACCATACTTAGCTGAAATGGCTTCGTACCTCGACTCTTGGTCCGCAGGCTGTTAATACGAGGAGGCTGCGCCATGTGTGTGGTGTACTGGAACGTAGATGGTCGAGCAGTCTGTGAGGAGTTCACAGTGCTGTCAGTTCTGGCAGTAGCACTCTGGAGCTGGGGGCGTCCCGGCTGTCTTGCGAATTGCTCTGCTGACTGCGGAGATCGGATCAGGTGGGCGTGGTCCAATGCTCTGTCCACTTCGGACACAATGCTGAGGAAGTCCTCCACGGTACGAGGTCGCTGAACGGCGATAGATGCGGCTACCTGGTCGTCACGAATGCCTTGAACGAGGTATTCGATGCGTTCCTTGTCAGTAATGGGAACTGGACAGCCTGACACGATCTTGAGCTTTGCAAAGGTGTACTGCTGCAGGCTCTCTCCGGCTTTTTGTGTGAGGGCTGTGACCTTCTGTTGCCACTGTATGATCGAAAGTTGCTCGCCGAATTGTCCTTGGAGTCCGGCCTTCCAGATGGACCATGTGGTAAGCTGTCGCCCTGTTGAAGCATGCCAGTCTGCTGCGACTCCACGTAGCTTTCCTTGCGCGATGGCGAGGAGAGTTGGGTCTTCCCATCGTGCAAGTCGTTGGATGCGCTCGAGCTCTTGTATTCAGTGCTTGAAAGTAGGGGTACCACTTCCATTGAAGGTAGGCAGCGAAGCTGAGAGGTCTGGTAGCGTTGTCACGTGCACTGGGTTCGCGTGAGTTGCAATCGTGGTCATCATAATGGCCATGTTTTGGTGAAGAAAAGCTGCCATGCGCTGCATGTTCTCTGCTGGGTCTGACATGAGGGTTGGCATGGCTGGGAATGGCGTCGTAGGCGGTGGCATGGTCGGGAACGACGCTGAATTTGCGGGCAGGCATGGCACGGGTTCGTGGTTTGGCGGTGGGTCTTGCGCGATATCAACCAGAAGTCGGTCGATTAGTTCCTCCTTGTTGCCAGTTGTGGAGAGGTTTTGGCGGTGCAGCTCAGTTTTAATCAACTGTACATTCAAGGTGGCGAGGTTTTCTGCGGTGGCAACACGCCAGTTGATGAACGACATCGTTGTTGACACGCCAGACTGGGTAGGCTTAGGCTTAGGGTAGGTTAGGTAGGCTTAGGTTTGGCGTTCAACAGCACTCAGTCGAGGGCACGACGAATTACTTGGCGGCGAAGTGGCTGTGGCAGGTTGCGGATGTCGACTGCGCCATGTGTGAGCGGAGGAAGCTGGCGGAAAGGGTGGAAAACGCTTAATTTGGCAGATTTACAAAGCACTGTCACATTGTACAAGGCTGAAAACCCTGGCTCTCCACTCTCTTCGGCAAAACCGTCCAACGACCCTCAGGGTTGCTTGACCTGGTTCCCGAATACAGCTATGTTTAGAGCTGAAGCTCACACTATGTTGAACTCTACCTCAGCAACTAAAAACGATGTGACACTTATTCAAACTGCACTTATTATTACATCTAAAGCACACAGCAATGATATATCATAAGGCACCCTGAAATCTACGCCTAAATAATTTGTGAATGTTGCATTAGCAACACCCTTCCAAACATTGTAACAAATTTACATAAGTAGTAAATGCGTGCGTAAAATTTCTTCGCTATTCATGCTCTAATAGATGCAGTCTATAAAAGCCCGTATTTATTTTGCATTGCTGAGTTGCGGATTTGTGAACCTAATGTTTCTATTCTTTTCTTCAAGTTTACCGATATCCTGCAATTCTTGTGGAAATTGCTAATGTCTAAATCGAAATTCTATTTTCTGGGGTCACTGCAATTTCACTTAATCTTCTCAATGCAAGAAATTTCATTCAAATCGGTTCAGCAGTTTTCCCATAAAAGCATTCCTGCATTTTACGTGTATTTGAGTAGCCGGCATCCCAGATAGGCTCGAGCTAAAGTTTCTTAAACATTGGGTCACACTGATTCTGTAGGAAAGTCATGAAACAGAAGCCTGACGTATCCGCAAGCGCGTGGCCACCTTGTTGCAGAAATATTTAAAAAGAACGCTCAAGAAAAATATGTTCAACGAAATTTCGCAGGAGCCGTTATGGCGGCCAGACATCCCTCCGGAATGCGGACGTGCTGTCTGGCCAGGTGCCTAGAAAAATCGTCAATTCATTGCCAGTAAAGCAAGTAGTTGACCGTCTTACGGATAACTCTGATGCATAAGCGCACTCGTTTCCATCTGCCGAGGGGAAGCGACAGTCTCAAGGTGTGCTTCTTTTTATTATGTTTCCTTTAGTTGTGCGTCATGGCATACGTCATGGCGCGATTTTCGAAATCTTCAAGGTTGATACGCAACGTGGTCGCGAAAAATGGAAACTCAATGAAATGTCCCACATTACTGGGCATGCATGGACCGACGGCACTGAGGTGACGACGACCGAGCGGTACGAGGGTCATCTACAGGAACGTCAGAGGCTGGAGACATACAACAAGGCGAGTAGCGGCAAGGATCGGCATATCGTTGAGGAGAGGGAGTAAAGCATCTCGAATACCGGGACGTCGACGAGGCGCGGCAGTGACGAGCTACATGGCCAATTCGGTGGCAGCGTAAACAGATCGGCTTGTCTTTGATTTATTACTCAGCAGGTTTTACAGAATGCCAACGGGGAACGCCAACCTCCATCAGAATCTTAGGCGAACGATGGATTGAGCACTACAGACAATTTACAAAGTACATTTACAAAAAGAACTGCAACGCTGGCCAGTTCATCCGACAGCTCCAGACTCAGGAGCAGTTCTTCGTCGGGGCGCCCGCGCCCATCGTCCAAAAGAAAGGCGCAATATATATGTAGCAATATGACTGAAGGATTGGAAAGTAAGTTTTTCTTAAGAGGAGGATTGTAGTAATAACTATAATTAAATGAGGTGGGACGTGCCATTTTCTTACACGAAGAAATTGATGGAAGGCATAATGCTGTTTCCATTGGTATGAGCGCAAGTCTCAGTAATTGTGTATCTAGCATTACACACAGAAGCCGATGCCTTCTCAGCCTCCAAAGATTATCCTCACATAGAACCTATTAAAGCTGCACGATGGTGGATGAGAAACGTGGCGAAGTGCGTTTGCTTACCTAGACTAGCTTGAACGTTTTGCCAGTAATAATTCAATTTACTTCAATAATTTTCACGATAATGTCAAATACGGTGCAATCTTTGTGGCGGAGTACTGTGAATTTCGGTTTTTTGCACAAGAGTGACGTGAAAATGAGCAGATTTCCATGTCTTTGGCCAACGGGAGCTGCGAAATACCTTGTTTTTCTGGGTATTTTCGGAACTGGTATGATTAAACAGTTTTCGACATAGGCTATAAGTTTGTTCCTTATGTGGCTAATCAGTGCTTATCCACTTGGCTTTTTATTGTTGTTTGTTCAATCATGTTCGAGCAAATGGGCCACTTATGGGCCTACTATTCCAATCAACAAAAGAACACTCCAGCCATTGAAGAATGTATGATATAAATAAAACAATGAACCAAAAAGGAAAGTGAAGAAGGTTGCATAAAGGAAAACTTCACTCAACTACGAGTTGGCCTCCTAATCAATATAGAGCACGTTGTATCCTCGACATGCGAGCGTCCAGCCACAGTGAGCATTAGAAAAGCTGTCTCGATGTGTAATGTAAGAGCACAAAAAATAAAACACAGTGAAGAATTAAACACCGACAAATAGTGCAAGTTCACATAAACGTGCACGAATTCATGCACTTGGCTTTACTGTCCACTCTCCAGCGAGCTAGATAAGGGCAACTGAAGAATAACTGTTACAAGTGTGACAGGCAGTTCTGTGTTGGCAAGTATTAGATGACTTTTTAAAAATGGGTTTTTCTACAGTTTATTTTCGAAATTGGTGTGTCACTCTAACATATTTCATAATGTCTTGGTGCGTTTTCTTGGTATGTTTTGAACTTGTGCTGAGCTATCGCCTTATTCATTCCGAATGGCATTTAAAAACAAAATGCAGCTACACAAAATGTAAAAATATACCCATCGCTAGCGTAATTTCAAGTAATAACTTACAGTGGATGACCGAGGCATCAATTTCACTCAGGCTGCACATTTCGCTTTACAGTAAAGGTGCTCACTCGGTGAAGGCAGCGAGGTTTCTAAATATGGTAACGCGTTGCAGCGGCCTGTCAGTGTACTCCAAGCGGGTAGTGTTGGCGAGTTCGAGTGAGTCATGAGCCGTGCGAGCCCTGCGCTCGAGGAGCGATGACGTCCGCAAGAGCACGCCTCATTGAAAAAAAAAAGAAGAGTAACGAACGGAGAAGTAGACATCAACTGGCCGCAACGAGCGTGTCTCCTGAAAGCGATAACCTTGCTCCCGCCCAAGCAAAGAAACAAACAAGACAGGCAGGCAAGAGAAAAATGAGAAAAGCGGCAGAAGACCCGTGAATGAGCCAACAACCAGTGGTGACAAAAGCGGCATTGCGTGAGCGCGTCCAGCCAGCGTGGGCTCTATATACGCGCACTCGGTGCAGGCTTCGCCAGGCTTGCAGCCAACACAAGGTCGCACGCCCTTCACGACAGACACTGAGGATGGGCCACTGGACAAGGAAAACTAGCCAATAAAAACCGTCGTTTTTGCCCCACATACGCGTCGGAGCGTCTCCACAGAAAGCAATTTGCTGCGGCTTACTGCGTGCACCTGCGTGTCGTCAAAGTGACGCGTATGGACTTTCGTAGAAGAGTGGCGATTCCTTTTGCTTTCACCCACATGGTATATACCATGGTTGCCATCACGCTTTTATTAGATTGAGGAGCCCGTTGAAGAGCCCGAGGTGGTCAAAAATAATCCGGAGTTCTCCGCCACGGCGTGCCTCATAATCAGAAAGTGGTTTTGGCTCGTAAAACCCCACAATTTATCTTTTTGGGGGGTTTGCGAAATAAATTCACTCTTGAGGGGCTTCAGTGTATCGACGTCTGCAAGCAACTTGTCTCTTGACAATAGTTAGAGACAGATATACGCGGGGCTTCAGCGCTTTACATTGAATTAAAAAAAAATCGCCGACGATTACGATACCTCCTAACGTGAAATTTGAGCGCAGCTGTATAGGTGCTTTCATTTCGCGATATATTGAGGTAAAGAAAGGCGCCTGTACAGGCTTGGCCACTGCTAGCGGAAACGCGGCAGTCGGGGCATCGTTCTGCGGAGAGCCCCCCCACCGGCGCCGCATGAACACTTGTAGCGCAGGCGCAATAAAAGCGATTGGCGAAAAGCCCGGCGAGTCATCTGCTATGGTTAGTCATCTGCCAAGGTTTCATGAGGCGCCGGTGGTGGAGCTCCGCGTAGCGATGTTACGAGCTCCCGTATTCCCGATAGGAGTGGGCGCGCCTGTACTAGCATAGTAGGCAGTCGTCCAATATCTGATCTGCGCGCCAATCGGTCGACTTTTGCACATGACACGTCGAAGGTTCTAGAGCAATCACTGGTGCCACCTAGCTGCCAAAAAATACCACACAATTCGCGTTGCGCATACAGTCAGATTACAAAACTATCGCAAAATATGACAATCGAAACAAGTGCAAACGAGAGAAAACCAAGCAAACCAAACAAGCGCGAGCGAGAGCTGACGCGAGCGGACGATAGTACAAAACAAGCTGTCCGGCTGAGACCAGATACGAGTATGCATCGAGCGGTCGGGTGTGTCCGCATGAAACCAGTTTCCCGCACGTAGGTCACTGCAGGGGCCTCTCTAATTGGCCTCCGCCATCGGCGGCTCGCGTATTTCATCTGCCAGTCCACGTTTGTTTTCATCTTTCTCTGTCGTGCTCGTTCGCTCGGTTACCCCACCGCAGCCGCCGCTCGGCGCAGCAACGCGACATTAAAGGGAAGCTGAAGAGTCTGTTGAATTCAATAAGACGCTCGTATACGGATGCGGGAACCTTATAAACCATGAAGGGAAAATTTTGGGGGCGATTTTTCACTTAGGAGCGACGCAATCGTCAGTTAAAATTGCGCTGTAGCTCCGCCCCCCGTCGAGCGCCGCGCGCTGCTGCTGACGCTGACGATGCGAGCGGAGACCGGAAACCGCGGCTTAGTGACGTTAACACTGGTGTTCCGCTCCTTCGCAGTCTCTGCGACCGTGCCTGACCGGGCTTATTTCTGCGTGCGTGCCGTCCTAATCTTCTTCGCTCGACCCTACATTCCTTTATTTGTATGTATATAGGAGTGGTAGTTGACGTGCGCAGCATCAATTGAACTTGTAGGCCGATCATACCGGCGTTCTCTGCAGCCTACGCTTGCGCGAACACCAGCGGCCGCGACGATCTTCCGTTGTTTCATTAGTTCCTGCAAGACTTAGCTTTCAGCTAAGTGGGAGGCTGCTGTGAAGCGAAACAACTTCAAGCGCTCAAGAACAAGTGTTGTGTACTAACCACTTCCGTGACGATTACTACCGGAGTTTATCAATAATGCGTGCTTTGGTTTCTCCTAAAAAAAGGTGTTAGCACGCTGAACGGAAGATGCATGTTTATCGCCCACCCTTGACGCAGGTTTCATCGCCAAGCGCCGCGAATTTTCTATTCGCACGTGTGTTGTGAAACAGCCTGCATGCAGCTACCATAACGCAGTGCAAGCGTAAAGTTTGCCTGTGTTGGAAAGCCTGCTCACGCCAAGACGCTGCACTCCCCCTTCTCTCGCACACATAAGAAACCGACCATCTCACGTAGCCGACGGAATTCAGCGGTTACGAATAGCGTGCGGATGGCGCACTGATGAAGGTTCTATACTACACGTGCTACAACAGCCGGTAAACTTTTCCCGCGTTTAAACCATCTGTGTAGATTGCCGACAGCTTTGGGGCAGCGCACAAATGCTGAAGATCGCATCACCGCTTACGTTCTACGAGGAGGCATGCAGGAACATAACACTACAGTTGTTTGCCTGGAAACGTACTCACTGGAACGCTGAATGCTGCTTAGCAAAAAACATACTCGCCAAAGAACATTTCCAACACAAGGAGATACTAACACTTCGCCTTCGTTGGCGTGGAAAGCAGTGCTTGCACCAGCATTTTTTGCGTCTTGGAGAGGCCGGCTCTTCGCAATCGGCTCGTACATGTAGTATGTACATGTACGTACGTGTAGTATGTACAAGTATAAACACCTTACAAGTGATCTTGCACGCGACAGCGACAGCGCTGCAAGCGAGGCGATGGCTGTTGCGTTCACTCGTCGTCTGCAGTGCGACCATTGTTGACGTCACAAGGCGCCCGACCAATCACAGGCGGAAACGCGGCGCGCGAGCTGGGCGTGTCTGCTGCTGCACTTTTCGTCGAAATAAAATATGTTTGCGCTTTCTTTCACTCAATTTCGTTGCGATATTCGAATTCAGAGGGTTTAAAACCACGGCGTACTGCTCTTCACTCATTTTTTTTCTGGAAAACCTTTCAGCTTCCCTTTAAGAGCTGCCCTATAAAATATTCGGCAGTGACACGACTGCTTACGTGTGAGATTGCGAAAGCATTATATCCCCTTGGGTGTAATGTTTTCGATTGATATTTTCGACATGCATTAAAATTCTTTTTTCTGACTCGTTGTGTGTGTGCGTGTGTGTGTGCGTGCGTGCGTGTGTGTGTATGTATGTGTGTGTGTGTGTGCGTGTGTGTGTGTGTGTGTGTGTGTGTGTGTGTTAAGAGCTGCCCTCTAAAATATTCGGCAGTGACACGACTGCTTACGTGTGAGATTGCGAAAGCATTATATCCCCTTTGGTGTAATGTTTTCGATTGACATTTTCGACATGCATTAAAGTTCTTACCGGCATCACGGCACACTCGTATGGATTCGCGATGCCGTGATGCTGGCAAAGCTGATGAAGGTCGTCGTATATTGTGCCCTCAAGTGCAGTGTGTATGGTGTCGTGCCGCGCACTGAGTTGTGCACGCCGGGCCACCGCTTCGTCAGTGGTTGGAGGTGGGGTGGCGTACATATGTATATTAAATGTGTATAAAAATTTGGAGAACGCTAGGGCTTCGCATTTAAGAGTGGAACGCGATAGCATTCAAATATTCCTCACGTATTCTCCCGCTTCGCGGCAACTAGAGCGCATGTAATCGTAATCTTTACCGAGAAACGCTGGCGGCGAACGCTATGCACGAAAGCGGTATTTCCAGCAGAAACGCGGCCTCTTGCGTGGGTTCCAATGCGGGGGAGGCGAGCGCCATCTGGAAGAGTTGCAAGGAACTGGGCGCACCGTTGAGTGGCCTCCAAGGTATTCGCGCGCCGGCGTGCGCAAATGGCGGACGCCATGGCCTGTGTATGCATGGTAGAAACCTGGAAAATGGTTTCTTTAAGTTTTCGCGTAAAATAATTATATTTTCTCGTATACTCAAATTACAATCCAACGCTATCATGTCTGTAGGTTGTGTGGAAGTGGTACTTTACTATTTTCTACGTATCTTAGCTTGATAAACTCAATTAGTTCAGTGACTTCCTTGCTCCACATGGAGGGCCTGGTTATGAGTGGTTGGAAAATCGTTTAGCTGAAGCGACGTCCGACGCCGGACACAGACGCCGGATTTTCTGCGACACGAGGCAGTCAACGCTGCCGCGTTAAAATAAAACGTATAAGGTGCGCTTGGGAGGTAGCGCGCTCATTTTATACACTAAAGGACATCGCGCCACTTCCTCCCCACTGCCTACGCCGTGACCTGACCAATGACCCAGGCAATACACCGCACCTATACTCAGCCAGATGGCTGCGGCGTGACATGTGCAATGACGCACGCACTAGGCATACCTTTAGTTAGCCAGAACCAGGCAGCGGCCGTGCCGTCGGAGAAATGTGCTCATCTTGCATCCCGGAAACCCGGGTTTGATTCCCGACAAAACCGAATTGTGTACGAAAGTTTCTTTCAAAGCCATTAATTTACTTTGTTTACAGCAACCTCCTTGAGAAATTTGACGTGAATCCCAACATTTATGCGCCGTCGGCCATTTTTGCTACCATCGCTCGGTCATGCCACCGCTGCCAGATTTTCGCCTAACGGGGCATATCATGCTTTCACATTAGAAATAAAACAAAAATTGTATGCCAATTTTTTGGAGGGGGGTAATTCGTTCTTGCCTGAAAAAAGTCAGTGACGGCAAATTTACCAGAAAGCTAAGACGACTATCCCGTGCAGCCTTTGAGCTCACATACGCTTTGATGCAAGCCTGGTGAGGTCAAGGTGACGCTTCAACCTGCCGCCCCAAAAATCCTAACTTGAGTTTTAGTTTGTCTTTCGCTACGACGAAAACTAGAAGAAGGAAGGGGGCGTGAACAGAGGGGCCCTCAGAACCCGAACTAAGGGCCTTCAAGTCTTCATGCTACGACCACGGCGGTGAATAAACTACGGTCTTACCTAGATTGTATCTTATATTATTCGTTGAATATATCTACACGCATTCAGTTACCAATTAAGTTTATTTTTTTTTCTGCTCGGAAGTCAAAGACACTCTTAATTCACTTTAATCACATCGTCGTGTGATATTACGACGATGCTATTAGACTTCTTGAAAATGTCTTTCTATTCTGTGTCGAAAAAGTAATACAAAGTGTAATACAAATGCGATTACAATTATTTACAATGGAAGTGCAGTCGTCGAGAAGTGCCAGACGACTGGACGACGACGAAGTGGCATCGAAAACATGAAAGCACATGCACCGCGGCGCCTGCATCGTCCACAACAAGGACGATCCTTCGCTGGACGGGTACTCGTGATGCAGCAAAATAATAAATTAAAAGGAAACCAACGAATGAGCAAGCGCCCCAAAAGAGCGAGCGAATGGGAAAATAACGTGTGGCTGAAGAATCCTACAGAAGGGTTTTGTGCCATTGTACGAACATTACGTGGCGACCACGAGGCGAGGGTTGCTGCCTTACAACCTGCACCACGTGGCTACCACGAGGCGACGAAGGCACCCACTTCTCCGCGACGAATCGGGAATTCGACACGGGAAGCGACTTCAAGAGGCGCCAAGCCATCTCCGAGGCGCCCAGTCATCACCGCGACGAATCGGGAATTCGACGCGGACGAGTTCATCACCCTGCCCCGCCCGGTTCCTGCCGACGAGGGATCGCCGAAGGGATTTAAGGGCGAACCGGCCCAGTGTGAAGAGAGAGAGTCGCTTGCAGCCGTCCAGTCGGTCTGATGCGCTCCTACTTTACCTGTACGCTATCATCCACTATCTGTAAATATTGTATAAAGCTTTTCGTTTCTTCTTCGTCTACGGAACGAGTCCGTCTTTCGTCCTCCTCCCCGAAGTCACAACAAGGGGAAGAAACCACGTCATCAAGACAGACGGAGCTAAGAAACGGAGCAAGGAAGACGTGTTGGCTTGAGTTGGACCTCAACGTTCGGGAGGCCAGCTAACGACACAGCTCCCGCTCTCGTCAACCAGCCGACAAACCGGAGTCGGCGAGATCGCACCTGCCATTTCCGCTTGTGCTGTTCATCGAGCCGCGCAACACCAGCCAAACTGTGAGTTCGCTCTGGTAGTCGCTCTTTACGCTTTGCAGGGACGCTTGGTCTCGCTTGCCCCCATAAACGGTGCCCTTCTACTTGAATTTTGTATGTTTGAATAAATGTTTGTGTGCGGTGATTCTTGTCGTTCCTTCCTTGCTGCGCTCGGAGGTGTCTCTAACTGTCACAATTAAGTAGGGTTGTGCGAATATTCGAAATTTCGAATACGAATCGAGTATTTTCCTTATTCGAAGCGAATTCGATTCGAGAAATGCATATTCGTAAATTCCCGAATATTCGAGAACGGCCGAATAATGGTCGAAATGGCGAATATTCGGACAGACTGTGAATAATTTAGCAATTAACGAATTATATGCTTGCTCCACATTCTAAGGAGGAGGAAAGAACGTTATTGGCTCCTGAGGAACCCCTTCCCACCCACTCTTAGTTTAGTGGTCGGCAGGGGTCACGGGCCGCACCCACGTTGGGACGGGAAGCCCGTGAGCCTCCGCCCTTTGGTGAGCCCTCTGGACGGCCCGGAGCTGGGTCTGGTGGTCGCCGCTTTGTAGGGCGTCCATCCAGTCTTCTTCTTTGCTGAACATGGTGCCCCTTAACGCGGAGCATTGCTAAAGCATGTGCGATTGCGAGCAGTACGATTCGCCGCAATCCGGACATTGCGGCTCTACGTCCGGTAAATAAAGGCTCATTCTGCCTCTCGAGGGGAACGACCTTGTTTGCAGCATTCTGAATATAGATGACTGTGGTCTAGTAAGTTTAGCGTGGGGGAGCGGGAAGGTCCTCCTCGACAGCTGATAGTGTGTTGTTATTTCGTTGAAGCTGAGCAGCGGGTCTCGGTGCTCCCCTCCCTCCCCGCCACTTCGCTCGCCACGATCGCCGTGAGTAAGAACATGTTTATTCACTGAGAGCTTCACATGATGCGCTCATTATCTGTATTCTCTGCATCAAGACGGCAAGTTGGGCCAGTTGGTTGGGACTCATAGTAAGGTTCGTTACAGCGCAACACAAACCAAGGACAAAAGAAGGTACAAAACGACGACACAGCGTTACAGCACTGTGATCTTAAATGCTGTAACGAACCTTACTATGAATGTGTACGCTCTGTTCCAGTCTATCTCCATCAGGCCCTTGAGACATAATCAGTTTCGATTTTTTTTACCGAGCTTTATTACAGGGCTCTTTCATAACAATATATGATTTACTTTCGGGCTCTGTAAGTATGCGCAATAAAATATGCACCTAGAAAATGTTACCTGGACAAATGTCACAGTGCATAGAGAGCCCTTACTTTCTGAACATGTTGAGCAGTCAATTTTCCTTCGCAATAATCTGTAACAAGCGCTTACCTGATAGAGCATTACCTTACATTACCTGAGCGCGTTACCAATAATGAGTGCCTCTTTAACCTGAAGCAGCCTCGTAAAATGCAATATTATTTTTAAAGGGGTTATAAAGCTATTGTTACCTCCGTTTAGCAATTTTTTAATACTACACATATATTCAATATTCGATTCGATATTCGAAGACAGTTTTTCGGCTTATTCGTATTCGATTCGTATTCGAAAATTTCGATATTCGCACACCCCTACAATTAAGCCTTCTTCCCGAACCACGTCATAACAATGGCGCCCGCGACAGAGACTTTCTCTCTGGTTTATTTAAAAGGTCGGGACAGCGCATTCAGCCATCGTAGCTGATGGCTAGGCGGGAAGTGGAAATAGTTAAGCTCATTGAGGTCTGTGGGAAACTTGGCTTGAAAGGGCCGCAGCTTAAAGCATGGACGGAAGAAAAATTGGAGGACGCTTAAGCTTCGCCTTCAAGAGTGGAACACAATCGTGTTATCGCACCCCGTTCGCACCGGCCACTCATTCACTCGGCATGCGCTTGAGTCACACAAAGACGAAACGTACGTATGAGTAAGCGGAACGAACCAAAGAACTCGGTGTCTCGGAGGGAGAAACGATCGACGCGAGCCAAACGTCGTGATCGGCACAGGACAGCCGGGCCACGACGCGCCATGAAGGCGGACGTAATCATGGGGCTGACGCCTCGATGGGATTGTCCTCTATCTCGCTTGGGAGCCCCACGCAGGCGCATGACTCCTCGCCAGCAGCACGGCACACATCGCAGGGTACGCTTGCCCACCAGACGCACTACGGCGCAGCGATCACGTCAGAGGCATCCCGCATCGGACGCTGCACCTAGGAATCGCGCTGTGAGCGGAAAGAAGAGCTGCGTCGCCTAAACACGAGGGTTCGAGTGACGCACGCTTGCAGTTGGAAGGGGAGAGACAGATAAAACTTATTAAATGCAAGGGTATTGGGGCATCTTCGCACCGGTCCCCGCACGGCCCCAATGCGCTCAAACGAGACGAAGGTTAGAAGCGGGCGAGTTGAGCGCCACCTTCCGGGGCAGCGCCGTACATTGTGAGGAGGGGGTCTTCTGTGCTTGCCGCAAGATGGCTTTGCGTGTGCGCCAAGCACAGAACAAATGTAGCGGAAACGTACTTTGCTACTCGTTTAACTGCGACTTATGTAATTTACGTGCTCATAATTACCGATATACACCACAGTATATCTTTCTACGGCACGTTTCTAAGGCAACACTGCATTCACTAGAGGCGCTTTTGTCACGCTTCGAACCATCGAACTCTGGCTGACTGTAATAAATATCATGAAAGGAAGAACGAAAAAGAACTCATGGCTGCGTGGTAGCGTCTCCGTCTCACACTCCGGAGGCCCTGGTTCGATTCCCACCCAGCCTATCTCACAAGTTGTTTTTTATTTATGTTTTTATTTATGAATTGCCTTCCAAGATTTTTCACTCACAGCCGACGCCGACAACACCGGCTTTTCTGCGACACGAGCTCCTTAGCGCTGTCGCGTTAAAAGCAAGGAAAGCACGCGTAGAGAGCGCACTAGCGCGTGAAGCCAAGAGCCTTATGAACCACTGGCACGCGTCGGAAAGCTTCGGCATGGGCTGAAGCGTCAAAAGCCTCGGTCGGGAACACAGCGAGGCGTGACGACGCGCAGCGATTATGTCTACTGCCGATGCTAGAAGTTTGCCGACGTGAGGCGAAGCTTCGCCAGCGTGCACCAATGACAGGCTGCGACGCGTCGCAGGCATGAACCAATCGGAGGCGGTGAAGCCTCCGGCTTCTATGCCTACAATGGCCGCCCATGCGAAGGCGCGGGGACCAACGATCATCCGAGTTCTTTGGACGCCCGGCGCCCACGATAGTGTTCCTGAAAGACAGTGTAAAAGGCTTCGAACGACGCCGACTAATCCATCCTGCCCACTAGGTTTCGCCGGGCTCAGTGCGATCGTCTGCTAAAACAGCCAACCGAATGACGATTGCCGCAATGTCTGTGCTTGCTTTATGTGTATTTCGTTGTGCTCAAAACAAACGGAAACATGTATCCGAGCTCCTAAGTCTGGATAATCAGCACTCGCCTATCGCCGATGTTGTTTACGTTACGCGAAGACCTAGCGCTTCCATCGAGTTCGTAACTGGCGAGTGAACGAACTCAGCTGAGAAACTGTGTTGAAGGAAATGAAGTTGCAGTTACGGTTGGTGCTGCAGTGATTTAAAATATGGCACTCCGGACTTCGTGTGATTGTGTGATGTGGTGAATGAACCGTGTGGAACTTGGGTTGGTCAACCGCGGATTGTTTCGTTTGGTGTCAGGTGACTCAAGTTTGACGGGCAAGCTCTGCGCTGTTTCCAGTGGCAAAGACAACTTTCGAGAGCGAAAGACACTAGTAGCCGAGCTATGGTAAGTACTTACATAATCAGCCATGCCGCCCGTTTCAGCTGACACTGCGTTCTTCCATTCGGCATGTGAATACAGTTCAGTATAAGTTCAATGTACTCCTTTACTCACCTCATTCAAGTGCATTCGTCTTTTGGGCTAGTTGGGGATAAATCGCTCGTGTAGCACTCAAGAACACTGACGCATACGTGACAGCGCAATCATGTTTGAGTCAGTGTGTCCTTGTACTTGAGCACTGCAAAAAGAAATTATCTGTTTGCAACGTGTGCCCCGTGTGCAGTGCATAGCAGGACTTGCATAATGCAAGACCTATGCATGTAGCAGCGTATACCACGGTTGCTTCGATGCCTGCTTCAGAAGCAGCAAGTACTGAGTCAATGAAACTGTAATTTATCTTTTAACTCACTTTTTGTTTATGGAAAGTGTAGCTGGTGTGAGTGCATTGTGGGGAAGGTCAAAAGGTGTCATCAGTGTTTTGTGCAGTCAGTATGCTTAAACTGCTGGAATCCCTTCAGCCTCTACCAAAATGTTGCTGCGATACTATAAATTGTAGTCAGGACAAAGATCTACTCAAAACCAAGATACGAATGCATCTGCGCAGAATGTGTTTGATTAACAAGTTAACGTTTCCACAACAACAATATGCCGATGCACAGCATATGTGCTTGAAATAAATACTTTCCGTAAAGGTGAACGACTGGGCCTACAATAACAAACTTTGTAGTAGCACTACAAAAAGTGCTGCCATGCGTATCAGCCACAACAAAACTGCTGTACGTCCAACCTGCTTCCTTGGAGGCACCTCTAGAAAGACTGTTCGGGCCCTTCCCATTCTGGGTGTAACATTCAGCTCTTCTCTCAGCGTTTCCGCATATGTCGCACCAGCACTGTATCGAAGCATCGGCCCATTCTTGGGTGTGTGTACAGTGTCTCCCTTCCCTGATGACCTAAGGTTTTCCAAGCACTCTAGACTTCTATCATTCTGTTATGATTTGAGCATTGCTCATCAGTACAGTTCCCGTACCAAAGTAGCGACGCTGACAAACTTCAGCTTGTTCAGCGCCGCACAACACACACCCTCTACTCCCGTCTTTTCGTTTGTCGCAAGCTCATGCCAACCTACGAGGATTGCCTCAAACCCCTCAACTAGCACACCCTTCAAGACCAACGCAACATTGCACAGTACTGCAGGGTGCTTGACGGCTCTCTGGACAGCACAAATCTTTCTTCTTCAGTTCGTCTGAACAAGTGGTCAGCACAGCCTCAGCCCTCATCACGCCTCTATCGTCCGACACCACAACTCCATGGTTATATCTGGCATACAGAGCTTTCTCCCCACCCCCCTGGCCATTTGGATTCTCCTTCCTTGGGACATGACTTGATTGGCGCTCCTGTGTGTTGTGCACCCGTCGAATGTGTGGGTGTGTGCAGTGCTGTGTTATTGAGCAAGTGTGTGTGTGTGCGTGCGTGTGTGTGCACGTGGAGGGGAAGGAGGTGTCTTCGGTATCCTGCAAATTCCTGCTAGTAGTAGTAGATGTTCTCATATTGTGTGTTGCTGTAGTGAGTTTTTGCATGGAGTCGAAATTTTGTAAACTTGACAAAACTCGCTAAACAATTGAAAAATCTTAATATTTTCTGCAGCTGTACACTTTCTATGATTCTCAAGATGTAAGAGATGTGGTGAAAGCAACTTTTCAAACTTATTAGAAGTGAGACGTACTAAATTTTGTTTTGAGGTTAGCACTCGTGCCTGTCGCTTTGTGTGTTTCAGTGTCCTCGTAAAATTCTGCGCTAAAAATGTCGGAGTTGTGGATTACTAACTAGCCCGAACGTTTTGCCAAGTTGCAATTCTTTCTCACCAGCTACAATTCGTGAATTGCATGTATTAATAACTCCAATATGCAAACACGCTTTTTGATATATCCTGCAACTGTTGTTGTCCGCCGATTTGAGTAATCCGGCTCAATCTCCAGTATTCGTCTATCTGCCACCGGCATATATATATATATATATATATATATATATATATATATATATATATATATATATATATATATATATATATATATATATATATATATATATATATTCAATATCATATACAAACAACAGACAATGAAGTCGAGGGTACGTATACGGGAAATTAGCTGTGGTTGAAATTTAAATGCAGACAACCAAGATGAAAAAGGCAATGAAAGTAGACGAAAAGATAACTTGCCCCTGTTGGAAACCGAACCCCCAACCTCCGCATTATGCGTGGATTGCACTACCAAGTGTGCTACAACGACGGCTATCAATCCGTCCACTAACTTGGGTATTATTGTTTACGAGATGTAGCCCTGGCAGCGTTACCAGCGCCATTCAGAGCCATGGTGGGCGTATTTGGAACATCCTTTTTTTTTGCCGGATAGCGTCACATGACAAGTGAACATAGGAGAGCAGATACGTATGGTATGGCATGAACAATTTCATTCAGTTGCTTCAGGCCGCTCTAGATTCCTATCCCGAAGCGGGCCCTTCCCACGTCGGTACCGAAAGGCCTAGCCTCTCTTGGCTAAAATAACCTCGTAGCCTGCCTAAGTACATCAAGCGTACCTATTCGAGACCGTCACTGCGAATGAGCGAAAGAAGAATGGAAACCGAGGGGTTTCATATTTGTTATTCGGGACCATATAAAGACAACAGACAGTGAGGGTAAGGAAGCATGGGGTCAACACACATCTGCAACTACATGTACGGAAGTTACTGCCTATCTTCTTACGACTTCTTTCAACTTCAGCATTATTACTTCCAGGGAAGAACAATAATATGCAAATGCAGGAGCCGAAAGGGGAACACTACTGCAACTGAGAAACTAAAGGTGTTTTCCAGTACCTTGGATGCGATCACAGTAAAAACAGCTAGGTCAGTCTAGGGGTCACGTTATTCTCTGCCATAAATTGTTTGGTGAGCTCCCAAGAAACAATCCGACGCGTAGGAGAAAGAACATATATTCTATTTGGACGTATACGTACTGCCGGGCACAGTGTTTTGGACCACATGTTCCGCGACTGCTGCCTCGCATAGCCTTTTGCATGGCTGTACTCTGCTCTCACTTCGTTCTCCTGCGCTCTTCGTTCGTAGTTTATGGTTGGATCAATTCCAGCTCGCTCTTTGTTCTGGCCTTCGACAGTTCTTGTTTAGTTTTTTCCGCCTCATCTTCCCTCTCCGTCGTTGAACACGAATTTCCATTCTGCGTCGCAGTGAATGCGTTTGTTGCGTTTGTCGGAGGCTTTCTCTCCGACGTTGTTTACGCACCCACGGCTACCGCCGTCTTATTTGCCTCGCGGCAGTGTATCGGCCACTGCTGCGTCGCATAGAGCACTTCTCGACCACAAACCGGGACGAATGCGCGAGTTCGTCCATTGCCTTCTGTCCGACTGCTGTGATTCATCCCTCCGTTAACTTATTTTATTCCTTTAAGGCGAAAGCTACCGATGTCCAATGTGTGAATAGGGATGCTATAGCGACGTCCGTGAGTGCGGGTGACCTCTGTCAATATTCTGAAGTCTTTTACCAGCTTGTCGTCATGCACAACGGCTCTTCTGCAGAGTCGTCTTCCACTACGCACGCCAAATCATCCTGTGCCCACTTTCTTTCTTTCTTTCTTTCTTTCTTTCTTTCTTTCTTTCTTTCTTTCTTTCTTTCTTTCTTTCTTTCTTTCTTTCTTTCTTTCTTTCTTTCTTTCTTGAGTGTGTTAGAACGTTTGTAGAAAAGATGATTGTGAACATTGAACCTATGAACAAGCACAAAACTCGGTACGGAGACGCACTAACGTAGTGCAGTGCCTCTTCAACCATTGATTTTCGCCCGACGTGCACTGCATATTGTACACAGTTTCTGAGAGGGACATAACAGACTGCATTCAATGTCGCCAAGAAAATGGAAAGAAAATTGACAAAACGGAATATTCGTCAGCTTACTTTGCATCTGCTGGCTATTTCTTTTTGTTTTATTTCTTGAGCTGGCAACGTGATATCGCCGATCATTATTTGGTGAAGTCTATGATTAGGATTATATACTGAACGAAGTTTTGTATCCAAGTATTTCCCATCTATTGGTGCTTCTGGTGTTCTGCTATATTCCCCGTGCAGACATTGTCTGTACATTCTCCCACTAACCCTCTGCTTTAATGCAGTAATAAGAACAAACAAATAAATAAATTCCTTAAAACATGATGGTAGTAAACGTAATAAGGCCGTCTATAAGTCTTAAGCAGCGAGTTGAAGATCAAGCTGAATCTGATGAAGAGCTAGTGTTACGTACACGCGTGAGTAAAAGTATACAGACCACCAGCTCACAGAGCAAACTTAATTTCTTCGTCATTAAGATGCATAAACTGAAATTGACGAGTGTACTGGAAATTTCGGAATGCCAAGTTTGAACTGGATTCTTTAATATCAAGTTACATTCCCAGGCAGAACAGAAAATCAGATTTATTGCGCAATCTCTGGTCCGTATACTTTTGCTCACGGCTGTAACTCCTGATAACAGATGTAATTTAACCCGGAAGAAGTATACACACTGCATGACTATTTTAAGTCAATGCGTCAAGACATAGCATCGACGCAAATACTTATACTATTCACTGCAACAGTGCCTGGAGTTCTGAAGAGTGTAAACACTGCAGGGTAGGTGCAAATGAGGGGAAGCCTTTACGGAGCAGTTCGCAATCGGCGACGGGGCTTTCCCGGAGCGTCTGTCCTTATTCCTCCACTGAAGCTCTGGATCTTGTATATGTAGCGTACATGTTATAAATTTAAGTGGAGCTCCACTGAACTGTAAATGTCAGAAATGCCTAGAATTATACGGTGGTCGGCGTGCTGCGGAACGTGTTATGCGTGGTAATGTTGCACGTGAGAGATTTCCTGATGTAGTATGCGCTGTTTTTTTATATGTGAGAGGAGTATACAAGCAGAGAGACGCACATATTTACGTTGCCGAACATATACATTCCGCAACACGCCGCCCACCATGTAATGCTACGCATATCTTCGACAGTTCGCGTTCAGGGAGGATCCGCCTATTTTTCGCGTGATGTTCGGCGTGGCCTAACCAACGTGTTAATGCCGTCATAGGCAATGGAGCGGGGACGGTTGGGCGTGCATGCGTGATTAATGCACGAGTGGCGTATCTTCTCATTTTAGGTCCCCTTTAGTCATCTTCAATCCTCACTGGTAGACTGTTAATGGGGCGTACCATATTGCTTGCTGTTCTGCTTTTGTATAGGCTTAAGTATTAGTGGTCTTGGTTTATCGCCTGCTTTCTACGTACAGCTTGTGGGTAACGGCGAAAGCGGATGGGCTCGTGGAACGTTTTGCGGCGGCGTACCTATCGCAGACAAAGGGTCGTTTGTCACTGCCCGTACAAAAAAAAATATTGAGAAGGCATTGAAATATTGTTGGTCAATGTTGAGTTTTTTATTAAGGAATTATTGAGAGTATGTTGGAGAATTGTTGGGTTGAGTGTTGAGCACTCTTGAATATTGGCCACTGAAATCGAATTGAAACACCATTGGGTACCTCAATGTTGAATATATGTTAAGTTACGATTGAAAGTCCATTGTGCTTAAACAACCCGTTGTGTTTGTTTTGTTGAATCGTTGTTGAGTTACCATTGATTCTGCGTTGACCTAACGTTGTGGTAGTTCTGTTGCCCTGTTGTTGAGTTATTCTTGCCACAGCATTGAAAAGCATATTGTGACACAGTTGAGATGCCATTGAGATTTCAGAAGTCGCCATTGAAATACGATTGACGTTTCGTTGGGCTAGTGTATTTTTATTCATATATTGAATTTGCTTCGCTGTTCACACTTCCACGCCCCTGTGCCTGCTCGTAACTTTCCCAAACACAAACAAAATCAAAGGAGAGACTGATCAACTTGAAGTACCTTTATTTACACTAAAGATGCGTGCACGTGAAACATTATTACAGTACATAAGGCACCATTACATCAAACCTGGAGACATAGGCTAGTACCTACAGCACTCTAACAGTGTAAATACATCTGAAAAAACCTATACATATGAATCCAATCAAAACGAACATTGTGCTCTTCACTTTCGACTTTTTACTTCGAAGGAAACTTCGAAGTAAAACATCTTTTACATCTTTACTTCGAAGGAAACGAAGTAAAGATGTTTGGAGTTCAGAATGAGCATCAGGTACGCTAGAACAAGAGCATGTCGCTACGCCTAGGTAGGCATAGTATTTAGCTGACAGGTGCTTTGTAGCGGGTAGAACCCCTGCCGCGGCACATGCTTTCTGGTGGAGCCGAACACCAAAGACGCCCGTCACTCCGACACTTCAGTGGCGGTTAAAAATCCCAATGGGAAAACTTATTTTCGAAGCAATGTATTGCAGTGCCCCTCATACGCAGGTGTAATCATTGGTTTGGGATAATAAATAACCAAGCGTTCGCACACACTGGTCTATGTCACTTTTGTAGAGTCGTGATCCGTGTAAAGTGCGGGAATGCCGACTGCGGAAATGCAGCGCCACCTGTCTGCTGATCGTCCATTCCTACACGCACGAGATGGCATAATGGTTAGTAAAATTGACCTACAATTGATATTTCTACTGCTAGGTATTGCGAACTGTCATAATCCACTCGAAAAGTTGCCCATTTCTGAATTCTCCGTATGCACCCCCCTCCCGCCCCCCAACAAAAAAAAAGGAAAGAAAAGAACGATTCGCAAGGAGAGGCTGTTACATCGGTCAGCTTAGTGCAACTTTTGCCGGGCTCATGAGGTGTGCCCGTTCCCGTTTTCATATGCTCGCAAGTACAAAAATTTTGTTTCTACGGCCCTGTTTTTGCCAATGTGTTTCGTTAATTCATATAGCTACAACAGCTGCCCCTGATGTCCGCCAGCGTAGATAATTTCACGATAATAATAATAATAATAATAATAATAATAATAATAATAATAATAATAATAATAATAATAATAATAATAATAATAATAATAATAATAATAATAATAACAATAATAATAATAAAGAACCAAGCACTCCATAAAGAACCAAGCTATCCATCTCCTCGGTTAGGTCCGTGAAACGAAAGTGGTGGTAACTTGCAAAAAAAAAATGCGGGAAATATAGAGAACACATCGTCATTTTCAGGGGCAACAAGCAAAAGCGGAAAAAGTATAAGTCATGCAGTAACGCGCATGTGGGCGACACTTCTAGTCACACTATTGGCAGTGGAGAACGATGTTGCGAAAGGACCAACTCAAAACGGCGCGTTCAACCTTTCATGGCGGTAGTTTCCGCTATCCAGGTATAAAACGAGATAAACGCGTGCCCAGTTTCATCGACCGTTCGGTTTGCCGCGGTTCGGTTCGCCACGAACGCCTTATCAGCCAGAGAGGAAGACGCGCGCCATTCGACGAGTCGCTCATTTTCCTGACGACGCGCCATAGAGGTGAACGACGAGCCGTCCGTGGTGCATTAGGCGAATGACGCTGCGAGTTGCAATATGCTGGCATACGTGTGTATAGTCACGACGGCGCGCCGTCGCTTTGCCGCTGCTTCGGATGCGCTTTTTTGCGCCTTAATGTTTGCACCGCCATGGCACGGCTTCCCGCGACTCATCATAAGAAATGACATTGATGCCACAGAAAAGGACCTTCCGGCGGCAGATTCGTTGAGGCTCTACGTAAAAGATTAGTTTAGAAACATCTTTGGTTGTGGAATGATCCCAACTTTCAGTCTGAAATGCTTGAAGAGCCTCGAAGAAGGCACGAAAGCGAGTTAAAGAACTGGGTCAGGGCGTCGATGGTGCGGCTTGATCGAATGGGCTGTGTATCACTCGGGAAAAATTCTGCTTAATAATAATAATAATAATAATAATAATAATAATAATAATAATAATATAGTATAATTGACACACATCCAAAAGCAGAACAAAGAAAGTGGCCTGTCTAAGCCCGCGGGGACTTCTGCGACTAGGCCGGGCAGATTTGGTGCAGCGATGAGGTTACATAATTACATAATAGGTGCAAAGGTAGCCATTTGCATAATAACACGTTTTTTTTCGAAATTTCAGAAGAATGGTTGGTAGTATTACCCGTTAACCGACAATGACATAGGGCCCTATAACGTAAAACTATTCCGATATGTTTTTATTCCAATCTCCGGACGTCAAATTTGCGTAACCGCCAACGTAAGGACCGAGTGGTCACCCGCAGGGTTGCCTCAACAGACCAATCAAACGCTCTCCTCGTTCATAGGAGGTCACTCTTGTTTGCTTGAAAAACGAATAACATTGCCTACACTGAGCGGCTTGTCTTATCTAATTGGCTGACAAGAGGCGAGGAGCACGCTCAAGTGAAGAGGGATCGATAGGGCCGAGCCACTGCACTCAAAGTCGATAACCGGAAGAAGAAGGTGGTGCCGGCGTCTGCGAATGGTTCATTTTCCCTTACTTAGCTTGCAGTGGCTGCTCAAAAATCGCGGTGGCATGCAACGGAAGCTTAAGAATGACGCTAAAACGGATCCTCAGCAAAGAAGAGTTGGCAGAATGAGGTCGTAAACGTACCGAAAGTGCTCGAAAACGTTACACGGCCACGTAAGAAGATTTATTATACGCAAATGAACCCATGCTCTGCGCCAGGTGCGAGTAGCAAGCGCCTGAGCGATCGTTAGCAACAGCGGCTTAATTCATAATTCAAATTGTACACTTGCAATACTCCATTGTTAGAAACCAACTACAGAGGAAGTTCATGTAGCTCTTCTATCATTGGGCGTAAAAAAAACCTGCTTTTCAAAAATAGCAATGTTAAGCAACTGATTCTTTCTTTCTTTCTTTATTAGAACATAAAACATGCAGTCAAATATTTTCTCAGCCCGCCAAAGCAATGATGCTTTTGAGCGGGACTGGGCAATGCTCTTGCCCAAATCGCACTGTCTTGTGCTCTAAGAACAGAGGAAACAATAGGAAGAGAGAAAAATAAAATGTACAATAGCAAAAATGAATTTCTTGTATGCGCCACAAAGAGTAACCGGTAGTCCGCGAAAGCACCGATGCTTTTATGCATCGGTGCTTATTACTAAGCTAATTACCAAATTACTAAACTTATTACTAATTATTACTAAATTAATAAATTACTCATTATGGGGAACTAATTACCAGCTTGATACAAAACTAACAACCCTACCCAACTGATTAGATAACCAAACAAATAGGTAATTACCAAAGTAATTATGCAACTAGTATCTAAATATCGTAACTTGCTAATCTAACAACTACATTAAGGCCCAAACAATGAAACGTTCCTTTCCTTCGAGCGCTTCCTAACCTTACCTGAGGCTTCCTTACAGCGAAGGACCGATGGAGGAAGCAAGCGTACTCTGAAAGCTCCCTTCACCCGTCCTCACGTAAGGAGTGGTGGCCGCATGCCTGGGTTCGAGATTATCTCTTAAAAGCTTTTCGCGAACACGATTATTCAATAAAAAAAATGTTGTATCGTCGCATACTCTTTAAATTGAAGAGCTAATATAGAGAAGCGTGGATGCTTTCTTCTAGTTTCGTTTACTAAACTTCAAAAAAGTAGCGCATTACAGTACAAAACTCGATGTGCTCCAGCAACGCAGGTACGCCAGCGCCGCCTAGCAATGCTTCCATGCCTCACGCGTGACTGAAACCATAGAGTTTCCTACAAAAATTACTAGAGGGAACTCTGGCGCTAGTGTCTACGGGAGCTGCAGTGGGACGGGTTGTCACAGCATGGGAATTATTGGAAGTACATGGATTTGCCTAAACTTCGTTCTTTTGGCTTCAAATGGCTTTGTGACTTTGCAAACTTGTCATTTTCAAGAGTGTATTGCGTAACAAATAATTAAATAAACATCATGAAAATTACCCGACGGCAGGATTCGAACACAGGGACTCTAGCACGGAAGCCTGATATTGAAACCATTAAGCCACAGACACATGCATCGACAAGCGAAAGAAACGCCCTCATGAATTTATTGCGGGCATGCTAGTGCCTTGAGATGCTTGGCGCGTTTCGATTTGGCCACCTGCACAAGCTCATTTGTTGCAATTAATAGCAATTGTACGTGTTCACGGCATCTTCTGCACTTCGAAGAATATAGATTGCGCTGAAATATACGATAATGAGATTTATATAGCGTAATATACAAAGCCACAAGAACTTTTGGATCCACAAGCACGAAGATCAGACAAATCCATGTACTTCCTGTCATTCCCATGGTATGACAATGACTGCAGCGCCAGAGTTTCCTCTAGTAATTTTTGTAGGAAACTCTATGACTGAAACGAACATGCCTGGCAAGACGTACCGTGCTCGCGCTTCTCCGCAGGTGGGCGACAGTGCGCATGCGCAAGCAAACGTCACGTGGTCAAGCAGTGAGGTGAAGCTCTCGTTCAGGGCCAGGGGGGGCGTAAGGATGCATGAAGGTAGCTTTGGAGCTACCTTATGCTGAGGAAGCGCCAAGGAAGCCTTCACCGAGGGCCCCTCAGTAAGGAAGCTTTCAGAGTGTCATAAGGTAGCCTCGCCGCACTGAACGCTTCCTTACTCAGGTAAGGAAGATTTAATTGTTTAGCCCTAACTGACAAAACACAATATTAAGTAACGTAACAAACGGTAGTAACAAAACCAACTCTGCCAATAAACTAATTGCATAATAATAACTAATACGCCAACTAACTTAATAATTATGGTGACTAAAAAACTAACCAATTGATTAACTAACTTATCTAACTGAAATAACAAACTTATTTACTAATAACTTGCACAGCTATGATAACTACGTGAATATAATTACCTTGATAACTAATTAACTAATAACCAACTAACACTGAACTAGCTAACCAAATATAACTGACTTATCCAACAAACTGAACTAGACGAAGTGCAAATAGAGACAGCCGAATGAAACAGCTTGTGCAGAGAAGGCAATTAGGGCGGAGGGAGGCGACGGCAATCAGAAAACGTTGCCATGAACAATTTAAACTCAAACGTATCGCACAATAAATTATTTTGCCAATAGTTCAGGGGGGAAGAAGAAGAAGCCGTGGAGTGCGGATGCACATCGCGTCAGCTCCGCATTTTCTTATGATTCTCGGCGGGAAATCGCATTTTGTGGAGAAATCCATTGATCTTCAAAAGAACAAGTGCCAAGGAGTCCAAGGACACCATTCTCTACCAGGTGGGCCCGTTTTTCGGCCGTCAATCGGTCCTTCCTCTCGCTGCGCGTGGCGGTAGATCTACACCTAACTAGAACGCCTCGACACCTCGAACGGCTCCGCCGCAGCGGTGGCTGAGAGAGCTCGGCCTACCGACGGAGATACCCAGGCCCTGCTCCCTAATGGAAGTCGTGAGCGTGGGAGGCGAAGAAATGCAACCGGAGGAGTTCGGTTGTGAGGTATATGTGAGGTATGGAGCGATGCTTATCCAATGCTCCTTGTATAAAAAACACATCGACATATGCTATGGATGCGGAAGAACAGGGCACAGGGCTGACGTGTGCCCCAACGCTGAAGACAAGATTTGCCGGGGGTGTGGGTGCAAGAATCCACAGCTGGATCACAACTGCAACGCGGAGTGCCAACTGTGCGGCAAAGACCACCTCACGGGAGACAAGAAGTGCCAAGCAAGATACAAGATGCCGTACCTGGTCAGGAGACGCCGCTGGGAGCGACGGAGGAGGGAAAAACAGGCCGAAGACGAAGAGTACTACTACCACAAC
This sequence comes from Dermacentor albipictus, assembly GCF_038994185.2. Classification (NCBI taxonomy): domain Eukaryota; kingdom Metazoa; phylum Arthropoda; class Arachnida; order Ixodida; family Ixodidae; genus Dermacentor; species Dermacentor albipictus. Next base: position 18,275,365 of record NC_091821.1, read on the forward strand.
TACAATGAAAACAGAGGGAGCAACAATAATAATCATAAGACTGTAGCGAGCAAGCAGCCCTCAACCGACAGAGAAGAAACAAGCAGGAAAAACTATGGAAGACACCGCTCCGGTTCCTTCCCGAGACTGCCAGGGGAAGCCGCTCGCCAACGCTCTAGGTCCAGGTCCAGGACCAGATCGTGGACGAGATCAAGGTCGAGGTCCGGTTCGAGAACTAATCGAGGGGGAGACGGGAGCAAAGCACAGGTGAGCTGGGCAAGCGCGGTCTCCGGCACTGCTACTCAATCGCCTAAAGTTAAAGGGTCCGCCCTAGAAAAGGAAATGACACAGATTAGAAACATGTTAGAACAGATTACCCGAGAGAATGCAATGCTTAAAGATGAGATTAAGCAGCTTAGGGCAGAAAACGCGAAGCTTCAGCAAGAAAAGAACGGCAACGCACCCTCCGCCAGTACGACGTCGACGCGGAGTCGGGCTCCAACGCCCGTTCCCATGCAAGCGAACGGAGAAGCACCACCACACAAAAGGAGGGCGCAAGAAACGGCTGAAGAAAAGAGCGTCTTTGCAATCAGCGAGGTTATGGGAACGTTTAAAGGAATGTTCGATGGGTTACAGCAACAAATCGCAAACATGTATGTAGAGATTAAACAACGATTCGATGGATTAGAGAATAGAGTAGCGGCACTAGAAAGCACACCAAAGGATATTAGGCCAGCAGGCGCAGGACCGGTTAAAAGCAAGCCGTATAGCAGGCAGAATGCGGTAGAAAATAGCAAGGCCACCGGGGAAGAACAGATAAATCAACATGGCGCCGCGTAACCAATACGCGATTTGGCAATGGAACTGCCGCAGGTATCGTCGCAAGCGAGGAAACCTGCAGCAGTTCGTAACAAGTAAGGAGGCGCCAGATGTCATCGCCCTGCAGGAAACCGGGGGGATCGCAAAATTATCGGGGTATAAATCGTACAGTGCTTCCGGCGAGAAGGCAACCGTCACGACGCTCATACACAGAAACCTCTCGGCTGTCGAGCACGATACCGGTGTGCGCGGCATAGACCACGTCCTGATTGAAATAATCCCCTCCCCTAAAGAAGAGGGAAGTCTATTTATTCTGAACATATATAGTCCACCCCGGCACAAGCCCAAATTCGGCCCACTCTTCCGCAAAGTGTTGAGCGTAGCGCACAAGCAGGCACTAGTCGTGGTCGGCGATTTTAACGCGCCACACGCGGCTTGGGGATACAGCATAGAGAACATTAAGGGCCGAAGCCTGTGGGCAGACGCTCAGCACGAAGGCCTAACACTCATAACTGACCCTCAGGCACCAACCAGAATAGGAAACAGCGTAACCAACGACACGACACCAGATATCACATTTACGAAGAATGTAGCAATTTCTCAATGGACAAACATGCAGGAAAGCTTAGGTAGTGACCACTACATCGTCGTCACAACGGTACAAGCAGGCCCAAGGAAAAAGAGGGGGAGAGAACTGAAGCTAGTAGAATGGGACTCTCTCCGCAAAATCCGACAAGATGATGCGGAAGACACTATAACGGACATAGAGAAATGGGCAGAGAAACTGCAAGAAAACATTAAACGAGCTACCAAAACTGTTCCAGAGGAGGCAGGTGTAGAGGGAATGGATAGCAGATTATTGCACATGTGAGAAGCGAAAGGTAGCATGCTGAAAAGATGGAAAAAGCAAAAACATAATCGGAAATTAAGGAAGAGAATTGTGGAATTAAACAAGGAAATCGAGATATATGCAAATAGGTTAACCCAACAAAAGTGGGAAGCCACGTGCGACTTGATGGAAAGGCAGATAGGAATGTCCAAGACCTGGAACATTCTCCGATGCCTCTTGGACCCCGGAAGTACAAAAACCATACAAAGACACAATCTACAGAAGGTAATACACAGCTACAACGGCACAGAAGAAGAGCTCTTCCGAGAGCTCCAAAACATGTACGTTGGAGATGCGGATAGAGAAGTACTTCCGGATTACCTAGGTAACGAGAATCCAGATCTTGATACCCCTATTACGGAGGCAGAAGTCAGATATGAACTGACCAGGCTCAACTCGAAATCTGCACCAGGACCTGATGGGATAAGTAACAAAACACTTAGAAACCTCGACGATGTATCCATCGGAGCTCTCACGGACTACATGAATAACTGCTGGGAGCAAGGCAGCATTCCAAGTCAATGGAAATCAGCCCAAATTATTTTTATACCAAAGACTGGAAAGAAACCACAACTGACGAACTTAAGGCCCATATCCCTGACATCCTGCGTCGGTAAACTCATGGAACATGTGGTTCTCACACGTCTCACGAGATACATGGATGATGGAGGACTTTACCCACATACCATGGTTGGATTTCGACCAAAGTTATCGACGCAGGATATTATGCTCAAACTAAAACATCAGATCATAGATGCGGGTGAGAAAAGTCTAGACACTAAGGCCATACTAGGTCTCGATCTAACTAAGGCCTTTGACACCGTCACGCACAAGGCCATACTACAAAATCTCCAAAAACTGGATGTAGGACGTAAAACATACGCGTGCATCAAAGACTTCTTGACAGATCGTACCGCAAAGATTTCAATTGGAGAATCCAAATTGGACGCACTCAAGCTAGGTAATAGGGGTACCCCGCAGGGTTCAGTCCTATCTCCCTTTCTATTCAACGTGGCAATGATTGGTCTTCCTGCGAGACTCGAAAAGATAGAAGGACTCGGACACAGCCTCTACGCGGACGACATCACCCTTTGGGTGGCGGGTGGAAGCGATGGACATGTGGAAGAGATCCTTCAAACTGCAGTAAACACGGTAGAAGACTACATCAAAGAGAAGGGACTGAGATGCTCCTCACAAAAATCAGAACTTCTGCTCTATAGGCCCACATGCCGGGGTCGAAAAAGCATTAGGGAAAGGCCGGGCATTGTGGTCACAGTAGAAGGCACCACAATACCGATAGTGGAGAGCCTGAGAATACTGGGACTCCGCATATCCGAAAACGGCCATAACGGAGAAACCATTAGACTACTGGACAATAGTGTTCAACAAACAATCAGACTAATAAAGCGGATATCCAACAGGCACTATGGCATGAAAGAGCACAATCTCATCCGATTATAGAAACATTCGAAATCAGTCGTATTGTATATGTGGTTCCTTACCTCAAGATCTACGCTGCGGAGAAAGCCAAGATAAACTGCATTATTAGAAGGGCCTATAAGCAAGCCTTGGGACTTCCGGCAAATACGTCAAACGAGAAATTCTTGGCGCTCGGCGTGCACCATACATTAGACGAACTTATTGAGGCACAGAGAGTAGCGCAGTATGAAAGGCTTACGCAGAGTTTGACGGGGAGACACATCTTAGATGGCATCGGAATAACCTACGAAGCACAGCACGGAGTGCGGAGAGACATCCCAAGGAAAATAAGGGAACATCTATCAATACCCCCACTCCCCAGAAACATGCACCCGGAGTTTCACCAAGATCGAAGAAACGCACGAGCGAGAGCTCTCCACAAAAGATTCCGTGATGTCAGGGACGTGGTCTATGTGGACGCGGCGGTGTACGCAAATGGACAGAGTATGTCGATAGTTGCTACGAGTCTAGAGGGTGACTGCAGAGTTAGTGGGACGGTGAAAACATGGAAGGCAGAGGTGGCGGAGGAAGCTGCCTTAGCACTGGCAATAGCCTCCACGGAAGACAACATCGTAGTAAGCGACTGCAAGACAGCAGTCAAGAACTATGCAAAAGGAAGAATCTCGACGGAAGCACTCAGAATTTTAAACAACTTTCGTGAAGATCGCGACATTCACATTATATGGGCACCCGCACACTCCTCCCTTCCCGGGAACGAAATAGCGCACAACCTGGCTCGAGAACTGACAGGGCGAACAGGTGACACGCAACAAATACTGGGAACGGAGAGAGACCGGATGACCAGCTTTAACGAGATCACCAAACACTATAAATTGGGAAGGGCCCATTTCCCCCCGGCACACTCCTCGTTAAATAGACGGCAAGCGACGGCATGGCGCCTCTTACAAACAGATACATATCCGAACCCGGTGGCCTACCACCGCTACTACCCGGACCTTTACACGGATAGATGTAGATTCTGTGAAGAAAGGCGGACCTACAACACATGGTATGGGCTTGTCCTCGTACACCCATACAGAATAAAATAATTAAAACCAGAGAGCAGTGGGCGACCGCGTTGCTCAGCTGTGCACCGGAAGACCAACGCAAGGCAATCCAGCAGGCCGAAGATGCCGCCAGGGCCCAAGGGCTCGAGGCCGTCATTTAGGTAGAGGCCTAGGTCTCAAATCTGCTGTGCACAAATAAAGTTTATTCCTCCTCCTCCTCCTCCTCCAATAGTTCACGTTGCATGTTAGCTCTACAAAGGTGCTGAAATAATTGTTTAAATACATACTGTTGAAATAAATTCCTCCTGTTGAAACATGATGAAATAAATAAATTTCTCGTGAGAGACTTGCATTATCGCGCAGCCCGGCCAATTGGCGCGGCAGACTATTCACCTTCTACTTTCGCCAACAACTCTGGTACCACCGTCTGTCCCTCTATGAAACTTTCGGGGAAGTTTCATGAGCAGATGAAAAGTACTGAAGGACCCTCGTAATGCCTTGCCATGTTTTTGCGATCATTGCCGTTGGAGCACGCGGGCAGGGGCACGCGGAGTGTCGGGCAACGGATTTCCGTGCTATCCATGGGGTGAGAACATCCTCAAGCACTATATATGTATACCGCCGTGGTGGCTTAGCGGCTATGGTGTTGAACTACTCAGCACTACGTCATGGGATGAAATCCTGGCCGCGGCAGCCTTATTTTGATGGGGTGAAATGCAAAAACACCCGTGTCCCGTGAATTCCGGACACTTTATGGGTCCCATGGTGGTCAGAATTAATGCAGAGTTCCCCACTACTGCGCACCTCATAATCAAATCGTGGTTATCGCACGTTAAGCCCCATAATACAACCCTCTCCAAGCACTCTGCTTACACATAATGTTCTCTTCTTTCTTGTTTTGTCATACTGTGGTTGCTGCGGAGGGATTGAGGGTAATGAGTACTTCGGTTGCTCCACTTCTGTATGTTATGCTTCGGGTGTTGTGCACCAGGGCTGTTATATTGGGCAAGTAAACACTGTTGCGCCGCACGAACTCGGATGCATTGAACTGCATACCGCGCGTATCCCTGGCAAACTAAAACATACTCACACCGGTGTCAGTTAGGAATGCCTGTTCGCGGGTCGCAGGATCCACGGTTCGGATGGCGTTTACGCAGCATTTGCTGACTAGTGCATGGACGTGGCCTATGGTTTGCGTTCTGAACTTGCTTACTGGGAAATTTGCTTCATCGGGTGCTTTTGCCATACAAATAGCAAAACTTCGTTCTCGCGTTTGCCGACAACCTTTATTACACCAATCGGGGATCGCAGCGTATTCTACAGGGTGATTTCTTTTTACGTGCACCAAGTTTTTTAAAGCTTGCCTATGGCAGGTAGCACAATTCTAACCCTTGATCTAAACTACTCGATGAGGCGGGCATTACTTCTGCGAAAAATTAAAATGTTCAATTGAATAAATAAAGTATTTACGCTAATAAACTTGTTTAATTAATGATTTTACGCCACATATTTCAATCTACGAATTATAGCCGCTGAGTTCGCAAGGCATACCTACATGAAACGAATTCTCTGGAGAGCATCAGTTCCGAGGTATACTTTAGAGTGTCGGATGAAATGCAATGGCATTCCACTTACCTTTTTACGAAGCTGCTGTCTTATGCATTGAAGCACAAAAGTAACTGGAACACCAATCCATTTCGACGGACACATTGAAAAGAATATCTCGGAACTGGTGCTGTCCAGAGAATTCGTTTCATGTAGATTTGCCGTGCGAACTCGGTGGCTACAATTCTTAGATTGAAATATGTGGCATAAAATAATTAATTAAAAAGTGTATTAGCATAATTATTTATTTATTCAATTGAACATCTTAATCTCTCGCAGAAGCAGTGGCCGCCTCATCGAGTACTTTATATCAAGCGTTAGAATTGTACTATCTGCCATAGGTAATCATTAGAAATTTGGTGGAGCTAAAAAAAAAACACTCTGTATACTTGCTATGTAAACGGGCCGCATATGTTGAACGTGTTGACTAGCAATAACGCGCAAAGACGTTGATTTGGGGCAGTGCTGGTGTTGCATTGCTGTAAGCGCAAAGTGGCAGGGAATTCGCCTTTGGTAAACAGATGCATAATCGGAGTTGAACTGCAGTTCCCCATAAATTCCCCACCCCCCGTCCCTGCAGGTGGAGAACATGCAGAAGCCGAGAGAAAATATACACGTGGCTAAACCACGAAAAGGTTGTCTAGTTTTGCGGAAGCATCCAAATAATGTTTGGCGCAAATTTTTACAGCGAAGCTGTTACGGGCTAGTTGCCCCAGGATCGTGCTCGTGACTAGACACAGAACTCTTTATACGTGGGCAGATCTCAAAGTTAGTGCAATGCCGGGACGACCCACGGCGGAGGTGAAGCAGGCGTTAAGCACTCCCCATACACTCTTAGGCAAAAGTACACCCCTTCGGGGTGTATATCTGCCACACAACAATAATCGTCATCTGCCTTGCTTGCGTTTCCCTTCTTGAAAACGCCGTGCCCGCTACTTTCCTATCGGAATTGCTATGTCATTTACCTATGCCGTTCGTTACTGGCAAGTATCGGACTCGCAGCGTTAAAGAAAGGAAACGCGGGCAAGACAGATGACGATTATTGTTGTGTGGCAAAAGGGCGTAATTTTGGTTAAGAGTATACGTGGCCGATTCCGAAGATACTGCAATGCTGGGGCGACCCGCGGCGAAGGTGAAGCATGCATTAGGCACTCCCCATAAGTGCACCAATCCAGAAGATAATGTAACACCGGGCCGACCTGTGGCGGAGGTGCAGTTCGCCATTAAGGGGACCACATACATAGCTTCGCTGGTCATCCTTCTTCACAGAGTGGAAGGGCACTGATATTGTTTAAGAGTGTACATGTACTTCAATAGACGGCATAGGAGTTGAATGCAATCTAGAGCTTCATCTTGAGGAGTCACTAAATGTCCATATTAAGTAAACAAAAGTGATAAATTAGTGCTCGAGAACATCTAAAGGCGTCAATAATATAGCGAACAGAGCTTTATTAATCGAGAAATTGAGATAAATACAGGACACGATTAGGGACTCCACTGGGACATATAAGCACAATCCCGAAGACGAAGGAACTCCTTTTCTTGTATTGCATTAAAACACAAAAAAATGCTACTTGTCCAGTTACATTTGATTTTTATCTCAGACTTAACGAGATATAGCAGAGAAAATATGGAAGGTAAGACGGGAAGGTTATCCAGTGAAAGTACCGGCTGGCTACCCTCTCCGGGGGAAGAGTTAAAGGGAGCAAGAGGTGAGGGAAGAAACAAAAACTAAAGTAAAAAAAAAACGTTACACGATAACGTGATGCTAAGCCCTACTACTTTGAAAGTTGATCGCGCAATTGACAAACACTCAAGAACTTCAGCAGAGCACTTAGCGCCTTGAACACTTAAACCCATCTGGACCAGTGTCCTAGAACTTTTTCCACTGGCGGGGGGCGATTGTCCAGATTTTCGAGCGCCGTTGTGAACATTCTTCTTGTCACATCATAACGGGGACAGTCACAGAGAAGGTGCTTGATCGTCTTCTCGTTATTGCGGGTGTCGCGAGCAGGGCTGTCAGCCATTGCAATGCCGAAAAAATAGGCATATGTGAATGCCACGCAGAGCCACAGGCGACACATAAATGTTGCTTCCGCTTGTTGTCCCTGATGGAAGACGAAGTTGTAGACGTGGATCTAATCTGTGCAGACGTGCGTCACTGAATTCATTGGTGTTCCACAGAGTGCATAAGCTCCCGTTCGAGGAAGCGAAGCCTGGTGCCTGCATAAGCTCTCGACAGTGGCATTGATAAGATGTGGGCACCATTGTGGGCCGATTGGGCAGCGTCATCCGCACAATGATTTCCAGAAATTCTGCAGTGAGCCACTGGTAGATGATGTTGTGCCCCTTGACAATTGCGTGCTGGTGTAGTCGGATGTCTGCGACTAATTGCACGTTAAAGGGAAGCTGAAACACTTTTCGAAAAAAAATGAGTTCTCTGCGGCATTCTACAGTTTTGAGTCCCCTGAGCACGAATATCTGGCTCAAAAAGTGCGTAAACAAACGCAAGAGGCTGTTTCTTCAAGAAAACGCGCATCAGCGCCTCAGGGTATCGCGCGAACGCCGCTGTTGCCCGTGATTGGTCGGAGCCGCTGTGACGTCACTCGCGCCAGTGGCCGGACGACGATCGCTCGAGCAGACGTGCGTTCGATGGGCTCCGTCGACAACGGCCGCTCGAGCACAAGTTGGATTCGACGGTCTTGGTTTCTAGCTGGAATCAACAGCACTCGACGAACGGACACCGAGGATATCAATTTTTCCAAGGTGGGCCCTCGTTTTCCCACGATATCGAGACTGAAGCGTTCTACGCGCTGCATGGCGAGCTAAGCCTAAGGCTCGACATAGCGACGAGAAGCCACTGGCGGCGGCGGCGGCGGCGGCGGTGGAGGCGCAGCTCGAAGACTATGATGGAGACCGTAGAAGGTACGGAGATCGATCCGGAAGAATTGAACGTGCCGGGGCAATGGTACATTAGAAAGAAGAAAGGAAAAGCGGCCCCCCTAGTGAACAACGAGGCACGCCATATGGAACGGCAGCGAGCCGCCGAGAAGCTCGCAGGAAGGAAGATGGCGGCTAAGTCGGTTGAAAGGCAATTTGCCCGACTTCCGGACGGCGCTGAGAAAGTAGTCATGAGGCCGCACGGTGGTCTCGTACGTCTAATGAAATACGGAAGTGCGTATTTGGCAGACGTAATACTTAAGGCGGCTGGCGTCAGTCCAGACGCCGCCGGAGAGGACGTCATCTTGATGAATGTGAAGCAACATTCCATTCTCGTTGCCACCGTCAGCGCGGAAAGGAAGCGAAAATACGCGGACTTGAAGCTCCTCGTGTTTGAAGGGGAAAAAATTGAAATGACTACGTACGTCGCTATGCCGGAGGACTGCGGAAAAGGCGTCGTGCATGAAGTCCCTTTGTCCTTCTCCGACGCAGAGATCTTGAAAAGGCTGCAAATCTACGGGAATCCCCCGGTCTTGGGAGTACGACGACTCGGAAGAACGTCGAGGACAGTTCTAATACTGTTCGAAGACAAAGAGGTGCCGCGGTGGGTGAGACTTACGCCCGTGGCGCAACGCTGCGTAATCTACCGCAAGAAGTACGAAGTTTGTAACGCCTGCGGACGGCTCGGACACCGCGAGGACGTCTGCCCGGACCCCGCGAATGTGAAGTGTCGTGGCTGTGGCATGGAGCAACCACCACAAGACCATTTATGTGAGCCCAAGTGCCAACTGTGTGGGAAAGGACACCCGCTCGGTGACAGAAAATGTAGAGAACTCTACCGTGTTCCTTACGAGGTGAAGAAGAGGCAGTGGGAACGGAAGACCAACATGCTACAGCAGCGGCAACTTCAAAAGCAGCAGCAAGCCGGAGCGACTGCAGAGGTGAATCCCAGGGATCGTTCCAAGGTCAGGCGCGGAAACGAGGACTTTCGTGCCAGAACCGACTCCTTTCCGAGGCTGGAGGAGACCACCGGAGGGCACCAGCAGCGTGGCCGTTCGCGGTCCCGCACCAGGGGCCGCTCCGGATCCAGACAAAGGGGGAGATCGAGCTCCAGGGACCCGGCGAACCGATGGACTAAGAAGCGGAAGCAGAGCAGGGACCGAAACAATGTAAGCTTTGGCAGTGGGGTTTCCCAGGCAAAAGATAAAAAAGATGAGGAGATCGATAAATTACGGAAAGAGGTTGGGGAGCTTAAAGAGATCATTAATAAGCTCACTCAAGAGTTGCATAGACCAAAATCACAACCGTGTACGGGGTCCCCCTCTACCCACAACACGCAGCCAAAATTGGTATCGAAACCAACCCGCCCGGTTCCTATGGCCGCGACTCCCATGCAGCCTGCGGCACCGGAGGAGGAAAATATGATTATTGAATCGGCTAGACCACCCCCAATGAAACGCAAAGGGGAAGACGTTGATCCGTTGGTGGCACTAGAGAAAAGATTAGAAGCTAAAATCGAAGCTAAATTTGATTCTTTCATGGCCCAAATTATGGGAGCAATACAGCAGACTCAAAGCCAGATCCAAGCCCTTACGGGTGAAGTACAAAAGCAAAGGGCAGAATTAGTAGCCATTGGAGAATGGCAACTAAAAGCAGAGGAACAACTCGACCACCTCCAACATGGCCAGAGGCGCACAAAATGAGTCTTTAATCTGGCAGTGGAACTGTCGCGGCTTCCAACGCAAGCGAGCGTTAGTGCAACAGTACTTGACGCTATTAGATGAGAAACCGCTAGCTATAGCCCTGCAGGAGACGGGCAAAGCAGCACAACTTTCGGGATACCAAGCTTTTTCAAGTGACAGGGGTGAGAAATCTCGCGTCACTACGTTCATTAAGAGGAATATTGCGGCAATCGTGCACGAAATCAGCTCGAGAGACATTGAGGCAGTGCTCCTAGAAATTATTACGGGACGAAAAGAGGAACCGAGCGTGTTCCTATTAAACTTGTACAGCACTCCACAGCAGAGAAAGGTGCGATTCAGGGCCCTCTTCCGCAAAGCTATTCAGGCAGCCGGGATAAATCCCTTACTAATAGTAGGTGACTTTAATGCAGCGCATCCGGAATGGGGTTACGCTAAACAAGATCCAAAAGGCAGGCAGCTATGGGAGGATGCGCACGAGCTAGGACTCACCCTACACACGGACCCTAGCTGTCCGACCAGGGTGGGTAACAGCGTGTGCGCAGACACCTCCCCTGACCTGACCTTCTCAAAAAATATGACAGATCTGAATTGGAAAAACTCGGAGCTCAATTTCGGAAGTGATCATTTCATTCTGGCCTCGATCCTTAAAAAAGGGGTGAAGACGCGTCGTGTGCGTCAACCGAGGATCACCGAATGGGGATTATTTAGGGAGAAACGAGAGAAAGCTGCCATAGGGAAAATCACAAACATAGAGAAATGGACGGAGGTCATCGCGCGTCACGTTGAAGAGGCAACCAAGACGATTGAAGGGGACGATGCCCCGGAAATAATGGATAGCAAACTGCTTCACATGTGGGAGGCAAAACGCGGTATGGAGCGCAGACTAAAGAAGCAAAAATGGAACCGTAATCTTAGAAGGCGGATTGCTAGACATAACAAAGAAATTGAAAATTACGCGATTAAATTATGCGAACAGAATTGGTGCAGCAGATGCGACGAGATGGAGAGGGGCATGAGCCTTTCCAAAACGTGGGGTCTGCTGAGACACCTATTAGATCCGACCAATTCGAAAACCCTATCGGGAATTAGATTATCAAAAGCCAGGCACGCGTATGAGGGTACAGACGCGGAATTTATGGACAAACTGATCACCATGTACATTGGCGATACGCTTAGCACCCCCCTCCCGGAATATGACGGAGCCCCCAATGAGGAGCTCGACGCACCCATCACGGAGGCGGAGGTCAGGGCAGTAATATTGGGACTAAAAACCAAATCAGCCCCGGGCCCTGACGGGATAACAAACAAAATTCTAAGAAATCTGGACGATGCCTCCATCAGCGCTCTGACGGAGTACATGCAAGAAATTTGGACTAAAGGCCACTTGCCACGCCAATGGAAGATGGCAAACGTGATCCTAATTCCAAAGCCGGGCAAACCCCCTAAACTAGAAAATCTAAGACCCATTTCCCTAACCTCATGCATGGGGAAATTGATGGAGCGCGTAGTCCAGACCAGACTGACGCACTTTATGGAGCAGAACGATCTGTGGCCGCACGAGATCATCGGCTTCCGACCGGGCTTGTGTACGCAGGACGTGATGCTCCGACTAAAACATGACATCATTGACTCACGTTCTAGAGACGCCAAGGTAATCCTCGGCCTGGACTTGACAAAGGCTTTTGATAATGTTAAACACGAAGCGATACTCCGCGGTCTCCAAGAAATCGGGGTAGGCGCGCGAACATTCGACTATGTAAAGGACTTTCTGTCAGACAGAACTGCCTGCATGAAGTTCCAAGATATTGAATCTCCAACACTGAAATTAGGAAGCAGGGGCACGCCGCAAGGCTCAGTTCTTTCCCCGTTCCTCTTCAATGTGGCGATGAGGGGCCTCCCCGAAGCTCTGAGAAACATACAGGGACTAAATTTCAGTATTTATGCGGATGACATCACCCTCTGGACCAATCAGGGGAGCGATGCTAGCATCGAGGAGCGCCTGCAGGCGGCGGCGGATACTGTCGTGCACTATGCTGCCAGTAGGGGTCTGTCGTGCTCACCGCAAAAATCGGAGTTATTCGTCTACAACCCAAAGTCGCTCCGGTGCAAGCGTAGCTGGGAATTTGACATTAAAATAGAGGGGAAACCAGTCCCAAAGGTTAACCAAATCAGAATCCTAGGACTTTTCATACAGGAAAACGGATATAATGATGGGACAATCAAAAATCTAGAGGGCTTTGCCACGCAAGCACTTGGCATATTTAGAAGGGTCGCGCTGAAAGGACGAGGCCTGAAGGAAAGAAGCTTGCTTAAACTAACCCAAGCATACGTAATAAGCCGCGTGTGCTATGCCACGCCTTTCTTAAACATCAGGTCAGAGGAGAGGAGGAAACTCGACTCGCTCATTCGACGGTGCATAAAGAGGGCCTTAGGCTTACCAATTACCACCTCCACAGAAAAGCTCCTCTCTATGGGAGTGCACAATACCTGGGACGAAATAGCGGAGGCTGTCAGAATTTCGCAGCTTGAAAGATTAAGCCGAACGACCACGGGCAGAGCTATTCTCGATATGGTAGGCCTGCAAACAGACAGGGGACTACGAGGCAAGACAAACATCCCGCTGGACTGCCGAGAAAATATAATCATTCCTCCCCTCCCTCGTAACATGCATCCCATATTCCACACGGAGAGGAGGGAAAAAAGAGCAGAAGCACTAATCAAACGCTTTGATTCAATGAACAGCAAGTCAGTTGCGTACGTGGACGCGGCAAGTGGCAAGTCGGGTGCGGCGGTCGCCTCGGTGGTCGACGGCCGAGGTGCCCCCGTATCGGCCGCCACCATTAGAAGCCGCAACTCGGAAACGGCTGAAGAAGTTGCGATAGCGCTCGCTTGCGTGGGAACGGAAGCAAATTTCATAATTAGTGATAGCAAAACGGCCATCTGGAATTTTGGAAAGGGCAGGATTTCGCCCGAAGCGGCAAGGGTTCTGGCCAGTAGACGGCTGAACAGAAAAATTAGCCTAATTTGGACCCCTGCACACACGTCCGTTCCTGGCAACGAGGCGGCCCACGAGTTAGCCCGAGCTCTCTACTTCCGGGTGGCTGTGGAACCGCCCGACTGCCGGAACATGGACGAGCGTGTGCAAAATTATACGGAGATTGTCGAAAATTATCGGCTACGCAGGAGACTGGTGCCACCACCGGATAAAAGTCTAAACAATAGAGAGGCAGTCGCATGGCGGCGCCTGCAAGCTGGGAACTTCGTAAACCCGGTCTGGGCATACCATGTTATGCATGACAGAGAAACCGATAAGTGCAAACACTGTGGGGCGAGAGGGACCCTCGATCACATAATCTGGGAATGCGCTAGCTCACCAGGGGCTAAAGCAAACATAAATTGTAGAGAGGCCTGGGAAGCCCTGCTGCGGAGCGAGGACCCTACTCCACAGCAACACGCCATCCGCCTGGCGGAAGAAGCCGCGAAGAGTCAAGACCTCTTTGCTTGCTTCTAATCGCGGAGGTTCCGGCCCCCGTCCCCAAGGCCTGTGTGCCGGGGACGGGGAGTAGGGGCCTCCTTATCCGGCGGTACAATAAAGTTGCTATCATCATCATCATCGCCGGTCGGCACCGCCGTTTCAGAGCGTAGCACGCTGTTCTGTTCTGGCTTCATAGCTGAGTTGTAAGCATTACGGAACGTTCTCGCTGTCTCGGACAGCTTGTATTTTCGCCATACATTTTCGAACCGACAGCTGATACGGAAAACGATGGCGGCAACGGCGGCAACGACGATGTTGAGTGTGCCAACAGCGAAAGCGATGTGTGCACCTTCACGCGCATTGGAAATCTTAGCTGGTACGCATGTTTTTTTTTTTTTTCATGTAGCTGCACGTTCCAATGACGGGAGAAAAAATGCGCTAAAGTGTCACTGGGAACTTGCTGCTGGAAGAATGCCGAAGCACTAACTTCTCATTAGATTGTAAACAAGGTTGCAATTCCGCGATGTCAAGCACCTTGCCGCTGCTTGTCTAATGTCCCGTGGTTTTTTTGGTGTTGATACGCGATCGCGAACATAAGTGCCGCGTTTCAAAGCGCGCACATTCAGTGCTGCGAGGTACAGTAATGGAAGTTGCTTATCGTACACATCCAGAGATGGCCAGAGGTATTATATGTGCAATATTCATACTATGGTAAGACGACTTTGCGATTGTGGCTCAATCAAGAATCGGTATGCGTGCTCCATGCTAGTGTTGACATAAAGATATTAGGCAGTTTTAGCACCGCCTTGTGGTAAACACGACAACTGCAACCGTACGTCGAACGTCACTAGGCAAGCCTATACTCTATTTCATACCTCAGGTGCAACGCTGTGGAAGCTACGCACGAAGTCCGGTCACCAAAATTTATTACTGCGCGCGTTACCCTCTATGCTTCGCAGCGTGCCAGCGGCGTTTGCTCGCGCGAGCATTCAAGTGAAGCTGCCGCGACGGGCTGCAATTAAAAAATGCACAAAAAATGATTTAAAAGAACGTGTTAGGAGCCGTATAAGTACACGGATTGTCTCTATGGGTAAATTCTCTTTTTTTTTCATTCAGAACTGAGCTTATATATGAAAAATTTTCTAAAAAATTGGGTCAAGAAACACCGAACTTTTTCTAAGTGCGAACGCAGCCTCTGCAAGGAGTATCTCAAGCCTCCACAGCGTTGCACCTGATGTATGAAGCGGAGTATGGCAACGCTATAACAACAACGCGTTTCCGCATTTGTGGTAAGGCTATCCGGCTATCACGGAAATGGTCCGAGCACAGCACAGTTGATTTCGCCGGCACGAACTTATCTCTCCTCACCACACGGACACACTGCGCTGCAAGTTTCTTGTACTTCGGGAACCTGTGAAACACCACATCTTCTCGCCCGCCCGTATTCGCGCAGCCGAATGCTACACAGAACGAGGGCATGTTGGGCGCCCTTAGCTATAGGCACTCACGCAGCACAGAAGAACAGTTTACGAAAATCGCAAAAGAAAACAAACGTGAGCGGCGGCGGCGGCAGATCTCTCGTAGCGTCGTTCAGTAAAGCGCAGGATGGAAAGAGGCATGCCATCACATGCCAGCACGGCGGCCCGGCAGCTCGGTCCCCGCGAATTACGTCACTCTCGCCGGTTCTCTCCTCTGGCAACCACCTCACCCGGCGCTCCGGGAAGCGATAGGGGTGTGTCCGCGGGGGTGATTTAGAAAGCGATTTCCGCCCCTTACATTAAGAAAACGAAGAAAAATATTTCGGAACCGTAAATTATTAGGTCTGTTCTTCCCAATCCCAGCAATTCATGGAAATTGAACACCGTTTCAGCTTCCCTTTAAGTCCGTGGGTGAAAAAGAAAAGCAGACACTGGATAGCTGCCTTCGAGTCACAAAATATGGAGAATGACTGTGAGGATTTGTAATCAATAAACTCCAGAACAGCACGGATAGCTGTGAGTTCTGCAGCCGTCGATGATATAATGTGACACGTCTTGAATTATATGACGATTGATTTCGCGGGAATTACTACTGGTGAAACTGAACTCTTGCAGGAGACCAAGCCATCCGTGTAAACGTAGATTTGTTCTCTGTGCTTCTCATGCAAGAAGGGAAGTACGGTTTGTTCGAGGGCGAAAGTCATATCCGTTTCCTTTTTGATGCCGGGAATGACAAGAAGTGTTTGGTCTAGATGAAGGCCCCGCCGCGGTAGAGGTGGTCGTGCTGCAGGCGTGAAGTACAACGGTAAAGTTTCATGGTAAACGCCTGCTAAATCCTGCTAAACGCTGAACGTGGTCGAGTGGCAGGAAGGAAGCCGAGATGCTGCGGTGGAAGTCGGGTGAAGTACCTGATGTGCATCTTTACAGCATCTCCTTGAATGTACGTACTGATCTGGTGGTCATGCGTGATGTCTACTGTTGCTGGCGTAGATGTACACCTAGGAAGGCCAAGACATGTTCGCAGAGCTTGACCTTGCACAGACTGGAAGGCACGGATGTTGGTCGTGCCGGTCCCCTAGCCATGATAACCCATGTCCTCCGCTCCTCCGAGCTTCTTGTTTGGATAGGAGACATAAGGGCACCAGGAGAGGTCTCGATCTATTATCACTCCTAGAAAGCAGTGCGTCTTCTCGTAGCGGATTGGCTGTCCATTAATTCTGCCAACGTACGGTCTCATTGCTTTGCGCGTGAAAGCGACCATAGAGCACTTGCCGGAGGATATGTCTAGACGTCGTGCTCGAAGATAACCTGGTGTGGCTGCTTTTTGGAATCTGGCGTGCCCCTGGGGGCGCGTCACTCCTCATGACTAACTGCATATATCGTCTGCATAGATTGGCACATGGACCGATTGCGGAAGGGAATGAAGAAGGTGGATGAGCACAAGGTTAAATAGAGTGGGGCTCAAGATTACACCCTGTGGTACGCCAGGGTAGGTGTTATTTTGGGGTGTCACTCCATCTTCTGTTTCACAAAGAATAACCTATTCTTCAAGTAGCTGAATATCATTTGAAGAAAGTTTCCGACGATTGCGATACTCCCAAATGCGAAATATGAGCGCAGCTTTATACGTGTTTTCATTTAGTGATGTACTGAGGCGCAGAATGTGAGACCGAAATCAGCGCACCGAGTGGTAGTGGGCCAGTGCCGTCCACGCCTTCGCAAAGGGAGGGACAGTACGGGAACGCTGGTATGATGAGCGGCATCGGAGCCAGCTATGGTAGACAGCGATAACGAACGCGTGAGCAGTGGCACGAGTGCGTTCGGGCAGTCATGCCGATGCCGATGCTCAACCCATGAATGGGCGCCTGAGAGCTGCCCGCTGAAACAAGGAATAGGCATAGCATAGGCCGACATCTTGCGAGGCGTCCAGGATGGCTCGATGAGTTATGTCGCCACAAGCGCTTTTAACGTCCAGAAGCATTGTCACTGCCAGTCTCCTTAGGCTTTTTGCTAGCTGAACAGACGAGACAAAATCTATGACGTTCTTTATAGTAGAGGACAACTTTTCCCTAGATGAGGACTTTTCTGTGGAAGAGGTACGCACGGTTTTGCATAACCTTAAGAGCAAGTCGGCTCCCGGAGCGGACGGGATTTCGAACAAGCTTTTGAAAAATCTGGACGATAGGTCAATCAAGTACCTTACCGGGGAGGTTAACGCTATGTGGAGAGACGGGGTGGTTCCGGAGCAGTGGAAGACAGCTCTCACGGTGCTGATTCCCAAGGCTGGCAAAGTCCCGAGCATCGATAACTTAAGGCCTATTTCGCTCACTTCGTGTGTGGGCAAGGTAGCCGAGCATGCGGTGCTTAATCGGCTTACAAGGTACCTTGAGGAGAACCAGGTCTACCCACACACTATGATTGGTTTTAGGGCCGGGCTGTCGACTCAAGACGCAATGAAGCTCATCAAGCATCAGGTCATTGATGGAGATTGAAGGGGCGTTAAGGCCATCCTAGGGCTGGACCTGGAGAAGGCTTTTGACAACGTTCGCCACTCTTATATTCTTAAGTCCATTTCGGATCTTGGCCTCGGCGCACGCTTTCATGACTATGTCAGGTCCTTCCTGTCAGGCAGGAAGGCTACCTTGAAGGTTGCGGAGCTGGAGTCAAAGATGTTCAATCTTGGAGACAGGGGCACTCCTCAAGGGACCGTCATCTCGCCCACATTGTTCAATCTGGCCATGGTCGGATTGACCAAGAAGCTCTTGGAGATTGAGGGGATTAGGCACACCATGTATGCAGATGACGTGACCATATGGTGTCCCGGTGGTAGTGAGGGCTATATCGAAAGTGTTCTGCAGGAGGCAGTACATGTAAGTGAGAATTATTTGGACCCGACGGGGTTAAGGTGCTCCCCCTCCAAGTCGGAGCTGTTGCTGTACAGTCCCACTAGAAGGGGACGCAAGCCAAGGGGGTGGATCCCCGTGGACCAGCTGAGCATTCAGCTTCGTACAAGAAATGGCGATCTCATACCTAGGGTTGATAAGATTAGGGTTCTGGGGATGATTATTCAGTCGAACGGCGCCAACACGCTGACGATCCAGAAGATCATTGCCAAGACAGAAAATGCGGCACGCCTAGTGAAGAGGGTGGCCAACAGGCAGACGGGGTTCAAGGAGGACAGTCTCATTAGACTTATGCACGCATTTGTATTGTGTCACTTCACTTATGTGGCGGCCATGCACAAGTGGAAACCATCGTAGAAGGAGAAGCTTGACACGCAGATTAGGAAGATCACGAAGAAAGTGTTGGGAGTGCCAATGTGCACCAGCACCGACCGACTTCTCCAGCTGGAAATTCATAATACCTTGGATGAGATAGCTGAGGCTCAGGAGAGGACGCAGATGGTGTGTCTCTCTACGACTAGCACGAGTCGGCAGATTCTGAGAGAGTTTGGGGTTCCTCAGGAGAAGATTTCGCAGCTTCATGTCGGTATTCCCGTGAAGGTCTGTAATTGGTATCACGTCAAGCCTGTTCGCAGGAACATGCATCCGGAGCGAAATGTTGGTAGAAGAAAGGCAAGGGGAGCTTGCCTACTGAGACTCATTCGTGATGAGAATCAGAAGGTTGGCTTCGTCGATGCTTCTTTCAACGAGGAGAGAAAGGTGTTTACCATAGTTGTCGTGGACAATGAGGGCAGTCTCGTTAACGCTGCTACCGTTCGGACTGATAGGCCAGAGGTCGCGGAGCAAGCGGCTATTGCGCTCGCCTTGGTTGACAGGCGCAGGCCTTTTGTATATAGCGATTCAAAGTCGGCCGTTAGGGCCTTTGAGAAGGGCTCGGTGGCTAGGGTTGCTTTGTGTTGCTTTGTGTTGGTTGCTAGGGTTGCTTATGTTGGTTCCCTGCTCACCTTGGGATGATCGAGGGAGCCCCTCCGAATCTCAATGAGTCCGCTCATGAGGCAGCGCGAGATCTTACCCTCCGCTCTGCCCCGCGCAACGGCGTGGCGGTACTCCGCGAGAATAGAGACTCCCCTTCCACATACAATGAAATCACGAAGTATTACCTTCTTAATCGCAGGGTTGACAGTTTGCGGCATCCTAAACTAAACAGGGCTCAGGCACTTACATGATGCTTACTACAGACTGGTATTTATCCTTGCCAACGGAGACTGAACATGTTTTATCCTGAGACGTATACAGAGCCTTATTGCCAAGAATGTGGTGCTTTAGCCACGTTCGAACACATGCTCTGGTCTTGCGAAAGAATTGAAGACTCGGCGATCAAGGATGCGGCCAGGTGGGAGGCTGCACTTCGCAGCCTGGACCTGGATGAACAATTCTGGGCTGTCCAGCAGGCTCACGATGTGGCCGTGAGGCTTGGCCTTCCGGTCCCGACGTGGGAGCGGCCCGCTTAGTGATGAATTATCACTACTTGCAGGACCAAATAAAGTTTTCCTTCCTTCTATAGTAGAGAGTCCGCATCGGAAGCCTGCCATGACGTCAGTGTATATCTCGCAATGTTTTAGTTGCCACTCTTCATGTTACAGCACGGTCCTGCTTGTCACCTTTCCTAGAAAACTGGCCAGGGCAATGTGACGATAAGACGCCACGTCAAGGGTGATTTGCCTGGTTAGAGCAGAGGCACAAGGTGGTTGGACTTGCATGTGGCAGGAACCACTCCTTCCTTCCATGAATTGTTGTAAACGCCCAGAGAGCATGCCCGGCTATATCACCCAGGTTGCAAGAGCTGCGCATGTCACTCCGTCAACGAGAGAAAGGAACGCATGAACAACTATAGGAGCTCGCTTTGACCACGTCTTCTAGACGAACTTTGTCTTTTTTATCGTCGCTTCCTTTTCTTTCGACACATGTCAAATAAATACGAACAAAAAAAGAAAAAAAATGATTGCAAGAAGAAGGTAAATGTCATTAAAAACCCCTTACACCCACTTATTCCCTTTTAGAATAAAGACGACACCCTCGACACACCCTTCAGTAATTATTTCTAAGGGCGCTTGTGAAGGCACTTGAGGACAGCGTGCTTGCGGCTCAGGCTTGTATATAGCTAATTGTGAGGGAGCTCCGCTCCGCCATTTGACAAACACAAGTAATTTGAAGAATGCAAGCGATGCAGGAAACAAATAACTTGCGGTAGTGAAACTCATAACTTGCATAATTTTGTAAGTTCCCCAGGTAGCACACAAAGTCTTGAAAACGTCGTATTAAGGGATTCAACGTCTGAAACGGATTTTTGACCAAAATCGACGCATCAAAGACGTTCCAAGCAAGATAGCTTAAAAACGAGGGGTGAATACGTTTTGATAACGTTGAAAGCCTGGCAGCTTAAAAACGAGGGGTGAATACGTTTTGAAAACGACTTCATATGACTCGCTCTATCTCTTTAGTTATCATGTGACCAAGGTGGCCACGTGATTCGTGATGCCGGGCAGCCGGGCGAGCCGGGCATAGTCGCGTCGTCATGGCGTCGTCGCGTCCCCGCACTCGCATTGCGCTGTGGTGTGTCTGCGGCTGTTCTGAATGTGCTGCCGCTGCCCTTTGCTATGTAAGTGTTGCAGTGTTTTGCTGTCACGAAAACGATATTCTGTGATTAGTTTGGGTTGTGCGAAATTGTTTGTGTGGTTTTAATTCGGAAATCAGTAGTGTTTTCAATTGTTATCGGACCATGGCGGCCACGTTATTCGCGAAGCCTGGCATAGTTGCGTTATCGCACTTGCATTGCGCTGTGGTATGTTTGCGGCTGTTCTGAATGTGCTGCCGCTGCCCTTTGTCATGTAAGTGTTGCAGTGTTTTGCCGTCAAGAAAACGACATTCTGTGATTATTTTGGGTTGTGCGATCTGTTTGTGTAGTTTTAATTTCGAATTCAGTAGTGTTTTCAATTGCAGGGCGCCGAGTGGAGGGCACTAATCAGCTCTTCAAGTTCGTTGTCATGCTATTTGAGGCGCCTTTTCACTGACGCGTAATTCAGGCGTTAAGGGCAGTATAAGGACGAAAGTTAGAGGGAAGAAATCGTGCCTGTGTGTCCCTAGCGTCGGGATCGGCCGCTACGCGTGATCCTAACAAGAAAGCATTTTGCAGAATGCGAAGAAAGATGGCAAAATTGCTGCGCACCTTGCCAATCTCCGCAATAGAGCCGTCATCGTGGTATTTTAGTCTCCCGTTTAGCAAGAGTGTTGCAGACAAGATAACTGGTTCAAACAGGCTTTTTTTATGATTCAGTACTAGTACGGTATCCCAAAAGGTGAGGTCAAGTGCTCGCCCTATTTTCTTCCCTCGCGCTACAGCGCACTTACAGAATTTTGCGTGCACCATATATACCGTGCTTTTATCGTTTACGCTTTAGGTTCTCGATTGTGTTTTCGCCCCCTTTACCCACGTGAGCGGTATTTCATGGTCTTACGGGGTACCACTTGTGTCCATATATTGTGTCCAATATATGAAACGGCCCAACTCTATTTTATTTGACGCCTCAAATGGTATTAATGTATTGAGTCTCTTGTAGCTTGGTGCTTGTTATCAATTTTACTACTTGGCGAATGGATGCAGCATGTACGCTGCATAACTCGCTTGTGGATACTGCGTACGTGAGTCGAGTATGCTTCAGGTAGTACGATTGTTTGCCGTTTGGGACATGTGTCGGAATGTACGCTGTGCGCCCTTCGCGCTTTACTTAGTCGGCGGCCTGCCGAGTTCGTGCGGGTGCAATGTGTGCGCGTGGAGTTTGCGAAGCGCTCGCGCGGTTTTTTTTATATGTGTTCTGTTCGCGCGCTTCGCACACCACGGCATGCCGCAGTTCTTTGTCCTTGTGCAACACATTTTCCTAGCGTACGCCTGTGCATTATTTGATACCGGTTTCACACGGGGCTCTTTTAACCGCTATCCAATCCGTTACAAATCGAATTTCTCGGTCGTGATTGGCTCCTTTGCGCAAGTTACGAGAGTGAGCCAGTCGCATCGATAATTTCGATCCGGATCGGGCGTTATGGCGATTGAGAGTGGTCGTGAGACACCGGTTTTACACATGGCTCCCACATAGGGAACACTTTAAGTTCAATGCTACTGAGTGAAGAGCAAGTGCATATATGCCAGTGGTGGTATGTGGGCAAGTCTTTCTGGTGAAGCCAATACTTGTGCATTCAAAACATTTCAACTACCAGCGTAGTGCATCAATGTGTCTACTTCACAAAACGGAGCACCAGTGCAGATATCTGAGCATACCTGTCCAGGGCAGCAAGTGTGTCTACATTTAAACCACTACCAGCTTGTGCGGCAGTTGTATTTCCGGCGGGACTGCAGAATAATCAGTAGGGTGCGCTCAAGCTGTTTATCTATGAAGCTCTGCCTCGACTGTGTGCCAAATATTTTTGGACGTGAAAGTGGGGGTGAATTGGTAAACATCAGTGGAACTGTGCCTGGACTTTGTGGCAAATGTTTTTGGATGTGGAAGTGTGGGTGAACTGGCAAAGAATTTGCTCTAGCTGGGCTACATGTGTTAAACGTTTTTCTCATTCAGAGTGCTTTTTTTTTTACTTTATGAGACTGAAGATGTGCGCAAAGTGTGACATGTCAGTGTGCTAATTAATGTATTTGCTGGTTTGCAAATTATTCGTTGCAACTTTGTCTTTGCCAGAGAGGTACAGGCGCCCAAATCTTTAACTGGTGTGCGGGAGCGGCGACTTTTCCGTGCGTCAGCGCCGTTTGACGGGGCGAGGCTGGAAACAGTCTGAGGCTAAGCGCATGCGGACAAAGCGCGCTCAGCTGGGCCCATCGTTTACTAGGCTGTTTCCAGCCTCGCCGCGTCATACGGCGCTGACGCCCGGAAAAGTCGCCGCTCCCGCGCACCAGTTAAAGATTTGGGCGCCTGTACAACTTTGCCTCTTGTACAGGGTTTTTTAGATAAAACACTTACTATTTATTACGACCATTGCTTCCTTTGTTACACAAATGCAGCTTCCAGTGCATTCCAGTTTATTTCCATGTTTATGTAAGTTACTAATATGAGGCTTGCATATTCATTTCTCACGTTCTGGAGTGGCAAGATGCAGCATTACTGTCTCATCGTTCGCTGTACTACAGTAGTGTTCACTTGTTACACTGAATCCCCCGTTTAAGTATTCTGTACTAATTTCACTTTATTGCTTTTCTTGTATGGTTATTTTTCTCGCCATTAACTTCTTTGATATATCCTAAAGGCGATATTTCCAATTTTGCATTGTTCCCATTTTTTTATTTCTGTCACAGGATTACTTTATAATGGTATGCGGTGGTATTTCTTTTTGTGCTCTTTTCAAGCTTCTAGCTGATTGGTAACATTGCTTGGAGGCAGTTACCATCCGACTCATACTCTTGCATTTTTCAGTCTACTTCCATTCGCTCCGAATGTCACTTCTGCATAACTCTAGTCCATCTAATAGCACGTGCTCTTTACTATGATAAATGAGAAACTTTAGTACACTCCAGGTTCTTCTGTTCATTTTTGTATGTGTACTTGGAATTTTGTTTATGTGCTAGTGAATGTTCACTTTCGAGTTCATTACGAATCCTTTCTGCGACTTTTGTCATTGTTGATGTACTTTTACTTCTATTTGCATTTCTCACACAGTTTGTTCGAAGCTTGCATAAGCATTACATTTTAATAAAGTGTTTTTGCTTGGTCAAAATGTTCTCATTTCATTCACTTTTGGCATGAAGGGCTCGGTCTTGCCGCCTGCCAAGTCGTGACCATTTGTTCTTTGCAGGATGTCATTCCCATTTTGGTTGTAAGCATCGTAGCTTACTAAAGGTGGTATTAAGGATTCATTATTCCTAACAGGCTTATTTTCGTGGGACTTGGTAGTGGATACGCCGGCCATGCGGGGAACAGTGCTTGGCACTGCGCCATGGCTCTTACAGTCAACACGACGCTTCTACTCATCTGGGGCGCGATTGGAGATCGTTGTTCGAAACGCCCGATCAGTTTCACCTCACGCGATTGGCCTAGACCGTGCCGACGGGTGCGGCTGACGACGTCTGCGCGGCATAGGCCAGTCGCGTGAGGCGAAACTAAACGCGTGTTTTGAACAACGATGTCTGATCGCACCCGTCACCCGCGAAAATTAGCTTCAGATGATCGTAAACCTTTCAAGACCACTTCTAGACCAGCTTTTTGATAACCTCCTAAAAACGTTTAGAAATTGGTTACGAATAGTTTTGGCAAAGGGATTACTTGTGTCTTTCCCAATCCTATTTCTAGACCAGCTTTTCGAATACGTCTTGCAGACCTGTTCTAGATCGTCTAAAGAAAGTAATTAAGCCGGACATTAGCAGAGATATACGACGTTTTCCCGCCGAAGTTCTCTCATTCGTGTCTTCTTTAACCCGTTTTTATCGTCTTGGATAAACGCTACGAAAACGTTACGTATCTCTTTTGTGCTACCTGGGTCCACGTGAAGTATTGAATCAAAGAAAAGCAGAAGATTTCAGCGATTGCTCTAACTCTGAACCCGTTCAATGCGCAGCAGGCCGATACAACGGGAACCGCCAGGCTGCTTGTTTCTCAAATAATGGCGCTAGCTTCTTGGAAACAACATGGCGGACAACGCTGTCTTTGTCTGCTGCGGTATGTTTACGGCACGCTCCGATATGCACGCAGATATTTGTCGCCATTCCGAGAGTCTGCGTGGCGCACGAAACCCTGCAAAATCACCAAGCGCGTATGTTGTTCAGTAGTCATGCCGGTTATTGCATCCAGTTCCAAAGGACACATACCCTAAACAACTTCATATGCTTTATATACAGTCACAATAAACACCCTACACTCTGGAACCCTATCACCTCCTCATCGGCCTTTCCCCACCGCGCCACGCGACCCGCCGTCATCGCATGACGCCTTATTACGGCATCATCACTCCAACCCTTTAAACTCTACAAAGCGCCTCAATCTTCCCCAAGAAGCGCATTAGTGGTTTGATTTTGTAAACGGCTAGGATTAGTAAGCAGAGCATATATCGTTGGGAGTCGAAGGTTGGGCTGTAGCGCAGAATGTGTTGTACATTTTAATCACACCCGCAAGAGCGGCATGCGGCGCATTAAAAAATTAAATCATGGGGTTTTACGTGCCACAACCACTATCTGATCTAGCACTAGTGTAATCGAGGAAAGTGGGCTAGACAGGCGCTTGTTGCAATACATATATGCGAGTGGGCATTTATCTGCTTGTGTGCCCACACTGACTGTCCTTCTGTCTTCATATCTTTCCCCTTAAGGGGACCCTGAAACAATTTTGACGATATTGTACAAATGTGCTGAGTCGTTAGAGTAGGTCCTTCTGATCATTAATTGACGCATCTACGTGCTCCGCGCAGAACGTGTAATTTATTATAAGTTTTTAAAAATGTACATCACTGCCGATGACAACACACTGCTCAGAGGAATTTTCAGCCGCCCCTACCCATATGACGTAAATCACCCAATTAACGTCAGTAGGGCGATCTATCCGATTGGCTGCCCAAGGCACGTCATCGATAATTTTCCACCTTTACGGTGAACAAATGATCCTCGTAATAGTTGGAATGTTAGGTAATTTGTTTCTATAAAAAGAAAGTCACAGAAAGAGAATGCAATAGAACAATTTCTCACTACACTTAAGCACTTCCGGCACACCGCAAGCGTCATCTGCTTGTGTTACGACGTGCTCCAATTTGACCAGAGCTCCGCGGTCAGAGTCGGCCTCAGTATTTTTCACGAGCACTATGATTCGACTTTGTTGCATTGTGGACTGCAAACGTAGCGACTGACAATGTGTCAAGCTGCGCCATCGGGATCCTCTGCAAGGCAACAGATCGGCAACCGCAGCTTATGTAACCATAATGTTTACGGAGAAAATCTGGGGGAGAATGCTATGCACGAAGGCGAGCTTTCTGGCATGAACGCGGCTTCTTGCGTTGGCCAATCCCGGATTCAGTGCACAGCCGCGCTATAACATTAACACCAGTTGCAGGATTATGATATTGTTTCGCACTTCTAATGTTTCAGTGTGAGAAGATTTAACATGAAAGGCCTGCTCTGTCGGTGTTTTGTGTTATGAAATTTGTTTGTGGACTGTCATTCTCAAAACTCCGAGGAATAACATTGCCAAGAATGTAAGACAAGGCATGAGGAACTTTATTGATAGAATGGTTTGGCAAGATGACCAGCATATATCGCATGCCGTATAGCAAGGGGTGGCACACACATATACCTAAACATATACACAGCAATTTTCGCTCACAGGACGCCAAGGCGGTCGCCGGCGCCAATGCAGACGCCGGACGCCGACACCGAATTTTCTGCGACACGGGGCTCTTAGCGCTATTGTGTTAAGATGCAGCAACTATTTGTTGGCACCACAAATATTGTAATCTACAAGAGGGCATAAGAGCCAAGAATAAGCTGAACTTGACTCCGTGAGAACGCGTTATGTAAGTGCGGTCCTGCACTCCTGATTTGCCAGCATCCGTCCCCGACTTGCAACTACTACGACTACTTTTACACGTCGAGTGTACAGCGTAGAGAAACGTGAACGACAAATATTGCACTATTAAAACGCTGTAAAGGCAACCACCAAGCAGGGATAGCCAGGATCTAAAGGGTGAAGACGAAGCGGGCCGCCATGAACAAGGGCTATAAACTTGAATGGCTTTTGGCCGCTGGGGGACGGCACTATTTGCAATATTCAAGTTACCGCATAGTTTAGCAGCAAGCTTGGTATGTGCAAAGGTAGTGCTTTCTTCGAAATATATATATATTTTCTTGACCAAATTTCTCTGGTCTGCCTAGGCGGCCTTCTAATATTCGCCTCACAACTGAATCATCAAATGTTGAATGCTCGTTTCATAAAATTAAATACGTACAGTCCTGCCACCACTAATGCATGGACCGTGTGCATAAGAGAACTTTGTAGCAACCCGGAAATGTAGGGGCCATCTAGATTTTTAAAAATATATATATTGTTTCTTGCGGGCCGTACGTTTATTCGCCAAGAGCCTATAGGTAACGCAGAGGTCCCAATTTCGTGTCTTGCCGCTAGTCTCCGAATGAAGCTGACCGAAAAAAAAAGAGAAAAACAACGCGATATTGTATTTGAGGTCCCGATTCCATGATTTCAACCCCATTCACCACATTGCAAATTGCTGTTTAGGAGCTCGCACGCACCACACACGTCCAGCCTCTTCGAGGGGCAAAGTGCAACGGATGGCGGTCCGGAAAAGATCACAGTCAGTTCGGTAGATATAGGGTGATCATTCTTAAGTTTCGTGATATTTTATCAAAATATGTTGTTGCAGATAATGCAATTCTATTGCATGAGCTGGATTATTCAGACAGGCGTACATTACTTGTACGAAAGACCGAAACACATATTCAGCTGATTATCAAATATCCACCAATTATCTTTTAAATTACTTAATTTATGGCACATATTGCATTTTACGAGCTGTAGCCCGTGAGTTTTGAAGGCGTAGCCACTCAGAAGGAATTATCAGAATGGCACCACTTTAGAAATATGCGCCTTCAAGCTTGCCGTAAAACTGGACTGTTGTTCCTCTTGCTTTTTAACACAATGTTCTTTTATCCATTGAAACAAAAAGTAACTGGAACGCCCATGTATTTCGTTCCACACTTTGGGAAATAATATCTGGAAACTGGCGTCATCCTGAAAATTCATTTCAAGCGGAGAGTTCTGGCAAACTCACCGCGGCTACAATTCGTAAATTGCAATGTGTGCCGTAATTAGAATTCAGAATTTCATAATTAAATTTCCGAATTAAATTTTATCACGGTACTCGAAGTTGTTACAGAATGCAATATGCAGGAGGAGGTCCCGGAGTCGGAAACTGAATTGGGACCTCATGTACATGGTATTAAGAAATTTATTAAGAAAGTAATTAGGAACCGATTAAAAACAAAGTCAAAGGTAATTGGTGAATTTATCTTAACTAGTTGAATATGTGTTTCGTTTTCTCGTGCTAGTATGTCCACGTCTTCGAATCATGCAGCTCAAGGACAAGAATTAAGCTGTCTGCCACATGCAAATTTAAAGATTCCTTAAAATTTAAAAATTATCAACCTTTATATGGTTTTCTCATACACATAGATACCTACAAGCTGTTCAAAGCTTTCCAATTCCCGTTCTACCTCTACCACGTGAGCGGCTTCCCAGACATTTTTTTCCATGTTGTTACTCCTAAAGTTAATGCATTAATAACGTGTCCACTGTAAAGCCTCTAGCATTTCCTTCTCAAGCACCGAGTGCTATATTCTGAAAAGGTAAAGTGCTTCCTTCTGTACATATTTCTTTAGGCGCACGTTAAAAGCATCTAGAGGCGAAAATGATTCGGATCTTTCTGTTAACGCATCCCGTATACGGCACGTGGGGCTGGGGAACGTTAAATCCTCATGGGTTACGAACGAAAGTTCACGGCTGCCTTTAATGGACACTTGAAAACAGCGTGAAGGTACATTTTCTAACCATCTCTTGAGATCCGTATTCAAACACCGGGTCGTTTTCTTTTCCAGCTCTACAGCTAACATCGGCCATTGGACGTGGCCTTCTTATACCTTTCCTGCTGTTTCTACAGATGAAATGTCCGACCCGATACAGAAAGCGGAATAAAATAATTATGGCTCTCCCATAATCCAGAGTAGGTGTAAGCATGAAATGGCTACCAGCAAATCAGATTGGTTGAAGATGATAGTACGCACAATCTTAAAAGGGTTATAGGGCATGTTCGCAACCGCACACCCCACCACACCACACTACAGCACACGAACCTCTTTTGAACTGTACTTCATGCAAGTGCCATCTTGGCCAAACAGCCATACGCGGCGTGCCGGACGCTGTCGGCATGGTCACGCCACCTGGCGGTATCTCTCGAGCTGGGGCAAAACCCGCGCCGCGGAACTCACGGACCGCTGGCATTGAATAGGCAACCCTGTCTCCGCGCCGAAACATGACAATCCAGTGTATGGTACCCTCATCTGCCTTTTGAAAGTCGCTATTGGAAATGACTAATAAATCTTCAACGTACTAAATGTTACTGCTTGAGTGATATTGGCAACAAACATTGGGAACAACGCTGAAGCAATATTTTTTGTAACTTGTCTGGGCACTAACTAGCGTATGAAAGGTGGTCGTGCACGAAAGGTTAGGGGCCAGAGACCACGTTTTCTTAGGTTTGCTCTGATTGTCCGGATGTTCTCGTTTGAGTGCCCAGATAACGGCTCTCCCTTTGCTCAAGGTGACTTGAAGGTCGCCGACCACGGGAGCTAAAAACATTTCATGCTTAAAAACGCAAAATAAATGTGCTTTAGAAGCACTTATCTAGAACATATCTTAAACCCGCTTAATGGAACAATGACAGAAAGCTTCTGAACAAAACTTCGCATTTCGAACCGTCTGAAAGTGTTTATGTGCCTTGGGAAGGTGCCTTTTATAATATATAGCTCATTGAACTTAAATCAACGTTTACGTACACATTCTAAAAGTAGCGACGGATGTCTGGCACTTTGCTTATACCATATCTAGCACGTCGGATGAAAAAAAAAGAAAGACGCACTAATGACGAAATCAACATGTCTGCCTATGCCAGACTTTCGAAACGATACAGCTAGCTTCTTGTCGGTTTTTTTCCTTTTTTTCTCTCAAGAAAGGTGAAGCAACATATAATCTGACACGTGCTAAAGACGCTGAGTGCGTTTTCAAGAAGTTCAGGAACACCCTTGTGGCTCATGAAGGTCAATGAACTGTCGAAACTCCATACCTCGGTTTCAAGTGGAAAAGCGTGTCCCCTAATTGGTTCAGTGCGACAGCTGTTAAGGCTGAGTTTATACGCTTATGTATTCATTTATTACTCAGCTTTATTTATTTAGTTAGTTAAATACCTTCAGGGCCAGTAGAGGGGTAAAACAGGGAGTGGGGTAAATGAAATACTCCAGACGCAAATACAAATACAAAGAGCATGTAAATCACTATGCATGCTCTTCTAGGGCTTCTTTAAAGTCCCTGGCATTTATAATAGAAACAATCGAGGTGACCAAGTCGTTCAGGTTATTACATGTTTCAGAAATGAAAGAATGAAAAGGTTAGTTTGTACGACAGTGAGGAACAGACAATTTATGACGATGGTCGATCTGAGAATACATTGTTACGCAAAGGATGTATTGAACCCTAATAATAATAATAATAATATTTGGGGTTTTACGTGCCAAAACCACTTTCTGATTATGAGGCACGCCGTAGTGGAGGACTCCGGAAATTTCGACCACCTGGGGTTCTTTAACGTGCACCTAAATCTAAGCACACGGGTGTTTTCGCATTTCGCCCCCATCGAAATGCGGCTGCCGTGGCCGGGATTCGATCCCGCGACCTCGTGCTCAGCAGCCCAACACCGTAGCCACTGAGCAACCACGGCGGGTTGTATTGAACCCTAAGGACTATTTACAGAGTATATGTAAAAAAACAAGTGCAGCGCTGGCCAGTTCGGTCGACAGCTTGCGACTGACGAGCAGTTCCTCTTCTGCGTCTGGGCAAAAGGAACAAAAGGAAGGTGCGTTCAAAAGGAACACGCCATTTGCATGTAGCATTATCCCTGGCGGCAGAAGTACCGTCTCGGCGCGTGTTCGCTTGTTTGCGCTGACTTGGCGATGACATTAGGTCCACATTCGCTGGCCTATGTTGCGGCGGATGGACGGAACGTCTCCAGTGGCAATGTTGGTTCTCGGCCGAACAGAAAAAAATGGGGAATAACCGGCAGTGTCGAGGCGCGAAAAATTATATGCAAATGTGACGTGGGTAGAGTAAGGCCCTAAACAGTATGGTCTCACGAGACATACTTCGCAAGCCTGTCTGTCAGGGTTTGATTCAGACGCTCCGTGATACCATTATTATGCGGATGGTAAGACGTAGTCAGCTTGGGCCGGATTGAGGATGTCGGTGATGCAGGATGTCGGTGATTACTTTTTAAAGGAATATCCAGCCACAGTCAGTTAGCAGTTGTCGTGGAGCTCCATGTTGCTAAATCACATCGTGTACGAGAAAATCGGTGACCTCTGTGGCGCAGTTTGTTGGAATTACCCTTGTGATCGCTTAGCGCGCGGCTTAATCTGCCGCCACAGCGATCCGTTTGTTGCCAGACGTTGATAGAGGGAAAGGGCCAAGTTCTGTTCAAGCCAACGCGAAAGAACGGCTCCGACTGGGCGTTGAGTGGTTGAAGGCACCGAGCAGGGGGAGTCGATGGTGTTTTTCGGCGCTGGCATTTATCACACACCGCACCATATTTCTGGATAGAGCGGGCAAGGCCTGGCCACAACTACCATCGGTGAAACCTGTATTAAGTTGGGGAAACGCCAAGGTGGCCAGCGGTTGGCAAGTCATGAAGTTCATGGAGAACCGCTGACTGGAGCTACGTAGGAATGACGAAAAGTAGGACAGGACCGTCGGACCTAACGTAGTGGCGGTATAATACACCATCCCAGAGGACAAACCAGGGAAGGAACGAATCGAAAGGCGAAGATTCCAAGCGATCAATGGTGGTGCGCAAGGTGACATCACTGCGTTGCTCGTCGTCGACTTGGAGTACT
Organism: Dermacentor albipictus; assembly: GCF_038994185.2. NCBI lineage: Eukaryota > Metazoa > Arthropoda > Arachnida > Ixodida > Ixodidae > Dermacentor > Dermacentor albipictus. The sequence continues at coordinate 18,307,353 of NC_091821.1, forward strand.
TTAGAGATGGTGAAAATGCAAGCGTCGGTACTGGTTCAGTCATGGCTGGTGGTTCGTCCACTGGATAGCGTGCTAAACAGTCTGCGTCTTAATGTAGGCGGCCCGACTTGTACCCAGGGACCAGGCCGAACAGTAGGACCCTTGAGTGACGAAAGCCAGCAGAGTAGGTGTTGGTCAGTGATTGCCGAGAAGTGCGTGCCATGCAAATACAGGCGGAATTTAGAAACCGCGCAGACCATAGCCAGACATTTGCGCTCTCTAATTGAACAGTCGCGCTCCGCTGGTGTAAGGAGGCGGCTAGCGTGGGCGATAACACGATCTTGTCCATGCTTTCGTTGGGCTAAGAAGGCTCCAATCTTATGACCGCTGGCATCGGGACTGACCTCTATAGAAGAGGGAGGGTCAAAGTGGGCCAGTAAAGGTGGCGTGGTGAGAATGGTGGTAGGGTTGGCAAAACCGGCAGTTTGAATGGAGCCCCACGTAAATCGCGCATTCTTCTTCAGATCAGTAAGTGGTCGGGAAATCGCTGCGAAATCTTTCACGAACCATCGAAAGTAAGAGCATAGTCCTACAAAACTTCGAACGTTTTTTATAGACTGAGGAATGGGAAATACGTGAGAACACGAATTTTCTCCGTATCTGGTTGAATACCGGAAGCATCGACAAGGTGGGGCCCATCACAGCAATCAGGTGGCGACCGAAGTGACACTTCCACGAATTCAGTTGGAGCCCAGCCTTGCGGCATACTTGAAGAAGAGCTCATAAGCGCTCAAGGAGTGTCTCAAATTTAGGGGTAAATACGAAAATGTCGTCTAGGTAGCAAGGCATGTTGACCATTTCAATCCTTAAAGCAGAGTCCCTCATGCCTTCGAACGTTGCATGGGTGTTACATAGACCGAATGGAATAACTTTGAATCACTATAGACCATCAGGGTTCAACAATGTATTTCGCAAGCATGTTGTTCACTTCATCTTGAACAGTGTTACGTTCTGATGCAGAAGCTTGATATAGCCGGCGAAGAATTGGACTAGCATCACCAGTATTTGTGTGATGCATAACAAGTAAAGTCTGACCCAAGTGTCAATTGTTGAGGTGGAAGTTGTCGCAGTACGAAACCAAAAGGCGGCATAGAGCTGCTACTTGTTCAGGCAATAGGTCCGCAGCAATCATGGGACTAAATGAGGCGTCGAGGCAAATTGCATCCTGTGGACATCCTGATGAATCGGAGCAGACGTCTACTGAAAAATCGCGACGAGGTCATGGGTTATAGCATGCAGCGCGGCAACCGATACGCGTTGGGGCAGAATTTGCTCTATCAGGCCAAAATTAAAGACAGGGAGGCATGAGCGGTTATGGGCAACGGGTACGAAGAAATGGGGCACAATGATATTGCGCACTAAAAGCGCATGACGACGATGTGTGACGACATAATCACCATCGGGCACAGGGAAAGATGATCGCAAATCGATGAAAGTCAAGGCTTGAGGCATCAAGCAGACGAAGGCGGTCGCAATAAAGTTGTTCGGAGATCGACACGAACACACGGGACAAGAGGAACTTCGAGACAAAGGGTACCGGCAGAACAATCGACTAGAGCGGTATGTGCCGTAAGCAAGTGTAGTCTGAGGATAAAGTCACGGGGACAATTATTTCAGCACTGTAAATAGAACTGGAACGTGACGGCTGGGGATGCATATACGGGGAGTACATATTCCAGTGATAGCAACAGTGGTGCCATCGGCGACGCGTACGGCTCATGTAGTAGCAGGTGCGAGGACCTTCCTCAGTCGACGACGGAAGTTAGTATTCATTATGGACAGCTGGGTTCCAGTATTAATTAACGTCGTCAAAGGAACACCGTCGACGTGAACATCAAGCAAGTTTTTGTTAGATGGGAGCGTCAGTGGACGACTTCAGTGCGATGACAGTATTGCGGAGCCACCTCTAGGAGTTGCGCGGACTACTTTTTCGTCCGGGATGACCCATGATGGTTGGTGAAGAGTAGCAGCGTGCCTGGGGTGACGGGCATGACCAGCAATTAGGATGGATGGATGGATGTTATGAGCATCCCCTTTGGAACGGGGCAGTGGGTTGCACCATCAAGCTCTTGCTATTATACTGCCTAATGTCCTACCTAGGGGAAACAAAAAAAGAAAAAAAAAAGATGCTGGACTACGACACCCAAATTAGGAACATCGCCGAACAGCGCCTCTAGCGGCCGCCCCTGCAAAAGTTTCCCGTTTTCAATGGGAGAGCGTCGTTTTCCGCGAATAAGTAAACATAGAAGCCATATTTCTTTTTTTTTAACATGGGGTTTTGCGTGCCAAAACCACTTTCTCATTATGACAAATGCCGTAGTGGAGGGCTCCGGAAATTTTGACAACCTGGGGTCCTTTAACGTGCACCTAAATCTAAGTACACGGGTGTTTTCGTATTTCGCGCCCAAACCATATTTCAACATATGCTCACGGAAATAGGCTCCGCGCGCCTAGCCCGACGTATCACGCAAGTGGTACAATTAATAAGGGCCGAAAAACCCGTTCCAAATTGCGGGCGAAATTTGAAGCATGGGAGTCTATGGACACGTTCACATTTTAGAGGCTGTATTTTAGCCCATGTATTTTCGCGTGCTTTCTCTTATTGTCAGTTTTGAAGAAGAACATGAAAATATCTTTTGGGCGTACGTCAAAGAATAATTGTATTGTTTTCGGGATCTTCGTATGCTCTTTAAACTTAAAACAAATTCGTGATATATGTCGAATTGCTGCAGGAGAGTGGGGTGGCGTAGCGATAATTACATGGGCGTTTCGCTTCCTGAGTAGTAGTTAGTGAGAGATATAATCACTATTTTCGTGTTGTGGTCGAGTTTGATTCTCTAGCTTCTATAGCGAGTGCAAAAGAGTGATGAATGCCCTAATAATATATCGCAGCTATATGCTTTACTTCGAACTAAGGCATGTTGTTGTGCTAGTCGGCTCATAGACTCAGCAAAATTTTAAACTGCGCTAGGAAGACAGGACGTGAACAGGAACACAGAAGCACACACAATGCGCAGACTTCCAGCTGGCTTTATTTTGGGAAGATAGGCAATTTATAAGGTTCTACAAAAAAGGAAAACAAGAAGAAATCGCTAAGACATCGTGCACGATTCATCGACGAAAAATAGCAAGGCCACGCGTGCATTAAGAGATCGGGAGAGTCCTAATTTGCCCATATAATGTCTGTGCATGTATGTGTGTGCATGTAATGTGTGTGCATGTATGCATGGTGTGTGCATGTATGTTTCTGTTCACGTCCTGTGTTCCTCGCGCAGTTTAAAATTTTGCTGAATGTTTACTTTGAATTTGAGACTTTTAATGTATCTGGCGTTTGCAACTTTTTTGCATAAAAATGTTGCAATGGTTTTGTTGAGTGCACTAGCCTTCGTACAACCGGCATGATTTGATTAATTCTGTGTACGCATTGTGTAATTCTACATGCGGTAGCGATGTTGCTGTGCTTTGTTTTGTCTTCAGGATTTATACTGACATTCGCATATGTACGAGTAACTTTTCTGGTCAGCATTATGTACTACATAAATGTAGAATAAGGACTATTTGAGGGGCAAACCATGGGCTCCATTTCTTGTGAAAAATAAAATAATCTTCATAAATTCAACCCACCATGTTTGTTATGTAATGATTTCGCACTCCACCGAGCGCTATTATCAGTTTAAAATCCTATCTATTAAGGTACGAAGATGAGTACTCACTCATTCTAACAATTGCACTGTGTTAGGTTTTTCTGTGATACCTCGAGAACCAACATTGGTGATTTAGAGAGTTAGCGCAGTAAATTATTGGGATATCTGAGCGGGAAAACCGAATAGAACGAATTAGTGGGGTGACTGCTAAAGGGGCTCTGTACCCCTTTTTATGGAAGTGGAGAAAGGCTTTAGAAGTGAAAATATGGTATTTCAGAAACACTTTGCTCATAAAGTACTTCAGGGCGTTCAGCAGAAGCGGAGTTATTGGCAATCAAACAACGGCCCCCACTGTGTTCCCGTTCCTTCTTCAATGCCTTGCACTGCCAAGGCAACGGCGCAGAGAGGCGTGCCCACAATGCTCCGCCTTTTATATGTCACCGTGGCGCGCAGTTCAAATTTCAGTTTGGATGTTAACATAGACGCCAAGACATCCGCCTTTGGTGCCCATGACGCGCTAAATGTAAGCCAAACGCGGTTGTGCTCAACGAACCGCAGTGCGCTTAGCCAGTGAAATCGTGGCAGCACCCCGCGGTGGCCGCGTTATCTACGCCATGTAGCCGAGCGCAGCTTGATGTCAGCTATCCGCCAATAGCAGCCGTCGAAGGGAATGACAAAATAAAGCGTCCGATGAAGAAATGAAGCGTTCAAAAGAGAGTAAAGACAGCACCGTTTATTGAAAAGAGAGCGTTTCGGAGAAAGGTGACTTGGCGATTCGCTTCCGAGCTTCACGCACCGTGTAAGACAGCGAAACTTGGCTGATATTCACAGCGGCGTATGCCACGCGCAGACTATGTTATTTCAGCAAGGCCGAGGGGTGGTTCGGGGCCCCTTTAACAAAATATAACAGTATTTATATCATCACGGGAGTCGTGTGATAGCAGTAACGCCATAAAGCAAAAAAGAGACGACCCCCCTCCCCTTGTTCTCACATCGAACAAACGCCATCCCTCTCCCCTAAAATGAGTGGCCGGATCCGCCATTGACGTCGAGTGTATTACGATGTTGGCGTGATGACAACGGTATGATGACAACGAGATAACGAAGCTGGAAGGACGAATTTGGTACGACCACAACGCTATGGCGACGGCCACGTGACAACGGATACCCTAAAGCGACTAGACAGTTTGTTACACGTACGTAGAGGCTTTGCGTACGTAGAGCCTCTACGTGTCAGCAGTGCGCATGCGCACAACGTAGAGGGCGCGCGCGCCTCTCACGGACGTACGTGAGATTCAATTCTTTGCGTGCGTTTCTTGCGCACGTAGAGAGCTCCACGCAGGAGTTTCGCGAGATCGCAAACAAGATAGCGGGTCGCGCGCGCGGACGGCTTGCATCGGAACACGGCGACAGGATGGCTGGAGCAGCTCCGCGCCTTCGATTTTCGAAAAGCGATGATTTAGACCTGCTACGCGACGTGAGGGAATGTAACCCTTTCGAGGAGAACATGAGGCACACAGTGCGGTGGGCAGAGATCACTGTCCGCTTGACGGAGTCTAAACAAAAAGTGTTCAGCGCCCGCACTGTTCGCGACCGGACGGACCTGCTGCTCGCGCAACATGCTGACCGAGACCCTAGAAACCTCCGCAGGTAAGTCACTTCGTGGTTTCCATTGAGCGCACAACACATAGCGCAAGATAGAGTGGTCAGTACAAACATTTCTTTGGTGCCACCTCCTAGGTCCGGAACCGAGGAGGAGTACTCCGAACAAGACCAGTTACTCGAAGAAATTTTGACAATCGCGAAAGAGAACGGCTATAAAATAAGAATCTTTAAGAAGGCACCGCTGGGCTCTGGCAGGCGAAACACAACCATGGGTAGAAGTTCAGCGGCCCATGCGAGAGACGCCGCTGCGGAGGCACACGCAGCGGGCCTCGACGACACAGCAGAATGTAAGCATCTCGGATCTCGTCTTCCACTTTAAATGGGGAAGCGTTATTTAGCGAGTACTCGGAAAACAAAAATTAGTCAAATCCTGCTCTTCACATAACGCGTTACTAACGTGAATGCGTAGGTCTCCATAAATAGGTATGGGGAACCAAAAGCTGTATATCGTGAATAACAATTCCAGCGCCCACCACATAATGTACCGGGACTCAAACTCCCAGCTTTCAGCGCCTTGAAGTGGTGGGCAATTTGATTAATTGGGGCAATTTGATCAATTGGGGGCAATTTGATCAATTGGGGCTTAGATTTGAAAAGTGTGGGTCACTTAAAATATTTCAGCGGGGCCAACTGGAAAGTCTGAAAGTGTCCCTTGACGTGGGAAAACAACCAAGAAGTTTGAAAGGTGCACGTACCAAAAATTGGCGGGTTGGTCCTTGAACTTCGCATGAATGCCTACGCATTGTCGGACAACGCCTGTGCAGGTTCTCAATTTCTTCCTCTAGTCCTCTGTGCAGCCGATACAGCTGGGTCTAGTTTTATGGTCTCTTTTGGTACAATTTCAGGCGCTGGCGGAAATACAGTGACGCAGCTCTTGTCACAGATTGTGAGCGGATGCAATGACGATGGAGGCATCGAGGAATCATACTCTCCACCTGAACTCGACATGGACGATGCACCGACTGTGTTCAGCCCCAGTTGTAGCACAGAGTGCAGTCAAGTGCCTTCACCGGCAAGCATCAGCAGCCCACCAACGAATGCACGTCAGGGTGCCGAAGGAAACGTGGATCAGCCACAGCCTCCTAGGAGTGAGTCCACGCGTGGCCGCGGTAACAATACTTTCTCAATTTAGTTGCATTTATCAGCCGCTGAAAATTTTGGGCTTTTCATTTCCACATGCGTGCATGTTGACAACAGCGAATGCTAGTAATGACAAGAACTGACACAATGTGCCGTTGACAAGAGAACTGCTATCAAATATATATTGAATGGTTCATCCAAGCAGGCATGTTAAAGTGTTTCGGCCTACACCTCAACAATTATACCTTTGGCACATATAGGAGGATCTCATATATGTTTCTGCAAAAAACCCTCATGCTCCTGAATAAATTATTACGTTGATGCCTATTATAGTATGCCAATTCGATTCTGCACTCAAGACCATCCGTTATTTGTTCCTTATCATATTCGAGGACTTACAAAGCAGCTTGTGATGTTTGTGTGGGCACCTTAGTCTGTATGAATAAATGTGTCCCAAATTAATGCAGTGCTCTCATCTGTGGTGCCATGCCAGTCGGTACGGAAAAGGTACAGAAAAGAAAGAATGGTATCTTGTGTGTGTATGAGTTACCCCAAAAAATTTGTTTGCACAAAATCACTCTTAAGGATGTGTTGTCACACTGGTGTATTTTTACTAAGGGTGCATTCTCGTACACTGCCGTATCTTACAGGAAAAAGAAATCAGGCTGGAGGGCTTGACCAAGCTGACTACGACTTCATGGAAAAAAGGATGAAGCATGATCAGTTTATGAAGCAGAAAGACTATGTCATCGAATCGAGGCGCATCGCACTGGAGGAAAAGCGCCATGCCTGGGAAAAGGAGAAATCTCTTAGGGAAATGGAGTTGAAAGAGCAAGAAATGAATCAAAACGCCTTTGACAAGGCGGAGGAAAGACGCATACGATCAGAAGAGCGTGCTGAGGAAAGGCGTCAGAGGGCAGAAGAACGTGCTGAGGAAAGGCGCGAAAGGGCTGAAGAGCGCCGCATGTTTACAGCTCAGCAGCAAAGCTTTGTGAGCATCATGGAAAGCATTTTGAACAAAATTAGCACACTGGAAGATGTTGTAAGAAACAACAAATAAAACACTGTAGATTTCGGCATTGCAATTGCAATAAGAGTGACAAACTCATCTCAAAATTGCACACATTTTGTAACTCAACTTTATTACAGCAGCCACACAAAATAGTGTCGTTGACAGTGAGACTCCACAGAACAGAAAAAGAAAGCTGGCACCAACGCAACGTTGAAAGCATTGTGCTTCAGACATGTGTCCAGTTAGGCACTAAACATATAAAAACATGACAGCTATTACGAACAATCACTTCTACAAGGGTAAAGGCTATCTGGAAAGCATAATGCTCTATGTTTGAGACAGTACTTCAGTGGTGTGGCCTCAGGTACTCATTTAGACTAGGTGGATGTAGTTCAAAGTACTGAGACACCTGGCTGCCATACAAACACGTGTGACAGTTAGAATAGTGGCTGCTTTGTACATGTGAGCGACTTCTTGTCGCAGCAATTTCTTACGAACAGTCACTTCGACAAGGGTAAAGGCAATCTGGAAAGCATAATGCCTTATGTTTGAGACAATACTTCAGTGATGTGGCCTCAGGTACTCATTTAGACTGGGTGGATGTAGTTCAAAGTACTGAGACACCTGGCTGCCGTACAAACACGTGTGACAGTCAGAATAGTGGCTGCTTTGTACATGTGAGCGACTTCTCTTCGCAGCAATTTCTTACGAACAATCACTTCTACAAGGGTAAAGGCAATCTGGAAAGCATAATGCTCTATGTTTGAGACAGTACTTCAGTGGTGTGGCCTCAGGTACTCATTTAGACTAGGTGGATGTAGTTCAAAGTACTGAGACACCTGGCTGCCATACAAACACGTGTGACAGTTAGAATAGTGGCTGCTTTGTACATGTGAGCGACTTCTTGTCGCAGCAATTTCTTACGAACAGTCACTTCGACAAGGGTAAAGGCAATCTGGAAAGCATAATGCCTTATGTTTGAGACAGTACTTCAGTGATGTGGCCTCAGGTACTCATTTAGACTGGGTGGATGTAGTTCAAAGTACTGAGACACCTGGCTGCCGTACAAACACGTGTGACAGTCAGAATAGTGGCTGCTTTGTACATGTGAGCGACTTCTCTTCGCAGCAATTTCTTACGAACAATCACTTCTACAAGGGTAAAGGCAATCTGGAAAGCATAATGCCTTATGTATGAGACAGTACTTCAGTGATGGGGCCTCAGGTACTTATTTAGACTGGGTGGATGTAGTTCAAAGTACTGAGACACCTGGCTGCCGTACAAACACGTGTGACAGTTAGTCAGAATAGTGGCTGCTTTGTACATGTGAGCGACTTCTTGTCGCAGCAATTTCTGATTTTTTTTTAAACCCAGAAACGCAAATTCACTGATGACCTTCCCGAATCCGCATTCAACAGCCTGGCGAACACGACTCATGCTAGTGTTGAATTCCAACTGCGTTGTCGTCAGCGAAGAGCCGCCATAGCGCTTCATTAAGAGTGGCTTCAGTGGGTACGCAGGATCGCCGTATATGACGAACTGGTGGGGACCCACCACCTTTTCCAGTTTCGCATAAAGGCCACTGCTCTGGAGTATCCCTGCAACAACAACAACAACAGAAAAGGAATTCAATTGACTAACAAAATGAGACAACATCGGTCATGTTAAAATTAGTACTTTAAGTAAACATTTGCCTCACCAACTATTTCCTGAAGGGGTCAAGAAAGCTATGTAATAGCAAGTGTGAACATATGCGGAAAACTATTTCAAACATATCAAAGTGAAAAGGGAGGAGAACAAGGCTCAGGTTGGCACCAAAGCAATTTTTGCCTATACTTACCTTCCTGAACATATATTTATGAAAGAGACAAGCCATTCCAGGTACCTGACTGTCTCTTAAAAATATCAATGCAAAGTTCTTTCACACAAGACATAGGGCAACCTACCTGCATCATGCCGCCTTCCAGGATAAGGGCCGTCAAGTTGGCACACAGTGCCATTGGGACACATCACCGACTGGTACTTGAGCATGTGCATCCGCTTATGGCCCGAAAAATAATCGCGTTGGTTCCTTTTGGGTCGGCATATGGGGCGTGCCGTGCCGTCGATAAATGACCAGCAGTTTGTCACCGCTGCACCACGGTTCCGGATGGCCTGCAAGACAAAATTAAATGTGATCAAACCTCAGGCTGTAGTTAAGCGTAAAATGGTATCTGCTCTTTCAATAACCTTTCTTACATAGAACCCTCTGTCGTAGATTATATCGCCCATAATGTATACGTACTTAAGTGAAATCTTGTAGCTTGAAATACACAACCTGCACTGATCACTTGTAATGTAGTCTACATGGCTATGTTATGCGAAACTTGCTGAGGTGATGTGCCATTCGGCCTAAACTGAAGAAACTAAGATTTCTGTGTCAAAATAATTTTTCGGACAGTATGTTGATTGCGTGTGACAGATATAACTGCTTTATAGATGTCTTATGTGCGAATATGAGTAGTTCCAGTAATCGCAATGCTCCCGCTTGTTATGGCTATTGTCTTCTGTATTTTATACCGGCACATGTCGACGGCTTGTGAATTTCTAACTTTCTTATTCCCATCTACCACTGGAACTTTAGTCCTCAATAAAACAGAAAAGCTGAAATAACAGTGAATACAAGGCACAGTACCATACAGGGACAACAAAAAATGACGTTGTGTAAACAGACAGCAAAAACATCTGTTCTTTTTTCTGTTCAGTACCAGCACGAGGCTGGAAAAAAAATAAACAGTCAACTTACATTTGCAAACTCTCCAAGGGTGGCAGGACACAGCCAGTCATGGTTGTTGCAGTCTTCAAGCAGATGACGAAACTCGTTTACGATGTAGAAAATAACTTCAGACGCCACACTCGACATCACTGATGAATGCCTGCCGAATATAGTTTCGAGATCACACCACCTGTTTGGGTAGGCAAGGCGTCGAAGCGTAATACACAACGCCTCTCGACCGGGCACAGTCACATTTTGAGCACTCTTCACGGTCTCCGGCAGTTTAAGAGCACGAAACAAGTTATTTAAATCTTTCTCAAATCTAACTTCCTGCCTGAACAGTGAGGGCTCTATGTTGTCAATGTCGAGCAGCCCGCGCTGCGACCGATAGCAAAGCAACTCCGACGTTCTCTCGTGCCTGAAGTGGTACTCCAAGTCGTCCAACGAACCATTCAGAAGCTCTCGCTGCGTTTTTGTCATCAACAGGTCATCTATTTCATTCCAGGACAACGTTGACAGCAGGTAAGGCTTGCACAACACACTTCCAGACATTGCTGAAACAATGATCGGCACGCATCAATGCACAACACCATGACAACACTGGCTTGGCTGAAATACTCATCTTGGATTGAATTTGCTGCCGCAGTGTTCGTACTTCCCGATAGATGGAGCTACGTGGTCCCTCTTGTCGCGCGTCACGTACGTGTAGCTAAAAGCGTTTCAGAGAGCGTGCACGTAAAGTACGTAGGATTTTCACGTTTGCGTACGTGAAGTCTCTACGTACGTGTAACTAAAACTGTCTACTGTCTGGTGACGACGTAGTGAGGACGGTGGCATGACGACAGTCGGATGACGAATTTAGAATTACGACAATGGAACGAGTACGAAGGCATCACGACGATGGTATGACAACGAATACATGACGACGATTTTATTATGACGAGGCAATGATGGTGATGGCATGACAATGGTATGAGGCACAATGGGATGAGGACGAGTGTATGACGACAATGACAACTGCAAGATGAAGACCGTATGGCGACAATGGCGCGACGATGACGGCATGACGAGAGTCGAATGGCAAAGCTGCAGTGATGATGATGATGGAACGACGCCTCACGGCGAAGGTATGACAACAAATGCATGGCGACTGCTTGACGACGACGGTATGATGATATTAGGAAAGAAAGCTGGAATGACGGAGACGCAATGACCACGACGGAATCGCGACCACGAGCCCATACCTAGCGGCCCAAACGGCTTGGGCCACTGGGCAGGCGTAAGAAGATAGATAGATGGACACGACGACGACTCAGAAAGTATTTTCTCCTATTTTGACTAGCGAAAATAAGCTACATATACGTAATTACAAATATACGTACCATTCTACGTACATTGCGCTATTTTCCCACAAAGTCCCCACACCTGTTTGAAGTTTGAAGTTTATTGCAATTTTGACAATACAAGATTGTCATGGCGCCGGAGCAAAAGGTGAGACTATACACGCCTGACTAGGCCCCTGGCGCCACGAGCACAGCAGACAACAGTGCAAAAAATATATACATATATACACATAATACACACATATACATACTTATATATAGGAATGATACAATTATACATACAAGAAATCATCGCAACACAATAAGTATAAATAATGAAAATGAAGAAATAAAGTGCGTACAGAAAGATACAGGAAGGCCAAAAGGCCACATGGAAACAAAGTCTTGCAACTCATGAAATTGTATATCAGTCGAAAAAACAGGAAATAAATTACAAAAAACAGATGTTATTTGTTGGAAAAATACAGTTTTGATTTCTTTCTGAATATTGAAATGGTTGAGGAATCTTGCATGATATCAAATAAAGCATGCTCATCATTAAGTAAATTAGGAATCTGCCACTGTAAAAGCTGATTGCCGTAGTTTGTTCTAGTTTTTACCTTAATAACGTTCCTAGCTCTTCAGGTGTAGTTAGTTGTGGTATTAGTATATATAGAAAAAAAGTTCTCACGATTACTTATGAATTCTAAAAAAGCTTTTTCGGGTAACTTTTGTTTATATAGACTAGCGACACTCAAAATACTGTCCTGGTGAAAGTACTCAGAGGTATGTTCGTACATCGATAGGTTATTAATAATACGAACACACTTCTTCTGCATTCGGAATAGAGTTTCCAAGTTAGCCTTAGAAGTGACGCCCCAGATAAGTAGACAATAGTGGAGTCTAGAATGGATAGTAGAAAAGTATAACTGACGTTTAAGTTTTAAAGGTAACAGCGTGCGATGCTTATTGAGCATACCAATCAATTGTGCTATGCTACGTTTAATATAACTTACCTGATGGGTCCACCGTAGATTTTCATGGAAGAGTACACCCAAGAACTTGTACTGGGAAACCCTTTCAAGTGGTTGCGATTGAAATATTAAAGAAGATGCGAGCTTAACTGGTTTGTTAATAGGAGTAAAAAGAATATACCTTGTTTTTTTAACATTTAGGCTCAACTGATTAGCCGATAGCCACACTGAAAGGGAATTTAACCAGTTGTTAATAAGAGGAATTAGAGTAGAGATGTTATCAGAGAAGAAAAAAAACGTTTGTATCGTCGGCATATAATACAATATCGGGTGTTCCTGGTATTGCCACGATATCATTGATATAAAGAAGGAAAATTGTAGGACCTATAATAGAACCCTGCGGGACGCCGTACCTAATGTCTGCTAAATCTGATTTTATGCTGTTGATTTCCACAAATTGGGAGCGGTGTGATAGATAGCTACGCAGTAAGTCTAAAGCAATGCCTCTAATTCCATAAAAGGGTAATTTAGAAAAAAGTATGTCATCTTTAATTGAATCATATGCTTTATTAAAGTCTAAAAATAAGCCTATTGTGTATTGTTGGTTTTCTATATTGGTAACAATTTTATCACGTATTTCAAGTAACGCAGATTCAGTGGATTTACCCCTTTGAAAGCCATACTGATTCGGGGATATAAGGTTATGCTTTTGCATGTGTCCAGCTATTCTAGAATTTAAGGCTTTTTCAATAATTTTGTAAAAAACTGGAAGTATTGATATCGGCCGGTAATTAGTGATGCAATCAGTTGCGCCACCTTTATGCAAGACGACGATCCTAGCAATTTTCATGTTATCCGGAAATGTGCCTGTAGAAAACACAATATTTGTTATGTCACAAAGAACACTGCATAATAAATCCGCCACTACTTTAATTGGTGCTATTCTAATACCGTCATAACCACAAGATGAGCTGTTCTTTAAATTGCTAATAATGTGTGCTATTTCTGTAGGTGTAACAGGACGAAGATACATAGTATTTTGCAAACTGGTGTTAATATTGTCCTTAAAGTTGTTGCTAACTTCTGAGTCAAAGGAGCCAAAGCACAAGAACTGCTGATTGAATACTTCCGCGAGGGATTTGCCACTTAGCACTCTACCACCGTACGTAAGTTCCTGGGGAATGCTATTTTTTGTGTGCCGTAATAGGTCCTTTAGAGTTCGCCAAGTTTTCTTAGGATCATAAAGAATGTTTGGACCATTTGTCCCATCGCAGCACTAAATTTGAGAGGCCCCTGTCGTCAGTCAGCGACGCACGTGGCCTCCTCGAACGCTCATTGTGATGCAAGTCTTCACGGCCTTTCGCGAAACCACAACACCATCACCTCACACTTCTCGAAGCGAGACCCCTTTCCCCATATGTGGGCTGCATTTCTTTGTTGATTTCGATGTGCATACGCCCATTGCTCCATAAAAAACGAATCAAACTTCGTTACTCGCACACCATGGAAGTGTGAAGCAAACAGCTGACGTCAACATCTGAGAGCAGCGCCGTGCCGCGGAGCTGCGGGCACATAAGGCCGGGCTGGTCCACGAAAGGTCCACCGTTGGGAATGAATGTGTCCACTTCGCATTTACACACCTAATTTGGCAAAAAAGAGGCAAATATCTTCTAATTCGCTCTCCTAGATTGATAGATAGATAGATAGATAGACAGATAGATAGATAGATAGATAGATAGATAGATAGATAGATAGATAGATAGATAGATAGATAGATAGATAGATAGATAGATAGATAGATAGATAGATAGATAGATAGATAGATAGATAGATAGACAGACAGACAGACAGACAGACAGACAGACAGACAGACAGACAGATAGATAGATAGATAGATAGATAGATAGATAGATAGATAGATAGATAGATAGATAGATAGATAGATAGATAGATAGATAGATAGATAGATAGATAGATAGATAGATAGATAGATAGATAGATAGATAGATAGATAGATAGATAGATAGCAGGGGCGTAGCCAGGGGGGGGCTTATGGGGCTTCAGCCCCCCCCGAAATTTTTTCGTGCTGTCATGCGCCACCGACCAAAACAACACCCGGCGCCGGAAATCATGCTCGATTTCGTCTAGAATATCCTTTATTCACGCTCAAAAAGACATTTTAGCGCAAACATTGCGAAATCAGGCTGGATTTCGCGGAAACGCCCATGAGTCGGGAGTCGCATATCGTAACGCAAGGAGCCCCACCGAGCACAAAATTTCAAGGGCGTTTTGATGGCGAGCGGGCTCGTCTCGGCATCTCGCGGAGGACGCGGAATCTACGGAGCGCTTGGATTTCAATTCTGAAACTTTGTGGGTATGAAGTATTCTCATAACATTTTGATGCGAAACGTGCATTGACATTTCCATAGTCGTGCTTTAGATTTTCAATTCCAGAACTTTGTGGGTTTAATGCTGTTGCAAACATTTGACGCCAAAGCTGCATCGACTTTTCTAAAGTCGTACATCGGGCCATACAACGAGACAAGCCAAATCAACATACTATCAGACAAGTTGACAAAGCACGCAGCGAGGTCTGATGAGACAAAGCGTTGTGGTGGTTAACTTGTGCCGTCAGGTCAGAGAAAAAAAAATATGAACATTTTTTTTTTCACCTGCGCCAAAGCATCCATGTCAAGACCCTATAAAGCCACCATTTAACTAAGTTATTATTTATTTTTCTACCTAGACTTTTATTCGCGAGGATACATTGAGCCTGTTTCTCATTTTTCGTTCTTTTTTTTTTTTGTTCTCGCAACCCGCGGGCTCAGTCTTGTGTGCGCAAGGGAGAAAAGCGGGGAGGAAGCGCGCCGCCTTCCGTCGCACGCGATACATTTTGGGAGTGGAGGGAGGGGGGTGGGTGCTGTGATCTGTGAATCTGTGGTTGCGCAACCTGTTTATTTGCCTTGTTTGATGCATTATATATAGTGACTTTTTCTTAGGTACGTAGATTTATTGGAGACTTATACGTATTTTTAAACATCTTGTTGCGAGGTTTTGTGTATATGCGCAGTGAACTTTGTTTCCAGTGACAATTTTTTGCCCTGTATCAAGCTGTATCTTCACATTTGTATATTCCATGGTATCTTCGCATTTCTAATGTAGGAAGGCGAGTCAAATGAAAGTGAGACAACCCGCACCGCGCACTAATGGTTCGGTTCATTATTTTCGAGGCATGCGCGTAGCAAATACGCATCTCATTTACAAGTGACATGCAGAGGTGAGGTTAAATGTTCTTTAATGCTCTCATAGACTGGGTTGAACATGGTTGCGTGACATAATGGACACTTCAAAAGTTGAACAGCTTGGTGTCGTGAGGTTTTTGACAAATGAAGATGTTTCCCAAAAAGAAATTATTCGCCGTATGGCTGCCGTATGCATTGAACATTGCGTTTCATTGGCCACTGTGAAGCGGTGTAGCAAACTGTTCAAAGAAGGACATGACAGTTACAAAGACGATCCATGGCCGGGCCAAAGCCACCGTGGAATCACCCCTAACACAATTGAAAAGGCCGTGATTGCTCAGAGGCTATGGTGTTGGGCTGCTGAGCAAGAGGTCGCGGGATCGAATCTCGGTCACGGCGGCTGCATTTCGATGAAGGCGAAATGCGAAAACACCCGTGTACTTAGATTTAGGTGCACGTCAAAGAACCCCAGATGAGGGCGACGACCTTTTGTCTGCAATTGTGAACGGGGATGACTCGTGGTGCCGCTACTACTAGCCTGAAACACTACGGCAAAGCTTACAGTGGAAACATTTGAATTCACCACTCCCAAGGAAAACAAAGGCCGTCATTTCTGCCGGAAAAGTGTTGACTTCTTTTTAGATCGTTAGGGGCCATTATTGATCGAATTTTCTAAATCTGGAGAGATTCTAAATCGTTTCAGATATTGTGAAAGGTCGGATCGGCTGCGTGTCGCAATCAAGAACAAACGACGTGGAAATTTTAGCATTGGGGACATCTTGCTTCACGACATTGCCCGTTCCCACGTCGCTGATGTGGTTAATACAAAACTGGCAAAGTTCAAGTGGGAAACGCTGCAACATCCCTCATGCAGCCCAGACCTGTTGCCTTGCTTCTTCCACATTTGGTAAAATTTGAAAAAAACTGCTCAAGGGGCCAGATTCGTGTCGGAAGATAACGTATATTCATTTACAGATTTTTGAGGCAGCAACCCAAGGAGTTTTATGAGACGGGAATTACGCGACTCGTTAGTAGGACAAGTGTCTAAACTCATGGTGACTACTTTTAAATAAAGTACCCCGTTTGTCATATATTCGCATTGGCTCACTTTCATTTGACTCGCCCTCGTATATTTTGCAGAACTCCTGCTTTTTATATGTGCTCTCTGTTGCGACTATAATTTCGGAGCAATTACTCGCAATGCGCAAGCGGTGACAGCTGCTCCTGCGGAATACATTCTAACAAAGGACAGTGTCATTGAGATTTTCCCCAGGCCTTTGCATATGTACGAAAATGTAAGCACGGTTGTTGAATGACAGATATATGGCTATATATATATATGTATATATATATATATATACATATATATATATATATATATATATATATATATATATATATATATATATATATATATATATATATATATATATAGATCCCCCGCGACTAATTCTCTAAGGAGGAGGCCCAGCTGCAAAGTCAGCCCCCCCCGAACGAAATTTCTGGCTACGCCACTGATAGATAGATAGATAGATAGATAGATAGATAGATAGATAGATAGATAGATAGATAGATAGATAGATAGATAGATAGATAGATAGATAGATAGATAGATAGATAGATAGATAGATAGATAGATAGATAGATAGATAGATAGATTCAAAGCGCCTGAAGTAGACAGCGACTACATGGCGTCGGAAGTGACATGGTGGTGAAGCCTGCTCATCATGAATTCCACCAGTGGTGCTCAGCCGCCGACGGACGTCCTAGAACCCCTTCAGCCATCATGGAAAGAATCTAGCGTCACCTCAGGAACCACATTGGGATTCACTTCCCTAATTTTGTGAAGATATTCTTCTACCCTAAATTTAACGTATTTTAACAATTGAAGAAACATGAGAAAGGACCATGATGTTTTGCTAGAAATGTACCCTTATTAAAATCGTTTGCCACCCGCATCGGTACGGTGGTTTTGTCATGATCACGCTAGCGCCCACCGGGTCCCATTTAACATTTTCTCCACTGCCTGTAAATAAAATCTAAATGTTGTTCGTTGTGCGTGAGTAGCACAATGGCAGTTGAGCCTTTCAAATGATGCGAATGAGCGGCCAGCTGTGCGACTGTCCACTCGAGGCACTCCGCATGTACCCGCGAGCTTCTTTCAGGCTCGGAAAAACACTTTTATATAGCATGTATTGAGCAACGGAAGAATGTATCGGTAGTTTGTCATGTTGAAATACTGTTTTATGATCGACACTATTCATCTGACTAATATTTCGTAAGTTGAATAATTAATCTAATCTAATTAATCTAAAAATCTAAGGATCTCCACGCGACGGCAAACATTACCTTGGTTCTGCCCAGCTATGTGGCAGTTGCACATTTTAACGCGAAAGCGTCAAGGAGCCCGTGTCGCAGACAATCCGGCGCCAGCGCAGGCGTCCCGCGCCAGCGCTGGATGTCGTTTAGCCATTAAGAATTTCGATTGAAATTCCGAACCACACATACCCAACCAATCCTATACTACCAAAGTTGCTCATACATTGCCTTTGTTCTTTAGAAAATTATTCCTCGGAATTGTGAGAACGAGAGCCCACTAACAAACGTAGTGGAAAGCACACCGACAGCGCATGACATTTATATTAGCTCTTCTCAGACTGAAATATTAAAAGTGCGAAACAATAAGAGAACAAACAAGGCGAGAGGCTGCATTTCTGCGGAGAAAGCTTGCTTTCGTACAATGCGTTCGCAACGAGTGTATACGTTACGGTCACATAAGCTATAATTGCCGGGAAGCATGAAAAATAGTAAAGGGTCTTTTGTATATATATATATATATATATATATATATATATATATATATATATATATATATATATATGTTCATGGCTTATGAGCACATGCTACACAACTACACCACCGTGCATATAAGCTATCACGCTTTTCATGCCCACGTGCAATCGCGTGCATCAGAATGGATCTAACTAATGGTTTCTTACGTTTGGACGATGGGTCCTGTACCGACAACGAGAGGAGCCTATAGCAGTCCTATCTAAATGGCCTCCGGACACCGAAACCACGACCGATTCCTCTCTTTCAGGGGACGTCCAAAGCTGGCCGCCTATTAAGGCCGGCTTTCCAAAGCCTGGTAGGTATACCACAGCGTTCCGTGCGGCTGGCTCAGTACTTTAGCAATTGGAAACAAGGAACGAAAAAAAAAGAGGGAAACTCTGGAGCGGATCGGCTGGCCGCCTACGTGCAGTGCAGTGCCGGCTTACGCCATGCATCCCAATTTCCTCCGAAATCTTGCGACCATTGCAGCAATGTGATGTCAGTGTCGTCAGCGAGGTCCATCCACGCACACCACCTTCCGGCTGTAATTGTATTCTCAGATAACGAGAACTGCACAGGGCAGTGTAAAAGCAGCACAGGTTGGGAAGTCATCAACGGGTGCGGAAAACGATTATCGCTTCGTGATGCCGCGAAAAAGAGCCCGGAGGAGAGCAAGTGAGCGAAATGACGACCGGGAAGAACAAAGCCGGGAGGGACGACAGGAGCCAGAAATTGAGCCATGAGGATAAGTGTGGCTCACGCGGCCCGGTGTAATTTGGGGTTGTCGCGGAGGAGTGACGTCTGTGATAGACCACCACACTGGACGAAAAAGTATTTAGTTGAAGTTGCAAAGGGCTGACAGGCCGATAACGATACGCAACATGCTCATGGAAATGAACTGGAAATGAACTGGAAATGTGGTATATTTATTCCCAATTTTTTTTTCTCACTTCATTAGAGCTCTATCTGCAGTGCAACGCTAGTTTTAAGCAATCCATCAGGGACACCTTTAATGAGCCCGTCCTTATATTGACAATGTGCTCCAATGAAAAAGCGCAAGATTTTTGGCAATTATGTTGCCGCTGATGGTGATGTTACTGATGCTTTTGCCCATGTTCGAGCTTTCCATCCATCGTATAGAGCGGTTTTTTTTTTTTTGCCTGCACACCGCGTTAATCGTATGAGTGGCTGAGTAAGTCAGGGGCGTCAAGCAACTTCAATGCTGACACGGGTTATTTACCGGCCCGAGTCTCACCGCGACGCGGGAAGGCACTCCACTTAAGGAGTTTTCCTGCTCTGCGACACTTTCATCACCTTTACTGCGTAAAGAAGCGCTCTTTGGAATGCTGTTAAGCGTGGCCTACTTCACCACTCTCGTAGTCAGCGCTCGCGAACATTTTATGGAGCTATGGCCAGTGATAGTCTGTCACACATGGATTTTCACATATTCAACAAGAATCTGATTAGGCGGCGTGTACTTTCAGCGACGTTGTGCCGAGGAGCAATGACGAATCGGGATTAGGTGCGACGATTTCAATAATACCAATGCTCAAACTCCTTCGCGAAAGGTGTAGATATTATAGGTGTAAAAAATTAAGATACTAGTTTGCCTTTCCCGCTGCGATGGTAGTAAAAGTAACTCTATGCACCATTGTTCACCCTTTCGCAAGCTTGATGTATCATATCATGCAGGATGAAGCGCGCTTTCACTGCATTGCAGAGAACCGAAGTGTGCATTGCCAGCTATCTCTTGTGAAAAGTATTAATGAAGAAAATTATGACACAATGATTCTAACAAAGCATTACATCGAACATCTGTTGTCTTTTGTTGAATACGTGGAGGTCTAGAAAAATGTGGCTGTTTACGTCGCAGTTTCCCGGGAAACAAGTATATGCGACAAAGTAAAAGGTGGGGTCGTACGTGGTAGCCTACAGAAGATCCTGCTTCTAAGTGAAGCCTAATACCCCTGTCGCACGGGCAAACTTAAGTGCACTTTGAGCGCATGCACTTTACCGCAAGTGTCATTCACAGGTTGCCACACGAGACCGCTTAGTGACATTTTCTGCAGAGCGCACTCTTCGGCGAGTGTGTTCGGCGAACTCACAGCAGCGGGGGAGTGTGTAGCTTCGTCAACACTAAGTAAAAAATAATATTGAAAGCAGAGCCAAGAGTATTATTTCTGAGGTTTTAAGGTAGTAATGTGTGCCAGATTGGAACAAAAGAACGGCATAAAATCCTGAGCCATTCCATTCTTTGAAGGCCGGTGGACGGCCAACGAAGCTGTTTAGCACACGAAACGGAGTTGACATAGAATTGTGAACAAATGTATGAAGTCATTCACTGACTTGATCGGTGGGTCATTATTTCTTAGTCGTGCCGTTAGTGACGTTGGCCTTGTGGTCCCTGTGGTACACAGTGATCGAATCGAGTAGAACGTTGGACACATTCTTAGCCAGAGCGAAATCTATGCACGACCAATCCAATCTAGAGTTTCCAGATCTTCAGAAGAAAAAGTAGCCCAAAACTTCCGAAATGTAGCAAAAAAGTCGCCAACTATGGCAAACGTTTTATTAGGTAGCCAAAAAAGTAGTCATAGTGCGAGAAGTTTTAAATGATCAATTTTTGGCACGAAATGGAAGAACAGGCGAAAAGATCTGTACTGCCTGCTTGACTGAGAGTAAACGAAAATAACAGAAGAAAACAAACCTTATCACATATGATTATCATAACTTGCCGTAATGACTAGGTGACATTACTGGGAAACTTACGCCTCGCAGTAGCGTGCTTTCTCATAGCCGAAGCGGTGTCGCCATTTCGCTACAATAAACACGCTGTACACCGTCCTTGCACCCCTATGACTTCTCTCCAAACGTTCCCGTGCAAACTGTATGACGTTATCACATGTTCTTCTCTCACTGTCATGCTGTCGGAAGAACATTTATGAAACTCACATAGACATTGGCACCTGTAATGTCATGGTGCCATGACGCGTTTTTTGTTGCAGTCGCTTCTGGCGCCAAGAAGCAGGATCTTCGAGATTCGCTTTTGAAGTAACTTGGGGTGGGACTATGACATCACCTATTGCATATGTTTAACGCAGCACGCAAAAGCTTAACCTTTAAGATTAGTTAATTCCTGTTACTCGGAAACAGCTGATGCATGCCACCAATAAAGAAACTCAATCGGCCTCTTCAGTTATCCGTCCCTGACAGTGCCGCAGTGCCCGAAGCGGCGATTTTACCAATCAGCATTCCGTACGAAGCGTCTCGCGCAGCTGTGGACAGCGCAGGACGACAAGTCGAACAGGTCCACTGGGCATATGGCGGTTATGATAGGTTTTCAGCTCCTGGATTTGCTTCCGCCGCTTGCAAAACACAAAGGCATGGCCTTCGAGATCCCACTTGTGGGGTTGTTGCTTCAAGGGAGACGTTGCAAGGAGTGGCGATTTGGACGCTGCTTATACCAAGTACCACCGCCATACGTAGCCAGAAAGTAGCCAAGTCGCCAACCACGATTGGAGGTCGCCTGGGGCCTTTAAATTTTTTATTTTATTTATTTAGCAATACTGTAAGCCTTTTACAGCCTCATACAGGAGTGAGTCACAATCAAAACAACGAAACATTGTTGGTCAAAACAGAAGAAAGTAATGAAACACTCCAATTATTACAATTCAAAGATATAACACGGAAACAAAACGACAGACTGAAGCAATTAGTACAAGGCATATAATACAGGGAAGTGGTAAGAGCTACGAACAATTCAGATGTGGTGGGAAACGGCCAAAACACAGATGCGCAACACAACGTTGTTGCGAAGCAGTGCATAATCAGAAACAGACCTAATCATAAAAAAGTGCACGTATCTTGGTTGCAAATACTTCGATGGAGTCAACATGTGCAATTGGTTCCGGCAGACGGTTCCAGGCTTCAATTGCAGATGAAAAAAATGAATATTTAGATGTGTTGCAACGCGCAGAAAACTGTCTGATGCACCCACGGTGATTTGTTCTTTCCGAATGTTGGAAGGGTGGCCTAATGTACTTTGTTTTATCAATATTTATGTGCCGGTGATAAAGAAGGAAAAGAAACTTCAAGGCAGCGATACGCCATCCTGATATTAGAGTCGGGATATGTGCTTGTTCACGTAAAGCAGTGACGCTGTCGTACGGAAAGTATCTGGAATAAAGGAAACGGAGTGCCATGCGCTGTATTCTTTCAAGTTTATCAATGAGGTAAGACTGCTGCGGGGACCATACAATGCTGGCATACTCAAGTATTGGCTGAACGAGGGAGTTGTATGCAGTTAATTTGACATCGGACGGTGCTGTTGCCAATTTCCGACGTAAGAAATTGAGCTGCTTAAATGCCTTTGCACATGTGATGTCAATATGAGTGTCCCATTTGAGCGAGCTCGTAAATGTCACACACAAATATTTTACAGTATCTGATATTATTATAGCCGTGCCTCTTATGTTGTAAGTGAACATGTTAGGTACCTTTTTATGTGTAAAAGTGATGCATGCTGTTTTACTGATGTTGAACTTCATTCCCCACCTATCACACCAATTGGCAATGCTGTTTAGTGAGGTGTTTAGTTTAATTTGATCATCCACAGACCGAACAGTTGTGTAGACAACACAATCATCTGCAAAAAGACGTACGGTTACGTTAGGCTCAACACATGATGGGATGTCGTTGACATACACAAGAAAGAGCAATGGCCCCAGCACGGACCCCTGTGGCACAACAGAAAAGACTTCAAGGCTCTCTGACTCATTATTGTTTACTGACACATATTGTGATCTGAGTGCGAGGTAAGATGCTATCCCCGCAACAGTGTTAGATGCAATTCCAATAAGTTTAAGTTTTTCGATCAGTTCACAGTGAGGCACGCGATCGAAGGCTTTGGAGAAATCGACGAATATAGCGTCTCCTCCTTGTAATCCGGATATAATTATCTCTGCAAAGTCATGCGAAATTTCCAATAGCTGTGCCACTGTACAAAGGCCCCTCGTGAAGCCATGCTGTTTAGGGTATATCAGGTTATTGTTTTCCAAGTAACTAATAATGGATTTGTTAATAATGTGCTCCATTCATTTGCAACAACAGCTTGTTAAAGAAATTGGTCGGTATGTGTCTATGTGCAACCTATTGCCACCTTTGTGAATTGGGATTACTTTTGCGACGAGCCAGTCTGAAGGTAATGCAGCTGCTTGAAGAGACGCCGTAAAAATCCTGTGTAAGAACGGAGCCAGTTGGTCAGCAAATCTTTTTAGAAACGTATTGGAAATATTATCGGGGCCGGGCGTTTTCTTTGTGTCAATGTTCAAGAGCAGGTTCAGTATGCCTGGCTCAGCTACAATTATGGTTGTAAATGTAGCGAATTTGGAGAGAAGTTAGCAAATCTCGCAATATTGGACAGATAGCTCATGCTTAATGAAATACGCTACTCGGCAGCTTCTGGCTTGCTTGGTTTATTATTGAGCTCGAGCGTGGATTACTGGTATCTCGCGAAGCCAGAGAAAACTAGCCCTGAAGGTAAATAGAGATCGGCTGCCCCCGAGGAGCCGGCGGAGAGGAGGCACATGAGACACGTGACATTTCAACGGGACCTCCTACCGGCGAAAATAGACACGCGTGACGTATATCTGCTGCCCCAGGAGAGCAGACGGAAACTAGGCACGCACGTGCTTGAAACGACGACAAAGGCAAGGCGCTGAGTTTTTGCTCGCGTACATTAATTTTTCACGGCAGGCTAGCCATAAACAGCTTCGATGTAGAACTACTTTCGCTCTCGGGCTGTTTATGGACATGCCGGGTGATGGCTACGCAGTTTGGCAGAACGCGTCATTTGGACTGGTACTGATGAAGTGTGGTTGTCTTGTTTTGGCTCGTGATGTTCATCTTTTTATTGAGGTTGCAATTAATTACTTCACTTGTACTTAAATTGATTGCAAATGTTGTTTCTAACAGTAACAACGTCTTTTTGTGCACGCATATTTAAGTTAACAAATCTAGGATTTGCCTTCTCGCTCCCAATCACTCTCACCACTAATTTGAAAGAACACTAAGAACACCTTTCTTTCTCGTGTAGCAGCGCACCGCCAGAATGGCACTCAGCGCGCCGAAGTGCACTTGCTCAGAGTGCATTTTAGTTCACCTATGTGAGAGGGGTATAAGCAGTCTGGGGCTTTCAATAGCCTAAATATCAAAGAACCCGCTAAGCGAATGTAGTTTTGTATGCGTGTGTTTGCTTCTTAACCTGAAATATTTTTTTAGCCGCGCCGATAGTGGGCGAAATTGCGTTTCATTCCGGATTTTAATGTATGCGGATACCACGTGCAGTTAGAATCGGTGGACGCGAAGATTTGTTTTCATGTACATGCCGGTGTTCTGCCAAGTATATATGTTGAGGTTATGCATGTTACATTATTGTAGATATAGCATTAAGTTATGTAGATGCAATTTTTAAGTTCTGACGATGTTATGGTGGTTTTATGCTTGTGATGACATTTCATGTGTTGTAAATGAATTGTCGAGAATGAAATACGTACTCGTCATACCCCCTCCGGTTCAATAATGCCAACCAAAGCCAGCCGCTCCCTTGATGTACTCATAGACTTCGGATATATATGTATATATATATATATATATATATATATATATATATATATATATATATATATATATATATATATATATATATATATATATATATATATATATATATATATATATATATATGCAACGTCCACCATAAGAAGCCTTCGGTGAAGCTGCATGCTTTTGGATAACCGATCACTACCATTAGACCATATATCTGATCTATGGCCATCAAAAAAATTGCAACAGAATGCTACATGCGCAATAACACTGCTTATGGAGGAATCAGAAGTATCACATCGCCAATAAGTCTAATTACACTACCTTTCGTCTCGTTCTCATTCCTGTTCCGTAATCTCACATATATTGTGTTTCTTTGTGTTACCGCTGCTCTTGAGAGACCTCTTACTCTAGAGCGACCTCATTTGGAGGTGCACAGGAAATTTGATGCACTGTGAGCTACCAGAAACATTTGCTTTGCACGGGAACTTTATCAATTATGTCACTGTATTTTTTATTGTTATAACAACTAAAGGGACACACTAGACGCATTTCTGCCGTTGGCATCGCCGTAAGTTTCTGTATGAAGTCCAAGGGCGATAAAATGGTTGCCGCGAGCTGTGTGTGGGAGCAAAAGCGTGCAAGGCTGAGCCGGCGATCTCGCCTCAATCTCGCGCACATAAGGGAGCGAAGCAGGGAGTAAGTGCGCCGTCTTACGTCGCGCAAGGCTCCGGGAGCGGGGTAGGGAGCGGGCGCGTTCTAGGGCGGGCCAGGCATCGGCAAAGGAGACGTATTAACGTGCCAGCGTTAAGGAGCTGATCTCACAGAAAAGCCGGTGTCGGCGTCAGGGGCGTTGGCCGTGAGCGATAAATCCCAGAAGGCACTTCCAAAATAAAAACATCTTGCAAGATTGGCCGGTGGGAATCGAACCAGGGTCTCCGCAGTGTGTGACGGAGAAGCTACCATTCAGACACGAGTTCGATCGTTCAGAAATGGACAAAATCGCCTCTAGTGAATGCGGTGTTGCCTTAGAAACGTGCTGTTGAAAGCAGGCACGTACCCAGGATTTTTTTTCGGGGGGGGCCCACCACCTTCATCATCATCATCATCATCATCATCAGCCTGTTTTAAGTGCACTGCAGAACGAAGGCTTCTCCCTGCGATCTCCAATTACCCTTGTCCTGCGCCAACCGATTCCAACTAGCGCCCGCGAATTTCCTAATTTCATCGCTCCACCTAGTCTTTTGTCATCCTCGATTGCGTTTTCCTTCTCTTGGTACCCGTTCTGCAACCCTAATGGTCCAACGGTTATCTAAACAGCGCATTACATGACCTGCCCAGCTCCATTTTTTCCTCTTGATGTCAATTAGAATATCGTCTATACCCGTTTGATCTCTGATCCAAACAACTGTCTTTCTGTATCTTAATGTTATGCCTAGCAATCTTCGTTCCTTCGCTATTTGCGTGGTCCTTGCTCTCAAACATCTTTGTCAGTCTCCGACTCTCTGCCCCATATGTCAGCATTGGCAAAATGCACTGATTGCACATCTTACTTTTCAATGATAATGGCAAGCTTCCAGTCAGGAGCTGGCAATGTCTGCCGTATGCGATCCAACCCATTTTTATTCTTCTGTGAATTTCCTTCTCATAATCAGGGTTCCCTGTGATTAATTGACCTAGGTAAGCGTGCTCCTTCACAGTCTCCAGAGGCCCCACTGGTGATCCTGATCTCTTGTTCCTTTGCCCGGCTATTTATCATTATCTTTATCTTCTGCATATTAATATTCAACCACACTCTTACACTCTCTCTGTTAAGGTCGCCAATGATTTGTTGTAACTCGTCTGCATTGTTGTTGAATAGAACAATGTCATCGGCAAACCAAAGGTTGCTGAGATATTCGCCGTCGATCTTTACTCCTAAGCCTTCCCAGCTTAATAGGTTGAATTCTTCTAAGCAAGCAGTGAATAGCTTTGGAGAAATTGTGTCTCCCTGTCTGACCCGTTTCTCTATAGGTATCTCCCTGCTTTTCTTGTGTAGGATTAAGGTAGCTGTAGAAGCTGTGTAGATATTCTTACGCGAAAGACGAGTCAGTAAGACGAGAAACTATTTATAGGTTATATTTACAACAACGCTTCCAGCGCTGACCGGTTAGATTCACAGCGCGAGCCCAGTTCGTTCTTCCTCCTCTTTTCTGGAGTGATGGCACCCACGCGCCTCGTTCAAACAAATACCACACGCATGTAGCAATATTACTCCGCCAGTTAATCACAGAAGCAAACAAAATAATCGTCATGCGGCCTTATCAAAATGGCGTCGTGCTTGATAGCTCCGGATCGTCCGCTGTTCTTGAAGAGTTTTTCCATCGGCGGAACCAATGAGGTATGCAACAGACATGGACAAAGTGTACGGAGTCTGAGTATATTTCACTCTTCAAAAGTCTGCGGTACAGTTCTTTTCACTGCTGAGCCGGTTTACTCATGAAACTTCACTGCCAACTGAAGTGAAGCTTGACAATAAATAGTTGCAGCGAAGCAAGAATTTCAGTTCAATAAAGAATCAGGCTTTCGTCATTCCACTGTAATAGGCGAGGGAAAACGTGTAAAATTAAGCGCTAATAATTTTACTTTTTTGTGGTTACTTGGGTAACAGGAAAAGTTTGAAGTACGGATTATTTGCAGCCTCGTGGAGGAACAGTGGCTGGTTGTAATGAGGGCGTGGGCGAGGTTTCACTGTAGACTTAAGTTGTCGCCGACTATAGTAGCATTTTTTGTATTAGCTCTGGAAGAATTACAGCGAAATATATGTTTACGGAACAATCACAGTTCTTTTGGATTCCTCGTTTACTGCTCCAAGTGCGAAAACGACTCGTGTTGTTATTTGGGAAGTTGCGTACCGCTGTGTGGCCGCCAGTCCCATACAACCGCGTAGAGCGCAGGATACTGCGATTGTAGACGTACTGCGCCCACCGCGAAAGGTTAGAAAAACACCCACATAAGCACAATAGAGAAGTGGCTACGTGAGGCGGTTCGACCGATAACTGTAGAAGCGTCATTCAAAACACGGTTGTTCTCCGCTTCCGACGGCGTTTTCTCTACTTCTTATTTAAATAAAAAGATGTTGATCCATAAATATTTTATGAAGCAATGGTTATATTTGTTAGATTTGTTGTTAAATTCGCTTTTCCTTGCAGTTTGGTTGTTGCCTTGGCTCTCTCCCTTAGTAGATCGCTTGATTTCTCAAATCCTTGCGATTTTTGTTTCCAGTTGCCAATTTTGCACGAAAAGTGCTATACAATTAGGGAAAAACCAGACGAGGTAACGGGCAACAGTCATCTTGATTATGGGTTTGAGGGTTATTGCAGGTTTTCGTGATGGACGCTGTTTCACATTATTTTATTTCCCACCTTATCTAACCCATATCACGTGTATATGATTCCGGGTATCTGCCAGCGTCGCGACGAGCTGTCATTCAAGGAAATAATGAAGCAAAAGGAAAAGTTAAACGCAATTGGCGGTTTCTTCGCCCGCAACTCGTTCCACGAGAGTACAGACCAGATGACTAACAGCCGCATCCCTTTCCTGGTCCCAGGATGAGCCTAAACAAAGAAGGTTGAACTAACAAAAGCAACAGCTATGCGCGTGACAGTTGAATGGATGGTGACAAATGAACGCATCTCGAGTTAATCTCGCGGGCGCCGAATCTATGAGAAAACTGGCCTTCACATCCCAAGAGATGCTGATAACTACCGCCATCCAAAAGGAGTGAAAAAGGCAGCAGAATGCTGACCGATGAATAGCTGCCAAGTCTCAACATTGATCTGGCAGCGCTTTAGGAATGTGTGAGGAGTGATGGCGTGAGTGGGGGGGGGGGGTATGCCATCTGATTTCGGGGGGGGGCCCGGGCCCCCCCGGGCCCCCCCGGGCCCCCCCCTGGGTACGTGCCTGGTTGAAAGTTATACTGCGGTGTAGATCGGTAATTATGACCATGTAAATTACAGAAGTCGCAGTTTCACGAGTAGCGAAGTACGTTTCCGCTACATTTTTTCTGCGCTCTGCGCACACGCAGAGCCATCTTGCGGCAAACACAGAAGACCCCCTCCTCGCAATGTACGGCGTCGCCCCGACACGTGGCGCGCCACTCGCCCCATGATCCCGTCCGCCTTCATGGCGCGTCGCGGCCCGGCCCGTCGCGTGCCGATCGCGACGTTTGGCTCACGTAGATAGTTTGAGTAGGCGGTGCGAACGAGGGGCGATAACGCTATCGTTTTCCACTCTTGAAGGCGAAGCTTAAGCGTCCTTCAATTTATCTGCCACGCTATATGTTTTCGCGGCTTACTTAGCGTTGATGCGAGACGCAGCATGAAGCTCAAATCGTTCGCTGCTGCTTCCGCGCTTCCTTACTCCAGCGTTTTGACAGCGAGTTTCCGCGGTAATTGAGTGAGATGTGTTCATGTCTGCTTGTGCTCGCGCGACACGATTCTTGTTAATTAAGTTATGATGCCTATGTTTACGAGTTCACATGGTCGATAAAACTACTATCCTTAATTCGCATAGCTGTGCATTAGTTTGTTATTGGAATGGACGCTTCGCCTTTTGGGGGAAACGACGATTTCTTTTGTAATCGTTACTAACATTAGGATAATTTTTTCTCAAAGTTTTTTCAAGCTTCTTCAAAGGATTGCACCAACTAGCCCAGCAAGAGTGAGTGAGTAAAAGCTTTATTGAATATATCTAAATTAAGGCACTATGGTTGGGGGACCTATTCCAGGGACCCACTGGCCCGAGCGGCTCGCTGGGCTTGGTCCAGAAGAGCTAATTGGCTCTCTTGACCCTCCTCCGCAAGCCACGCCTCCGACTACCTATTCCTCTTTAGATGATGTTGGTGTAATATGGGGTTGTCTATGTGCGGAGGCCTTCTAGGGCCTCCGCACATAGCCCCATGTGATGTAATTTAGTGTGGGTGTGTCTGTGCCCAACGGCCACTCGTCACTGAATCTCATGGGGTGTATTCTGTGTAGGTGGTGCAGGTTGGGGTATATATTCGTCTGAATGCGATGCCAGTCCTTCTTCTGTTGGTTGTTTAAGTCGGAGTGAGGATGTCCAAAACGTCTCCGCTCCTTCCTTTGCAGTAGGAGGGTGTCAAGAGAATTCGATGGAAGGTCGTCGCTATGCTATGCCGTTGCTCAGACATTTAATCCTCGAGCAATATGGTTTGCCCTCACGTTTCCTACCAGTCCCTCGTGTGCCGGCCATCACATGATAGTGTGGTGCCCTTCTAGTTGATTGCCTCAAATTTTGAGCATTGATTGGGGTGGC
The DNA here is from genome assembly GCF_038994185.2 of Dermacentor albipictus. Lineage (NCBI taxonomy): Eukaryota > Metazoa > Arthropoda > Arachnida > Ixodida > Ixodidae > Dermacentor > Dermacentor albipictus. The sequence goes on from NC_091821.1 coordinate 18,337,837, forward strand.
GTTCCATTTAGAATCAGGCGGCAAGCCGCTTGTGAGTAGGATAAAATGACAGCTGAATAGGCTTTGCGCTCAGCGTCTTGAATAGCCAAGAGGATGGCTGCATCCTCTGCCACGCATGCCGAGGTGTTTTTGAAGGATGCTCTTATGTTATTCTTAGATATAGAGACTATGGTGAAGGTGTCTGAGCTGGTTTGACTGGCATCCGTATAATACACTCCCGGTCCCATGTCAAAACGTTTGTGAAGAGTCTTTTGTGAGACTCTTGCTCTGCGTCGTCCAGGATGGTACTTGAGGTGCATGGTTTGGGGAATTGGAGCCAACCCGATGTGCGATCGAGCATTGCCGTCTATCTGTGCTGTTTCCTCTCCGCAATACTGAAGTATCAGGGGAAAGCCTAACCTTTCCAATACATCACTGCCCTGAGTTGAAGAACGAAGTCGTTCTTTTTGAGCCTATAACATCGTAACTGTGTATTTGTCAAAAGTGTTGTGCTAGATCCAGTCCTCCGAATCTCTGTGCTAGCGCATTGGGGGATACCAAGGGCGGCTTCGAAGGCCTTTCTTATTAGTGTTTGCCTGTGTGATCTCTTGGTTTGTCAAGGCCTGATACGGAAGGGCGTATGTGATGCGGCTAATTACGAATGCGTAGAACCAAGCTGATGGTCATTCTCGCAGTTGGGCCGTTTCTGCTTCTTTCCACTCTCCGTATCATTCTGGCGACGTTTCCTGTAACCCCCTTTAGTTTTTGCAAGGTGTAGGATGTTCCAGCGTTTTGGTGTACCTACATCGCCAATATTCTGAGTGTCTCCACTTCACGAATTGGCGCCCCGTCAAGAATCAAAGTGATTGGTACTAAGTCTTTCTTTTTTGCGTATTTCGCGCGCACCCGAATAAATTACGATTTTTCTGGTGCGCGTGCCATGTCCGCCGCCCTCGCGTGTGCCATGACTGCGTCTACAGCCTTTTGAAGAGTTTCTTGCTTGTCCGCATATGACCCCTGGTGAGCCCATAACGTGATGTCATCGGCATATATCGCGCAGCCGAGATTCGGTTGTTTATCTACCTCCAGGACTAGCGTTCTCATCCACATATAAATAGCAGTGGAGAGTGTATAGCTCCCTGAGGTGTGCCTCTGTCAAGACAGTTGAAGGTGTCGGACCTAGTGGAGCCTAATCCCATTGTGGTCGCGCGGTCTCTGAGGAACGAAATCACCTAGTTACAAATTCGTGTTCCGCAGTTCACCGCTTCCAGTCCCTCCAGAATAGTGTGGTGGGAGATGCTGTCGAAGGCCTTTCGGATATCCAATGCCAGTCGAAAGTTATCGTCTGACCCTCTGTTGGGCTATAGGACCTGGTACATTAGTAGCAGAAAAACGTCCTGCCCCGACACGTGGGGTCGGAAACCGTACATGTTGGAGGGGAACATGTTGTGTAGCTCTATGTGGTTTGAGAGCCAGACCTGCACAACCTTTTCAAAGAGTTTCCCCACGCACGACGTTAGGGAAATGGGTCGAAAGTTGTCGATGTTACGAGGCTTACCCGGTTGCCCAGCAAGAAGCTTCTATATTAGGATCATTGTTTTGAGCACAGCTATATCGAATCAGAGGAGTAGCCGGCGCCATCTTACAGACACCAACATCTCCTAAAATACAGGAATAAACAAGTTACCTTCTTTACTATCTGAACGAAGTGAATGATGGTCACTGATTCACAGTCCATTTGGTTCACTGATTAAATTACACCTCCCACTTCATACGTCGGGAAATGTCTTTTAGCGTTGGAGTGAACAACAACACGCCAATTGAGACGTATAAAGCCAGCGCAGGCTGTAAGGAACGCCCTGCAGAGGTGCCGACATGCAACGTTTTCTCAGCCAGCCGCAGCTGCGAGCATGGCGAGCTTCCCCGAAGAGACCATGAAAACCTTTACCACCTGCCACGGTGGCTCGTTTTGTAGGGATGACGATGTGCCGCGTCAGCATCCCCTCGGCGCCGCTATGACTAAACGCGATCGGCGGACCAAACTATTCTGAGTGAAATTGCCAACGCCTTCACGGTTCGATTTAAGCAGGGGGAATTCCTGGAAGCAGATGCTTTGCGGTGCCTTCTCATGAGCCTTTGAAGACGCCAGACAATGGACAGCTGAGGCCGCCGCTGTACGAGGTCAGCTCGGGGATTAAGAGGCGCCAGCTTGGGTCAAGCACCGTGAGCATGAGAACCCACTCTCCTCGACGTGGTCAGTAAAACCTGTGTGGAAGTGTGTGTAACCCTCCCCCTAAAAGGCGGCTTGACTACGATGAGGTTGGACGCGACGAATCTGCGGTGAACTGCTGTTTTTCCCTCACCTAGGGATCTAGGGAAGACAGAGTGTTTATAAACAGCTCGAGAAGCAGTGTGCTTGGACCTTCGTCTTTCCGGCTCCGTCTGGGAGTCAGGCTAGACTGTCGAAATGTATCTCATGCTCTAATGTAAATAAGTACATAAATCCTGCACTCCTAGTTCTTGATGAGAGCAAGTTCCTCCCTACAACCACGTCCGAAGCGTGGGTGAGCTGGACGATGGCATGGGCCCGCTACCACATAGTTCATGCCCGACTACAAACCTTACAACTGGTTGCCAGTAGTGGGATCGGCTTACAACTCTTACAACTGGCGCCAGCGGTGGGATTGACCTCTTAAAACCCGTACGCCTATTTCTTCCCAAGTTCCTCTCTACGACGCCAACTCTCACAAGGCACGCAAAGTTTTCCGCTCCAAAGTGATCCACGCTATCGTCAGAACAGTTCTTCGTGCTTTTCGTCTCCTCACCACATCTGTGTGGAAGATCCCGTGCTAAATCTACTCGGTATGTCACCGGGGCCAAACCAGCAGAATGAAGCAAATAAGCAACTCCCGGCGATTGTAATGCAATCAGGATCGAGTCGTGTTATGAACCGACATAAAACCCTTGCCATGACTGATATTGTATGTTCAGAGCATTGTTTTTGACTGCACCAAGTCACTGCGTCACTCTACCGCCTCACTGCTTTTGATAAAGCCCGCAAAGCCGACCCATTTTTTATTATGCTGCTACGGGCACAATAAAGTGACGCCACATCGCATGATAAAGCGGTCTGTCCAGCCCCGGCTGCTGAAGAGATTCTGCACCCAATCGGGATCTACGCGAAGCTGCAATCGGAGTAAGCTAGCGGGAGAGGTAAGTGCGACGGCAGCTCCATTTTAAGCCACACGTGTGCCTAACACAGAGGTTGGAGAGAGAGCCGTGCTTCATGATGGCATATGGCGCGTGAGAGAAATTGAACCAATAATTAGACACCGGTTATTTCGGTCGGCATTGTCATTTAAAATGGAATGAAAGATAGAAATAGATATTTGTTTACAGAAAACCAGAGGGGTCCTGAAATGTAGATAGATGGAACAAAACCATTGTGACGATTCCTTTCAACTTTCCAGTGTAACCATGTGCTGTAAAGTTTAGGACTACCAGTGTAACGAAAGCGATTACTTTATTTTTGAATCAATTGCTTCGGCTTTTCCTTGAATTGATGTCCGCCTGAGTACATAATTATTCTGTATAGCGACGCACAATTCAAGTAAATTCTGAATTCGGTATGCTTGCGTAAACTTGTATTAGCAAACTATATAAAGTTAGAAAATATGTCTGTACTACGCAAATCTGCCGCCTAAATTTAAAAAAAAACTTATTTATGCTGGAACTGAGAAATGTGTCTCCTGTCGTAGCGAATGTGGTGCGTGTAGCCCTTGCTTCTCTGCTGCTCCTGTCTTATGGACCTAGGTTCCTAGTCAGATGGGTCGCTGTCATGTTTTGCGTCCACGTAACGACAGTGGTGCGATGTCAAATAAATCAATAAATAAATTGACGAATGAACAAATGAAAGTCTCAAAGCCACACACTGGTTATCAGGGAAGTCATAGTGCGTACGGGGGCTCCGTAATCATTTCGACCACCTAGGGTTTCATTATAGGTGCGCCTAAATCTAAGTATACCAGCTTTTTTGCATTCTACTTCCATCGGAATGCGGCAACAGCAACCAGAAATCGAACCCGCAACCTGGTTCATAGCAGCAAGACGTCCCAGCAATGGTGCCACTGCTGTGGGTAATTTAGTCTGACGTGTATAAATGCACTGTGCCATTTAAAAAAAAACGCATGCTTAAACAGTGCAGGACAAATTTTAAGTAGAACACCAGTACATTTAGACGCACAACTTCGAAATGCATATCCAGTCACTGGTGAGAGCTACGGAATTTTAGCTGAACTGGCTTTGCGAACTGACAGACTTGAACTGTAGTAAACGCATTGCGATCTCATGGACTCCAGCTCGCAAATCTCAATATGCTGCCTTAAGTGAATGTTCAAAAAGTTAGTGAAGCTTTGCTATTAACTCAGTTATGCATTTCAATTCCTAGTGCAAGTATCGCCAACCTCTCTGAGTAATCAGGTTGAAGGAATAAAACTATAGCGGTCTGCCATCAGGCGAGATTAATATGTCGGGTGACTAGAAAAAAAAAATGTTTTTTTTAATGCTAAGTACGCCTTCCGTCTGAAACCACTGCATGAGCGACCAGTGGTGTGAACGCAGTGGTAAGCTACCGAATTACTGATCCCAGAAAGAAACGTGTTATTCGTTCCCACACTGTGATCGATCAGTGATGGTGTAAAAACTTCAACCGAGGAAACATTTACGTAACTTAGCCCAGCAATGCCCACAGAGCGTTGTTTAAAACAATTTAACTTTAGCCCCATGAACATGAGAGGGAAGAAATAAGGACGAATGAAGGGCACCTGTCTGGGTCGCAGCTTGTTAAAGCTGCAATTTTTGCCGCCGTGACCATATTACCTTTTGGAGTTGTTTGCGACACTGTTGAGCTTACGTTGGCAGCTGTAGTTGTCAGTGAATGCGTGACGCATACGAGGGTAATAAAAAAAAAGAAAAATTCAAGCGTCAGAGGAGCTAGCTGTTCGGTGGACATCGGAGCTATTGCATTCGAGGTGTATGCAATGAGGCTCGCGCCTTGCGACAGCGCAATAAATGAGGTTCAGTTGCGAGCCGTAAGCTTGTTTGGCTTCGTCTGCTACGTTAACAAAATCCACCATTCAAAGCACTGACACTGCAGACCCGCTGCAGCAACGGCTGCTCATCGCACGACTGCGTAACCGACAGCCACGTTTCAAAGGACGCACAAAAGAGAAGACGGCAGTTGAACGAGATTTCCGCAAATATTAGAGAGCGATTGGGGCCATCATTTATTCGCGCAGAATTGCCACCTCACTGCAAGTACGCATAGCATTCATGTTATCCTCCTTAACAACAGGAATGGAAGCCGCGAAAGAGACGATGCTTAGACTAAACTAGAGTGCAAGTTTTAGATAGCCATGATTATGAAATCAGTCAAAACACCAAACTTATTTCTTCTCTATCGCTCAGTCATCCCGAAAGTAGAGCAACTTGAGCCAGACCTATAAATGTCAAGAGGCGAGAGCTGCCGCTTCTTGACAAGAACGTAATAGTATTTTTTTTCGACGTGAGGGGATGGCGAATACCTTCGCAAGAGACCAAGGAGAGAAATTTCTTTGATGCCGCCAGGAAATCTCCGAAATCCTGTATTTTATTCTTTTTTACCTTTGCCAACATTTGCTTATATCAGCTTTTTTTTTATATTTCCTCCATCTTCCAACATCTCTCTCTCTCTCTCTGTCTACCGGGCGCATTGAAATAAAAACGCTTCATTTGTTCTCTTTTTGGAGGCGACATTTTTCGCCTCCCTGTCACTTTTATTCCAGGCCCGTCCACTGCGTTTCCATATAGTGCGGTGAGCGCTCCTCCTAGCTTAGTGACTAGCGACGTGACTGGGTTACCGCGATATTTTCTTTACGAACAAACGCAGTGAATATACCTTTGTTGCTCTTGATCATATGAAACACTCAATCTTCTAGGTGCTACGTTTTCAGCCATGCTGAGCAGTCTGCTTCTGCTGCCGTTGTTGTTGCTGTGCACAACCATATAACAGCATGAAAGGTTCGAGTTACAGCTATCCCGCGGCGGTGGATGCCCATTGCCGATTTTGCGTGGTGCGGTCAATCTTACTAAAAGCATACAGCCGAGCTCGGCGCTCTCACTTTTAACCAATACCGTTCAAAACTGTTTTCCTCTTATTTTTTAGTCAACTACCAGAACGCACAAAAAGGGTACGTCACCTAACACCACCTGCGCTTTCATGTTCTGGCATTTTGTTCGTTTTGCTCGTGAATACGGACGACTCTTTACTTCTGGAGCACGTCTTTATTTTCAAGGTCAGAAAAAGCTTTTGCCTTCATCTCTCGTTTCGCTTTCTGCTCACGGCTGCGGAACCGCCAGCGATTTCATATGCGGCTGCGCTACAATATTAAACACAGTTGGCGCACTTCCCGCTTTCATGCCTTGCAATATTTTTTATACTATATGTGCATGTAGGAGACATTGCCATCATGAGTGATGCCCGCTACTAATTTTCTCCTAGGTAAACAACACAACAATGATAGGCTGGCTCAGAGAAACACACAGACAGACGTGATGGGGTAAAAAGTAAAATGCAGATAGAAAATGAGTCAGAACGCGCTAACGCATATTCAGACAAAGTTCAAAGCAGCCCGTTGAACGTCAAAACACAGAGAACTTGCTCAGGAAATATGCAATGTCACTTAGGGTTATAGAGCAGTTGCTTGCAGTTAAGTTGTACTTGAAGGAAGCCCAGTCTACATTACACGATATGAAAGGTTACACCACTGTTTGCATGAAGATGAAGATCAAGGGGTGCTTCGCAGAATGCTTACGCTGCAGCACAGTGGTATTTCTTCAAAACACAAATCATGCAGAGCATGTTATATCACAATTCTAAAATTTTTGGAAGCGTCAAGAATTGCGGATATCTCTCTATTTTACCTCCTCTGTTAGCCCATTCCATCTGGTTAAAGTTACGTTAGATTAGGAATGAAATGTTTGCGACCAGCCTGCCACACCTCAGAACCGCAAAAGCTTCAGAACACGGTGGATGTGGCATACTCCTCTTGCACATTTTAACCACTAGACGTTGTTTCGCTTTGTGTGCATACACTGATGCTAACTCCGGCTACACTGCATTAATCTGTATGGTTCACGTCTGGGCTCACCTGTTGCGGTTTCGTTTTGTTTTCCTTGAAGCTTCTGAATTACAAAAAAAAAGCTAATGAGCTGACAAGTTACAAAGCAGCGATCATTTCTCGCCCAGTAGCCCGTGCGCCCGAGCACGCTTGCCGTGTTTTGTAGCTCTATCAGCATTGTGCTCCGATTACAGAGGCGCGAAGCAGGCATGCCGCTTACCGCCGCAGTTACCGCGCACTGAAAAAGTGACTTCCATTAGCGGCATCAGACTTATGGTTTCAAGAAGTGCTGACGCTTTCCTTGGTTTCTCATTATGAGCTGTTTCTCCTGGCGTGTGGGTGCAAACTTTTTTTTTCTTGTTTTTCTTCTTTTCGGATATCGTTTAAGTACACTGACCTAGTGGTCGAACTGTAAACTTGCACACGAACGGCGAGTCTGCGGAACGTTGCGGAGATTTCGGCGGCGGACATCAACTGCGTATGGCAGTGTTCAAAACTGCAAGTGTCTCAACTGAAGGGGCTGCATGTACCCATCGATTGCACCCATCGGCTGTACCCATCGGCTGTACCCATCGCCTGCACCCATCGCCTGTACCCATTTTTGTATACATAGCATTGCGCAAGGCGTAACATAGCTGTTGGGACGCACCGACTGACGTTGTTGCAAGAAATAGCTACATTTTTCATATCTGTGTCACGCTCAGTGCTTGAACCGTTTTCTTCCGAAATGGTAACCGCTTTTATTTCTTGTCGTTGAGGATCGGGTACAGTTCCGGACAAAATTCAGGGTCGGCTACAGTCTTCTGGCTCCATTCTGGCTAAGCCGAATTCGAACAGCTTATACCCCATAGCCTGCCAGACACTTTAACTATGATGGTGCAGTATACCATCTTATCTTATTTTACAGCGAAAGCTGCATATGACTAACCTTCTGTAATTTTTTCGGTGTCCGGCAACAGAAACGGACTTAGCGATTTCTAACAAACCCATACGGGTGCAGTGCGGTGGCGCAGATGTCAAAATGCGGAACAGATTAGAACAGTCGTGGTGAACAGTAGCATGACGTCAAGGTTATCGCAGTATATAAGCAGGAAAGGTATCAGCGCTAAAAGCAGCTGCGTTATCGATGGGGCGGACATGTATAGTTCATACACCCGAAGAACAACATGTGTACGAGGAGCGCCGGAGGGAACAGCAACGAGAATGTAAACTGCGCTGGAGCAAAACGACCAACGACAAAGAACGTTCCTGCGATTGTGAACGAAAACGACGATCACGAGACCAGGAACCTCCAAAAGAGTAACGACGCCAGGCTCGCAAGACAAAAAATGACAACCATTCCACTCTGTGAAGATGGAATGGCAACGAAAGCACTTTGTTTTCGTCTCTGGCGCAGTACGTTCGCTGTTTTTTTAGATGTCAGGACGGGACGCCCGGCTTAAGTTTTGTCTTTTTATGCCCTTTTATTAAAAACAACGATGCTCCCCTTGCCGACATACTCATCTTTTCCTCATGCTGGTGACGAATTATAAGTGACCTGCGCACGCGCGATGAAGTGATATGCAGTGCTGTTATGTCAGCAAAGGGAAATGCCAGTGCAGGAAGTACCCAAGAGACCAGATAGGTGTAATTAGAAGAGAAGGCAACTTGGGTAATAACCAGAAGAACGACATATGGTCTACCGAAATATTGCCCACTTATTACTCAAAATTACTGAACTTCTGTAACAAGATGCTGAATATTTATAAAAGAACAGACCCCAAAAAACGCACCGTCCTACATACATTCCTTGCGCCCTTTGCCCTTCTTGTTCAATGTTTCCTACGAACCATCACTGGGCGTATTTAGAGAAGAGGTGCATACATACAATAAGGGCATAAAATCTATATTCTTTCGCTGTAATGAATACATACATACATACATACATACATACATACATACATACATACATACATACATACATACATACATACATACATACATACATACATACATACATACATGCATGCATGCATGCATACATACATACATACATACATACATACATACATACATACATACATACATACATACATACATACATACATACATACATACATACATACATACATGTTTTCATTAAACAGCGCAGAATCATGAAGCCTTGTAGCACAGTGAATTGGAGAATTCCGACGGGAAAATCACAGATAAGAGAAAACGTGCCGAGGGCTATCTTGTGTGCCAGGCCTGATAATACAATCAGATGAGACGATGGAAATACATTTTTTCCAACAGTGTACTCGTGCTCATGCCGATAATTTTAAGCAAGAAAAAAATAAACTTAAAATGCCCAAAGACTGAAGAAGAAGAATGGTTATTGCAAAAAGGCATGTAATATGACTGTGGCAGTATTTGTACCAATAGTCAATAAAGCTAGATGGGGATCTATTAAAAAAAGTAGAGTAAGTACAAAAAATCAATTAGTGATTACCATATTATTACGAAAAGTACAGCATCAATGTGGTGGCTTGTAGCTCACGAAAGAATAAATTGGTTGAGCGGTGGTGGAACATTTGAGAGCCATTTAATCAAGCAAGGTAAATTATTCCAAATTCTTGCGCCGACAAAGGATATTGTTCGACGGCCATAAACATAGCGGACTATAGGCAGATACTGTTTGCCTTCAAAGATTGAGCAGAATGTGTTAATCTGCCAAACGCTCCTAATAATCTAAAATCCAATAACCTGAGTAAATTTGATCACCTATGTCGCATAGAATATACTCTAGGAATTGTGCGCTTGCTTAACCAAGTTTTCCAGGACTGTTCTCTATAGTTTTCTTAGACCCAGTTGTACAGAATCAACGTGCACATAAATCAAGACACATACTCCACGTTCTATGCATTATAAGTGTGTACTTACAAGCCGATTATATGTGTGTATTAACTATTGCGAAACACTTAAAGATGCATACGTGAGACGCATGAACGCTTCTGGTCCTTTCGGCTTTCATTTATTCGTCGAAGCTCGCGTCTCGAGATCACTCTGTGTCACAAATTTTTCAAAGAAACGTGGTTCAATGAACATGCGAAGACTTCGCTCCTATGTAGAATTGACCGATCCTTCAGTTGTCATCCAACCAAAAGTTTGATTACGTTCGACATACTTCTCTATCGCTTAGGCTTAGATGTAGCCTGCACGCTTCACTTCTTGTGCTGCATCATCAAAAGACGAGCGCCCCACGTTGTAGTTGCTGTGACAACTATGTTGCCTCAGTGGCGCACATTATTATAAAGTGTACTCCATATGACCAACAGCATATTCGCCTGCATGATCGATTGCACATCCTTGACAGACGTCCTCTCACAGTGAGCAAAGTGCTTGGACCGTAATCATAACCAGATAAGCAGAGGCGTGAAGTGCCCTTGGCGATTTTTTAGTGGAGACTAGGAGTAATCTAATAGGCACACATGCACTATTAAATTCTGTGCGCTCCTATGTACAAAGCTTTCGTGGTGTTGCACTTGTGACGTCGTTATTGGAAGTGACGCCATCCATAATGTCAACCTTGTTTTCACCAACTGCCTTATTCTTGGCGTATGCTTAAGCACCGTTACTAGACTAGGTTCAGTTTTCAAACTCCCGAGACTGCGTGGACGCATCACCGATCATCGCATCTCGTGGCGCCGCTGTCGCACTTTGCTCGGTCAGCACGGTGCGGACGGGACAACGAAGCACTGCCAGTTGTTTATCTGTTTTGGCGCGTTGTATTCATGCGTTGTATTTGCTGGAGTCGCGGTGCATGTTTGTGACACTCTTGTGCGTTTTAAATGCTGTGTGCGTTTTGAAGAGTTTACGGGCCGTATCATCCAATGCTCCATTCCTGCAGCGAGAACCTACTTTGAACGTGCAAGTCTTCCCACAAGCGAGCAAAGCTCACGTACGTTTCAACATTGCATTTGTGAATGTGGTGCTCTGATGAAAGAAATAGTGCTAGCTTCCTTTTTTTTCCTCCCGAAATGAAGTGCTGGGAGTGTGTATATACCGTGTGCCCCAGATAACTTCAGCAAGAGTTTTAAAATATGCGAATGCCGCGTAGCTAGGCACAACCAAGGTAATGTTGTTTGCCGTCGCTTGGAGATATTCAAATTATGTTTTAATCCGCATAGTTAGGCAATTCGTAATTAAATAATTATTTCTTAATTAATCCTAATTCGCCTAGTTAGATAATCCATTGCCACCACCAAAGGTCGAGGCTGCAACTCTCACCAACCACCGTGGGTTCGAGTGCCTTAATTAACTATATATTATTTACTTCGCCTTAATTACCACGAAAGTGAGTGGGTTCCACTCCTACGAATGCTCATGGGTTCGAGTATCGTAATGAACTCTATCGTAATTAAACATGTGCCTTAATTATCTCTACCTTGATTAACTTCGCCTTAATGAACACCAAAGGTCGTGTGTTGTACTACCATTAAAGTCATGGCTTCGAGGGCCTTAACTACATCTTAGAAAGTGGGCCTTAATTAACATCGCCCTAATTGACACCAAGGATCACGGGTTCGAAAGGTTCCCCCAATAGTCGTGGGTTCGAGTGCCTCAACGCTATTTTAATTAACTGTCCCTTAATTCGCCTAATTCACTCTGCCTTAATCCACGCTGCCTTAACTCGCGTCGTGAACTGCCTCGATTGAATTGCTTGGGCTCCCGTGACTTTTTTGGACCATCGTCTGGTTGCGCTAACATCGCCTCATAAGCCGTACCATGCGTTCGCACTAATAATTAATTAGTACTAAGCAGCAACTGCTGATTACAACTACTAATCAGCTACTTACAGCTACTCATCAGCAACAGCTGATTAATAGAGCCCAGTGGACGGCCGGGGCTGCTGCGGCCTTGGACTAAGGACTAAGGGCAGCGCAGCAGCATTTTCACGTTCAAGTTTTTTAGTCAACCTCCTAAACGCGAGTTGCGAAGTCGGAGGACCCGAACGCCTTCGCCAACGCAGAGCTGCGCCCGCGTAGAGCTACCTGCGGTGCTCCCGCCTTCTGGCGGCAAACCAAGACACGGGGACACCCGCGATGTACGGCGCCCTACGGAAAGTTTAACAACTGAATCTAGTGTAGTAACGTTGTGCTTAGGTGTCGGTGAGTGCCGGGGTTTGGGACTCTTAATTATTAGTCATTTATAAAGCACTTTTGTGCTGTCGACACTCTTCTTTTACTGGGATAACAAGGAATAGCGCACAAACACATCACTACCAAGTCAGGAACTACGTGATCACACAACGTCACCCTCCTCGGCTACAGTACTTCCTGTCGTGACCTCTGAAATACACACACTGTCACTGGTCTCATATTCTGTATGGAACGCAGTTCCTTGTAGAAATTGCCAAACGCTAATGTTACGCGATAGTGATGTGATCAGCGCGTCCAGTCCCGAAGCGGACGTTGGTGGATTAGCCAGGTTTTAACGTGACAGCGTTAAGGAGCTCGTGTCGCAGAAAAGAAGGTGTCGTCGGCATCGCCGGCGTTCACTGTGAGCGAAAAATGGCGGAAGGAAATTAATAAATAAAAACAACTTGCAAGATGGGCTGGGTGGGAATTGTACGAGGGTCTCCGGAGTGTGAGACGGAGACGCTAGCACTCAACCATGAGTTCGATGGTTCAAACGGGACAAAAGCGCCTCTAGTGAATGCGGTGTTGCCTTAGAAACGTCCCGTAGAAAGTTATACTGCGGTGTATATCGGTAATTATGAGCATGTAAATTACAGACTTCGCAGCTAAACGAGTAGCGAAGTACGTTTCCGCTACATTTCTTCTGCGCTTGGCGCGCATGCAGAGCCATCTTGCGGCAACACAGAGGACACCCTCCTCGCAATGTATGGCGCTGCCCCGACAGGTGGCGCGCCACTCGCCCGCTTCTCCCCTTCGTCTCGTTTGAGTGCATAGGGGGCGCGCGGGGACCGGTTCGAGGATGCTCCAAGAGTTTTCTCGCTCTCTCCCCTTCCAGCTTCCAGCGTGCGTCGCTCGAACCCTCGTGTTGAGGCGACGTGGCTCCTCTTTCCGCCCACGGCGCGATTCCTAGGTGCAGCATCCGATGCGGTATGATGATAATGAAAAACTTTTATTTAATAAATTGAGAGTTTGCAGGCCAAAGATGGCCCTTTACACAGGTCAAGTCCATAGTCTGAGACCCCACTGGACGAAGCTGCTACCCACGCCCGTTGGACTAGAGCCCTTTGAGACTCCAGCGCCGAGCAATTGAGTAGGGCTGCCGCCCATGCCTCTCTAGTGGGGGAATGGTTGGGGGGAAGGGACGGATTCATCGGACAAGCCCACACCATGTGAAAGTTATCGGAGACTTCCCCACAGTGAGGGCATCGCCCATCAACTTTCGGGTCAAAATGTTTTGCTATTGCAGGACACAACAGGGTGTTCGTCTGCAGGCGCCACAGAGTTCGTTCATCGGCCTTACTCAGGCCCTTAGCAGGGACCGGGAAAAGCCGATGACGTTCGCAATAGTATGCCAGAATTTCCCTGAAGCGCAGAAGCGGCTGTCTAATCTCTGAGCCGGAAGACTCTGGTTGAGGGGCCCGGTGGATAAGCGCTCGGGCGGCCACGTCCGCAGCCTCTTTACCTCTAAGGCCCTGGTGGCCCGGAGTCGAAACAATGCGTTTGGGTGAGGGGTCCAATTCCCTCACGGCTCGCTTTAAAATGCGGTAGGCTAAAGGTGATATCTCGCCCGCCAGGTAGTGCTCACAGGCTATGCGCGAATCTGTGATGATTACCTTCGAATTCGGGTCCGAGGCGGCAAGTGCTATAGCAACCTCCTCGGCCTGCGCGGAGTTGAAAGCGCGGTAGGACAGACAGTTAACTCGTTGGTCCTGGTTAACTACAGCAGCCGTGTAGAATCCAGTGGGCGACGGCCCTGCCACATCAACGTAGTATACACCCTGCTTTAAACCATATTGGTGTTCGAGGGCCCGAGCGCGTTCCTTTCGCCTGCTCTCATGTGTGTGCGTGTCCATGTTGCGCGGGAGTGGAGGAACCCAGAGGTTGCGACACCAGAGCTCCGGGAGCCTGCATGTTTCCTCTGGAATGCACTCGTGTTGTATGTGCAAGCGGTCTAGCAGGTGGCACCCGGTCACCGTCTGTGAGAGTCGCGTGTATTGGTTCACAAGGTAGGCCTCCTTCATCTCCTGGTAGGAGTAGAGCACACCTAGAGCCAACAACTTAGCGTTGCAGGTAGCCACCGGGCGGTCCAAAGCTCGCTTTGTAACCTTCCTTATGATGGCGTCCATGTGTTCATTGTTTTTCTTTGTAGTGCGAAGGTAGGGCATGGAGTATAGGATCCTGCTGGTTACGAATGCGTGGGCGAGCCGAAGCGCGTCCCTGCCCCGCAACCCGCCGCGTTCGTTGAAAACGCGGTGGATCATACGTCCGACCTGTTCGCCTACGCGTGAATTTGTCGATAGTGGATTCCGGGCTGAGTCTGTGATGGATGAACAGACCCAGGGTCTGGATCTCCTCGACCTCTCTAATAGGACCTCCCATGAGAAAGAGACGCAAACTCGGGCTGTCTTTGGGATTGGCTCTCATGTGAAGAAGTTCTGATTTCGCAGGGGCGCATTGGAGACCACAGTGGATAGCATAGCTACGCCTCTGACGTGATCGCTGCGCCGTAGCGCGTCTGGTGGGAAAGCGTCCCCTGCGATGTGTGCTGTGCTGCTGGCGAGGAGTCATGCGTCTGCGTGGTGCTCCCAAGTAAGATAGAGGACGATCCCATCGTGGCGTCAGCCCCATGATCGCGTCCCCCTTCATGGCGCGTCGCGGCCCGGCTGTCCGTGCCGATCACGACGTTTGGCTCCCGTAGATCGTTTCTCCCTCCGAGACACCGACTTCTTTGGTTCGTTCCGCTTGCTCAGGCGCACGTTTCGTCTGTGTGTGACTCAAGAGCATGCCGAGCGAATGAGTGGGCGGTGAGAACGGGGTGCCATAACGCTATCGCGTTCCACTCTTGAAGGCGAAGCTTAAGCGTCCTCCAATTTTTTACCTGTCTCTCTGTTTCATAGCCCACATCCATAAAAAAAATTGGTCGAGGAAACCAACTTTCTAGCAACTGAGCAAATTTGCGAGTATGGATATCCGCATCCACTGAACGAGCAGGATGCGGTTTTACCGCAGGCTGCGAGAAACACGCGCGAGGTTTACTTATAATGGCAGTACCCTGCTTTAGCATTTTAATATGGCCGGAGGCACACTTCAAGACGGCTCTTGCCTTTCGACGTTCGTCGACGTTGCGACGAACGTCCACATGAGTTGTACTGAATGAAAGCTGCAAGTTGAGAGATTACACGAGTTCCAGTTCGTTGCTCTTGTTTTTTTTCTGTTTTGTAAACTCGAACCTGCAGCCAGGACTTATGCTGCACATCTTCGAAGTGAGGATTGGAGGTGACTAAAGGGGACCTAAAACGAGAGGATACGCCACTCGTGCATTAATCACGCATGCACGCCCAACCGTCCCCGCTCCATTGCCTATGACGGCATTAACGCGTTGGTTAGGCCACGCCGGACATCACGCAAAAAAATAGGCGGACACCTTCAAAGTGTTGACAACCTACTACGAAGGTAGATCTGTATCAATCAGGGCTGTATCAAACAGCAAAGTGCCTCTCAATTTGTCTGTCATGTTACCGCGGAACAATGTCGCTGATGACGGTAGCCACGGAAGACCAAATCTACAGCTGTGCCTGATTTTAATGTGTAGCATTCTATAGGGCATCTGTCGAAAAATTTTGAGTGAAGCCAGGAACATATGTCCCAATGGAGGGCGAAAATTCGCGGTTTGGGGCCATTGTGTGCGCCAATGATTGCTTTCATATGGAGTGCATGCCTGAGGTTTCTTAGCATATTGTACGTTATGCCGTCCGGCCCAGCAGCGGACTTTTGGCGACATGATGCAATTACACATTAAAGCTCGCTTAATGTGAAAGTATGATCTAATTGAGGATGTTGGGCCTAGTAGCAGGCAATAATTTTTTCCTTAGCTAACACTACTGAAATATCAAATTCTGCACATTGAGATGAAAAAGTAGGCCTGGAAATAAGCTCACAAAATTCACCTGCATCTATTATCTCACACGTGTCCCGAGGTACAGCGAGAGCACGAATAGGGAAGCTCTGTGTTACAGGTCCGCTTAAAGAATGAATTACTAGAAAAATTCGTGGGACAGACGTGTGAGGAGACAGCGTGCCGCAGAAATCGCGCCAGCGCCGTTTGCCTAAACAACACTTAATGTTCAAATGAAAACACGCAACACACAAGAACCATTCAGACTGAGTAAACATGGCACAATACGTAAAGAAAGTTACAACCTGCCGAGAACAAAAAAAAGGAAAAAAATTGTGAAAATAGCGGAAACAGCAGTAAAACACGTTGTGGGGCTAGTTGGTGCATAGCTTTCAATAGAATAAGCGCCGAAAAGTGACAGCACACAAGAAGAAAAACAGACAGGACAAGGCGCTTGTCAAGCGCCTTGTCCGGAAACAGTCTTACATTCATTTTGGCAAAATCACACTACAACAAAATAGGCGTTATACATGTGAAGACTATTCTATCATTGCCTTGAGGGCCTTTTTTAATCCCGACAAATTTGTCTGATCCAGTACAGCACTGGGAAGGTTATTAAACAGATGGGGAATATAGTACCTCCTTTGTCCTTTTCCATAACGAGTTCTTATCCGAGGAACTACATAGCTGGGATATCTACGCAAAGCAATACTTTTATGGCCAGGTTCTCGAAAAGCATTGCTCCAGAAATGACGCATCACAATTATCGAATGAAACAAAGACTCGGAATCGGGCATTTTGAAATCTCGAAATAAGTTATCCGTGGTTTGGTTGTACGCAACACCTTTCAGTGTGCTTTTTAAAAGCCTGTCAATTTTATGTTTCCAAAATCCGCTGCAATTAAAAAAACAACAAATGCCGTACCTTATATGCGAGTAGCCTACAGCATGCACTATCACTTTTTTAATCTTGGTAGGTGCATAACTCCTTATACGGTAAAGGACACATGTACATTACGTAATCGCGCACAAATTCGAGCCATTTGAATATTCCATGTGAAGTCAGTTTCAAAGTATACTCCAAGGTACTTGACACTATTCGCATATTGTACTGGGGCGCAAACACAGTCTAAGCAATCGGAACCGTGAAGGAAGACATGGTGACTTGTTACAAGTGCCTTTAACGGATTTCTGAAACATACTAATCGAGTTTCCCGAGCACTGACCTAAATTGGCACACCTAAGCAGTTGTATATTCTGGATTGATTTGTGTAGCGCTCTTGTTTGTAGCAATCTTTGAAGCTTATTTTATTACTCCACCCTGTATCGGCGTTTGCGCTAACAGTATCAATAAATAAATAAATATGTTTTTTTAAACCAGTTCATCACATTTTTATGTCGCTTTGAAGTAAAGCGACAGATGCTTCGTACGGCATGTAATAATAATAATTATTATAATTTTAATAATAATAATAATAATAATAATAATAATAATAATAATAATAATAATAATAATAATAATAATAATAATAATAGTTTCGGCCGGTTTTCGACCTTCAACAAGAGAGTCACTCTTGATGAAGGCCGGTTGCGGCTTAGGGTGGCGTTAGGGCAAGGAATCCACCAAGCCCATCGACTGCTACATCAGTTTATAAGAATGAAGGAAAAACGGTTTATTGGCATAATTACACGGCTCCAGTTATGGAAGCCCACGCCATGCAGCAGCAAGTTGAACATCCCAGTTCCCATCAGGACTTTCTGTCCCCTGCTTTAAAATTCTCCGCCTTTAATACCGTCGTCTTCCCTGAAGAGAAATCTCAAGACTGTCCAGCAGCAAATCACAATCGTCGACTCCGTTGCGATATCACGCCCATGCTCGCAATAATCCGCCGTTACTCCGCCTCCGAAGCCCGATGGTATGGACATGCGGCTGGATCGCAACCTGCGAATCCAGGGTCGCCCTCGTTGTTTGGTAGCACTGGATGAGCCCCCCTCTTTCATCCTTAGTTCAGGCTTTCAGTTAAGGGTGAGGTTGGTGGCCTTTCGTGGACTCGTCTGGAGTCGGTGTCCACGCTGCGTTGAGGTCTGGATAGGCGCTGATGGATGGGCGGGTGTTTACCTTGTAGCAAACGTCCAATTAACGCCTTTGGGGGGTTGAGACTTAGCAGGCGGCACCCTGGCCGAAATGATTATTATTATTATTATTATTATTATTATTTATGTCAGGTACACTGTAACAGCACTGAGGTCAGCGTGATGGCACAGCGGTACATAAAAAGAACACACAAAAATGCCGGCAGATCCCCCACGCTGTCGGAATCAATGCTATGCGAGGCAGTGTGCAGGGAGAAGTTAAGGAAATGACCATGACAGCACCAAGATGTAGGCAGCTTTTTCATGACCTGCATGACACGCATTATGCAAAATAGAAGTGAGGCGTGCAGACAGGACACAAGAGTAGAGAAGTAGACAACACGAACGCCAACTATCAACTGAAGGGAGCACTGAGGCGAAAAAAGAAAGAAGACACAAAACTCATCTGCGCATGCTCATTCCTGCGCAGATGAGTTTTGTGTCTTCTTTCTTTTTTCGCCTCAGTGCTCCCTTCAGTTGATAGTTGGCGTTCGTGTTGTCTGCTTCTCTACTCTTGTGTCCTGTCTGCACGCCTCACTTCTATTTTGCATAATGAATCCTTACCAACTAGCTCAGCTTTCTGTCGTTCTAAAATGACACGCATGTCATGACATTCATGTCATGGACCATCATCTATGTCCATCATACACTTTTGTGATACTATGCCAATTTTGATACATACCAATACGTAGGCGGCTGTTTCATGACCTACATGACACGCACGTCATGGCATTCATGTCACGACCAATCATTTATGTTCGTCATGCACTTCTGTGATACTATGCCAATCTTGGCATCTGCCAATACGTAGGCGGCTGTTTCATGACCTACATGACACGCACGTCATGACATTCATGTCCCGACCTATCATTTATCTTCGTCATGCACTTCTGTGATACTATGCCAATTTTGGTACATACCAATACGTAGGCGGCTGTTTCATGACCTACATGACACGCACGTCATGACATTCATGTCACAACCTATCATTTATGTTCGTCATGCACTTCTGTGATACTATGCCAATTTTGGCACATGCCAATACGTAGGCGGCTGTTTCATGACCTACATGGCACGCACGTCATTACATTCATGTCACGACCTATCATTAATGTTCGTCATGCACTTCTGTGATACTATACCAATTTTGGCACATACCAATACGTAGGCGGCTGTTTCACGACCTACATGACACGCACGTCATGACATTCATGTCACGACCTATCATTTATGTTCGTCATGCACTTCTGTGATACTATGCCAATTTTGGTACATACCAATACGTAGGCGGCTGTTTCATGACCTACATGACACGCACGTCATGACATTCATGTCACGATCTATCATTTATGTTCGTGATGCACTTCTGTGGTACTATGGCAATTTTGGTACATACCTATAGGGAGGCGGCTGTTTCATGACCTACATGACACGCACGTCATGACATTCATGTCACGACCTATCATTTATGTTCGTCATGCACTTCTGTGATACTATGCCAACTTTAGTATATACCAATGCGTAGGTGGCTGTTTCATGACCTAGTTGACACGCATGTCATGAGCTATCATTTACATTCGTCATACACTCTGGTCACACTATCCCAATTCTAGTACATGCCAGGCTAACGAAATGACCATGAGAGCACCAATGCATAGGTGGATGTTGCATGACGTACATGACACACATGTCATGATATTCATCTCATGACCGATCACTTATGTTCGTCATACAGTCTTGTCATACTATGCCAATTTCGGTACCTACCAGTTTGCTAAATGACCATGAGAGCACCAAGACGTAGGCGGCTAGATAGACACTGTATAAGTGGCAAATGTTCGCCAAAAAATGCTTCGCATTTCAAGATCTGCAACTGATTCTAGGTAAAAGAAAATCGCAGAGACACTTAAGGCTGCGCACGTGTGGGAGTGCGAAGAAACATTATAGCCCCTTTGGTGAAGTGTTTCTTTTTTTTTTTTCGCGCGTTGCTTGTCCGCCCGAGCTCTCGCCTGCGTTCAAACTGCGCCTCGGTAAGCCGAATGAAAACGCGCCAAGTGTGTCAGTGTACTCGCTTGCCCTCGAGGAGTTCATAACTGGAAGGACCGCTCAGCGGCATTCAATAGGGCATTAATGCTTTTTTTCTATTTTATACACTCATTTTATACACACATGACGTGGCGCCACCTCCTCCCCATTGGCTGCGCCGACCCATGCCCTACTGAGCTCGCACTATAGGCCACGCGTATAAGAGTGCTTTTCTGTGCTGTACACGGACTTGGTATATTTCATTGCGCCTTTTGTGCCGCAGTATCGGCGTATTGCTTCGCTTCGGAAAAACAAGTTTACTACTAGAGGCTATCGCATAGTTCTCGCTGTCGATGCGAAGAGCATTGCCGCGTTCGGTAGAGCATGTGTTGCTTTGTGGCCCTCTACTCCACCCGTGGAAAATAGTTGTGAAAGAGTAATTTTATTTTTGCTGGAAAATGCTGCCTGTACGTCACCATATGACTCATATTTTTCAGTGTAGTCGAGTGTTTGCCGAGAGATAAAGCCAGGCAGCTGGTAGCCTTCAAAAACGTTACACGCTCCGTGTAGGCTCTCACTCCAATCTTGCCTTGATTGCTCTGCCTTGCACTGCGACAAGCTTTCGACGCACAATTGACGGCTGGTAATGTGTCGTTCGAAACGCGATTGATGATTTTTCTTACTCGGTAGCATGAGACTCTATGAATAACTGCATTCCGAAAGTGCGTTCTCCTGTCTGCGGGTTCACTTGCAAACCACTCCAACCGAGCATTTAAATGGGTTCATAGCTCAAATGTCGCGATCGTTTGCTAATAATGTCGCTCGTGATTTCGGGGAGCCATTGTGAAACCTTTTTCATTTGTAGACGTACCCCGCCACAAAATGCAGGAGCAAAGCATGACATCAAAGGTGGAAAGCAATGGGTCACGTGTCGTCCATATTCTCGCATGAATACACAAGTAAAATTTGCTAAAATTTCTTAACATGATGCTTTTTAGCGCAAACTCGAAAAAAATAAGAAAACAGTGCCAGGCGAACGCAAAGACGAGCGCTACTGGGCGAGCTGGTGTTTGCTTAACATGATGCTTTTCAGCGCCAAAAACTTGAAAAAAAGAGAGAAAACAGTTAGAGGCGAAAGGAAAGGAAAGCTGTTTTCTTTCTTTTTCGAATTTTTCGCTTTGAAAAGCACCTTGTTAAGTAAACACCATCTCGCCCAAGAAGTTATCCTCAATTATAAAATTTCGTCGTTACAATATGTGCTCCCCTGCTTGCAATTATGGATTCGTGGAGAGAGATGAGGGCGAAAATGCGTGGAGAGAAATGATAACTGGAGAGGTTAGCTTAGCTATAGAGGTTTGGTACACTACTCCTGATACGTTATACCATGAAGAACGAAAGAGGGTGAGATAGAAGAAAGAAGGCACATACGCACACGCACAGACAAAAAGTTATTACGAGGTACGCAGTCGCGTTTCCCGTACACACTTCATGGTCATTCAGGGGCCATCGTGTTCTGCTGCTGGGCATGAAATTGAGGACTTTATTCTCCGCAATTTAATTTGATCTGAGCGTCTCCGCGCACTAAAGTATACCACGGTGAACTAGGTTTTGCGACAGAGGCAGACATCTTTAGAAGATGTTTTTCGGATTCACCTCAAGTTTTTAGAGGATATGAACATATATTAGTCTGTTTTTCTTCTTATGTCCATGCACCAATTTTTGTTGTGCGATGCCTGTATACCTCGTACAAGTAAGGCGCTCGGAAGTACATATACGGTGACAGACGAAAAAAGATTGTCTTGTTAAGAAAGTGTGTTTATATGGATACCATGCGTAGCTTGCTTAGTCAGCAGATAAGCGTCCTTAAAGAGACAAAGCGGTCTGCAAGAAGTCGGCAGACAGTGGTGGCCATTTTTAATGTAGGTACTCTGGCAAGGCGCACAGTTTATCATCTGCCTCGGTAGCACGTGCACGTGCACAAACATCGCTGTGTATTCAGTACTGGGCATCCCTGCAGCCGTGCCAACAAAAGACGAGCAGGCTCAATTCGCTCCCTAGTTGCCCTACGCTCCTGACAATACGCTTCCGTGTTCTGGGAAAAGAATGGATGCAGTTGCACTTACCATGATTAGAGCAGCGGCCACGCTCTCTAGCGACCCCTTTCTTCCAGATGTAATTTTCATAACGGCCAGCGCGACGCTGGGGCAACAGGTCATATACACGTTCTGCTGTGCCGACGCTATATCCATGACTCGGGGGGCAGGAAGGCATATGTGGCCATGAAGCCTCTCGTGATCAATGTTTCCTCTCACTGTTTTTTATATTTATTTTATCATGCGCTCGGTGCTTCCCAGAAGACACGGTCGAACTATGTAACCTTGCGCAGGATTTCATGGTACGGCGTGCACTTATTCCAGAGGATGGCACGTGCACTGCTCTCAGTCGGTATACTTTCACTGGCTTGGACCACGTGCGGTTTTCTCTTCCCAAAGATGGTTTTACACGAGACGAAGTGCGGCAGACTTCCAACGAACGTAAACACGAGTGACATGCTTGCAAGCATTTGAATGCTATACAAATGGACGGCGATGGCACGCTTATAGCCGGGACAGAAATGTCAACCCGTAAACGTAGCCAGGCTCATGAGAATTTTGTAATAATTCCAATATTATTAACGTAACTGTATCCACGCGTGCTTTGTGCATATAGGTATTTTTTCTTGCTCTAAATAATAACTGTATAGAATAGCACCTCTTATTTTGGTCTTCTTGTCTGTGGCACATCCTCTGTCGCAGTTTTCCTGGTTGCTCTTCGACTTGTTGTTTGAGAAGCAGCGAGTTCGATCCACTGGCGGCCACGCCATCTTCAGAATCAGTACTGTGGATTGTGTAATTCCACATTCATTTGCAATAACTGTCACTTGAGCGGCACTCTAGGAAAATTTGGCTGTACTGTTTATGGGCCGCAGCCGCAGAGCTCATGCGGGTGGTCTCTTAAGTCCACATTCTTGCAAAAGGACAGTGAGGGACAGCCGCTGAGCACACACTGACGCAGACGACAACCATTCTCTGAAGAAAGAAAGCTAAATTAGTTGTCGAAGGCCGAAGGCTGTTATGAAGACGAGGACATAATACGCTACAATGGTATCCATTAAGGACTTTAAGTATGCTAGCAGAAACAGTGTTGCTTACTTTTGCACTCAATACACGCATCTTTCGTCCCTGCGATTCTTTGCTCTTGAAGGCTCGCGTCACAGTGGAAAATGTTTTTGGTTACTACCTCTTATTCTTTGCAGTATTGCCTTTTTCAATAAAACACTTTTGCCCTTTTCTCCTTCCCACTCCAAGCAAGTTGAAATGTGGATACTGAAATTAACCCTCATGTACGCCCTAAAGAAGCCATGCAATCATAAGTGAGTGGGCAGTTTCACTGCGGTAATCGACTGCTTGCTAATAGTTGGGTCCACACAATACGTAGTAAACTCAGTAAATGAAGAATTTCTTGGATCGCTGAAAATCGCTCGGCAGAACTCAAAGGCTTCTGGAACGGACAGTGTGAGGGATAATTAAAGAGATAGACGGGTTGTCATTTCCTACATGCATGATGTTTCGCATAGATTGAAGAAGATCGGTAAAAACGCCAATATAACGGTCATGGTTTATGCACACAACAGGCCGGCCAGTTGATACGACACAACCTATACGAGAATTCTCTGGTTGGCTGTGAAACTAGGCGCAGGGAGTGCTTCATTCCTTCTAATATGGTCATTATTTATTCGCTCCCGTTGTCTTGTGGAAGGAAGTATATCGGCCAGACCAGTGACTGTTTGAATGTGGGATTTTAGGAGCCCGCAAACAATATGAATAATGTCTCAGCCGGCCATCCAATTTTCGCTGTAGTAATCACATCTATGAGCCGTTGTTTGACCAAAGCAATGTCTTCTTCCCATTCCAAGCAACTTAAAAGTTGGATACTGAAGTTAAAGGGACGCTGAAGCGGTTTTCAATTTCCATGAATTGCTGGGGTTGGGAAGAACGGACCTATTCATTTACGGTTCTGAAATTTTTTTCTTTGTTTTTTCAATATAAGGGGCAGAAATAGCTTTCTAAATCCCCCCCGCGGACACGCCTCCGTCGCTTCCCGGAGCGCCGGGTGAGGTGGTTGCCAGAGGAGAGAACCGGCGAGAGTGACGTCACTCGCGGGGTCCGTACTGCCGGACCGGCGTGCTGGCATGTGCTGGCATGTTTCTTCCCGTCCTGCGCTTTACTAAACGACGCTACGAGAGATATGCCGCCGCTGACGTTTGTTTTCTTTTGCGATTTTCGTGAACTGTGCTTCCTTTCTGTGCTGCGTGAGTGCCTACAGCCAAGGGTGCCTAACCTGCCCTCGTTCTGTGCACATTCGGCTGTGCGAACACAGGCGGCCGAGACGATGTGGTGTTTCACATGTTCCCGAAGGACAAGAAACTTGCAGCGCAGTGGGTCCGCGCGGTGAGGAGAGATAATTTCGTGCCGACGAAATCAACTGTGCTGTGCTCGGAGTATTTCCGCGACAGTGTTTATCATCGGAGCATGACACCGATGTGGGCAATCGGTATTCCAAATAAATCGGCGCGACTGAAGCCCGGCGTTGTTCCGTCTATATTCTCCCCCAAGACAAACACCTCGCCACCTCCAAGAGCGGCCTTCGCCAAGAGGAGAAAGGGTGAGGTAAGGGTTTTAATGCGCACATGGGCGATGTTTTAAACAGATGATCACCTGAGTGTCAAACAAACGGCCTTACAGCGGCCTTTGACGAAGCGAGGTGGAGGCACAGCCGGGAATATGCAGGTGCGTGCAAACAGCTTGCCGTTTTCATCCTGTTTTTCCCCTCCGCTGTGTCACGGAACACTACTACGGCTGTTTGTTCGGTGCTGTTTTGATACGGTGAAATAACTGACCGGGGGTACGCTTCTGCATCACGTGATATTTGCTATTCGTCCTACCACGCGGTGCCCGCAGGTTTAGCTGTTCAGCTTTCGTGCTGAAATCGCACGACATGAGGCGTTACGGTAATGTTTTCATGCTTGCGATACATTAGTTGAACTTGGCGTGTAAAAACTTCGTTGCGTAGATTTCGAACTCACAGCTTGCTACCAGCAGCGAAATGCTGCAAAAACAAGCGTCGGCATAGCCGCGCCCGTCTCAAGGCGAACGGCTCAAATAATGAAGTAACGTTGTGAGGTATTGAACTTGTCAGCGTTCGACGTCGTCTAGTCCAATACAGGCATCGCTGCTGCACACAAAATGTTTTCTTGCCTTTTTATCTAGAGAACTAGCTATGTATCAGGCATGACAAAATTATTATTTAAAAGTAATTATATTACATTACTCGTTACTTTCTTATTACAATCATCGACTTGAATTACATTACCGATTACCGCTTTCAAAAATGGTATTACTTTACGATTGCTTCCAAAAAGTTTTCATGCATACAAGAAGCAAAAAGCAAAGTTTAAAGGGACGCCAACCTTTCTTCAAGGTAACATACACTTGCCAACATTTCATGCCCTCCGCCCCATGTTCCTCCACGACACCTAACGACACTACCAACGTTCTGGCACCGTACATAACTTACTGGTGCATATTTAACGCAATTAATAAATTACTCCAGCCATGAAATTACAGACACCAAATAATTCACATTGCTAAATCACTAGACAACTAATCCATCACATAAATTACTGAAGAAGTATTTCAATTACTGAAAGTAATCGAACTGTTGTTATGTTTGCTGATATGCATGATACGCTGAAATTCATGACATCCATGCCTTGAACTCTTTCAGGTTCTAGCAGAGCACCTAGAGAACCGAGCCCCTGATGAACCTGTTCCACTACCACCGCCAATCGAAGAGTTTGAAGCAGACAGTGTGACACCTGGCGGATAATGTTGAAGAGCTTGAAGTAGCCAAACGCGGCACTTATGTTCGCGATCGCGCATAAACACGCAAAAAACCACGGAACTTTAGACAAGCAGCGGCAAGTGCTTGACATCGCGTAATTGCACCCGTGTTTACAATCTAATGAGAAGTTAGTGCTTCGGCATTCTTCCAGCAGCAAGTTCCCAGTGACACTTTAGCGCATTTTTTCTCCCGTCACTAGAACGTGCAGCTACATGAAAAAAAAAACATTTCCAACGCGCGAGAAGGTGCACACACCGCTCTCGCTGTTGGCGCACTCAACATCGTCATTGCCGCCATCGTTTTCCGTATCGGCTGTCGGTTCGAACATGTACGGCGAAAACACAAGCTGTCCGAGACAGCGAGAACGTTCCATAATGCTTACAACTCAGCCATAGAATAAAGAACAACTTTGACTCAGCTATGAAGCGAGAACAGAACAGCGTGCTACGCTCTGAAACGGCAGCGCCGACCGGCGACTGCCGCGAATGACGTCTCAGCGGCCCCGACCAATCACGGGCAATTGCAGCGGCGTTCGCGCGATGCCCTGAGGCGCTGGTGCGCGTTTTCTTGGAAAAACAGCCGCTTGCGTTTGTTTCCGCCCTTTTTGAACCAGATATTCGTCTTCAGGAGACTCAAAACTGTAGAATGCCGCGAAAAACTCATTTTTTTCGAAAAGTGTTTCAGCTTCCCTTTAACCCTCATGTACGCCCTAAAGAAGCCCATGTACACCCTCATGCCTCTTCTTTGTCATATCCATTTGGCTTCTTTTGCTAATATTTTTTCCTTCTTATGTTTTCTTTTCTTTTAATTTGATGTGCGCCTTGAGATGGCTGACCGCCGCACGCACGCATGCTGTCTTAGTTTTTATATGAATTCGGCCCACGTTTCAATAAAATCTTGTTGGAAGTCACGCCTTCATTTTGCCTCGTTATTATATTCAGCGTGCCTTCGTACAATGAATTAGTTGAGAGCGCATCGTCCGCCGATATGTTTGGCTTACCAGTGTGAAAGAACCTATGTAGCTCAGTGTGAAACTGAATAGGGCTGGTGTGCAATTTCAGTGCGAGCCAGCAAGCGCGATCATGGTAACACCCCTGCACATTGCCTGTATGCATGAGAAAACCAAATAATAATCGTCACCCACTCACGCGTTCGTAGCACCCAATTCAAAGCAAATTGAAGGACTGAAACATAATGGAAAAATTCCACTGGAGTTGTCGAAGCATCCGTAAACATATGCCCAAATTTCAGTTGGCCCAAACTGAAAAATCAAGTTGGCCCACCCCATAATTTAAGTTGGCCCGCCCCCAAATTTCAAGATGGCTCACCTCCCCCCCCCCATTTCAACTTTACTTACCCCAAGTTTAAGTTAGCCAACCCACAAATATAAGTTGGCCCACCCCTATTATTAGCTTCCCCATGCATTTTCTAAGGAGCCCCTTGTATCGGTGTTGGTATTCTCCTTTTATTTATTTTTTGGGTCAAAAGTGTTTCTTATAGCTTATAAAGCTGCCAATCAGCTACATTCATATTATTGGTGGCAGCAGAGTTCAAAGAGTGGCGGTACTTTGAAACTACCAAGGGACTTTAGGTAAACGTACTCCTTCAGAGTGTCTAGAGGCTGATTAAATGTCTTAGGCTTGCAAATTACACATTTTTGTGCAGATACAAGGCGTTACACGTTTAGCGTGATGGCGCTTAGGTACTCGACAAAGAATGCTTGGGCACTAAAAACGCAATTAATTCTTAAATTAGGGGGTTTCACGTGCGAAAACCACCGTCTGATTATGAGGCACGCCGTAGTGGGGGACTCCGGAAATTTAACCATGTGGTGTTCTTTAACGTGCACCTAAATGTAAGTACACGGGTGTTTTCGCATTTCGCCCCTATCGAAATACGGCCGCCGCGGCCGCGATGTTCTCCCGCGACCTCGTGTTTGGCAGCCTAACACCATATTCACTAAACGACCATGCCGGGTTAAAACACAATATAGAATAGGTAGCGCTCATCAACCGCAACATTGCCGGTATACTTGTCAATAATTATTTCATGGCCTGCATTCATTGCATCTGAGTGGCTGACGCATACATCGAAGTAAGCTCAAAAGAAAGCTCCTCGAAAAGCCTCTATTTCGATTTTCAATAGAACAGTCAATTTATTTTAACAACCATGAAAAGTTCGATCGAGAGGCTGTATCTTCACGCATAATTGTTCACAGTGGAAAGCAGAACCTGTATAGCTGCATTTCCAAATGAATAACAGTTGACAGCAGAATATTCAGCGCACTCAGGGCCCGCCCATTTTTATGAAATTTACAAACTGTCGAAGCAAAAACGTTGGTAAGCCGGCCGCAGGCATTTAAAAAACTGAAGCATTAGAGGATGCTATCATACGAGCAATAAGAAAGGTGCCTTGCCTCGCAAACACTTTGTCGGAACAAAGTTCTTTTGGCCAATGATGTGCAGCCACTGCTTCTTGCACAAGCCGTCACGCTTTCCTTGTGGTATGATAAAAACTGCATAGCCATCTTCACGCTTATTGCTGCAGTTATTTGCGCTACAGCATGGCATAGCGATAGCAAAACAGCACAGGAAACAGCGTGCAACGTTCGCTACACCGAGCCAGCGGTAAGCTAAGGAGAAAAATGACGCCAACAAAAGAGAACAACAGAAGCAAAACGCAAGGTCCGCGCGTTTCCAAGGGCAACGGCAAGGAGACCAATCGTCGTGCGAAAAACCATGAGCCAAACTGGTTCCCGCGGGAGGGGGGCGGCGCACGAGGGGCAACAAGGAGGCGAGGAGTTCGCGTGGTGGCAGCAGAGTTCAAAGAGTGGCGGTACTTTGAAACTACCAAGGGACTTTAGGTAAACGTACTCCTTCAGAGTGTCTAGAGGCTGATTCGCAAGTGTACTCTTGTTCCATTGCCAGGCTATTGAGCATTAGCGTTGTCTTCTGCATATTAATCTTTACCCCACTCTTTCACTGTTAAGAGCCTCAGTCCTTTGCTGCATTTCCTCCCCAGTGTTGCTGAACAGGGCTATGCCATCTGCCAGCCGAAGGTTGCTGAGATACTCACTGTTGATCCTTAATCTTAAGCTTTCCCAGTTTATTAGCTTGAATACTTCTTCCAACCATAAAGTGAACAGCATTGGAGAGATTATGTCTTCTTGCCTGACCCCTTTCTATATAGTTATATGGGGAGAATCAAGGTAGCTATGGAACCTTCGCAGATATTTTCCAAGATATTCACGTATGCCTCCTGTGCTCTTTCATTTCTTAAGACCGCTATGACTGCTGGTATCTCAACTGAATCAAACGCATGTTCATAATCTATGAAAGCTATGTAAAGAGTTTGATTCTGTTCTGAAGATTTCTCGATCACCTGATTGATGATGGGGATGTGACCTGTTGTGCAGTAGCCCTTCCTGAAGCCAGCCTGTTCTCTCGTTTGTCAAGTGTTGCCTTTATTCTATTGGAAATCACCTGAGTGAATACTTTGTACACAACTTGAAGTAAGCTAATGGGCCTGTAATTTTTCAATTCTTTAACGTCTCCCTTTTTGTGCATTAGTATAATGTTGGCATTCTTCCAGTTCTTTGGAACCCTTGAAGTCGTGAGACATTTCGTATAAAGGGCCGCAAGTCTTTCAAGCATGATATCTCCTCCAACTTTTATTAAATCGACTGTTAATCCATCTTCGCCTGCCACTATCCCCCGGTTCCTGTTTTCCAAGGCCCTTCTAATGTCATCGCTAGTTATAGGAGGAGTCTCTGTATCCTGTTCATTACTACTTCGAATGGAGGTAGCGTGACTGCTCTGGGTGCTGTACAGATCAGTATAGAATTATTCCGCTGTTTTTACTATATATTCGAAATTGCTGAAAATATTAGCCAGCTTATCTTTCAGTGCATACATCTTACCTTGTCCTATGCCAAGATTACTTCTCACTGATTTGATGCTGCGTCCTTTTTTTTTTACTGCTTCGTCAGTCTTTCTCACGTTTTAATTTCGAATACCGTTTATTTTCTCCTTGTCGATTAGTTCTGACAGTTCCGCGAATTCTATCTGATCTCTTGAGTTGGACGCCTTCATTCTTTGTCGTTTCTTTATTAGGTCCTTTGTTACTTGGGAGAGGTTAACGATTGGTTGCTTTGGTGCCTTACCTCCGACTTCAACTGCTGCTTCTGAAGCCAGCCTGGTTACGGTTTCATTCATTACCTCTATGTCATCTTCATCTCTCTGTTCTAACACTGCATATTTGTTTGCTAAGCACCAGCCTGAATTGGTGTGCTTTTACCCTTACTGCGTCTGGGCTGACCTGTTTTTTGTTGAGTAGTTTTACTCTTGTTCTCTTCATATTGACGTAAATCCTAGACCTCACTTGCCTATGATCACTGCACTTTACCCTAACACTTCTCCATGCTACACTATGCTGGGATCGGCAGGAAGTATGAAATCTAATTGATTCGTTGTTTCTCCATCGGAGCGTTTTCAGGTCCACTTTCTGTTCCTATGCGTCCTGAAGAAGGTATTCATTACACGGAGCTTGTTGCTTTCTGCGATTTCTACCAAATTCCCTCTAGTGTTCCTAGAATCGGTGCCGTATAGTTGCCAAGCGCTTGTTCATCAGCATGCTTTTTCCCCACTTTTGCAATGAAGTCGTCCATGACTGCAGTATACTGAGTTTGCGCTTTTCTCACCGCTACTTCAACATCTTCATAAAAGTTCTATTTCTTCATTATGGTGAGCAGAGGTTGCAGCGTAGGCTTGGACTACCTGAATTATATACCTCATATTTAGCTTTATTACTACTGTTGTCCTCTAAGCACTGTTCAGTCAGCACTGTTCTTCAAACCTCACTAAGGCCAATAATATCCCACGCAATGTCTGATAGTCACTCAAAGAGCACCGCTATGCTAGCTTCACTCGAGAAGGTTCGTTTGTTGAGCGTTGCCAGGTTCAGTTTCCAGTGGCGGCCTGTCCAGATCCAAAAATCCAATTCTTGTTCTGGTGAGGGAGTGACTTTTGCTGAAGCTCAGTGGGTCTTCCTAATTTGGTTGCACCTGGACTAGCATAGCGCCACTGGTTCTTGGTATCTTTTGCCGGAGTCATGCGCCACTCCGAGCCAGGAGATGTAATTGCAGACGCTGTGCAATTGCCGACAAAATTATAAACTTTCGCTGAACAAACTTCACAGCAGCAGCGGAAATGAAAATTTACGCGACAATCGCCAATACATTCAGTAACTAATAGAAGTTTGCTAACTGCAGCTTTAATTAAAGTCCTTTCAGGGCCTCTTGGAATTGCAGCCTTGAAGTTAGCCTTCAAAAAGCCATGCATAAGACATTGCATGAACTTACGTGCCTTCAATCAGTTTCAGAAACACGTGGAAACAAAATACGTGGTGAAATTTATTGCTGTTTCAATGAGCATTTCTTATTCGTACTGCGTTTTACCAGAGTATGGAAACATTACTTGAAACAGCAATGCAGTTGACTGCAGCTTTTGAGTATTTATTTGCCGAAAATGGTGAAGAGCACAAAGATTCCAGTGAAATGCGATGCTTAAAATACTGACTTGTTTATGTTTGGCCATTACAACATGCCCCTTATATTCTTTAATTGAAAATCTAATTACGAAAGGTTCGTTAATCAATAATAGTATTTACACATTCCCTCACATAGATTCTGATGTCCGCCACTCCTGTGAAACTCGGTGTGTAGTCACCATCCCTCCTCACGAGTAAATTATCCTAGCTGACCTCGAGCAATCATCGGCAGTTTTTGTCGCGCACCAATGCTAAGTGGGAGCCGCCTATACAATGCACGTATACTAACGTAGCCTCAAAAGCCTATTTTAGTATTATTACTGCATTAATAGGCCACAAAGAATCAATAAGGCGAACTATGGTGTGTTTCGCAATTTAAGTGAGCAGTTAAATAAGTCGGCGCGAACAAAATTTGTTGCTGGGTTAGTTGGTTCATGCTTGGATGAAATAACGCTTGCGCAATCCCGGTATGCTGTGTGTTTAAGTAGGCGAAATCTTCACAATAAAATCTAAGTACAAGTTAGCGCTTCTGCGTCGGTGTCTTTCTCTAGGCCCGCCTTGAACCTGCGCTTACCAGTCTTCATTTATGAGGTACATAACGTAATTAGCAGCAAGTTATCTAACCAGCATTCTTTAGGCATAGAGAGATGCTTCTCCGTTTGTTTTTTTTTTGTAAAATTAGTGACGTAAAAACGGGGAGTTACTTTTCAACAAGAGAACTGAGGAATACTCGGTGTTTTGTAGTCTAGTTGCCCAAGGTTACAATTGTTTTTTTCTGGGAACCTTCACAATGGATTAATATAGGATGCACATAGGTTTCTTTTGGACACAAAAGTGCTAATTAATGAAGCGCAACACCTAGAGGAACATATAAAAAGGGAGCCCCTCACAAGTCATGTGAGGAATATATAAATATATTATTTTTACTTTATAAGGAAACATGCATTTAGCAAAATAATTGGCGGATCATCCATCCTTTTGGGATGATTGGCGATGCTAATTAGACTACTAAATGTTTCCTATGATGTACGTGTAATTGGGGATGAGAGGTTTTATACATTATGATGATTATTATTATGATTATTGTAGTTGGATGGCCATATCGCGGTGTCACCCGTAAGTTACGAAACCTTAATGGCAAATCACCAGGAAGTGACAGTCTTGCTGCCAACCGCAATGCCAAATGTTGCCTTGACACAGTGTATCTGGTAATCACTGCACCCCGTTTAAACTCTGTTTCAACCGTGATGGAGCCCTATCGCTTTAATGTATGCAAGGCTCTATACCCCTTCGGGCACCGCGACGCATCCATTCGGGGGTACTGACTACGAATGGATACGTGCCAATATCACTAACACAGTGCCGAAGTTGTCGGCTCGGGCACATACGCAGTGGCACGTACCCAGTGGCCTAAGTGGTCTGCGGAGCCAGAGAGCAGCAAGTTTTCTATTTGGGCACATACCCAAGGGTCATGTTGTCTGTTCGGCAAGTCAGCAGCCAGCATATATCTAGTAGTCCATGCTAGCACACAAGTTGGGTCACTGTGTATATGAAAAAAAACTTAAATAGGCGCAAAACTGGGTGAAGTTCCCGAAGAATGATCATCGTATTCACACAACAAAATATAGACGTGGTTGGGATCCCTTGTTTACATTGTCCTCAGCCACATTAGCAGAGCAATAATTATGCAGAGCAATAACCTTGCACAGAAATCAGTTTTATTCAGCACTAAGAAATATAGTACGATTAGGATACTCCCAATTCGATATTTGAGCGGAGATATACACGTGTATTCATTTTTGCGATCGATATATTGAGGCAAAGAATCTGAGAACGAAATCACCGCACCGAAAGGAAGTAGGCCAGTGCCGTCAGCGCCTTCGCAGGGGGAACGGGCAGTACGGGAACGCTGGCATGGTAAGGGGCATCGTAGCCATCTGTGGTAGACGACGACGACGAACGTGCGAGCAGCGGAACACGCACGTACGTGCGGTTACACCGACGCCGACGCTCAACCCAGGAACAGACGCCTAAGAGCTGCGCTCTAAAACATGTGAAATCATGCGAAACGAGCTGCTTGACCTGGTAGGAACGCACCACAGAGCCACAGTACTATGAGAGCCTTGAAGCAGGTTTTGGTTGTGAGCATGTCCCCTTACTTCGCGTCATCTAGAATATGCGCGCTCACTTTTTATAAGCAAATTATTAATATGCGACGTGCCTAACATTCCAGGCGCCTGAAACTGCTGGTTTGCGCGATGGTAATTCGTAAAGTTGCCTTATTACGATTTTTATGCATGCGTCCGTGGCCTAATGATTAGAGAATCTGGTTTTTGTGCTAGGGGAACCGGTTTGGAATCCCACACTCGGGTAGGCAGAGGAATAAACATTTACTTTCGAAACAGTACACGGAGGCGAGCCTCGGTTCTACTCTAGGTGGGAGGTCTCCTCATTGCAGTAAACCTCTGGCCTTCACAGCCTCCTTGGCCTTGGTGACGAGGCGTCGTTGTTGTTCCAGGTCTTCGGAGACGAGCTTGGCCTCCCACGTTTCGATGAGGCGTTCGCTTTCTTGCTTGGCGTTACAGTTCTTCGGTGAGGGTGATGTGTCTGTATCTGGGTGCCATGGGCAGTCGAGGATCAGGTGCGCCAAGATGTCCGGTAGGCCACATGTTGGGCAGATGTATCCTTGTAGCGTTGTGTAGAGTCTAGCATGAGTATTCTGTAGGTGTGTTACTCTGTAGTCTTCTGAGTGTGGTGCTTTCTTTGTTGAGCTTTGGCTGAGGTCGTGCGTACAACCTGCGTTCCAGACTGTGATGTTGAACGATCACTGAGTAGGTGATGGATACGAACTCTGCCGCCGCTGGCGTAGACCGGGCGTCTTGAGAGTAGGAAAGCTGGGCCCGGCAGGCGTGACCTCGGGCGGCCGCCTGTGCCACTTCATTCCTCTCCAGTCTTCAGTGCCCAGGAACTCATGCCACGCAGGTGTAGAGGATCGGAGGGCTTTGGCGCTTCAGTATCTGTAGTGCTCCTGTCGACGCGCGACCTTTCGCGTATATCTGACAGCTGCTTCAGAATCAGAAAAGACGACAGCTGCGTCAAGCACGTGGTAGTTGCTAAGGCGATCGCCACCTCTTTTTCAGTCTCAGGGTTTTGTTCGCCCGGACTGTGGCAGACCCTAGCTAGCTCTCTGCACTGGGAATCTACGAAGCTCAGTGCGTGAGCGTTTCTTTGCGGGTATTTGGCTGCGTTGGTGTATCTGGTGTCCTGATCGTGGCTGTGTTTTCGCCGTGCGATATATTCTTTCCTTGTGGTACGTTGGGTGCATGTTGTGTGGGTTTGGTGCTATGCAGAAGTATTCGCGGATGTGTGGGGTAATTCTTTCTCTTCGGTCCGTCGTTGTCATAAAGGTTTTACCGTAGCTAGGCCATTGCAGCACTCATTTTCTGGTGCGTGTGAGCTTCAGTCTTTCTGACTGGCTTTGTGAGCTCCATCTGATTCTTTCCAGCTGTTGTGTGCGCCAATTTTGAGAAGTGTCGTAGTCTAAGCCATGGATGGTAGCCCCAGGGCGATTTTATGGATTTGCGTATTTGAATGTTAAGTTTTTCTACGTTTGCATTCCACAGCGCGAGATAGGGCGTGTTGTAGGTTGTTCGACTGATGAAAAGTGCTTGCACCACACGTAGCGTGTCTTGTTCTTTAAGTCCGCATCTATGGCTTGCAACTTCTCTGATGAGATGCGTCAGTTGTGATAGCGTTCGCTGTAGTCGCGGGAAGGTGTCCGCCCTGGGCCCGTCTTTGTGGATTTTCACTTTTGGGATGGGCGTTTCATTGAGAGTGAAGCTGGAATCAGGTTCCTCGTAGCCGGGTGGTTGGCCTTTCGTTCTTGACTTGAGGACGAGGTCTTCCGACATTGCGGAAGCAAACAGAGGCCGCATTTTGGCAAGTAGCTCTTGGTGATATCTACTGCTTACTGCAGGCGATTTTCTTGCGATCCGGTGTTTGAGGCTCTTGTCGATAACGTGATATGATCTGCATAAAAAGCATGTTGTAGGTCTGGTATGGCGTCAAGGAGGCTGGATAGCTTGATCTTAGGGACGTTGAAAAGCGATGGCGATATGACCGCACCTTGCGGATGCCTTTGCTCGGTAGTCGGAAGTCGGAATTACTGACGTTGTCGTATGTCCGCGACTCACAGCCCAGGTCTTCGAAGTTGCAGAGGAAAGCTTCGTGACTGACGTTGTGAAACGCTCCCTTTACGTCGATGGCTAAGATCGATGCTTTGCTTCTCGTGCTCAGCTGGTCTTCCTCGTGAAGAAGGAAAACATCTAGCGCTCACTGGCAAATACGCATTTCTTTATGTGTATACATACATGTCGGCACATGTCCAGGTCACCATCAAGATCACTCAAACGGCCAGACAAAAACAAACATATAAAAATCACCAGAGTTGGGGCAAGAGCCAATGAGAGCTATCGCTCTAAGATACACGCATACTACTGCACATGGTATGATTCAATATACGTGTGACCATTTTCCTTATATTTCAAGTCCGGGTCAAAACTAAATTATGGGATTTTACGAGCCAAAACCAAAATTTGATTATCAGGCACGCCGTTGTCGCGGACTAAGGAATAATTTGGACAACAAGGGATTCTTTCACGTGCATATAAATCTAAGTACACGGGTGTTTTCGCAATTCGAACCCATCAAAATGCGGCCGCAGTGGCCGCGATTCGATCAGGCAACCTCGTGCTTAGCAGCCCAACACATAACCAGTAAGCAACTATGGCGGGAAGCCCTGGTCGACATGCAATATCGTTTGGACTCTGAGAATATCTGTGTCCACCATAAACCTGCCGAACCTTCGAATGTAGTCAACCACAAAATTTGATGGAACATGAAACCTGAAGAAAAGCTTGATATCTGCGTACGCTTACAACGCAGCCTTGTATTCGCATTTACAGCCTCTACCAGTATATCTGAATAATGATGTGATGTTCCGTTTTACTGACTTCTGTTACAGGCTGCTCGGCGATTAAACGTTTTCTGAAATTCCATGGTCCGTAAACTTTGGTGGTTGACACTACCGTACGCAGGAAAACGTCCTCTCAATGTCACGGCTACTATTTGAAATGCAGTGCAACGTCAACACTCTGTTTGCTTCCTTGTGCATCCCATTTGTTTGCACACATACGACGTGTGGGAAATGCGATGCGATGTGCCATCGTCGCATTAATGTAACCGCGGCTACGAAAAGAGCAGTAAGCTTCCATTCACTGAAGGCCAGCGGACGCTGGAAACACATTACATATGTCGATTTTTGCCTAAATGTTAAGCGAAAAAGGAAGCGTAGATCATATGCATATATGATAAAGAAGGTTAGCAGATTATATTTTGACTACTTGCTCACATAAGGAGGGGAGTGTTCATTGATTCTGCGACATGTGCATTCTTTCTTAGCCTTTACGAACGGAGAGAGCTTCAGGAAGAAAGCGGTTGTAACCGGGTCTTCATAAAACTTGTTCAGGGTGCAAAACTTCAGAATTATTGTGTTTTACTCCGAAACAAAGGAACCTTTCAACACATTCACTGTGCGCATTTGGAAAGCCGAGGCCACGAGGAGTGTGGAAATGACGTATTGGTGCAACAGTAAAATATTAAACGCGATTGAAATTTGTAGAAGGGGGGAAACGTGCGTAGGTTTCCCTTCGGTGGTGTTTTCCGAGAAGGTGAAGCGATTTTTGGCGCATATGATCGCCTAGAAATAAAGGCTGTGTGTCAATGGTTTCGCGCATAAATTTGTCTCCCTTTGTCAGCCGTGGTTGCTCAGCGCCTTTGGTGTTGCGCTGCTAAGCGCGAGGACGCGGTATCAAATCCTGGTCGTTGCGGCCCCATTTTCATAGGTGCTAAATGCAAAAACGTCCGTGTAGGGTGCATTGGGTGCAAGGTCTGCACATTTTGAGCTGACAAACGGAGAGCATACAATGCGCGATAATGATCGTGTCTGCAAAGTATTACATGGCTACGTGCCGCGGAAGGATCTAAAATTTAAAACCGAACGCCGTTTTCACGTCTCCTCACGGCTACGATGCTCCAAGCCGGAGGATGACGTGCACGTTCTAGTGCGCGCATACGTACACGTGTTCACGCTGTGACGGCGCTTGTGGTGACACGGGACTTTAAGAATTATTCAATCCAACATCTTTTATTTGTGTAATATGTTGCTAGAATAGAGGAACTAAAACTTAGAGAAATAGTAAAACACACAAACTTAATGTCTGCATGTTTTGGTTTTACTTCGCACCCCACCAAGAGAGACGTACATCCGTTTCATCTGCTTGTTCTCACGTCGTGCAGTCGCACGCTCAGACACCGAAACTATTTCATTTTCTACCGTGTTCCAGCGCCGGATCATGCTCTGTGATCCACTTATGTCTGCCTCAGTATCTGTGTAGCACTAACTTATACTGCTAGCCAAGTGTCCTCGTGCACAGAGCGCAAAATAGTGCGCTGCGCGAAACGAGAAAATCGCAACAGCTCGCACGCGATGCCGTCAGCAGAAGTGCGCCGCACCGCCAACGAGAGCGGAGAAAAAATAATGAAGGCGGGGCCCGGGATGTATGCGTCATGCCATCCTCGAGGTCCGGTATGGGCAACGCAGGGAAGGAATGGCGCTTGCGGAGGCTAGACGGGGCAAGTGGAGAGATCGTCTATGTTGGCGGTGACGCTCGCCTCCTGAAATCACGGGTTCGTGGCACTGAAATATTTCTATCTCAGCTATTAATTAGTCAATTTGAAAAATTCTTGCCTCAGAATGCTCTCGAGAGGACCACCTAACAACTTCCACTCTATAACTGAAATGTACTGTGGGGCTTGGTCAGGAGCCCTTTAAAGAACACCAGGTGGTCGAAATTTATCCGCAGTCCTCCACTAGAGCGTGCCTCATAATAAGATCGTGGTTTCGACACGTGAAACCTCAGAACATATCCCACATATTTTGTTGCTCTTTCGCTTATCCTATCGCATGTTGTTATTGAACAGGTCGACCTCAATATATTATCCGTTTCATGCAGCCTCAGAACCACTTCCCTTTTCGTTCTAGCCAAGCATGCATCGCTTGTCAAGCACATATGCTCATCACACACCAATAAACGTTCCAGTTGTACTTCAGAACCCGTGTGTCTGTCTGTATTATAGTTCGTGTTTGTCTCATTAAGTGCGCTACCGTTCAAATAGTTACATTAAATTGCTAAAAATTATGGGGCTTAACGTGCCAAAACCACTTACTGATTATGAGGCACGCTATAGTGGAGGACTCCGGAATTTCAGGCCACCTGCGGTTCTTTAACGTGCACCTAATACTAAGTACACGGGTGTTTTCGCATTTCTCTCGCATCGAAATACGGCCGCCGCCGCCGGGATTCGATGCCGCGATCTCGTGCTCGGTAGCCGAACACCAAAGGCACTGAGCAACCATGGCGGTTCGTTAACTTTCTAATTTTCAGAAGTGTATTTTTCTTTGTTTTTTCCCCTTTCTTGAAAGACACGAACTCTAAGCGATGACCAACGTTTCGCTCAAAAAGAACAAAACGAACAGGTGCTGCATGTATGTTGCGCAGGAATGACAGAAAACAAAAATTAAGATGATTGGCGATGACGGCAATGCGTGGGGTTTAATGGTGTTTTAAACCTCGTGTTGGGTCCCTTATTTGAAATGCACCAGTTGCTTCCATGCGCCAGGAACGGGAAGACGAGACACCTTGCACGCCAGCCCCCGAAATCATTTTTGACGACCATCATTCATCAACCCCGGCGCTACAGCTTGGTGGCGCGAAGGCTCCAGAGCGGGGTTTCATCCCCATTGTGTCGTGGGGAAGGCTTTCTTGCAAAATGTCGGCCGCACCCACCCTGCCAGCAAGTAATGATGGAGACCGTTAAGATCAAACGCTAGATAAAAACGTGAGACTTCAAAAAAATAAATAAAGCAGACTGAGAGACGTTTTACCGTTCGTAAGGTGCCGTACCATTAAAAATAAACGAAAGCGCAAAACAGAATACGACTGATGATCAGAACGGAAGAACGAGGTGTTTGTAATGAAGCCTCTCGTCGATATTGAACTCGAGAGCGCCTCTTTGTTAGCAGTGAAAAAATGAAAGGGGAAGCAGAAAAAAGATCTAGTCAAGAAGGGAGCTTTTGGTGTTCTTGTAGTTGTTGTTGTTCCCCTTTTACCGCAGCCGGTGACGCTGAGAAGCGTCCTATTCAAAGTCAGGCGACTGTACGGGAAAGGAGCCAAGCGAAGAGCCTTTTCGTGTCCGCAGTATGCAGGAGCGTGTGCAGCTCCACAGGACACAAAACCTGCTTTGCGGTTTAGAGACGAGCGTAGCTTTGCGCTCCGCCCTTCGCATGTGCGCCGCCACCTGTAATACGTTGGCGACATTGTTTCTACCCTACGTTGTCATCCTTCATCTTGGATTTCATGTTTTGCGGCGATTGTCTGGTATTCAATAGCCTTAGTAAATATTCGGTGCTATGTAGAGCAGTGACAGCGTGCGGATGGCACATATTTGGCGTACGGATAGGACTAACTTTGTTAATAAAACAATCGACCAGTTTCTTTTCGCTTTGCACAGCCTTCCCCTTCATCCCGCCTATATTCCTGCTCCTTCACCCACCGCGCATATTGTGTTCCGGCGTAGGCTTACAAAAGCTGTATGAAATAAATTTGGTGGGCCTATAAAAGAGACCATTTATGTAGGTGAGACATTATTCGTGGAAGTGGGCGACAAGGTGGCCGTTATCAAAGTAATCTTCACACACACTCGTAGGTTGGCTCTTTAATTAATAACGGAAATTGTACATGTTTGATCTATGGAACAAACGTTGCAGTCTGCGTCGAAACCTTTTGTTTATTTG
The DNA here is from genome assembly GCF_038994185.2 of Dermacentor albipictus. Classification (NCBI taxonomy): domain Eukaryota; kingdom Metazoa; phylum Arthropoda; class Arachnida; order Ixodida; family Ixodidae; genus Dermacentor; species Dermacentor albipictus. The sequence goes on from NC_091821.1 coordinate 18,378,588, forward strand.
AATGTTGGAGGCTACTTAGGTCGGCTTAGTTATGTCAGCTTGCCAAATGTGCGCCGAACTGAATTGGTGCTCCCCATAATACGTTCCCGGAAAGCCTTCATCACCTCCCTCCTCTGAACAATCGTTGCAAAACCGTGATTCTGTGACGAGTAGCATAAGGTTGCACGACCTGACGACGAAGAAGCCGAGATAGCAAGTTAGAGCCCGGTGAGAATGCATGGAAGGATAAGTCCGCGTGCGTATGAGTACAGCACTGTCTCAATGTCGCCGAAGGAAGATTGTCGCTGTGTGCAAATTAACTAGAAAGCCATTCTACTACAAGCCTGCGATGCAGAGGGGGTCACCACTGCTCTTATCACGAGATGGGAAATGTCATGGTATGCGAGAAAATAGTGGCTGAAAACAGAGTGTACGTAAAAAAAAGAAGAAAAATGTGAAAAAAAGGGGCGCGCGAACAGCATCTCAGAACGAAGTAAGGTGGAACTAAACGAAATACATGATGGTCCTAGGCAAATTAAACGGAATTTTCTTACAACCTATAAAAGCAATGTTCTGATCAGTGGGCAAGCACATGCGCTTACCGGTACTTTCATTTGTCCACGAGGTGGTGGTACTAAACAGATAAATGAGGCAGAACTCACGAATTTACCGGTAGCGGTGTGTGCAAAATCCTGATTCTAATATTGTCGTTTTTAAGTGATTGAAATAATTTGACGTAATAGTTCTGCCAAAGCCCGCGAGGCGGAGAAAATATGTCAGTGCCTTCCTCTGCCGTAAATGCTTTCAATCTTGTCAATTCTACAATACCCGGCTTTTACAGACGAAGTCATGCAAAGGAAAATATCAAGTATAATGCAGCACCTGGCGTTTACGATAATAAACCAACGCTAATAATATACGTAGGTGACATAATCGTTCTAATATAAGCGTATATTAATAACGAATGTTCGAAACTGGTGTCCTTCCTGAATGTTTAAAAATTGCAAAAGCATTCCCTGATTTTAAAGGAGGTGCTAAACTACAGTTGACCAATTACAAGCATATCTCAGTCCTTCCAGTCTTTTCCAAGGTATTTGAGAGCGCATTAAATATCAGGTTGCATCGATTCTTCTCATAGCCCAATGTAATTATTATATGCAATTTTAATTTAGAAAAACGAAATAATCTGAAATGGCGCATGTTAATCATCATCAAGCCTATCATCAAGTCCACTGCAGGACGAAGGCCTCTCCCTGCGATCTCCAATTACCCCTGTCCGGCACCAACCAATTCCAACCTTGCGCCTGCAAATTTCCCAATTTCATCACCCCACCGAATCTATTGCCATCTTCGACTGCACTTCTCAACTCTTGGCGCCCATGCTGTAACTCTAGTGCTCCAAGGGTTATCCATCCTACGCACTACATGGCCTGCCCAGCTCCATCTTCCTCTCTTAATGTCAGTAAGAACATCGGCTATGCCCGTTTGCTCTCTGATCCACACCGCCCACTTCCTGTCTCTTAACGTTACATTGGTCGTTACATTCCTCTTTGCGCGGTCCTTAACTTGTTATCGAGCTTCTTTATCAAACTCCAAGTTTCTTCCCCATATGTTAGCAACGGCAGAATGCAGTGATTTTACACCTTTCTTTTTAATGATAATGGTAAGCTCACAGTCAGTATCTGGCAATGCTTGCCGTATGCACTCCAACCAAGTTTTATTCTGGTAATTTCCTTCTCATTATCAGGGTATCCTGTGAGTATTTGACCTAGATACTCGATAAACGTACTCCTTCGCATACTGTAGAGGCTTACTGGCGATCCTTAACTATTGTTCCCTTGCCAGGTTAATGAACATTATCTTTGTCTTCAATCCTCTCCTCTTCAATCTTCAACCCTCTCCTTACACTTTCTCCGTTAAGATCCTCAATAATTTGTTGTCATTCGTCCCCAGTGTTGCTGAACAGGACACTGCCATCTGCAAACTGAAGGTTGTTGAGATATTCGCCATTGATACTCATTCCACTGCTTTCCTAGTTTTATAGCTTGAGTACTTGTTCCAAGCATGCAGTGAATACCATAGAAGAGATTGTGTCTTCTTGAATTACCCCTTTCTTGATAGGTAATTTTCTACTTTTTCTTGTGGAGAACCAAGGTAGCTGTGGAACCTCTGTAGATATTTCCCAAGTTATTCACGCACGCCTCCTGCTCTCCTTAATTACGTAATTCCTCTATGACTACAGGTATCTCTACTCAATCAAATGCATTTTCATAATCTGCGGAATCCATATAGAGAGGTGAATTGTACTCTGCAGATTTCTTGATTGCCTGATCGATGACATGGATATGATCCATTGTAGAGTATCCCTTCCTGAAGCCAGCCTGTTCCCTTGGTTGACTAAAGTTCAGTGTTGCCATCATTCTGTAGGAGAGAATTTTCGTAAATATTTTATATAACACTAGGAGCAAGCTAATGGGCCTATAATTCCTCAATTTTTTAACGTCTCCCTTTTGTGGATGTATGTTTGCAGTCTTTGAGTTCTCTGGTACACTTGAAAATTGGGAGGCATAGCGCATAAAGGGCCGCAAGCTTTTGAAGCACGATATTTGCTTCATATTTAATTAAATGAACTCTTATTTCATATTCTCCTGCCACTTTTCCCTGCGTAATGTCTTGCAATGCTCTTCTAACTTCATTGTTAGTTATAGAAGGAGCCTCTGTATCCTGTTCATTACTATTTCAAATGAAGTTAGCGTGGCTGCTCTGGGTAAGGACTGTACAAGTCAGTACATAATTATTTCGCTGCTTTTACTGCATATTGGAGGAAATAAACTCAGGTGAGGCATCTATTCTAACTGAAATGAAATCAATCCGAAATAAACTATCGTAGAGCGATAAAATTTTTTACGACATTAAAAGGCGACTAACAAAAATTGAAGATGATGTTTCCGCCATAACTGCGCTTAAAAACCGAAGTTAATTGCATCAGGACAGTGGTCGATACAAATACTTAAGCCATTTCCGATATTTCATCAAGACTAAACGATGCAGAAGATAGGGCTCGTCGTTCTAACCTTGTGTTTTTTGGGGTATCTGATACTGAGCGTGAAACGTGGCAAGAATCAGAGAAGAAAATTGTGGAACTTTGTGCTTCTAACCTTAATATCAAGTTGGATCCCTTAGATAGGCAGATACAGCTCTAATAGAAACAGACCCATAATTATCAAATTGGCTCATTTCAAAGTAAAAGAACATATTCTTTCAAATGCTAAACAACCTAGAGGGTCCAGCTACAGCATATCGGAAGACTACTCAGCTGACACTCGGCATGCACGTAAACAACTAATCGAGTTCGGCAAGTCGCAACAGAAACCTTTCAAACTCCGGTACGATAAACTAATCGTGGATAACAGAACTTACAAGTATGATAACACTACAAATAGAGTTATATCAACTTCATAGCTACCATCACGCACTATCGCAAAACCAGGTAGCATCCCTGTATCATTCGTTTATACTAACATTAGAAGCTTGTTGCCCAAACGCGAAGCACTCTGTAGCCTTATCGATTCTTCTGATTGTAAGCTTCTTGTACTAACATAAATGTGGCTGAATTCTACCGTCGATAACACAGAGCTTAATTCTTTCCTTCCTGATTTTGACATTTTTAGGCGGGATCGTGTAGGCAAACGCGGAGGAGGTGTTCTGATAGCTGCCCATCGCAGCCTTTGTTGCTCCATTATAAATATCACTTCACCTCTAGAAATCTTATTGGTATTGTGCAGTTCTTCATACCTACAAGCCATTATCGGTGTATGCTATCGACCCCCGATGCAGATGCTTCCTTCCCTATTCACTTCCACGAGGCAATGCAAACTGTTACGAAGTAATTTAATCATGCGCAACTACTCCTCTTAGGTGACTTTAATTTTCCTGATATAACATGGTCCGAACCAGCCATAACACTATCTAAAAATAACCTTGAATGTAATTTTCTTAACACATGCCTCACCTTTGGTTTGACGCAGCTACTATCTACCCCAACGCGGAAAAACGAACAGTGCTCTAACATACTCGACCTTATCTTAAAATCCCATCCCGACAGTTTTTCTTCTATAACACATCTACCAGAACTAAGTGATCACTCGGTACTACATGCAGAATGATCCTGGCAGCTGCTTCATTGCAAAAAAATCAAAAAAGAAAATAACTCTCTACGATAAAGGCTATTACATTAGCATCAACAACGCACTAACCGAGTTTTACAACTGGTTCATTATAGATTTCCCGAAGCGCACAGTAGACGCCAACTGGACGCTTTTTAAAAATAAAATGATCGAACTCACTACGACTTACATACCAACCATCATTTTAACAGAGCGACCTTCGTCCCCATGGTTCAACAACACATTAAAACGACTAAACAATAAAAAAAAATATTGTTTCGTCAAGCCAAGCGTTCCAATACCGCTGCGGCCTGGGGAAAATATTACGTCACTGAAAAGGAGTTTGATTCCTTGGCCGCAGCAGCTAAACGAACCTTCTACTCAACTACACTCCCTAACATGCTGCAAAACAATCCGAAACAATTCTGGAAATACATTAACCCAAATAACCGTAAACGATTACTATTATATGATAACGATAATAACCGTTTTCCAGACCATAAAGTATCTGAAGTACTAAACTCTGTCTTCTCTTGCGTGTTCACCTCTGAACCTAACACTGACCTCCCAGACTGTCCTTACCTCAACAACCCAACGATGCCTGACATAACAATCGAAGCACATGGTATCACCAAGCTAATCGAATCCCTCAAATTCCAAAATGCTTTGGCATTTTGCTGATGCCAAAATGCTTTGGCATCAATTCCAAAATGCTTAAGAACACAGCGCACATCTCTATTGTATTTTTGTGTCATATCTTTCAGCAATCATTATCATCTGGAGTGGTGCCGCAAGACTGGAAAATAGGTAAGATAGTTCCAGTACCAAAAAAAAAGGATCATCGTCATCGTGCCACAATTACCGTCCAATTTCCCTCTTCAGTGTTTGTTCTAAACTAATGGAGCATATAATTTATTCTCATATTGTAAACTTCCCAACATCCGCTAATTTCTTTAATCCTAATCAACATGGTTTTCAGAAAGGCATGTCCTGCGAGACTCAACTAGCCCTATTCGTTAATGACATCAGCTCGCATCTTGTTAAAAACATACCCATAGACGCCCTTTTCCTAGATTTCCAAAAGGCTTTCGACAAGGTTCCTCATGAACGGCTCTTTCTAATACTTTCATGTCTTAATCTTAATCTTAACCCTCGTGTTCTCCAATGGATACACAACTTTCTCACTAACCGTCAACAGTTCGTTTACGCTAACCAATGCTCGTCTACCTTATCACCCGTTATCTCTGGCGTGCCACAAGGCACAGTCCTGGGGCCACTACTCTTCTTAATATACATTAACGACTTACCGATAGGTTGTTCTTCCAACATTCGTAAATTTGCTGATGATTGTGTAATCTATCGTACTATTACTAACGACGCTGATTCTCGCGCTCTCCAGTCCGACCTTAACGTCATTGAAACTTGGTGTAATAATTGGCTAATGTCCCTCAACGTCAAAAAAACGTCACTACTTACTTTTCATCGTCGCCAATAATTTATTTCAGCTAATTACATTATCGCCGGTTCGGAAATATGTGCTGTGACTTCATATAAATATCTAGGCGTTAACTTGTCCAATAACCTCAGTTGGTCCTCGCACATCTGCAACATTAGCATTGATGCCAATCGTGTACTAAGCTACCTGCGCCGTAATCTACGTCTTGTTCCGCACTCAGTAAAACTACTCGCATACTTAACAATCGTTCGATCCAAACTAGAATGCGCATGCTCAGTGTGGGACCCACACCAATCTAACCTGGCAACAGCACTAGAATCCATAGAGAATCGTGTAGCAAGGTTCATTCATTCTGACTACTCTTACCACACTAGCGTTACTAAACTTAATTCATCTCTGAAACTTCCAACCTTCGAGCAGCGCCGCAAAACAGCAAGACTGTGCCTCTTTTACAAATTTTATCACTCACTACTTCATCAGACCGACATCACGCCTGCGCATCGCACTTCATCCCGTCATAGCCATTCAAAGGCTGTTTATCCCCCTCCAGCTCGCACCTCCGCTCATCTTAACTCTTTCTTCATTCAAACAGCGAAAGACTGGAATCATCTACCTGCTGAAGCGGTGCACCACTCCAGTCATTCATCGCTCAAGGCATTTATTGAAAATATCTAAATATGCCCACCCCTCCTGTAAAACCCCAAATGGGGTATTTGAGGTACCAATAAATAAATAAATAAATATTCGAGATCGCTCATAATATGACCCTGCTTAACTTTCAGTGCATACATCTTGGCTCTAATTATGTCAAGTTTTCTTCTCACTGATTACATGCTGCGTCCACGTTTTACGACTTCCTCAGTCTTTCTCACGTCATAATTTCGGATATAGTGTACTTTCTCCTTGTTCATCAGTTTTGACAGTTCCTAATCTTACAGATCAGATCTTACAGATGACAGATCTTAAGTTCGACACTTTCATGCTTTGTCGTTTCTTTGTTGGGTATTTTGTTACTTGGGAGAGCTTCCCTGCTTGTTGCTTGGTGCTTTACCTTCCACTTCAACTGCCACTTCTGAAGCCAGCCTGGTTACGGTTTCATTCATTACCTCAACGTGATCTTCAACTCTCTGTTCTAACACTGAATTTGTTTGCAAGCACTAGCCTGAATTGGTCAGCTTTTATCTTTACGTCTTTTAGATTGGCCTGTATCTTCTTGATTAAGTTTAAACTTTCTCTCTTCATATTGAGGGAAATCCTAGGCCTCAGTAATATTAAATATGAAATAATTAAAAACGTTGAAAACAGATTCAACAGATTCTACGCTTTGGGTTTATTTATTTATTTTAGAAAGGCAGTTCCATATGACATGACATCTTAATGAACAAGCTTAACACGTACGTATGCGTGGCGTCGGGCTCAAGTTATTGAAGGACTGTCAAACTAACCGCTGTCGGTAGGTTAGCGAAAATGACAGCGAATCCACTTATGCGAAATAAAAAAAAAACATGTCCCTCAGAGGTGAATCCTTGTGCCGCTGTCATTTTCAAGTGATATTAATGATGTGTGACATAACTCAGTCTCCCCAAACCTAATGATGTATGTGGCCGATACGAATGTTTCCGACCGCGGACCATCTCTTCATGAGCTTGCACACGGCATAAATGACTACCGAACAAAAGTGTCACATCGTTTAAGGCATAATAGGTCGTAAACGAATGTTCATAAAACTAAATAAATGAGGTCTGCTCCTATAAGTAAGGCACACAACTTCACTTGTATTGTTATCTTTGAAGGCAGAATGCTGGAACAAATAGAGAGCCAAAAAATTTAGGCGTGTGTTTCAATGAGGGTTTAACGCGTAATAAGCAAGTAGAAAAGCTCGTAACAGAGCTGAGTAAAAATGTAGGGTGTATGTACAAAATCAGGTCTCTCCTTCTTAAATGACTAACAATTAAATTATATTACGCGCGGTTCTACAGCAGGCTAATATAATGTGTTCTGCTGTCGGACAGAACCACACAATAATATTTACACCATGTTCTTAGTTGTGCAGAAGAGAATGCTAAGAGCCCTTAAACAATACCATGGGCTCATTAAAGATTTAAATATAGTGACACAATGATGTGGGGCTGCCGCACCGTGGGACGGCGCGCGCAAAGGTCGGCGCCATGAAAGACGATGAAGCGCGTGAGCTGCGCGTTCTTCTCCTGGCCCGCCATTAAACAGAAGCGTCTATTTTTAAGACTCCGTCTTCAATCTACGTTGCATTTTTCTGGTGGAGGTGCGGGGTATCGATCCCCGGCGTCCGACCCGACCCCGACAAATTAGCTGCCGTAGCCGAGTTTTCGCCACCCACAGACAAGAAGGCTATCCAACGCTTCCATGGTTTGTGCGCATATTATAGGCGCTTCGTCGAGGGATTCTCGAGAATTGCTGAGCCTCTGACACAGCTCACACGCGACGATGTGCCTTTCATTTGGTCGGACGAGCAGCAGCAGTCGTTGAATGAATTGCGCAAGCGCTTGCAAGTGGCCCCAATACTTGCTCATTTCGGCGAAGACGCTGACACTGAAATTCATACTGACGCCAGCAATACGGGTCTCGGCGCAGTTCTTGTGCAGTGGCAAGCTGGTGCGGAACGCCCCATTGCTTATGCAAGCCGCAGTCTCACCAAGGCTGAGAAAAATTACTCAACCACTGAAAAAGAATGCTTAGCGCTTGTGTGGGCAATTGGTAAATTCGAACCCTACTTCTACGGTAGACTCTTTAAGGCTGTCAGCGATCACCATGCCCAGTGCTGGCTTGCCAACCTCAAAGATCCTTCATGAAGACTAGCCCGTTGGAGCCTGCGCTTACAAGAGCACGACATTACAGTTGTCTACCGATCTGGAAGGAAGCACAGCCACGCCGACTGCTTGTCACGCACACCACTCCCTACGACGTCCTCGGACCCTGACCATGACTTGCCATTTGTCGGCGTTATCCACACCATAAAGATGAGTCAGCACCAGTGCGCTGACCCTGAGCTGCTGCCGCTGATCGAGCACCTTCAAGGAGCTGAAGGTGTCTTACCTCGGTCGCTCGTGCGCGGCTTATCATCATACTCTTTGCACAACAACGTCCTTTACAGGAAAAACTGTGGAAGCGGTCCAAATACGTACCTCCTTGTCGTGCCGTCAGCGCTGCGCCAAGACATTTTACAAGCCTGTCATGATGAGCCATGTGCGAGACACCTGGGATTCACTAAGACAGTATTACTGGCCACAGCTTTTTTCATCTGTGCAATGGTACGTCAAAAGGTGCCGTGATTGTCAGCACGGCAAGAAACCACCAGTTAAACCAGCTGGCTTTCTCCGCCCTGTGGACCCTCCTCAAGCACCATTCCAACAAATAAGAATGGGTCTACTTGGGCCATTCCCAGTGACCTCTTCGCGCAACAAATAGATAGTCGTCTCTACCGACTACTTAACCCGGTACGCCGAAACCGAAGCTATTCCGCAAGCAAACTCGTATGTAGTGGCCAAGTTCTTTGTATGCCACATCGTCCTACGACATGGTGCACCGTCTGTTCTCATCACCGACCGCGGTGCAGCATTTACAGCCGAACCTATGGAGGACGTTCTCCAGCTGATTCATTGCTATCACCGCAAGAGCACTGCCTATCACCCTCAAACCAATGGATTAAGTGAACGTCTGAACAGAACGCTGGCTGATATGCTCTCCATGTATATTGATGTAGAGCATAAGACATGGGGTGAGATTTTACCCTACACACTAAACATTTTTACACCCTTATGGGTGTTAATAGGGGTGCTTTCGGCATTTACACCCATGCTCACACCCTTCTAGCACCCTTTTCGGCCAAAGCACCCTATCACAAGGGTGGATACCACACATAAGGTGTGACTTTGCTCAAAGAAGGGTGTTAAATCGACGCTTGAAGGGTGTTGAACGTATTGATGCATAAATCTGAGTAACGTGTACACGTCCACGCATTGAGCAATGTGTGTATGTATTGCATTTTTAATGCGAAAGCGTTTCATGGCCTTTCAGGTAGGAAAGGTGGCGTTCTCCGCAACAACAATCCATACGGGACCCTGCTCATGCCAATCTTGTCATTTCCCTTGAAAGCATTCAGAAAGCATTCAGAACCGCGCCGCCCGTTTTATTCTCTCAAATTATTCACTTCATTCTAGCGTCACGTCCATGAAAAGAACACTAGGTGAACCTGACCTTTGGTTACGTCGCAAATACTTTCGTCTCTGCCTTTTTCATAGAATATGCTAATTTAACCCTTTCTCGTAAAGAAAATCTTTTTACCACACGAAGTTCTCGTCTCGCATCGACCATCAACACAAAATTGATGTGCCATTCTTCCTTTTTGCCAAGAACAGCCACTGAATGCAACCGCCTTCCCGCCTCCACAGTCTCAATTTGTGACACCACTAATTCAAGGTCGCCGTTCAAATTATCTTATGGTTTGATTTTCTATTTTTGCGCTGCATTGCAATTATTGCATATTTTCACCACTTCTTTCTGTTGTGCCTACTAGGCCTTGAATGTATATAATAAATAAATAAAATGTGAAGTCATCACCGTCTTGTATGACGTCAGTAGTGATACAGAAGGTAGTAAATACAACAACGTTAACTATGAGCAATTATGGGTAAATAATGTGAAATAATGTGAATAATGGTGGAATAAATTGCATTAAGCTTCGTACAAACTATAGCACGGTGGATTACGGGACATTAAGGTAGAATTGTGAACACAACGTGACAATGTATGAACTAACTTATCATGGTCACGTGACAATTGCAAGTGTAGATGCGTGAAGCGATTAAGTTTTCCCATTCCTAAGTGACTGTCGATATTTCTTCAAGGATTCTGATGTTACTGGCATGACGGCCACTCCAAAAAATTGGAGGACGCTTAAGCTTCGCCTTCAAGAGTGGGACGCGACTGCGTTCCCGTCGACCCGCCAAGGCGTCGACAATGCGCTACGGCACAGCGATCACTTACGATGCGCCCCGCATCGGACTTAGCGCCCACCTATCACGCGGTGAGCGTCGAGCAACGCAGCGTTCGGCGCGGCAACGAAACGTGCGCCTGAGCGAACGGAACGAACCAAAGAACTCGGTGTCTCGGAGGGGAAACGATCTACGCCAGCCAAACGTCGTGATCGGCACGGGCAGAGAGATAGATAGTGATCTAAACCGGGAGCACGGCGAAGCGTCGTCAGGGGAGATGGAGTCCCGCGACGCGCCTGGCAGCGGTCCCAATGCGCGCGCGGCGCGCCTCCTATCGGGGCAGCGCCGTACATTGAGAGGAGGGGGTCTTCTGTGTTTGCCGCAAGATGGCTCTGCGTGTGCGGAAAGCGTAGAAGAAATGCAGCGGAAACGCACTTCGCAACTCGTGTAATTGTGACTTCTGTACGTTACACGTTCATAATTACCGATATACACCGCAGTATAACTTTCCACGGCTCGTTTCGAAGGCAACACCGCATTCACTAGAGGCGCGTTTGCACCGCTTGGAAGCATCGAACTCGTGGCTGAGTGGTAGCGTCTCCGTCTCACACTCCGGAGACCCTGGTTCGATTCCCACCGGGCCAATCTTGGAAGTTGCTTTTTATTTATGAAGCGCCTGCCGTGATTTATCGCTCACGGTCAACGCCGCAAACGCCGACGCCGACACCCGACGCCGACACCGACGCCGACGACACCGGCTTTTCTGCGCCACGAGCTCCTTAACGCTATCGCGTTAAAAATGTATCATTTAGAAAAAGAACGCCCTTTCACTTACAATTCCATTATCATTATTTTTCGTGCTCACAGGAATATTAACAAGCAATTAAACACTTCTAGAAAAACTGCAGTAGCAGAGCGAAAACACGAGAGCAACTTGCGCAATTCTGCACTAATATTTCGGTGCCCTTAATAGCCCAACAAAAAGTTGTGAAATGGAAGAAGCTGTTTGAATACATTGCTGAACAAACAGGGACGTGCTGTTGGACGAGCCTCTGTTGTACAATGGCATCAACGTACAATTTGCATGGTGAATCCATAAAAAAGACTTATAGAGGCGAGATCACGTTGGAAGTTCTCAAACCCGAATTTCCACGTACCTTGCCTAATTCATTCAGAGGTTTACTAAACTACTGATCTTCATTCTAAGTACTTTCTAAGTCCTCAAATACAGCTTGTAAGGCAGAGCCTATATATTAAGGGCTGGTGTCGTCAAAGCTGTAATTTCTTATCCAGAGCATACGCACTTGCAAACGCAGTCTTCAGTCTCCTCATGAAAGTTTACGCGTCGCTCTCGCACGACCAAGATGTGAGCGTCTTTATCGAGCCATGATATCGCTGAAACTACGCTGTGACCTCGCAAAGTTGCTTCGTTCGGACGCAGCGAATAATCTAATCGCACCAGCAGAAGAGCGCCGATCGTCTCGCTCACGGTCCCGATTTGTGTACTGTACCCTCAGTGATGCAGCACAGACTGCGCCCCCCACCCCAAAATAAAATGCCCGGCACGAAACGTAGTAGCAACTACCCGCCTCACCGCTCTAGTTAGAGACCACAACGAAGCAGCAGCAAACAGGCGGCCATGCGAGCAAGCAAACCTGTCAGAATAAACGTTCAATTTGCGCGGCCGCCCCATGCCCAATGAAAAGCGACCGGAAGTGACGGCCTGTACCATCTCTTCGGCGCGCGGCAGGACGGGAAGGCGGAAGCTGCGCCATCATGCTCGTTTTCGCGTGCGTTCGCGTCGCGTGCTGTGCGAAGTAATTTTAAACGTGTGATTAGTTTTGCGCGCGGGGTAGAAAAAGATGTGGCCCATGCTTTGTGTATTACTCGTGCCCCACTTCAAAGCAAAGCGTTCGTACGCACTGGAAGATGGATCCACGAAGGCTGAAACGAGAAGTTGCAACGTGCTCGGTCGGTAGTACTGGCATGATGGAAACTTTCAGGCAAGTGCCCGTTTGTTTGGTATTTGTTTTGTTCGCTTTAGAAATATCTCAGTGTGATCTCGTAGCATAATTCATAATTCGCTAATGTAAGAGCAAGAGCAGCTGCACTCCTACTAGGGCAAGTTAACTACCTCGATCCCGTCCCGTGTGACTAATGTTTGTCAAATCTACATCGGGCGTGGTGCGCCTGCATAGTTACGCTTTGTTTCTCAGCGCTTGAACGTTCATTGATGTGATTCTCTCGTGCGTTCAGCGCGGCTGCTTGTAATACGGTCGTTCGCACTTCAGTTAAATGTGGTCGACCACTTTTGCGTCGCGTAGAAAAAGGACTGGCTTAGCCACCTTTCGAAGGAACCGGCGCGGTATTGGTTCTCCCTGGTGCGGTCGCGTGCTGCTGTTGCTGCTTGCCGGACGCCTTCAGCATTTTTTCGGCTCGCTTTGTCTGTGCGTGTGCGCGTGCTCGCGCTTGGCTTGATTTGTGTGTGCGCTCAGCTCGGCTCGCTGTGTGTGTGTGGGTGGGTGTGTGTGTGTGTGTGTGTGTGTGTGTGTGTGTGTGTGTGTGTGTGTGTGTGTGTGTTCAGTACATGCCGGTTTGTATGGGCCGGCGTGTTTGCGCGTGTCTAGTGCGTACGTGTTTTGTGAGTGTGTTGTCTGTGGGTCGCTGTGTGTGCGTGCACGTGTTGGCGTGTCTGCCTGCGTGCATGTATGTGTGCTTGTTTGTGTTCATCAATGTGCGCGCTTTTGTGTCTTCGCTTTGAGAGTGCGTATACTTGTGTGTGCGTGTGGGTGCGTTTTGTGTGCGTGCTTATGTATTGCATGAGGCCGGTAGAGTTTTACTCGCAATAAAACTCTTCCGATTTGGTGCAGCGAGTGTTCCCGCCTGAAAGCCGAGTTTGGTTTCAAGCCACCCTGGACAACTGCTGTATGAGGCGCCGTTTCTCGGGAGGACCAGTGGGAAGGCGCCAAGTATACGCTTCGTCCTTTTTCCTCCCATGCCCTGATGAATCGATATCCTTGTTTTTTATTGTGAAAGGAACGTTACATCCAGAGCATAAATAAATTATTAAGAAATCTGGTAGTGTGTTTCGCCATTACAATAATTCCGATCTTAAAGACGTGGATTTCCCATTAGCCCACAGTTCGTTTGATGCAGACAACCGCTGAAATTGTTAGCGGCAGGTTATTCGAGACGTTCTACGTATATAGCAATTGTCTTCAGGAGCTTTAATGAATTTTGAAAATTTGAAGTGTTGTGCTTTAGAGGTATCATATACAAGCTTTAGGTCTCCGGGTAATTTGCATGCCCTTCGAGAGCTGTCGCTTATAGCCCTATTGAAATTCGTAACTACAGTTTGGAGCACTGGGGAAGCTAGAAGGCTTGTCCTGGCTCTCGAGAAAGTGGCTGGAGGTGTAGGTTGAGGAGTTTGGGGTTGGTAACACAAAGTATTTTTTATGCCTTAGCAGTAGGAGTGACACAGGATAAAAGAATGTGTGTGTCAAGCACAGGAAGCTGCTCATGTGGTAGAAGCATTTGTGTGCGTGTGTATGTGTGCGCCCATGCATGCGTGCGTGTGATGAATTCTCTCCTCAAAAGGGAGTATGTGTGTAAGTGAGCTATTTAATTGCTGGTCTGTTTGCCAAGAATTGGCAAGAAAACAATAATCAATTTAACGTGAAATAATAAACTTCAAAGCATACTGGCGTACTGGCGACAGCAGCATACAAGCATGCAGCTGTGTGACAATCTTAATGCATGACTGCAACAACTGGAAGGAGGCTTGCTTCTTCTTCAGTAAGCAGCACAAAGTCCATATTCTTGGCTTTTCTCGTGCAAACCAAAACGAAGCTCATTGCCAATGATCTTGTCTTTTGCTCTAATAGCATTTGTTTATCTTGCACTTAGAGCGTCATTTCTCGCAGGTCATGCAGATGGTAGCAGCAATTTCAGAATGCCCAGCCTTGGCGCCCCCCATCAAGAGCAAGCCACTTGCGTTCGCCTTCAGACAGATGGTTAATGTCTTCTTGAAAGTGGTTGAGAAGACAGCATTGTAAGTAGATATAGTTGTGTAGGTTATATAATAAGTCAAGTTATAATTTAAAACTCAGGCTCCTTGGCCGCCTAAGCTTGATATGATGTGCAGTTGTCTGTGGTTGTAAATATTGCCGATGGTACAGTGCATACTGCAGGTATGACTGCTGATCCAAAGTATACATTTGCATTTTCTTGATGGTCTTTTATAATGAGGATTTGCTTTGTGCAAGAATATTCACAGAATGCCGGGGCATTGTAGCATCATATTCTTTATTGTGCATTCACTGCTAATTTCGTATGACCTTCCTGCTACCAGTTTATTTGCAGGAAATAAATATTTCTTTACTCTCTGCAATGAGCTTGTTATTTGCTCATTGCATTACACTCTTCTACCTTTAATTTATTCCCATATAATTCAAAACCTTAAAATTTCAGCTGTTTTTATTTTGAATACAGTATCAGAATCAAAATGCACCGGATTGCAATCTAGACTGCAAGGGATTTGAAGAAATTACAAGAAACCAGGACCTCTCGGGAGTGTTAAACAAACGTTTCCGCAGGTAATGTGCCTAATTGTACTGAGCTAGCTGCTCACGAAAATTGCAAGCATATTTCATTTCACATAGTTTTGCAGGATTTAGCAGGCCTATCATAGTCTCTGAGCACAACCTTACCTCATTTGCATCATGAAAATGTCTCATGCTTAATTTGGGACAAGTTTTGAAAAATGAATGTATCATAATTTTGAAACTACACAAAGTATTGGTTGAGGCTAGACAGTTTTCAAACAACTTGACCATGTTGAACTTAGCCATTACAGGACGGAAAAAAAACATGCACAGGAGCACTCATTCAATGAAATGTGATGCTTGTGGTCATTTTCCACATGCAAAATGTACTTTTAAGCGAGAGAGGGCAGGTAGCCAATATACAACCATTGTGACTCATGCGGGTAGTAGCAACACAGGATGAGAAATGGTTGTGTCTCTGAGGTTCATTGAATATGTGAAAACTCATATACAGTGCCCCCTCCCCCCCAATGAGGGGTAACCGTGCAATATGTTTTGGGCAAGAAAGACGATTGTTCTAGGAGACAAGAAATTTCAGGCTCTAGTTGAGAGGCTACAGAAAGAAGGACCATGTAAATAGTCACAGATTAACATAAACTGCATCGGAGTGGCATCACATTTGAGAGCATGAAGTGGGAGCATGAGGAAGGATCATAAGTTTAAATAGGGAATACTACTCGTCAGTGCATTGCCAAGCTAACCCATTGAAAGAAGGGGGCGTGCTCTAGGAAAAATAGTTGACAACACATGCTAAATTTTCGAGGAAAGTATGCCAAAATGCCCATTCTTACTAATTAGTAAATAAGAAATACACGATAAATTTTAGGATGCAGAAAGTGTCTAATAAACTGCATTGGAGAGTTGGATCTTGTTGGGCTGGATGCATGTATTGCAGGGCAAATGAGAATGCCAGTGGGGATTCCCTCATTTTCATTTTGTGTGCACTCTCTGTAAAACAGTTCTCTTTGTCTCCTAGTGTAATAATGTTGTGTAAAAACAGTCATTTTTAATGCCTTGTGCATTTCACTCTTAATGCGCCATATCCCGTATGCTTCTCACCTGCAGTACTTATAAAGTGCAATGCAGGTATATTGCAGATTTCATAATGTCAATTTTGTATTAAGCTCACATACACACTCTTGGACAAATGTCTGTTGTTGAGAGATGTCATTGGTAGTCTTTAAATTTTATTCACTCTTATTTTCTATGGTGAAAAGGCTACTGTAAATTTATGTTTTTGCTGCTGTATGTGCCTTGTGTTCACAATGACATAGTGGTTTAGCATTCACAGTAACATGCAATTCCTTAATTTGCAAAATAGAAACTTCTCCTACCTTTCACTGTCTTGCCCAGTTGCCTGAGTGCTGCATTTTGCCCAGTCACATTAATTAAGTTTGTTACTTTAAGGAGCTTGTTGCTTTATCAAATTTTCCGCAAAGTACATGTGTAATTGCACGGACTGAATTCTCATGATTCTCTTCTTATTTTGCTAATGCAGGATGCAAGATTCCAGCAATGCCATGCGCTGCATTTATTTGTCAAGATGCTCAGAGAATGGAGTCCCTGCACCTCGTGGTTAACCGTGAACATTTCTTTTTCTTTTGGAAAGCTAAAGGCCATTTGCTGCATCACTTGCATTTTTGCAGCTCAGATGTGTACTATATTTTTCTAATTTTGAATCAATATTGGCTGTTCAGTATAAAAAATGACGTACAGCGTGAAGGACAAGGACTGCGAGAGACACTCCACTGACTTTCAACAATATTTTATTGCGTTGCCACATCGTGTGTGTATACACAGAGGGGTCATGCGCAGAAAATGAAAGCCAGTCACAAGGGGTGTTCTAACAGCAAGTCTTGTAAAAAGAACATGGTCACTTGAAAAAAAGAAACATCACAATTTCTATCTGTTTAGATACAAAATTTCACTAGGGGTCAGCGTGATAGAGGGGGCACTAACGCACACACTACCCAGTTTTCTGGTAAAATCAGCTTCAATAATTTACCGGGTGAGCTGTGTCTCGCTAAAACTTCCGTATCTTAAAGAGGGGCATGCAGCCGCAGTCCCGGCAATGAATGCCCAAGTGGCCTTGAACAGTGTTATTGACGTTATAGTGCTCTCCTAAACGATCATTTAGGCGCCTGCCTATCTGTCCAATATATTAACTGCCTCAAAATGGGAATTTGGGAAACCACATTCGTTGCACACATCGCAAAACGTTTTCTGTGCCCGGCAGAGCAACAACTCTGGCGTGATTTAGGCGCGTTTACGCACTTACAGAGCCTTTCCAGCTTTTCCGGGGCTGAGAAAAGGACTGTGATTTCTGCAGGTTCCCTAATCTTTTTTAGCCTATGGGAGACATCATGAACATACGGTAGCACTGCAAACCTGTGTCTTTCAACCGGTTGGTTCCTTGGCCGAGCGCGCTCATCATGTTTTGTGCACTTCAGGAGCTGTTCCGCTATGGCTGAAATTAAGGCCAAAGGGTAGCCAACCTAAGAAAGGCAATCAGCCTGTGCAGCAATGCTATGTTGCATCTCGTGTGAGCAAGATTTATTGAGGCTGTTAAAGAGGCAAGGCTTTACAATATCTCATTTGACTTTGTTGGACAGACAGGCAGGCGCCTAAACAATCATTTAGGAGAGCACGATAACAACGTCCATAACCCTCTTGAAGGCCACTTCGGCATCCATTGCTGGGACTGCGGCTGCGTGCCCCTCTTTGAAGGTACAGAAGCTTTAGCGAGACACAGGTCATTCGGGAAACTATAGAAGCAGATTTTACTAGAAAACTGGTTAGTGTGTGCGTTAGTGACCCCTCTATCGTGCTGACCCCTAGTGAAGTCTTGTATCTCAACAGATAGAAATTCTAATGTTTATTTTTTTCAAAGGACGATGTTCTTAGTACAGTCACTTGCTGTTAGACACCCCTTGTGACTCATATTCTGCGCATGCCCGCTTTTGTGCAAATACACATGATGTGGCAACGTAATTAAATATTGTTGGAAGTCAGCGCAGTCTGTCATCTCTCGCAGTTCTTGTCATTCAAGCTGTACGTAATTTTATCTCATTAATTGCAAACTATCCCAAGAAACTACCCTTGTTCAGTATAATTACAATGTTCGATACGACCATTTGCTGGCAAATGTTAACAATGTGATATTTAACTTGAACTTTTGCATGACTGCCTATGCCTGTGTTCTTTTAGTAACCAGAGTATGGCTAATTTATTAAACCATATTTGCTAATTTGCATGCTCACATGCTATAGCATGCCTTAATCTTGAATTACTGCATCTAAGTGCGAATAATTTAGAAATTTACTATGTATTTTAAAACACTGTCCACATTTTGTGCTCAGCAAAATCGTTAAAACAGTGGTTTGTTTTTATCAGGCCTCCTACTGCACTTTCCACCCAGGCACTAGTAGATGTGGAATATGCACTCTTTTGATTTATAGTAAGAAAAGAACCTATTTTCAAAGTACATATTGCATATGTACCAGTGCCTTAGAGTTACAAAACAAAAATTTATAGAAACTGGTATTGTAGTTAGAAAAACCGCTACACAGCACCTTTAGCCCAGAGAACTCTCGTTTCACAAAAGAGGACAAACTATGTAGGCACTAAAAAATTCTACGTATTTTTTGTGCTCAAGTAATCTTGTTGGAAATAGAAAATTAGCAATATGGATCCTGGCATAAACCTCACTTAAAGCATGTCTATGCTTGGAAAGTATTGTTTCAGTCTGAAAAATGTTGGCCAGTTATGCTTTACATCGACTTTCCAAACTTTTCATAATGCTTTGCGATTACATTAGTGTACAAAATAACAGGTGTCTTTCTTGTGCGTTTGCTCTGCATTTCAATTGCTTCCCTAATTCACCTTTGCAATATGCCTTTTTTCAAGGCATCAAAACTTGAATTTTCGTTCACTCGAGCCTAATATTAAAAATTTAGTCCTTTATGTGGCCCAAAACACTGCGAATCAACCCAGGCTCTTTCAGTGCCGCTATACGTAGTTTCTTCTCTAATAACAGATTTGATCAATACATATATTTTAGGTACCTTTGTGGGGAATGTGCATGTTCTTGTACTTACCGATGTGTTTGGTGATTGTGCATGTTTATATTTCATGTGATTTATGTATATGTTGTACTCTGTATTGCAGCATGCAATAAATATATTTGCGTTTTCTTGAAAATGCAGCATATATCTTACCACTCTGTGTTGCATGTTATTTGGATATGGAAATCGTGATAAACTTGGTGTTGATATACATGCTAAAAAGTGTCAAGTTTGCTAGGTTGTATTTGTGCAGCGAAGACAGGTTTTCCAATATACACCTGTGAATTACTAATATGTAATGTGATCCACACGTATAGGTGTGTATGCCCATCGAAGCTTCAAGGCCGGCTGTTTGACAGTGCGTTTGGTAGCCGAACTTGAAACTTCTGGCACACGCAATAGTTGCGCGTGGGTCGCTGTACATAGTAGTAATTGAAGGCGTGTACTGCCGAATCTCCCTTCCATACACGCTAGAAATAAAAGGGTGTACACCCTTCCAACACCCACACAGATGGGTGTTAATTTGGACGAGCACCCTTACATCCTAAATTTATTTTTCTGGACACCCTTCCTTTAGGGTGCTATAGTGGCACCCCAACTGTAGGGTGTAGACAACAGCACCCTTAGGGTGTTCGTCTGGCGACAAACTGATTTACACCCTTAAGGGTGTTAAAATGTTTAGTGTATATGTAACCTTCGCGTATAACACTGCTGTACAGGTGACTACACAGTTTACGCCGTTCGAACTTGTATACGAGCGCCACGTCACGTCAACACTTGACGTCATGCTACCTCTGGTTGATAATAGCCCGCCCAGCAAACACGCGGAAGAATTCATACAAAGAGCCGAAGCGGCACGCCAACTTGCTCGGCATCGTATCCGGAGCCAACAGCATACCGACCGCCTTCGGCACAACCAGGGTCGACGCGACGTCCATTACAATACCGGCGCCTTCGTGTGGGTCTGGATGCCCATCCGTCGCAGTGGACTCTCGGAAAAGTTGCTCCGCCGATATTTTGGTCCCTACAAGGTTACACGCCGCCTCAGTGATGTGACCTTCGAAGTCGTCTCTTGCAGTTCTGACCCAGGTTCGCTCCGTCGTCGTCCTCACGTGGAAGTTGTTCTTGTTGTGCGCATGAAACCCTACTGTGCGCGTACGTGAATGCCGAGATGCACCTGAGGAGCTCCATTTCTTGCCGCCGAAATAACTTTTTGACGTGACCGACGCGGTCGCTTCTCGCATGGGCGGGGGGGGGGGGCGCAATTGACACACGCAATAATGTGGGGCTCCCGCACCGCGGGACGGCGCGAGCAAAGGTCGGCGCCATGAAAGACGATGAAGCGCGTGAGCTGCACGTTCTTCTCCTGGCCCGCCATTAAACAGAAGCGTATATTTTTAATACTCAATGGTGCAAGACGTGCGCGACGATACGCACCACAAGTAACGAGATAGCTGAAGAAGTAGCCATAGCGCTCGCAGTAGCTCAGACTAACGCAACCATGATAGTCAGCGACTCTCAGACGGCAATAACAAACTTTGCCAACAGCCAAATCTCCCCGGAGGCACTACGCATTCTTCTTGCAGGAGGGTAAAATTACAAAAGAAAGATATACATCACCTGGACACCCGCTCACACTCTCGCGGAGGACGGCAACAACGAGGCGGCACACGACGCGGCTCGAGGGCTTACGGACCGAGCCGCAGACGCAAGTGACGCCCCGACACCCTCCGGACTTGACGGTGGGGTAAATGAGTGGGAGTGGGAGGACAGAATGACCACATATAATGATATTACGAAACATTATAGGTTACAGAGGCGCACAGTCCCGCGACCTCACGCAAAATTGACAAAAAGCAGCCTGTCGCATGGCGGCAGTTGCAAACTAGGACGTATCCGAATCCTGCGTTCTCGCACATCATATATCCAGATGTATATCCTACTAACAAATGCAAAACATGTGAATCCAGAGCCACCCTGGAGCATATCTTATGGGAATGCCGAGGGATAAATAACAATAATGAAAACGCGGCCTCTAGCAGCAGCCTTCACACGCACTGGGAAGCCGCGCTGCTCAGCTCCGCCCTCGAGGATAAACTATGGGCCGTCCAGCGGGCCGAGGATGCCGCCAGGACCCACGAACTCCTGGCCGTCACCTAGGCGAGGCCTTTGGCCCTTCCCACCAACTCACAGGGCACAAAATAACGTTCTTTCCTCCTTCTCTGTCTTCAATCTACGTTACAATAGGACCGATCTTTAAAAAATATTCTATGCTGAACACTAACTTCTGAAGTCTACTACTTCTAACTTAGGCAATGTATCAAACGAAAGATACCGAATTGTCTCCAAACCACAGAACAACATATGTATGCTCAACACGTTAGAAAAACAAAAAAAAAATTCAAAACTAAGGACTAACTTTGGTAAGCGGAATGCCGAGTACCAAATACCCACATTGTTATATCGCCTATACGAACTCAGTAATGCGAGTGTTGCTTGTACAAACGATGCTTTCAAACCTACTCTTATAAAACATAATATTGAGTTTGTGTAATTAGATTTTTTCCCTTTATCTTCTTTTCTCTTGTCGTTGTTGTAGTTATTGCTATTTGATTTTTGTATACGCAGGTTTTGTATATTTATTTTCTGTGTATATATCTGTAATACTGTATATAGTCTCTATAGTGTCGTATAGTAACCTCAAATGTTTTTTTTTTACTTTTTTAGTGTACTTACTTGCTTATTTTGATCACCATGCAATTATTGCATACTTCTGCTTGTCGACCTGTATGTAGAGCTGCGTTAAGAGCTCTACACGCTTCACGTAGCCTATGTCAGGCTACGTAGCCTTTACCTTCTGCTCCCGCACTTGCTACTAAGTAAGCAGGACAAATAAATTGAAAATGAAACGTTTAAGATGTTTCACAACACCATACGCTGTATGGCCATAAGAAAACTGCCGAGTTGGTGCTGCAGTGGAGCACCGCACAGTCCACTGATGCTTACATTCCACTGATGTGGAGTATGTGGTGAGCTTTCTGGGAAACGTTGCAGCTGACGGAGTTGCTGCATGCTGCTTGGTTGTCTCAGAAAACAATAATGCAGTCCTGTTGTGGCCAAACCACTTTAGCTAGAGCAATGGCGACCTCCTTATGTTCCGTGATGGACGTGTGTCGTACATTGTCTGCAAAAATTTCTTGGTCTTTGCCGTCTACATTGCTCAGAGCATGTGCAGAGTGTTGAGGAATGGTAACGGCACTCATGTACATTGTGTTGGGGAATGCTCCATATTTACCAGTCAAAGCTTGCGCCTTAGCTTGTATTCGACCCGCATGGTGCATAACGTCATTATTGTCTTTTTCCTGCTCTTTGCCAACGAACAAGAAGCCCAGTTTCAGCACCATGCATTCCGTAACGCAACATCCCATAGAGAAACAAGAGAGAGCATCACAGGGTTGAACACATGCAGGCCTTTGATATCTGTGCAAAAACGAAAAAGAAAACTGCCAAGAATAAATGAGGCCAGGAAAACATACGGCGAGTCTTGGGTCCTTTCGTTGGTGCACGATCTCCGCCATTACTGCGCACTGTGGCTATCAGGCATTGTCTTGATGTGCCTGGTATATTAGAAACGCTTGTCTATAAGCCAACGAAGCTCCCTGTCTCCTTCCCGCTGTCCTTTTTTTAAGCTTGCGTTGCCCTTTCGTTTCTATCTTGTGCTTTCTCAGTGGCCTCTCCTGAGTCGCACTCAGTACTCTCAAGTCGGCTATTCTGCTACCTCGCCCTTTTTGTGCGCGTGTGTAGCAATGTGAGGTCTCTGTGCTGCTCCCTGCTGAAGTGCTCAATCGGTATGGGACAGAGGAACACGATCGCCGTTTAGAAGTCACAGAAGAATGCGGAGATGTTGAAGGGAGTTCGCATTTCGATTAAGCGTTGAAAGAGAGTTGCTGCAGGGGTGAATAATTTTGCGTCCTTACGATGCGAACGTAGTTGGCAGATATGTGTTCTATGTATATCCTGTCGTCTTCAAAACAGGTCCTATCTAAGTTTCATTTTCTATTAGCGCATAGACGCTGGGACCATCCAATAATGAGGTTCTGAGACACTCAAGCAAGGTGACACACGTGTTTCATTCAACATGACAATGATAGCAAAGTGCAGAAACATGTCAGGCGCTGTGTTACGCCGCCTTCGAAGTATGTGCGCTTGATCGCGAATGCGCCCCCCGTAAAGTCCTGAACGACCAGTCACTTTTGTCCACGAAAGTGGAACTTGACAGCCCAGCGCGAAAAATGGGAGCGAAAGAAACGCTTGCAATCATAATTAAAGCGAACTTGCCGAAACTAATCAAACACCAATAGTGCTGATTAAGATATTTGAATGCCAGGCATGTCAACCTGCATCTCCCATCATATTAGGAATAGCGCACAGGTGAATATGATGAATATGATGCATCAACTAGTGACGAAGTGTTGCTGGTAAGGCTGCAGCATATAGTCACGAAAGAGCAATGCCCTTGGTAACGTCTGTTTGTATAGAGCATAGAAACAGTAAACACAACGAAAACAGCGTCGTTCCCCCATGCGCGGGTCACTTTGCATCGGGTTATAGAGAGATGGCGGACATACGTGGCATCACTGCAGTATTTTAGGCACCCAAATGAGCCAGGATATATTTGCTTTCTTATGAAAAAAGGCGCAAGGTGGCACATGCGGTTCTTTCAACATGACATCGGTAGCAAAGTGCACAAACATGTCAGGCGCTATGTTACACGGCCTTCGAAGTATGGGCGCTTGATCGCGAATGCACTCCCCGTACAGTCCGAAACGACCAGTCACTTTCGTGCACGAAAGTGGAACTTTACAGCCCAGCGCGAAAACGTGCTTACAAGAGAAGACGTGCTGATAAAAAGACGTGCTTACACAAAAAAGCAAAAGACGCCTCACATAAGCAGGCTAACAGATATGTCACCTGACAAAGCGGCGCAGTCTACAAGTAACCGTTGTAATGGATTACGTTCTTGTAATGGATTACCACAGACATATCAAGTGGTCAGAGGAAGGCTCGTAAAGACACTTTTCTGTTAATTTTACAAGGCCAGTTTCACTTTTCAGATACTAATTCTTGTTACTTTATTTGCGCAGGATGATATGGAAAGAACCACCAGTACATTGCGCATTGCCAAACAATTGGATACGAAAAACAACCAGATGTCGGTCGGGTTTTCGGACAAAATAAAGTTTAATATTTTTCACCAAATCTGTTTGAAGAATGATATTGCTTTTTAAATTTTTAACAATATATCTGCTTAAACGATTATCTTGCTATTCCTTTTGGTCCGCAATGCTTTTAACATGTGATCATATCTACACATTTGCAATGCGGCAGTTAATGACATAATATGCGACTTCACCTAAGCACTGTGTACGTATTGGGACACCTGAGTTTATTTTTTTATGCGTGTGTGTGAGAGAGAGAGAAACGGAAGGCAGAGACGGCAGGGAGAGGTGTTGCACTAGAAAGCAGTACTAACTTTCTTATGGGAGTTAAGGAGGGACATAAATATTTACAAAATACTTAGTTGACAGTGAAAAATATGACCTTTTAAACCCGCGCTCGTTGTCATCTCGTCGTCTAGCACTCTTTTGCAAGTAAGTGAGGCGAAGGAAAATAATCTGAGCAAATGACTCAAAAGGAAATTCCTATATTGCCACCAAAAACAGCGATGGCTGGCCCGAGAGCGATAACGACCGCAACGAGAATAACGATAACGTCTCCTTGTTTTACGGTATAGTTCGTGAATAACTGCATATTGATTAGTCCAGTCTTGCTTTCGCACTTATGACACAGCGCATTTTAACAAGTGAAATAGACCTTGTATTATACCAGCCAACTCTCCAGAATGTTTGGTAATGTCTACGAATTTGGCTGTGCTTTACGATTTTACGGGTGATGCGTCAAGTTTTAGGAAAAATAATTTTTTTCGTGAAACCGCATCGCCCATCGATCTCCACACCGTTCGTTGGAATATTATGATGGTGAAAACATGCCAGATGTGGAACTTGCTTCAAGCAAATTTATGCAAACACGTTCCTGAAGCAGGCTTTATCAGCAACACTAAAGTCCCTGAAAAAGTCACATAAACAGGGCTTGCGGCTGGGCTAGCTGGTTGATTTCATATATCTAGTAACATTAAGAGAGCGCAAAGAGGGTCATGGACAAGACTGAACAACACAAGCGCTCATTTCATGAAGACATAATATAGAGCCCACTGTATTAGAAAGCTAGCATAACAAGACTTGCTCCTTGGCTAGTTGGTTCATAGTACATAGTAAAATGAATAGAGCGAAAGAAAGGCTGACAAGACGAAACAGAAGCGCTTTGTGAGCGCTTGTCTTGTTCAAGTCTTGTCCACGTCAGTTTTTGCACTCTCTAATTTTACTATATTCCATAACCAACGTGTTGCTTGTCAGTATTTGGTGCACCAACTTGTGCATATACTTGTGTGCTGCGTCTGTAGGTAACTCAACTTTGATAAAGTGCGTATGTTTCTCTGAAAAGGCGTGTGTTCCTGCGAAACTTCACCAAAACAAAAGTGTCCTCTCACGCCTCCCCTTCCGCCCCCCCCCCCATCATGTCGGTTCCGCGGGACTTTATGAATTTTTATGATCATAGGTTGGTAGTGTTAGGAATGGCTAGCTGGAAAGCAAGATTGCCACACAGTTACGACAGGGCGACAGGATGCGCATCTCCCCCTCACCGTCGCTGCAGCTAGGAGGCGTTCGAAGAAGCGGCCTCTGTGGTGAAAACCGCTTCCTTCCTCCAGCCCCATCGACACTGTGACGGAACTAGTTCGGTGTGTGAACAATGATTCCGGAGTTCCCTCAACACGGAGCTGATTTGACACGCATGGACAAGCTGCCGCGGGAACGACGTATTTTTGTGCTTCTCACGCTTCGGCGTGGCGCAGAACAACGAGCGACCCTCGATCGGCACCGATAATTCCCGGAACGGCAACCCTCCAACGCCGTCGTTTGGGCTTCGGAATGTGTGTGCCTTTGTGTCTGTAAACTGATCTGCAGAGCAGCGGCGAGTTGGTGATGAGTAAACGAACAGTCGCCGCGTCGTATGACCGGCGGATCGAGTGTATAAAAACTGTGGTTGTGCGAATGCTGAGGACACTTCTCTTGAGCAGTCATGTTAGACTGAGTCACTTCTCTCATGCAGTCCTGTTGGACTAATACTCTTTTTCTCAAGCAGTCATGTTAGACTGATTTAATTTCTGTAAATAAACCATTTTCCTCGTTCTCGATGAGAAGCAGTTCTTCACTTCATCAACGATCTCAGCGTAAATAAGTTGGACGACGGCATGGGCCAGCTACCTTCGAATTCATACCGTACTCCAATCTTGGCAAAGGACCACGGACGATGGGATTGAGCCCCCAATCCTGACAACTGGCTGACAGCGGTGAGATGGACTTTGCGACATGGTGCTGTATCTGCGGTGAGTGCTTGGTTTTTGCTTTGACTCTCTAGGCTTCATTTTGTGGTTGTTCTGTTTAGAACAGTAGGGAAGCTAGATTGTTGTGTGTTAGCTAGGTTGTGTTTTCCTAGCTAGATTTAGAGAGCAGAATCAAGGCAGTAGAGCAGCAGTCATGGAGTTAAGGACACTGCTGAGAGACGAGTTGTTGATTGTTGGTGAGGAACTGGGCCTAGATGTACGCAAGGAAATGCTCAAATCGGAATTATTGGAGCTAATTTCCGAAAAGGCCAGTGAGGAAGAAATTGAAATGGGGTTTGAACTTCTGAAAAAGAGAGAAGAACGAGAGAGAAAAGAACAAGAGAGAGAGGAACGCGATAAAGATCGCGAGTTAAAAAAAATGCAACTGGAACTTGAAAGCAAACGTTTGGAGATGTCTCAAGGAAGTGAAGGCGCTCTGGGACGATCAAGTGAGGCAGAATCGTACCGCATGGACAGGCTATTAAAGCCATTTGAGGTCGGGACCGACATAGGCTTGTTCCTAAGCAATTTTGAAAGGACTTGCGAAAGGATGAACTTCGGCCCGAGTACATGGCCACAGCGGTTGCTGTCTATGTTGCCGTGTCAGGCGGCGGAAGTAATCGCCAGACTAAGTGTGGAGGATGCATATGATTATGCAAAAGTTAAGGCTAGTCTCCTGAAGAAATACCGCCTTTCAGCCGAAGCTTTTTGGCAAAGGTTTAGGAGCACAGGCAAGAAAGATAGCGAGGGCTATCCGGAGTTTGCATATAGCTTAAAGGCCAACCTAGTCGAGTGGCTTAAAAGCGCGGAAGCGTACGATAGCAGAGACATGATCATTGAATGCATGTGTCTAGAGCAGTTTTACAAAACCATCCCCCAAGCTGTGAAACTGTGGGTGCAAGACAGAGGTAATGTAAACACTGTGAAAAGGGCGGCTGAATTAGCCGAAGAGTACGCAACCCGTAGAAAGTTGAACGCCGAGGAGGGAAACTGGGACGGTCGAAATGGACCGCGGAAACCATTTCCGTTCAAAAAGGGTGCGCAAACTAGACGATCAGAGCCTGTAGACATGGCGGAAAAGCCCGCAGAAAAGAGCGAGGAGAAACTTAACGGAGAAACCGCACAAAAAGAACAGAAAGGAAAATTCGAATCTGTTAGACCAATTCGCTGTTACAAATGCCACAAACTGGGACATATAGCTGTAAACTGCGAGAAGTCTAGCGTAGTTTTTTCCTACGTGGGGGAAAAAGATGAGAATATGGAACTTTTAAGTCCATATCTCCACGAAGTGCAAGTTAATGGAAAACCATGCCGAGTGCTAAGAGACAGTGCCGCCACGCTGGACATTGTCCATCCGTCTTACGTGATGGTAGATGACTTCACCGGAGAAGTAGCATGGATAAAACAGGTTGTAGAAGAACACAGCGTGTGTCTGCCCATGGCCAAAGTCAAAATCAGTGGACCATTCGGGGAGCTAGAGACTGAGGCTGCAGTTTCCAAATTTTTGTCACGGCAGTATCCCTACATCTTTTCGAATCGTTCGAATCAGTTACTGCGTGACAGAGGGCTCAAACTGGGAGAGGGCATAGTACAGGCATTGACCCGAGGCCAAGCTCGTAAGATCGCGGCGCTTTCGGCTGAAAATGCTCAAGCTCCTCCAGCGGAAGCAAAAAAGGGGATAACTTCAATACCCGAATCCGAGCTAGGCCCGAGGGACAAAAGAACAGTTGAGGAGAGCCTGCCAGCTGACCAGCTCAATGAGAGCGTAGCACCAGAGTGTCAGAGTTCTAGCCTTCAGGAAGAGCAAGCAGACGCGCTCACAAGCGAGACAGGGTCGTTATTATCACCGGCCTCAAAGAACTTTGATCAACTATTACGCGAGGATAGAGAGTCACTGGCAGCTGAGCAAAAGAATGATGAGAGCTTAGCTAAATTACGTGACACAGCTAAAGAAGGCATTGCTAGGCGCAACGTAACGATACATGAGAGAGGAGGATTGTTGTATCGGCATTACAGAGATCGAAAGGGTAGGATTTTAGATCAGTTAGTCATACCTACTAAGTATAGGGAGGACCTTTTGAGTCTTTGTCATGGAAATGGGTGGTCCGGCCACCTAGGCATAAACAAATCAAAGGAAAGATTGCTTATGGAATACTACTGGCCTGGCTGTTTCAAAGATGTAGAAAACTTTGTAAGATCATGCGACGCCTGCCAGCGTTCTGGTAAACCAGGAGAGACACGGAAAGCTCCACTGAAGGTAGTGCCCTTAATAACAGAGCCTTTCAGACGACTTGTATAGACACGGTAGGGCCTCTTCCAAAAACAAAATCAGGCTACAGGTACTTGTTTACCATGCTGTGTCCGGCCACCAAGTTTCCAGAAGCAATCCCTTTGAAAGAGCTCAGCTCCACCGAAGTAGTAGACGCGCTTTTGACAGTGTTTGCATGAGTTGGGTTTCCAGCCGAAATTCAGGCAGATCAAGGGTCAGTATTCACGAGCGCACTGACTTCCACATTCTTGCAAAAGTGCCGGGTAAAGTTAATACACAGTTCGGTCTATCACCCTCAGTCAAACAGTGTAGAGAGGTGGCATTCGGTGCTTAAGCGAGTTTTGCGTGCGCTCTGTTACGAGCACAAGGAGGACTGGGAGAACTGTCTGCCGGCAACTTTGTTTGCTTTGCGAACGGTTCCACATGAGGCGACAGGGTTCTCACCAGCAGAACTAGTGTATGGGAGGACACTCCGGTCTCCACTGAGAATGTTAAGAGAGATGTGGGAGGAAAGAGGGGAGAGTCCAACCGTGGTTGAATACGTGCTAAATTTACTGGAACGGCTAAGCGCATCCCAAGAACTAGTCGGAAAGAACATGGCACTAGCTCAAAACAACGCCAAATTCTATTACGACAAGAATGCGAGGCTTCGTACGTTTAACGCCGGAGACCAGGTAATGATCCTCAAACCTTCAAGAAAGAACAAGCTTGAAGTTCACTGGGACGGGCCCGTTAAAGTGTTGCACAAACTTTCAGATACTAACTATGCTTTGAGAATGCCCGGTCGCAGGAAGGAAGTGAGGATATATCACTGTAATTTGATGAAGCCGTATGTAGAGCGGAGCGGAGTCGTTAACTATACCGTCA
The DNA here is from genome assembly GCF_038994185.2 of Dermacentor albipictus. Classification (NCBI taxonomy): domain Eukaryota; kingdom Metazoa; phylum Arthropoda; class Arachnida; order Ixodida; family Ixodidae; genus Dermacentor; species Dermacentor albipictus. The sequence continues at coordinate 18,408,464 of NC_091821.1, forward strand.
AAGAGCCGGATGGCACTAGTACCAAGTTTGACGAATATAGGACGACCTCCAACTCTGAAATCGGCCTAGAAGAAGTAGTAGAACACTCGGTAAGCTCGCACGCTCTAAAACCCGAGCAGCTAGATGAGCTAAAAGGGGTGTTAGGGGAATATCTCGACAGATTCAGCGATCGGCCGGGTAGAACCGAACTGATAACGCATGAAATTGAGCTGACCTCTACCGAACCAGTAAGATCAAAACCTTACAGGGTGTCTCCAAGACAGAGAGAGATTATGGAGGCAGAGATACAGCGCATGCTAGAGTTGGGAGTTATTGAGCCCGCTGAGAGTGACTACACGTCACCGCTAATACTCGTAGAAACCCCCAACAAGGACCCTCGTCCGTGTGTTGACTACAGGAAGTTAAATGCGATCACTAGGGATCAGCTGTACCCGATACCCAACATTGAGGAACGAATTGAAAGAGTTAGCGCTGCTAAATACATTTCAACGATAGATCTCGTGCGGGGGTACTGGCAAGTTCCCCTTTCAGAAAGTGCCAGCCGCTATGCCGCATTCATCTCGCCTGTATTCACTTTTCGCCCTCTCGCACTCAGCTTCGGGCTGAAGAACGCGCCGTTTAGCTTCTCTAAGTTAATGGATATTGTCCTAAAGGACTTGCAGGAGTTCGCCTTACCTTATCTGGATGATGTGGCCATTTTTTCGGACAGCTGGGGTCAACATGTATCGCACCTCAAACAGGTGTTCTCACGGTTGAGGGAAGCCGGCTTAACGATGAAAGCGGAAAAGTGTAGGTTTGGTTGTTCGCAGGTTACTTATCTGGGCCATGTTGTCGGTCAAGGCATGAGACAGCCGGCTGAGCTGAAAATAGCTACGATTGGGGAATTTTCTCAGCCGCGCACGAAAACGGACCTTCGTTCATTTTTGGGACTTGTGGGGTACTATCAACGGTACATTCCGAATTACTCGCAATTGGCAAGTCCATTAACAGACGCCCTCCGAAAGGGAGCACCGAGTAACGTACACTGGGATAAGGACAAAGAGAACGCTTTCCAAAGTTTGAAAACTCTATTGGTTTCTCGCCCTGTGCTTCGCGCGCCAGACTACACAAAGGAAATCATAGTTCAATGCGACGCAAGCGACAGAGGTATGGGCGTGGTACTTAGTCAGGTCGGCGACGATAACGAGGAGCATCCTATCCTCTATGCCAGCCGTAAACTAAATGTAAGGGAGGAAGCCTACAGCGCTTCAGAGAAGGAATGCGCTTGTTTGGTTTGGGCCGCCCAGAAGTTGTCGTGTTACTTGTACGGAGCGAAGTTCATCTTCGAGACCGACCACTGTCCTCTGACGTGGCTCAATCAAATGTCACACAAAAACGGCCGCTTGCTCCGATGGAGCCTCACTCTCCAAGAGTACAACTTCTCTGTTAGATATAAGAAGGGAAAGTTGCATAGCAATGCGGATGGTTTGAGCAGGCTAATTTGAATTCTGCGTTTGGGGGTCCCGCCTAAATTTTAGGGTTACTAGTGCTAATTTTATTAAACGAAGAAGATCCCCTCTCATTTGGCAGGATTCCCTCCATGATTGCTGAATGTGTCAGCAGGAATTTGCTTCGGAAATTGGCATAGCGAAATGCGGCATTTTTTTTGTTTCTGCACTTATGTTGTTGTTGTTTTTTTTTGAAGCCTAGCGAGTCTAAAGTGAGAGCCAATGCACGTCATCTCGGCGCAGAGCCGTGTTGTGGGGTTCATTTTGCAGTTGCCTGTCCTTGTTGGATGTTTTGGGGCGGTGACATCAATGCACAAGTGGTCGCTGCGAGCCAAGACATCAATCCCCCCCCCCTGACCAGCAGCCGTTCTCTTCCTGCCTAGCGGTTGTCAGCGCTAGACAGTCGAGATTTTTCGGGCCATGGAGGCGCTGTTAGGAATGGCGAGCTGGAAAGCAAGATTGCCACACAGTTACGACAGGGCGACAGGATGCGCATCTCCCCCTCACCGTCGCTGCAGCTAGGAGGCGTTCGAAGAAGCGGCCTTTGTGGTGAAAACCGCTTCCTTCCTCCAGCCCCATCGACACTGTGACGGAACTAGTTCGGTGTGTGAACAATGATTCCGGAGTTCCCCAACACGGAGCTGATTTGACACGCATGGACAAGCTGCCGCGGGGAACGACGTATTTTTGTGCTTCTCACGCTTCGGCGTGGCGCAGAACAACGAGCGACCCTCGATCGGCACCGATAATTCCCGGAACGGCAACCCTCCAACGCCGTCGTTTGGGCTTCGGAATGTGTGTGCCTTTGTGTCTGTAAACTGATCTGCAGAGCAGCGGCGAGTTGGTGATGAGTAAAAGAACAGTCGCCGCGTCGTATGACCGGCGGATCGAGTGTATAAAAACTGTGGTTGTGCGAATGCTGAGGACACTTCTCTTGAGCAGTCATGTTAGACTGAGTCACTTCTCTCATGCAGTCCTGTTGGACTAATACTCTTTTTCTCAAGCAGTCATGTTAGACTGATTTAATTTCTGTAAATAAACCATTTTCCTCGTTCTCGATGAGAAGCAGTTCTTCACTTCATCAACGATCTCAGCGTAAATAAGTTGGACGACGGCATGGGCCAGCTACCTTCGAATTCATGCCGTACTCCAATCTTGGCAAAGGACCACGGACGATGGGATTGAGCCCCCAATCCTGACAGTAGTTATGCCTTTGTTCGAGCAAGTAAGGTCATATTTCGACGATGACAACGCCACTGACGCAAGAACGGCCGTCAAGCCTATATGTGCACAGCGCTTCTTGCTTTCGTAAAAGAACTTCAGGTGCCACCTTTGTAATCTGGAGGCCTCCCCTAAGCGGTCTCCTCACAAGACCGCCTTTGCGTTGCCCTGGAAGAGTGACTGACATTCGCGACCGGAGAGATCGCTTCAGCCTCTAAGGCTTGGGCCTCAATGGCAACAATGCATTCATCAAATGGCGGCCCCGGTCTGTCTCGGAAAATGTATTGCGTTTCAAGTGCGCAGTCCGCCGCGATGCGTCTAAATGTGCGCTGACCTATTAGTAATATAGTGTTGTGGAGCGTTCGAAGAGCAGTGCAAACTCCTTCTTTTAAACGAGATAAAGGTATGCTACGCTCCAGAAGGCATCGATAGCGAAAATAAAAGAAAAGAAACAGAATCTCGCAACTTCTCATGGTGCTTCCGTTGCAATCGGATGCATTGTCTCGTTAAAGTCGAATGGCTTTGCACGTTTCTGTTCTCATTACTACATAAATTATTTTTCAGAAATCCTGTTCATGGCACTGTGAACTCCCCCTTCAGCCTGCAGAAACGTTTCTTGCAGCCTCACCGTGCTTCTGATTATGCTGCATGGAACGATCGCTGAGGGGTTGTATGGCGAATCTGCCGATCGGAAGGACGATGCTGTTGAGCTAACGGACCAATTTCAATACTTGTTTTTGCCTACCCGAGCAAAAAAAAAGCATACATCTTCCAAATCATGATAACGGTAGGTTTAACTACCGCTACGATATAAAGGCTTGTTGGTAGGTCATCTCTTCATTTCCTTTAGCGCAGGCAAAATGACTGACATGGATATAGAAGGCTCACGAGACAACGCAAAGTGCTGTGCGTTGTCTCGTATGCCTTGTATGTCCATGTCGTTGCGGCTGGGCTAAAACAAATTGAAGATTCACGTTCGTGTTGTCTAAAAACTTTATAATGCCATGTAACCTTACTCAGGCCACGTAAACGTGCAAAATCAGAAATTGATTAAGCAAAATTACTGCTGACAAATATTTTAAGACTAAAAAAAGGGCTAACGTGATCTTGACTCCTCAGCGTGCGTAGAAGGTAGCCTATCGGTAAGAAATCTAAAGGCTAAACGTATTCCATACCTTACATGATTCGATTGAACTTTGACATCATAGAGCACATTTATGATTCCTATAGGATAGACAGCACCGTGCCGTGGCATCGTGGCATTCTTTAAATTGATGACTGGACAGCGCCTGTTGCTCATTGACAACTCTTTATACTATACTTATGCTTATACTATACTATACTATACTATACATTATACAATCTGGCAATGGAATTGTTGCGGATGCAGTAGGAAAAGATCCCACTTACATCAACACCTAATTAAAATGGAACATCCTGATGTCATAATGCTACAGGAGCCACACTGTAAGGCCAAATTATCTGGGTATAGATCATTCTGTAGTGCCGACGGGGCTACACGGCTAAACGTGCCTACACGGTCGTTCAGCATGATACAGGCATTGCGGATACAGACAATATATTAATCGAGTTAATACCTACCAGAGAAAAGAATCAAAGTCTATTTCTCCTTAATGTTCACAGTAACCCAAGAAACAAACGTCACAATTTCCGATTACTTCTCCGCAAGACTCTCACTATCACAGAAGGCAGAGCCTTAAGGCACGTTCACACCGAAAGCGGAGTGAAAAAGCGGACAAGCGGATCCGGACAAGCGGATCCGGCCAAGCGGATCCGGCCAAGCGGCCGCGGATTTTCCGCTTTGCGGAAGATCCGCTTGGCCGCTTGGCCGGATCGCGCACGGAGCGATTTTTTCCGCGCGGACAAGTTGGCTGCTTTGGCCGCAGCCAATCAGAACCCGACACGGCGGAAGCGCTGGTGAACGAATGTAAACGAATGTCTTTCTCTGGGCTTTTCGCTTCTGTTCATGAAAAGCGTCAAAACGGCAAGTTGGTCCAGTTGGTTAGGATTTATGGTAAGGTTTGTTACAGTGCAACACAAGACAAGAACAAAACAAGGTATAAAACGACGACACGGCGCCGTGTCGTCGCTTCATGCCTTCTTTTGTCCTTGTGTTGCGCTGTAACCAATCTTGAAAAGCGACTGTACAAGTGGCGAGTAAAATGCCAACGATCTCGTCTTCTTGGTCTGAGCTCGTCATTTTGCAGAAGTAGATAGCGGACGGGGGAGCGCGCGAACCCACGGCGAAAATAAAAAATATCGAAAGTGTACGTACAAGCCTAAAGTGCCGCGAGATGGCGGCACGTCCCTGAAATTACTAGATATTGCGAGATCTCCGCCTTCTCGGCGGGGCGGACAGTCAGACAACGCGGCTGGTCTGAACAGGTGCGGGCGCTCGCCGCCTCACCGCTTTGAAAATCCGCTTTTCCGCTTAGACCGATTGTGAATGTGCCTTTAGTGATTGGGGGATTTCAATGCTCAACATGCGGCATGGGGATACAAATTTGAAAACCCCAAAGGTAGACACCTATGGCTAGACGGCCAACAAGAGCGCCTTACCCTCATCACAGTCCCGTCAACACCTACGAAGCGGGGGTCTAGTGTTAGTGTGGACACTACGCCAGATCTCACCTTCACAAAGAACATTAAGGATGTGAAATGGATTAACACCCAACAGGACCTAGGCAGTGATCATAACATCCTCGAAATCACTGTTAAAGCGGGGCCACGCAAATCTAAGGGCAAACAACTCAAAATTGTAGACTGGAACAAACTCAGACAAATTAGCAAGAAAAATTGATAATACTATCACAGACATCGTGAACTAGAGAATACAGCTTAAGCAGGTTGTTAACGCAGCCACACAAGTAATCCCCCAGGACGCGCAGATGGAACAGGCAGACAGTAAACTCCTACATATGTGAGAAGCTAAAGAAGGTCTCTTGAGGAGATGGAAAACGACGCAGGCTGGCCCGGCTTAACAGAGATATAGAAGCATACGCACAACAGCTTTGTAACCAAACATGGGAAGCAACATGCACCAATATGGATAATCAATTAGGGTTGTCCAGAACGTGGAACTTCCTCAGGGACCTTTTGAATCCCGAGGAAAGCAAAGCCACGTACAGGCAAAACATAAACGAAATGTTACATGCATATGACAAAACTGAAGGAGCTTTTATCGATGAGATAGCCGCACGCTATTTATCTCGGGCTAAGCCAACAATTCACCCAGATTACACAGGCACCACAAACAGACAATTAGATGAAGAGATTAGCGAGGCGGAATTGAGAGCAGCTCTACATATCCGCGCCGGGACTGGACGGAATAAAAAAACGAGACGATCCGAAATCTCGATGATGCCTCTCTAGAACAACTTACCAAGTATATGAATGAATGCTGTAAATCCGGTACAATGCCACAACAATGGAAAACGGCCCAGATTATTCTTATACCTAAACCAGGCAAGCGGCTGCAGTTGGAGAACCTGAGACCCATTTCACTCACGTCTTGTGTGGGCAAGCTCATGGAGCACGTTGTCCGAACGAGATTGACCGACTATGTCGAGGATAACGACGTTCGCCCCCCTACAATGTTGGGCTTACGGAGAAATTTGTCCACACATGATGCAATGCTCCAACTTAAGCATCAAATTATAGATAACACAAGTCGGAACACCAGAGCTATCCAAGGAGTGGACCTAAAGAAAGCTTTTCACAGTGTTACCCACGAAACAATACTAAACAGAATAAATGAGCTAGGCCTAGGCCAGGGAGTGTACATTTATATACGAGACTTCTTTACCAACAGAAAGGCACACATTAAGATAGAAGACCTTAACTCCGAAGAACTACAGATCGGAAGCGCAGCTAGGTATGCCCCAAGGTTCACTAATATCACCGATGCTGTTTAACCTAGCTTTTATTGGATTACAAGCAAAGCTACAGGAAATCGATGGCCCATCATACCATCTACGCTGATAATATCCCCCTCTGGGTGAGCGATGGCAACGATGGACAGGTTGAAAACACATTACAACGTGCAATAAAAGCAGTTGAACAATACCTAGCAGGAACCAGACTGGCATGTTCGGCAGAGAAATCTGAGCTCCTCATTTATGTACTGTCGTGATGTGGCCGAAAACCACGCAACTACTAAGAACAAAACAATCCGCAAACTCACCTAACTACTGCAGAAGGTACGCCCATACCCAAGGTTGACCAGATCTGAGTATTAAGCCTCATCATTGAAAGTAACGGCTACAATGAAGCACCGTACCTACGATGGTAGCCACAAAAATACAAATTAGACTGCTTAATCAGAAAAATCTACAAGCAAGCCATCGAACTCTCCATCACCACCTGCAACGATTGACTACAGCAGCTAGGTCTCCACAATACACTGGATCAGCTAATCGAAGCACAATTAATAGCACAATACGAACGCCTGTACAGAACTAAAACAGGTAGGCAAATATTGGATAGCCTAGGTATAAGGTATCATACCCAACATGGCGTCAAAGTATATATGCCCAGACACATCAGAGACATGATAGCCATCCCTCCAATACCCAAGAATATTCACCCTACCCAACATCAGTGTAGACGGGAAAGCTGAGCACGCAATATGCAGAAGAAATTCGGTAACAGCAAGGACACCACATTTGTAGACGCAGCTAGATACAGACACAAGCGCGCCTACGAAGCAGTGGTGATAAATTACGAGGGAAAATGCAGGACGAGCGCTACAGTCAATACGCTACACGTAGAAACCACAGAGGAAATAGCTATTGCGCTAGCCATAGCACAAACACCAGCGGGCATAATCGTCAGTGATTCCCAGACGACGATACGAAACTTCGCCAATGGTCGAATCTCCCCAGAGGCACTACGACTCCTGAAATTAGCTAATAACCGCGACAAAAGTGTCGATCTCATCTGGACACCCGCTCACACACTACCAGACGGTAGCAATGAGGCGGCGCACCGCATGGCTTGAGAACTTACGGACCGAGCCTCGGTTAGCCCCGCCTCACCGACTACCTATGAGTGGGAGTGGGAAGTTCCAATGACCAGATTTCACGAAATTACACAACACCATAGATTGCAGAGGCGTACATTCCCGCCACTGCTCCAAAAATTAAGCAAAAAGCAGACTTTAGATTGGCGGCAGTTACAGACCAGATCCTATCCGAGTCCAGCTATTATGCACCTAATTCACCCAGATTTATACCCAACGGACAAGTGCAGACATTGCAACTCTAGAGCCACCCTAGAGCATATCCTAAGGGGATGTACGGCTGTAATACAGGATAACGGCGATGCAGCCTCAAACAGCGACAGCGTCCGCGCACGCTTCGAGTCTGCGTTGCTCAGCTTAGACCTGCAGCACCAACTTTGGGCAGTCCGGCGAGCCGAGGAAGCCGCCAAGGGCGACCCTTGGCCGAAACCTAGGCGGGGTCCAGGCCCACCTCACCAAATCGCCGGGTACTCAATAAAGTTATTTGAATGAATGAATGAACCCTTTCTGGGATACATAAAATGCCGATAAATATATAAATATTCAGGCAGCTGAACCACATGTTGATAGAAGATCCATATTAATTACGTATCGACGCTTAGCGTTAGTAGCAACAAAGGCCTCCTTTCATTATTACCTTTTTCTTGTCTTGCGCACTGTCATGGGCGCAGCAATGAAATCTGCTATCACATTACGCTATTTAAAGGCCTAGCTAAAAGCAGTCTTGTAATAGATGTCGCAGGGCAAACTTACAAGGTATTCATCTGACTTTGAAAACTTCAGTCTGGGATCTAAGACACTCGTTAAGGCACGAATTGTTCAACATATTGAGGTGTTCCCGTCATGACCTGTTATTTGTTATCACAATTAGCCAGCTGCTGTATTTTTACTAAGAGCTGTCATGTAAATAGGGTTACGTGACTTCTGGGTTAAGGGAAGAGAGATCTGGTGACGCAGGTGACATATCATGAACCCGTTCCTTACAGCTTTAACTTAAGAAGAGTCCAGAAGGGGACGAAGAGGTGAAGGGTTTACAAATAACAGGAATTATTGTTTCTTGTTTTCAAGTAAAGCTAAATGGAACAACCATATGACCAAAATAATATGGCCTCTACGCCATCATACTCCTGCTGCCGCTGTTGCCGCTGCCGACATTTGTTTCTATTTCATTTTTGAATTTTCGGAGCATAACCAAGGTAAATGTACCTGGTAGCGAAGCTTCCATAGGAGCCCATACGTTCAAAACATGGCGGTCCATCGCCGGTTCATGGGGCTTAGCGCCATCTGTATGTGGTGGGAACACTTCCGGCGGAAGAAAAAATAACGTGACGCCATGTCCGTTAAAAGCAGAAGTGACGTCATTTTGTTTTCGAAGGCGCGACATTCGTTTTGTTGTTCTTCCTTTGGAGCTATATATTCAAATGCCCCGCCATTCGACTTGATGGGCGTTTCGAGCTTTCAGCGTGGAAAGCGATGCAGGAAAAGGCCAGCCGTACGGTTGTCGAAATCGCATCCCTGCACAGAACATACTTTCTTTGGAGGCCGACGAAAGCTTTAGGTGTTGAGTGCTGATCATATTGTCGGATGCCAAGTCCGTCGGCCAGCGCAGTCGCACGAAAACAACTACACCATTATCTGGCGGTCGTAACTCACTACTTTTGACTGAACAGATTAAGAAGCAATGAAGCTACCCGCGTCACCAAATTCAGACAAACTTCGACAAGCAAGAAATGACAAATTGTGAGGGGGGCGTATTTCAACAGGTGATACGAGTGCGCCTTTCTGCCCATTTCAAGACGTGCATTGCACTGCGAGTGATAGTGGCGTCAACGCCCCCTGTAGCGATGGGCGCTGAAAAGAAATGCATTTATTAATAATAATAAAATTAAACGTATTTATTCAACTCATCACGAATATATAAAATTGACTAGGAATTTTATTTTCGTTGAATGAATCTAACTGTGTCTCGTTTGAATTAAAAAACGCGTTTTTCTTTCCCAATGTTTGTTCCCTCCAAACATAGTCGCGCTTCGATCGCTGCTCCCATAACCCCCCATGCTGATGTCGGTGACAATCTGTACTGAACCGCTTTTCGCCCGAAGCTTCGCGACCTATTTGAATCGGCCTTGGCATAACTCTTACGCGCCTGTTCCTGTGTTTTGCATCGGTGTCGTCGTTCGACGTCCTCCCTCGGCGCTGTCGAGCGATAGAGCGCAGCAAAGGATAGCAGAGCGAATGCGGAGCGCACCAGCGGATGAAAGACAGCGATACCGAAGAGAGCGCGAAAAGGAAAGCAGAGGAGAAGGGTATGGCGAAAGCCTGAGAAGAAAAGGGTAGTGCCGTGCAAGACGGGCTCTGCGGCGACGATCGCTACTAGATGGCGCCAGAGTAACGCGCCGTCATGTGTTCAACGATAGCATGCGGCGAGTGGATCGACCGATACCACATATATGGAAACAAAGGACTGCCTGAGTGGAGGTCTCTCTGCGGCGGCGGCATGTGCAGTCACGTGCTATATGACCTGCGACACGTTGCGAGAGGCCGACGGCAGATTTGCACAATATTACAGAACTAAACACCATTCCGGTTACTGGTGTTTGTGTAAGTGCCAGCAGCGTATTGGGGTGCTTTAGACCTGGAGCAGCGTTTTTCAGCTCGTATCGTGCGCGACTGTGTGCTGTGAAGCCCAGGAGACATCGGGTGACATGGCCTTGAGCTCTGCTAATAGAAATCTAAGTCGGCTGTCTGAATTCGTGCTTGGGTAGTATAGTGCGCGCGATTTGGCCATATCCCGTGCAATTTTAGTTCAGGTGGTGTACATCCATAGGAGAGGGAGGGGGCGAGGGCAGATCGAGGGATTAAAATGCAGTCCGCTCATCGAGGATGTGAGGACCACAGCAGAGATCGGAGTACCCACTGTGGATGCAACGCAGCAGGACATTCTTAATTCGGGACACACAAAGAGGAAACTGGCGGCCGCATAGTAGCATCAAGGTTCACGTGCTTGCCCCGGTGTTTGTGTTTATGGTCATGAGTGTCGTTAGGTCATCCATGGGAAGGATGTGGCCATGCGTTTACACGGGAATGCAGGGCACTCTCTGCAGCTTCTGTGCTCCTTATAACCCCACTATGAATTCACGTGCTTGCTTTTATCTCTTTTCTTTAGACGTTCTGACAGGGGGAGACCGGCATAGGTACTCTTGTCAGGTCATTTACCGAGGTTGTTGATTATGGATGCTTCGGCAGGCACACATTCACCGCAAACCTCCCCATTGTTTTTTTTTCATTAGCGAAAACCGCACAATTGCTCGACGTGCTTAAACACGCTTGAGGGAACTAACCGAGCTTACCAACTTAACCTAATACAAGGTACGAAACTACTCAATAGTGAAGCCCATAACGACTACCGTCCCTGTAGAGCTTGCTGAATAAAAATTATATGTAAAACGGCAGGGAACTTTCATTTTATTTATAAATAAACAGTACGCCCAATTGTTAAAAAGATCTATATAATTTGAATTTTGTATAAGAATGTGATATCTTCTCGACTGTTTACATAAATTTGGATAACAGTGAAAGTAAATGGATTGGAATTTCTCATTGGGATTTGCTGAATGTTATACGATATGCCGAAGCCTAAGAGTACTAAGTCATACATATAGCTTGCGAACCAGCAGTAGAAGTCAATAAGTAGTGCCATTGCTCCTTTCTGATGCACCAGACATAGAGCCCAGTCGTTCTCCAACTTGTTTCTTTTTTTCTGTTTTAATACGCGACTTCCATGCAAATCACAGCCGCGCCGACTAGGAGAACTCCAGAGTAAAGTTTTCTCTTCTATTTTGCCAACAACCATTAGGAATGTTGATTGTTCGAATAAATAATGATCTGCCAGCGACATTAGCATCTACTATACAGCCCCCTTATGGCACGAATGCCATACAAGGTCCTTTGTTTTATTTTTACTTTCTTTTACAAGACCTGACCACCCTATCAACGTCTTTGCATCGATTTATTTTCGTTCATCGGCTTGCATCGGTTAGAAGAAATAAAAATGTATACATCGTATTCAAGCTCACAGCACCGCAAACAGACCGGTTCCCATTCTCTTTCCGCAAGTACAAAGAAAATTGCCTTTCGATAGAACAGTCCCCTCTCAGAAACTTTGTAATATATGCAAGGCAATCCATGAACGATGGCGTGTTGGATCCGCCGTACTATAGCGAGCATCGGTGGTTAAATCCGGCGCTGTTGTAGTTCTATGAATGACATCGAGCCAATGCTGCTCGAATCATAGGAACGTGCACGCACAGTACGAAATTAAACGTGAAGCCGTTCGGTGATATCTTTTTTTAACACGAGATTACAGAGATGAAACTAAACTTGATGAAACGAAAAGCATGTGTTCATGTTAAGCCAGCCATGCCATGCAGAAGCCATGCAAGAAGTCATGCATGTCATGCAAGAAGCCAGGTTTGCAGTTTATTATCTATGAGTTTTATAATTTCATGTTGATAAATTACCCTCTCGAATGCCTTATTAAACTGAAAGAATATGGCATCAATTTCATCAAACTTATCCAGAGTTTCTGCGAATGTGTGAACTACTGTAATGAATGGCGTTGTGGTCTAAAACCTTTCCTAAATGAATGCTGAAATTTTGTTTATATAGAGTTTTGTTCAAAGAATCCAAAGGTGCTTTTAACGATTACATGGTCAAGGAGTTTAGAAATTGATAATGTTAATGATCTAGGACGGTAATTCTCTCATAATTGATGATTGCCTTTTGTAAAGACGGGGACAACTCGTGTTGTCTTCCACTCACTGGGTAGTTTTCAAGTTAAAAGTAAACACCGAAACAACACAGTGAGAAATCTAGCAACTATGTCAGCGGAGCGCCCAAGAACTACATTCGGTATGCCATCGGGACCACAAGATGATTTGTTTTTTTAAGCACAAGATCAATTAAACAACACCAGGGTAATGAAGGGAGCGTCAGCGGGCTGGAGTACTCATCGACGGGATGCACTATGAGTACTTGCTATGGATAACACACCGCTGGAAAAGTTAAATTGTTGCGCAATAATTTTCAGATAGGTACCAGTGTTTTCATTAATTGAGAACTGTGATAGCTGCTTTTTTCTGCCACCTAAGAAGTTCCAAAACTTTCTAGGTTCATCTTTTCAAAAATTTTGGTAATGTTGTGTTAAAGTAAAAGCATTTGATTCGCGCAATGAGGCCCAAATATAAACTCAGCTCATTAATAACGGGTGACTGTGGATTATTCCATTTTATTTTACGTTTTAGATGAATAATTTTAGGCGGGATCGAAGGTGTGCGTCCATAAACATTTTTGCGCTTAAACGGTGATGACAAATTTTTGTAAATTCGTTCCATAACGCATAAACAACACACTTAATTTCACTGAACTGGGCTACGTAATTTTCCATGCAGTCTATAATGCAGGCATCATTAGCATTTGAATAGTCCTTCAAGCTCCGTACTCTCCTCTGTTTGACAGAGAGCTGACAAGGGCATAGGAACACTGACAAGATGATAAGAAAGGCCTTTTTTTTCAATTGGGATGATGTACTCGTTGAAATTACGACTTCGGTAGACTAGGCCCAAAATTGAGCGAGAATCCTGTTCATGAGTAGGCTGTGCAAACACTTGAGCTAGATTTTGAGAGAGCATGATATTGACACGTGCTGTATGTAGACGTGTATACGACGATGATGATAGTTCTTTAACGGACTCACTGTGGTGGGACTGGGTAATGCAGAGAAGAAGAAGACGTGTTTCTTCTGGTGGTATTCTAGCAGGCTGTCCCGACGTCTTGCTCAACGTGTATTCTCTTGTTCACGTTGAACCGCGGCACTGGTGGAGGCGCTGGGTAAGACAACCCCATGTTCTGGACTCCTCCTGGCAGCCGTTTATCCAGCCCAGACACTGTGTCGCCCATTGCAATGCCTGTGCATCGTTCCAGTCATCGGTTGCAAGGCCTTGCTCCAGAGCTCATGCGCCTTCAGGAACCTTCGTCCAGAGGCTACCCATCACCACCCATGGCCTACGCCAGCCCGCCACAGCATCCCGAAAGCGTCCGTTCGTCCATACCTCCACAGGTAACCCTTCTTCAACCGCGGACTACGGATCGCTTTCACGGTGGTGCTTTTGAAGACGTCGAAGACTGGCTTGACCAGTTTGAGCGCATCGCCAAGATCCATGAGTGGAGTTCAAAACAAAAACGCCCCAATGTTTATTTTGCTCTGGGCGATAGTACTCGTACGAAGTATGAAAACCGAGAACGCAGTCTATCGACCTGGAGTGACTTCCGCCAGCAGCTCCTTGATACCTTTGCCAGTCTCGACCAACGGGACAATGCCCAGCAGCTAATTGAGTTACGGGTTCAAAAACCCAACGAAACCGTCGCAATATTTGCTGAGGCCGTGGCCCGTCTGTGTCGTAGAGCCGACCCAAACATAACAGATGATAAAAAGTTACGCTACCTCATGCGCGGCGTGAACGAGCAATTGTTCGCCGGACTAGTGCGCAATCTGCCAAGTATCGTGGCTGATTTTATTAAGGAAGCGACTGCTATTGAGCGAGCACTTCAACGATGCAGGCAGTACGATCGCTTGTCCAGCAGCAACGACGTCAATGCCGCCGCCATAACTGTTGACACTCAGAGCTCTCTGCGCGATGTGATTAGGGAGACTGCTCGGAAAGAAATCCTAAGCTTGCGACTCTGACAGTGAAAACGCCAGTGGCGTCTGTCGCCGAAGTCATACATGAAGAAATCAGGCAAGCGTTGTCGTCTGCAAAACTTAGTCCTGAGCCACATTCCATGAACTTTGCCGCCGCGGTCCGATGTTCACTACCTGTTGTGTCGATACCGCTGTACCGCCAGCTGTCGACTGCCGCACCTTGGTCATCACAGGAAGAGCCTCCGAGAAGTCCAGAGTTTCGGAAAGGAACGTATGGTGGACTGCGGATGGTCGCCCACTGTTTCGATTGTGGTGGTGCCGGCCACATTTACCGCCATTGCTGTCTTCACGACGTACCGCGTCGCCATGTCCGCCCATGGTTAGACGGTCGACGTGCCAACGACGACTACTCGCTACGCTGCCAAGCTCTTTTTCAAGGACCTCCAGCCACCCGCTCCAGTTTGACACTTTCCGAGCCAATGACAAGGTCTCGCAGCCGAATCGCCAGGCCGACACGGGCCTTCGATCGCGATCTTCGTCTCCTACACAATCGTCTGCACCAATACGCATGACTTTCACTGACCTCAGGGACAGGATGTCACCAAGGCCACGCCGGAGAAACTAAAGACGGCGACCTCATGGGGTAAGGTTGCAAGCCGTCACGCCGATAAAAAGCCCCTGTCGCTTCCGCCTCAGAACGCTATGCAGCCAACGAGCCGTAACAGCGACGAAGTTCTAAGCACCGACCTTATTGTTTTTGTTGACTGGCAGCAAGTGACAGCTTTGGTCGACAGTAGTGCTGACTTCATAAGTCAAGGGCTCGCAGTTTGTCTCACGAAAGTAAAGACGCCGTGGACAGGGCCCCATATAAGGACTGTAGGAGGCCAGTTACTGACGCCTGCCTGACGATGTATGGTGAGAGACAGCATAGGAGGTGCATCTTTCGTCGCCATTTTTCGTCATTCACGTCGCGTGCTGTAAAGACATGATTATCAGCATGGACTTTCTGAGGGAGTGGAGTGCGGGCATCAACATCCCAGACCATTTGTAACATTTTATCATAAGTCTGATCCAGTCAGTTGCTTAGAACCACTACGCAACTCATTACACCTCAGTGATGACGACGTTGTCATTCCGCCTCGGTCGTGCACCCTTGTTTCTGTGGCATGCGACGCACCCTTCAACGTGGTAGAAGTTGCAGACCAAATAACCCCGTCGTTATTTACTCAAGGTATTTCAGTCACACCAGATTTCGTCAACTTCGTTAATGGGCGCACATATTTGTTACTGACAAATTTCAGTACGAAGCGTCGGCACCTTCCAAGGGGCACGGCTGTGGCCTATTTCGACGTCGTTGCAGGGCTGCTTTTCAATGTTTGAAGAAACATCTGCACAAGATCCGGCCCTTTTATTGACGTCAGCACTACCTTATCGCAAGAACCTCAAAAACTCCTCGCATTACTAGCCGACTTCCAGAACTGCTTTGCGTCGACATTTGGAGTCGGTCGCACGCCCTTAATCAAGCACCGAAAAATCACGGAAGAAACGGCCATATTGCTGCTGTCGCACAGCTCCCTATCCCCACAGATAAAAAGGTTGCCAGGTGCTTCCTGCGCCTCTGCACATATTATCGGCGCTTTATTGCAGCTTTTGCTCGCATTGCGTTGCCGTTAACTCTCTTCACGCGGGATGACGTTGCTTTTGTATGGGACGACGAACAGCAAGCGGCATTTACCGATTTGCGGAACCGTTTCCTCCTGTGCTTGACGACTTTGACGAGACAGCTCCTACAATGCTTCACACTGATGGCAGCCAGTAATGTCGGTCTCGGAGCCATGCTTGGGCAGTGCCAGGAGGACACAGAAAGAGTAATCACTTATGCAAGCAGAATGCTCTCACGCACAGAAGCACACTACTGTGCAACTGAGGAGTGCCTCGCCGTCCTATGAGCGGCTACCGAATTTCGCCCATATTTGTATGGTCGCCCCTTCAAAGTGATCAGCGACCATCATTCACTCTGCTGGCACACAAATCTTAAAGATCCTTCTGGGCGATTAACACGTTGGAGCCTGTAGACGGCAAGAGTTTGATATGATGGTCATGTACAAGTCGGGGAAACGCCATACCGATGCCGACTGCCTGTCTCGGTCGCCGATAGAGTCGGCTTCTTCTTCCGATGAAGAGGAGACAGCATTCCTCGGTCTTCTCGATCCGTCTGCCATTGCACAACAACACCGTGACGACACTGAGCTGCTTGGCCTGATTAACTTTTTGGACGGACAAATTCAGACCGCACCTAAGGGTTTTGCAAGAGGATTGTCATCGTTTTGCTTAAGGAACAAAGTTCTATACAAAACGAACTTCCCTTCGAGCGGATCCAGCTATGTACTCGTCGGTCCTACTGCTTTTCTTTGCGAAGTACTGGAAGCATGTCACAACGAGATCACTTCTGGGCATCTAGGATACATGCGAACGCTATGCAGAGTGCGACAAAAATACTATTGGCCAGGGCTGCCGATTGCCGTGAAACACCACGTTCGGACCTGCCTGGATTGACAGCGGCGCAAGTCGCCTCCAACGGAACCAGCTGGCTTGCTACAACCCGTTCAAGTACCTGCAAACGCCATTTGACCAGATCGGCATAGAACTCTTGGGTACACTTCCTTCCTCTACTACGGGTAACCGCTGGATTATTGTAGCAACTGACTATCTTACTCGCTACGCCGAAACAAGAGGTATTAAGAGAGGCACAGCAACAAAGGTGGCCCGATTTTTCATTGACAATGTTGTCAACATGGTGCACCTACCATCGTCATAACAGACCGAGGCACCGCATTCACAGCCGTGCTTTTAGATCACGTCCTGTTGCTCAGTGGCATGACTTATCGAAAGACAAACGACAGCCATCCACAAACAAATGGACTAACACAGCGCCTGAAGAAAACGCTCGAATAAATTTTTCAACGTACGTCAATATAGAGCCCGAAGATTGGGACGAGATTCAGCCTTATATCACGTTTCCTTATCACACGGCTAAAGAAACTACACGAATGACTTCATTCAGCCTTGTTCACGGACAGGAAGTAAGGGCGATGCCATGCTACCACACGAACCTGACGACATTAGCACGCATGCCGATGCGTTTACGCAACGTGCAGAAGACGCCAGGCAGCTCGCGCGCGTCCGAATACACCGGCATCAAGAGTACGACACAGGTCGCTACAATGCCCATCATAGACCTGTAACCTACTAACCCGGTGACCGAGTATGTGTCTCGACGCCCATACGAAAGCGGCGGCTATCTGAGAAGCTCCTCGGGTGATATTTCTGACCATATACAATTATGCGACGTTAAAGTGACGTCGCATACGAGATCGTTCCAGATAGCCCTTACTGCACGAGGCGCTACCAACGCCGTTCTGAACTTGTGCACGTAGTGCGCATGAAACCCTACGTTAATGAGTGACTGTACGACGGACTTCCCTTTTCACCAAGCGAACTTTATTGTTTAGCATCGGGGCAATGCTCTTTTAGAGAGAGAGCAAATGACCCGTGCCTTATGTAGACATGTAGACGACAACGAGGATACTGCTTTAACGAACTTCATGTAGGGTGGGACTGGGGAAATGCAAAGCTGAAGAAGACGTCTTTGTTCTGGTGGTTTTGCAACACTCTGTTCCGCCGTCTTGCTCAACGTGTTGTATCTTGTTTATGTTCAACCGCGACAATATCAAAGAAAGGGTTAGTATTTTTATTAAATTTGCAGCTTGCCATTTCTGGTAAGTTTTAGTGCGAGTGAGCCCACTTGATCAGAATTTTGGCTGGCCTGAGTTCGACTGAGACACTAAGCAAAAAATATAATCTGACTGAGTCAGAGTGAGTTCAGTTGATTTTGCCGACTTATGCCCTTTGAGTACTATTAATATGCTTACATATGAAGAAAGATTACAAGTCATTCTTAACTGGCTCAAGATAGGATTTTAAAGCGAATACTAGCGTTCATGCGCTTTTTTGGCCGTTTTCGTTACTGATTGGTGGTCGGTCGATGGTTGGTCCTCGGACTTTGCAAGGAAAACGATCGCTCGCTGTCTTGCCCTCACTCGCTCTCTTGCTCGCTATCTCACTCTCTCGTTCATTTGTTCGTCTGCTGTTTGCTTACATATTGACAATCATTGTGGATGGTTTGTGCACAATTTTTTAAAGCTTTTAATAAATACCCCGGATACGCGAGAATGCTGTTGGCCTAGCAGTGACAAATAGATTGTGGGCTGAAATTTGGTTTCAGCATTTTTTTCGTATTTATATGTCATTAAAAACAGGCAGCGCCATACCAGGCAGACATATTTTTTAATTTTCTGGTCTTTTTTTTTACTCACTTGATGATCAGATGGCGCCTTAAAAGGCGCGGATACACGAGGAACGTTATAAAGTTCGTCTTATTGGTACTATAAACTTACACGATAGGCATCAATATGAGCAGGCGTTTCTCTAGTTCCGGCTGGATATAAAGAAATTGTTCTATAGACTACCACGGCACATTGCTAGGTCATCAAAACGAAAATCGTGGCGCCCACGGGGAATGTTGCTTCCAGCATGATAAGCGGCGTGCGGGGCCGTGGGGCGGGGGTAGTATTTCTGAATTTCAAGTGACGCAATGGGGAATAGATTCATTTCAAGCCGGCGGTGGTGTACAGTTGCTCGGGTGCTCTACACAGCGATGAACGCCACTGTACTCGAAGACCACCCAAACCCCGCAACAATGTTATTGCTTCTTCTTATAATTACGTGCTGTTATCTTCGCATGTACAATTGTCGGCGTGGTGCTACAATCGGATAAAGTGAGCGACATTACACTGGTTGCACCAGCGCGGTGGTTTTGTCGAGCAATTCAAGGAAGGAAATCTCGCCTTCATTCTTTCCATTAATAATCTACCTCTTCCCGTTAAAGAAGTGGAAATATAGTTTCGCAAGAATACTAAACTACGCTAGGAGCTTATTTACTGCAGCTTGCTTGTGTCCCTTTATTGTTACGACCCCGTTACAAGAAAAAGAAGAAATAGCAATGGAACCTTCAGTTGGGGACAAGAACTCGAACCACATGTACTCCATGACATGGCGATGTCATAGTGATCTAGTCAGCGTCGTTGATTATGATACAGCTCTTGTGGAGAGATCTTTCCCTATTGAAATTTATTTCATTTGCGCTACACTTCAGCACAATATTCCGCTAAACGAATTGCGTAATCACCTACTATTACAACAAAGGACACTTGTGTGCCAGCGTCACTTGCCATCCGCTACTCCGCTTTGTTCAATCAACATTCCTTCCAGCATGTATTGAGCACTCTTCTGCGTAACTAAGCCGGTATGTTTCTTCACTTCCTTTGCTTTGCCGAAGCCGCGTGTTAGCGATCTCTGCAGCTTGGATATATTGGACACGTCACGTCATTAATCTTGTCGACGCACTATCTCTACCCGCCGTGGTTGCTCAGTGGCTATGGCATTGGGTTGCTGAGCACGAAGTCACCGGATTGAATCCCGGCCACGGGGGCCGCATTTGAATGCGGACAAAATGCAAAAAATCCCGTGTACTTAGATTTAGGTTCACGTTAAGGAACCCCACAGGATCGAAATTTCCGGAGTCCTCCACTGCGGCGTGCCTCATAATCAGAAAATTATTTTGGCACGTAAAAACCTATAATTTAACTTTTTTTAAAGCGCCATCTCTGAAAATATCGTGTCATAGCGCACGCCGACAATAATGTGCCACCTATTGTGCTGCCCTTATCAGAAAAATTCGCTCCAGACGCACACTTCGAAGTCCCCGCCTAACGCTTTCCGAGACGCCCAGATGTGTAGACCCACATCTGGGCGCGTACTCACGATAAAAATGCTCTAACACTAACACTGTCCGCAAGATCAGGTGCGTGCCAAATCGTGATGTTTGCCCATTTATATTGGCGGAGGCGGCTGCTAATTTGGCCCCTGCATGACTACAGATGTGTACCTATAAACCAAGAAAAAAGGGATTTAGTCGGATGCTAAACATACTGCCTACTATATGACAATCAAGCGCCAGACAGAAAAAGGAATCAGTAAGAAACCGCTTATAGATACAGGAGAGGATAAACTTTTGGGCGCACTTTGCAAACAGGCCTATCGAACGAGCGCAGTGGTTCCGCCAGCACCCTTGCCTAATTCTACCCGACATAATTGTGGCTCTAAATCACAGCTGCAGTATATGTGCGCTCCATAAAATCGCGCACTGTTGCCGCTGGCGGGAGCCGATTGAAGGGCCACACTCAGCCGAACGGCTGTAGCACTTCAGAAGGGCGCGGTAATGGCCGGCGCTTGCCGCGAGTCACCACGTAGCCAACGACCTGCTTCAGCCAATCAGGCTCCCACCTGTTGATTGCAAGCACTTCGTGTGCACGTGCTTGCGCGCAACTTCACGAATAATGAAGTGGTCCTCGGTCGGCTGCTGCCAACGCTATAGAGCATAGCTTCCGTCGTGCTGCACATTTTAGTGACATATTGCATAGTATCTGGAAGGGAAGTGGCACACCCTTCCGCGCGAGAGGCTCCCGTTGTCGCTTCCCGTATATACGGCGAATGGAATTGCAGTGAACGGCGTGAAACGGCATCGTAATTCCCTGGTCCAATTAAGCATTCCCACGCTGCCAAGATTTTGCGACGCTCTGCTTCACGGTTGATTACCCGAACGAAAAAAGAAAAAAAAATCGTAGCTTGACCCATTGGATTCGGTAAATGTATGCTGAAAGCTGTTATTGCAGAATAGTGGTTTGACTGCCGTGAGACTAGAGGCAGGAGCAGCAGAGCATCTGAAACGAAGGCTGTTATGTGCACCTTAAGATACTTTCGTGGTTTTGTCGTATTTCGCCGCCATCGCGGTGTGTACTCGTGAACCTACTTTTCTTTCGAAACCTCGTCAATTTTGGATGAGGAATAATTTCACAAGAAATAAATTTTTTCCCACAGATTTTGCCGAATGGTAATTCAAGGCTGTTATCTCACGGACCCGCACGCCGCTTCAATGGTCATCACTCTAACCCTTAAGCATTATCCCCGAGCCTATGACCGATGAGCTATACACCCGTACGAAAATCTTAGCGGCAAGCCTTCTGCGACGTTATGTCCACGCTGTCTAGGTCATTGTTATAGTCATTTTGATGCCAAAATGACACAGATCTATTAAAAGCGGCCGCACGATGTTGCAATGGCCGATTAAAAAAAATTATGGGGTTTTACGTGCCAACACAACTTTCTCATTATGAGGCACGCCGTATTGGAGGACTCCGGACATTTAGACCACCTGGGGATCTTTAACGTGCACCTAAATCTAGGTACACGGCTGTTTTCGCATTTCGCCCCCATCGAAGTGCGGCCGCCATCGCAATGGCTGATAAACTGCCTAAACAATTGAAGGGAGTGTACGGGAGGGTACATCGAACGTTGTCCACAACCGCCATCTACAATGCCGCCTTGAAATAATAAAAAATAAAAATAAATGAAGGGCTTTCTCGAGCACAGAAAGGAATAGATGGGTTATTACGCAAGTGGATTCATTAGGCGTTAAATACGGTATTAGGTTCCCATTAGGGATCACCATCGTGTCACCCACGTGACGATAAAGCAAAAATTATTTGTCAATTGGAGGACGTCCAACTAACGAGGTCGAACCCCGCGCCTTCTGCTTTTATGCTTAAACTGATCATTGGGTTTGACATCCCAAAGCCATTATCTTGGTAAGAATGACACCCTAGTGGATGGCTCCGGATTAATTTTCACCAAATGAGGCTCATTATTGAGCACCGAAACTCCCTACAAACTTTATTTTTTTTTGCATTCTGCCCTTATCATACCTATCATTGGCCACGCTACAACAGCTAACATGATGCCCTTTTATTTTTTCTTGCACTACATTTGTAAACTGGAAAGCAATGGTAAGTACAAATACTACAGTGATGCGTCGCAAAACGACCATAAATTGTTCCGTGGGCAGGTCTGTTCTGCGAGACGTTCGTTCTCCGAGACATTCTTTCTCCTTGCTTCCTATGGGAATACTCGTGATTTGTTCACAGAAATTTTGCCGTCATCCTCTTCGTAATTATGACCCACTTTTCATGTTCACTGCAGGACGTGGGCCTCTCCTTGCGATCTCTAATTACCGTGCCTATGCGCTAGCTGACTCCAACTTGCACCTGCATGATTTCTAAATTTATCACCCCACAAAATTTTCTGCCATCCTTAACTGCGCTTTCCTTTCCCTTGGCACTCATTCTGTAACTCTTGTCGATAGTCCACCCGTTGACTGCCCTACGGCTTCCATGGCGTGCCCTGCACCATTTATTTTTCTTAATGTCAAATAGAATATCCGCTATCCCCATTTGCTCTCTCATCCGCTCCGCTATCTTCCTGTCTCTTAATGTTACACCTGATACTTTTCGTTCCATTGCTCATTGCCGAGTCCTTCACTTGTTCTCAAGTTCATTGTAACCTCCAAGTTTCTGCCCCGTATGTTAGCACCGGTAGAATGCAATGATTTTAAACTTTTCTTCTTAAAGACAGTGGTAAGCTACCGGTCAGCATTTGCTAATGCCTGCCTTGTGCACTGCAACCTATTTTAATTCTTCTATATATTTTTTTCTCATGATCGTGGTCCCCTGCGAGTAATTGACCTAACAAGCATACTCCTCAGGGGGTATTCTGCAAGTGTCCACCTAGTGGACATATGATTTCGTCTGCGGCTGAAATTCTGATTGGCTGGGCCAGCGTACGCGTCAGAAGGGGACAGGCACTCCAACCAATCAGCTCTTCTGCAGCAGACTAAATGGACATGTCCACTAGGTGGACACTTGCAGAATAACCTCTCTGCACAGACCCTAAAAGCTCACCGACGATCATGAATTATTGTTCCCTTGCCAGGTTATTGAACATCACCTATGTCAGCGGCGTATTAATCTCCAACCCCAGTCTCTCAATTCCTCTGTTAAGGTCCTCAATCATTTGTCGTAATTCATCCCCAGCGTTGCTGAACAGGACTTCTTTTGCAAACCAAATATTGTTGAGATATTCGCCATTGATCCTCTTTCCTAAGCCTTCCCAGTCTAATAGCTTGAATACTTCTAAGCATGCAGTGAGTAGCATACAAGAGAGTGTGTCCCCTTGCCTGACACCTTTCTTTATAGATAATTTCCTACTTTTCTTGTGGAGAACCGCAGTAGCTGTGCAATCTTTCTGGATATTTCCCACGATATTCACGTATGCCTCCGGTACTCCTTCATTACGTAATGCCTCTATGTCAGCTGGTATCTCTACTGATTCGACTGCTATTCCATCTTCTCCTGCATGTTTTCACCAACCCATGTCTTGCAAGGCCCTTTTGACTTCATCGCAAGATATACAAGGAGCCTCTGTGTCCTGGTCATCACTATTTCCAATGAAAGTTGCGTGGCTTCTCTGGGTACTGCACAGGTCACTATAAAATATTTCTTATGATTTTACTATATAATCGAAATTTTTCTTGATACTACCCTTCATACATGCTGTTCTATCATATACGAAATTCCTTCTGACTGATTTCATGCTGCGGCCATTTGTATGGCTTCCCCAATCTTTAAGACCTGATAATTTGGAACATCGTGTATATATATAACTTCCTTCGTGTTTATCAGACTTCAAAGTTCAGTGGACTCTATCCGGTCTTTCGAGTTAGACACTTTCATGCTTTGTCGTTTCTTCATTGGGTCCTTTGTTACTTGGAAAAGCTTTCCTACCGGTTGCCTTGGTGCCTTACCACTCATTTAAATTGCTGCTTCTGAACTCAGCCTAGTTACGTAAAAGGGTGCCTGCTCGAAACGCGTCTGGTCCGTTCAGAGGAAGCGGGTTCTCTCCGCGAGTCAAATATCGCGAGCGAGCCCGGTTCACTGCGCGAAATTTTCGCTAATCGTGGCACCGCTGCATACGCAGAAGCAAGTAGTCGTCGCGTGCGCGCAGTTAAAATCCTGTTGCGTAAAGATACGTTTAGACCACGTACGTACTGTGCAGATATTTCGCAAGAAACGAAAGCGCAAACGCTAAATGCGCAACTGAATTGTTCAGACTACAATCGTATGAAGCGTTAAGGGTGCAGCAGTCGTCACACACGCAAGCGTATTTGTTGGAAGGCGTGGCAAACAAGCGCTGCAGTTTCAGTTTTAAATTTCCACTGACTCGACTTCCAGCATCCCCAGTTAGAGCATCAGCCATGACTGCGTATGCGTATGTGCGTTGTTCGAGTTGCAACGTCGCCTGTATTTCTTTGAGGCCTTCGCTTAGAGTTTTTCGGTCGTTTCGCGCTGTTGAAATCCACTGAGACCCAACTGGCCAGCTCACATTTTGATGGACCGGTCTTAAGAAGCGTAACGTATGCAACTTACAATGTGAACGACCAGCATTGTTAACGATCTTAACGCTAGTAACGCGTCATACAGGCTTTACGACTGATGCGCGTTGTGCTAACGATACGATCACAGTGTGAACATACCCTAACACAAATGTAGAAGAGTGGTTTCAGACTGAACAGCTTTACTCACATAAACCCTTATCTAACAGCGAGTACAACTAAGCTTGGAGGCCATCTTGGTTTACATGTTTTACTTATTTTACATGTTCTTTTTTTTTCTTTTTTGCATATGCATGTTTTAGGTAAGCAGCGTAGTCTAATAAGAAATAAAGTGTCAAATTGCATAATATCCTGTTGCGGCACTTCGATGTGCTGCGCAGGACGTCAATTAGAATAACAACTTTTTTCCACTGTTTTTTTCTTCATAATGTACCATATTAAATGGCTCATCTTTTATGGATTTTAAAACAGCGTGTACTACTGTTTACGGCACAACACAAAGACGAGAATTAATAGGCGATATAAGCAGGAATACTTTTCGGCAGCCACGTTTCCGCGGGCACGTTTTCGATTCGGGAAAGAAAGTTTCGTGTTAAAGAAATGTTTATAAGAGAAACAATGAACGTTACCAGTACCCCTAGCTGTGTGCCTTAATTGCCCTAAAGCGTGCATTGTGAGTGAACTGGTGCAACGTGGCACTACACATTAGCAAATCCAATTAGTATGACTAAGAGGAGTGTACTGGTGAGTATTTACACAGACGAGCAAGAAATATAGGCTCACAAACCGCACTAACGACTGTCCCATTGATGAGAGCATGTGGAATGAGCAGTATTCTAGATTTTTTAAAGGCTTTGGTCGTCTCCTTCACTACAGACTTCTACTGAAATTAGCACAGCTTAACATCCACTCTAATGCGCTCGCCTGGATTAGAGACTTTCTATCGTCAAGAACCAAGTTCACCTCGGTTAAAAATTGTAACTCATCTTCTACTCATGTGACATCTGATGTGCCCCAAGGAAATGTGCTCGGTTCTCTACAGTTTCTAATCTATATTAATGATTTATTGCCGGCCTATGTAGGATCCAGAGTTCGAAACTTTGCTGATTATTGTGTAATTTACTGTAACATTAACAATGTCACCGGCCACCAATCCCTACAAACTGACCTCAATGCACTAAGCAAGTGGTGCTCATCCTGGTGAATTACCCTTAACGTTTCTAAAATAAAACATCTGTGTTTCACTCGTCCTATATCTCGTATTCAAACCACTTACATACTTAATAGCAATACTGTAGAACTAACAACTTATAAGTACCTTGGGATGCACCTTATGTGTGACTTAACATGGCATCACCATATCGACCTCAACCTTGCGTCTGCTAACTGCTCACTTGGTCTCCTTAAACGTAACCTCAAACATGCTCCTATCCACGTAAAACATCTTGCTTATGCTACTCTAATACGCCCTAAAATTGAATATGCTGCGTCGATTTAGGCCCCCGATCAGGCCTACATTATCTCTAACATCGAATCCTTGCAGAGCCGCACTGGTCGTTTTATTTTTTCTACTCATTCTACACAAGCATCTCAGAACTAAAAAAGCGTGCCAAACTGGAAGACCTATAGTATAGCCGTAAACTTGCTCGTTTAACACTTTTATATAAGCGTTATCACTACCCATCCTTCCACAACGACTTCTTTCAGTAACCCCATGCCATCTTTCAACGACGTGATCATTCTTTCAAAGTTGAATGCGGAAAGTGTCATTCATCCACTCTTGCCAACTCATTCATTCCTCGTACGATCATTCGGTGGAACAATTTGTCATCGCACATCGCCACAGAAAGAGACAAAAAAATTCCAGATATACTTCGCTGTGATAGAAATGTGTAATAATATTTTTTTCGTTGTTCTTTTGTTCACTGTTTTCTTTCGTGTTATGCTGTCTGTTTTCATTGCTGTTTTTTATTGTTACTCTATGTATTGTTGTTGTTTTTATAATATGTACGGCGTTATTATTGATTGTGATGTCGGCACATGCGCAAAGACGGAGCTCAGCACGCGCTATTCTCAAAACATCTCACTCGAAAATCTCATTTTGTTATAGCGCAAGCTTGACAAGGACAATAGAAGGCACATCTGACACACACGGCGCTGTGTGTGTCAAATGTGCCTTCTATTGTCCTTGTTAAGCTTGCGCTATAACAAAATAAGATATGCCGTACCAACAAGCCCCTATTGCTATCCTCATCAATCGAAAAAGCATTTTTGTTCCCACCAGCGTTCGGTTGCCCGCCGGTATAACGAATAACTATAACCAGGCCGCTACCGGGGCATATACAGATCAAGGTTCTGACACATACCTGTATACCTGTGAAAAAAAGTATAGAGGCCACAGGCTAGATTAAAAAAATTCACCGACGATTACGGTACTCCCTAACGCCAAATTTGAGCACACGTCCCTACGTGTTTTCATTTCGCGATATATTGTGGCATCACACCAATTACCGCACCAAATGTCAGAGCCGGCACGCGCGGCGCTATATATAGACCGGTCAAACAGTTGCCGCTTCCCGGCAACTGCAGCTTATACAACCGTAATCTTAACCGGGTAACGTTATGCGCGAAGGCGACCTTTCTAAATATTTTTTGCCATGGTTTCGCGGACATGAGTTCCCTCTGGTGGTGCTTCAAAGTGGCGTCCTCTGCTTTCCTCCTCATGCTTCCAATGCACCCCCCTCCTCCGCTTTCCTTCTCGCACGCATTGCTCTCGCCGTCTTTCATCTGCCGCTGCACTCCGTATTCGCTCTTTCATCGTTCGCTGAGTTCTTCGCTCGATTACGCCGTGGGAGGACGAGGTATGCCGACGCTCAACGCAGGAATGGGCGGTTAAGAGCTGCGTTCTGAAAAAAAAAAAGGATTTCTTCGTGATCAAGAGGCACATGCTGAAAGTGACTACTTTAATGGGAAGTTCGCAATGCCGAGTTTGGACTACAGTCCTCGACTTCAGGTTACGTTCATAGGTGGCGGATGGCGTGGTGGCGTCCGAGCCAATGACGAAAATAAAAAAAATAAAATTCTCCCTACAAAATGAGGCCCCATAGCGATTCTGCAGCAAACGATTTCAGCTTCATGTGGTGTCTTATCGTCAGACACGTGGACAGGTACGCACAAGCGTCGGTGGAGCCGCACCGTCATCCTAGATAACGCAGAACGACGAAAATAAGAGAGAATCTAAAGCGTCGTTCAAAAATAAGGCCCAAAGATGGGACAGCGACGAACAGGTGGTTCACACGCAGCTTTGCTTTTGTGCAACTAATAATGCTCAATAATGCGCAATGCATGTGTAATATTATTATAGCTGTCACTGTTCAGCATTTTGGGCGTAGCTATGACTTTTGTTGATATCATATAATGCCTCACCATTTTCTGGCATAAAAGGCTAAGCATATCCAACGCACATGTTGCAATCTGTGAATCGAAGCATTCGAAGCAATCGAAGCATTCGCAAAGCTGTGAATAAATGCGATATAACTAATTTCGAAGCATAAAACTACCCTTATTTTATTCAATGTAACGTACAATATTTCTGACATATTCATGTTTCTGAACCACACAGGTTCCAACTCTAATATCATGCAATATTAATGTTTATTTATCACACCCTTCACAAGCTTATGGTGATATTCAAATAACAGTTAATGCTGATGCACAATGTGACACGTCCAATCAGAAATGTTACAGTGAGGAAAGCAATGTTTGACGTTTGTCGAGCGAAAAGCGGTGAGGAGCGGTATAAGCAGAAAGAACTGTGCAACATATGTGAACCCATCTAATGTCTGCATCATGCTGTGTCACAGTCGGACATACCCAGTGCCCAAGAACCAGGGGAGGCCTAGGAAATACAAAACAACCAACGAAACCGTTGAAATCCATGCAATAACAAAATTTCTTGCTTGGCTAGTTGGTTCATGCTAATAAATTAATACTGCTAAGTGCAGCTTCAAGACGTGACAAGACATCGACGCGCTTGTGCTGTGCGTTGTAAAAGTTGGGGTCGGATATGTCAGAAGGGGTAGCTGGCCGGTGCCGTCGCCCGACTCATACACGCTGAGGGCGTTGTTGAAGGGAGGAACATGTTCTCAACGGCAGCGAAGAGTACTGAATTTACTTACAATATCTACATGAAGAGCAGAGAATGTAAGGTCCCAACAGTCTAGCATGACTGCATCGAAGCTTACCCGCGGTGCGATCGGAGATCGTTGTTCGGCGCTTTCCTTCGCTTACCGGCGCGCACGATTGGCCAACTCATCGCCGACGTCGCCAGCCCATGGCGCGGCCACGTTTTTGGTGACGTCAAAATGACGACACGGTGCTGTCAATCATCGTGCAACTGAGCACGTCGCCTGCTAGGCGCCGAACGCGACGGGAGTTGGGAAGTTTGAAGCGATCATACGCGCGTTACGAGGCGGGCTTCGCGTTGCGCGTCTGGTGGATTGGATTGGATCCAAACGGCGGCTTCGGCAGCGGAATGGCACGTTCGGATCCAATCGATAGTTCAATTCGAGAAAATGACTCTTGCGATGAGAATTTCGGTTCTTGCAATGACGTTGTTTGAGGAGGAACAAGAGCAGTGGAGGGGCGAAACGCGTTTGAAGAAATGGCAGAAAGCGAATTCCGACGTCGCTCGCGTTTCTCGAAACAAATAGTGCGTTGGCTGTGCGGCGAACCCACCCTGTCATGGGCTGCCAGCGAGCCACTGGGATGTTGTTGTTGCCTCTTGAAAAGTGCGCCACTGTTCCCGTCGTTTCTTTTCTTCTTTTTTTCCCTCACTGTGGGCGACACCACCTAGGGACAACACAAAGAAACTAATGGTTAATAATTGTAGTAGTCACACGTATTGCGATTTCGAAACGTGTTTAAGCTTGAGAAGAAAAAAATATTCTTTTTAGATAAAGATTTTATTCATTGGAAGCCGAGGAACATTTTGTTTCGTAGTATATTGTCTGCAAGCAGACCACAAACGAGGGAAGTAAATTTCCGACGAGGTCACCGCTTCCCGATTGGCTGCTCTCTCCGACCCGTTCTCAGAAATTTTGCATACTGCCACTTTGTGACGTTGCAGGAACCGAAGAGAATGCGTGTCGAACAAAGATCTCCGATCGCGCCCTGGGTGAGCAAAAAAAATTCCGCTTAAATCTCCTCTGTCCTCCCTAGATCCCTAGGCCAGGAAAATCTGCCATCACACCTTGCTCCAATCGGAGCGTTCAAGGTCGCCGCTGCATCAACGTTGAGCTCGAGGGTGCGCACAATCTCTCGGTTACCTTTGTTCACTGAACACACAAAAAGGTGGGGAGCCTCGCAGACAGGGATTAATGTCACGCTTGAATCAAACTGGCGCGTCTTGGTTCCTGGGATGACGCAGCAATTACCTAAAGCGCCTGTCAGATGACCTTGGCGGCTGGCAGTGACCGGGACGAAACGGCGTAGAACGTCCTTTTCTAAGATTTTCTTGCTCCCATTGTTGGGGATGGCGGCAGTGTGCAATCCAGGAACACTATATTCGCCAAACGTGTCTCGCATAGGTGTTGCCGCTGGTCTGTCCGAGGGAACGCATTGATAGCTTCTCGGAGCGATTCGTCGCATTAGGGCAGGAGAGGCTAAAAGGTGACTTCCCCCGCTGGTCGATCCTAACAGCGTCGGTGTCCTGTCACGTTTTCAAACTGTGCTCACCTGTGTTTAATATACTCGCGCGCTTTTAAAATAAGACATCGTTGCACTTTAAAGGTAACTGTGAGTTCGCATTATACTTACACGTTTTATATCGCGATTTAGCCTTTGAAAACACAGAAGATAAGTGCGCTCACCGCCACTCCCATGGAGTAAGACAGGAGTGCCAACTCTCGCATAGAGAAAAACATTCAGCAAGAGCGGGCACTCCCATAGAGCCACCGCACCAAGCGGTTGGGATTAACTCATTAAGATTAACTCGGAAGTGGTTGGGACTTCCGTGGGAACGACTTCGACATCAAGTTCCCAGCTTGCGACGTCGTTATCTGTATGCGGGGGAATTCGTGCAGCGTTGGAGGTGAACAAACAGCGGAGCGATGCGACGTCATGGGCTGGATTTTTCGAATGGCTCAATGATTGTATTTTTTGCCGAAAGAACAGTGAACTCCCCCTTCGAGGGAGGGGAAAAGAAGTGCATAAGAAGTGGTTCTGGAGTGTTGTGGCGGGAGTGCTCCGATTCGTAAGGGTGCTCCTACTCATGCTAATGCTCGCACTGATACTCGTGCTAGCAGATGTAAACTCTCATGTAAGCTAGTAAACAAATCTTTTTCGTTTCTCTTGGACGTCGCCCCGGACCTCTGGATCACCCGGCACCTGGCATTTCACCAGCCACGGAACTGTAATGACCGCTCGGACACAGAGTCGCAATAACTCACAGCGACGGCATATGTTACCCTGGGTCCCAACATATCCTTACTTCGTATAGCTGTCTAATAATTTGTCATCGCATCATATTCTTCGATTTCTGGGCAAAATTGTAACTTGTTTTGTGGGAGCTGTGTTCTCGCCACTCAGCTTGCGTTGAGGCGAGAGGCAGCACGAACGGCGATTCGCTTGCTGCTGCTGTCCCTTTCCTCATGCGAATGTTTTGAAAGCAAGTTTTCTAAGCGGCGCAGACACGCGAAAGATACGTCGCGTTCTCGTGATCCGTGTGCGCATGCGTTACTTGCGAGAGAAAAAGGCTGGGACTGCGCGACCCAGGATGATAATTAACAAAAGCACACGAAAGTAAGAACGGTGGAGGATACTGCCGGAGAAAGGCGGGCGCATTTTCTCCTTTCTCCTTAACCGAGCTGCGCTACGCGACCGCAGAAAGATAGTCCGGCATAAGCTCTCCCTCCGTTCGTCTTTCTTAGCGGTCACAGCACCGCGCTCGTGATTGGAAGGTCCGTAGTTGGAGTGCGTGTTAGATCAGCTTTTACAGCGAAGCTGCATATGGCTAGCCGATTCGTCCACCCGTCCGTTTGTCGGTCGCCTGTGCGCCCGAAACTCATCCGGCAGAGCGCCATATGCGTGTGCGAAATAAAAAATAGAGAAAGAGAGGTGCGTGATTAGCCAACGCCACCTAGATACAAAAGCCTGTTCACTCCGATCATAGACGTCACGCTACGTCACGCTAGCACCGCGCTCGTGATTGGAAGGTCCGTAGTTGGAATGCGTGTTAGACCAGCTTTTACAGCGAAGCTGCATATGGCTAGCCGATTCGTCCGTCCGTCCGTCCGTCCGTCCATCTGTCTGTCGCCTGTGCGCCCGAAACTCATCCGGCAGAGCGCCATACGCATGTGCGAAATAAAAAATAGAGAAAGAGAGGTGCGCGATTAGATAACGCCACCCAGATAGCAAAAGCCCGTTTACTCCGATCAATAACGTCACGCTACCTGCCCGAAATTTCCATTGACAAGACAGGCGTGATGAAAGCGGTGACGTCAAAATCACTGTTGCCTACTCGGGAGCATCCCCATAAGATTCTATGCCAGCCGGGCCAGGTAGCATAACGTCATGGACTGGAGTGAAAAGGCCTTGCGCTGTCTAAGTGATGTTGGATTAGTTGCGCAAGTAGTGAAGTCGTTGCTCTCCGTCGCAGCCGAGCGTGCCCACAGCAGTTTCTCTCCGGATCGAAATAGGTTGCCCGCGCGTCATACGTACTCCTGAGGAACAGGCAGCTTTCGATCAGCAACGCCGCGAATAGAGCCGGGAACGAGCTCCTCTACGCCGTGCCGAAGCTGCAGCCCAGGCACAAGAACAGGCTCGTGCAGCCGAGCGTAAGCAGCAACTGAGTACCGAGGATCTGGCAGCCTATATACCAAGCCTTCGTTTAATGAACGCTCGGGACTAACTAAATAATAAACAGCGGGTCGCCCGTTTCAGCTTCGCTGGTTAACACTATGTACGAAGTGCTTGGGCGGTGACGTTTTATTTCTTTCGTCTTCTTTTTTAATCTGCTTTCTAACATTTTCCCCTATCACTCTTGCAGCAGTTTTTTGCCTATTGTCCACCACCAGGCCTTACACGCAGGGTTCCTGTTAAGGGTGGCGAAGTGACCGAGCGCGAAGCGCAGGGGTGGGGGCTTAGGTAGATGCCGCTTTAGCTGCCGCAGACCAATGAATATTGACACCTCGTTACTGTTAATTTTCTCATTTTTTGTGCCGCTCCGTAACGGACCGTTGTGATCCCGTATAAAAAGAAGTTCAGCTATCTGCTTCAGAAAAATTAACGTCACATATAAGGGGTGAACTTTACTGGATTTGGAGTTGCGCTACTAAGCACGAGGTCGCGAGATGAAATCTTGACCACGGTGGCCGCATTTTGATGATACCGAAATGCAAAAACGACCATGTACCGTGCACTGGGTGCACGTTAAAAAGCCAGACGTGGTCAAAATTGATCCGGAGTCTCCCACTATTGCGTACCTGATAATCATATTGTGGTCTTGGCAGCTAAAACACCAGCAGTAAAGAAAAAGTTAAGTTTTGCGGCTATTTTAAAAAGCGCCTGTGAAAGATAGCATAATTCTTATCCTTTATCTGGATTAGCCGAAGAGACAGATATTACTATCACGAGAAATTGAAACACATATACAACTAAGTAATGAAGATTCAATAACATTTTTATTAATTACCTTACGGCACATATTGCAATTTCCTAAATTGTATGGCTGTTGAGATTGCAAGGCGTATTCACTTGTAATTAATTTCCAGAATGACACCAATTTGCAGGTATACGCCATAAACTCCCCGTAATATAGCCCTGTTGTCCCACTTACTTTCTTTAACTTAACGCTATTTTATGCATTGAAGCAAAAGAGCAACTGCAATGCCCATGTATTTCGTGCCACACTATGGGAAATAATATCACGAAACTGGTGCCATACGTTGACAATAAAATCGTCAACATATGTAAAAATACTTGAAAGATTAAAACATTTGAGGTTGTTCAGTAAGCATCTGTCTAACTTAGCGAAATCATATCAACAAGGATGGGAGCCATGCAGGATCCGACACTAGCACCTTGTTTTTGAATAAACAATGCGGTCCCCAGGTAAAGGGGTCATTCAAGCGTGTATCTCTCACTTTGCTGGCACCCTAGCCGCAAGTGGCTGCGGAAGCAGTGTCAGTACACTGCACACGTGTGTTGTGAAAGGAGTCTGTGCTACCAACCACAAGTTATGCGCTGCAAATCCAGTAGATTGTACTACGATTACAAAACCCGTTCGACTGATGTTTTGCTGCATCGCTTGCGGCGTTAAAAGCTGAAAACGCCCAACGAATGTATTTGCTGGGCACTGAAAAATACAGCTCTAATGGCAGCCCAACGGAAGAAATTTCGCCCCTTTGCCAACAATAATGATTTCACTTCTGGTTTTAACGGATATGACGTCAGGCGATTTTTGTTCCGCCGGAAGTGTTCCCTTGTCACAGAGGTGGCTCTAAGCCCCATAAACAGACGATGAATCGCCATGTTTCGAACGTATGGACTTCTATGGAAGCTTCGCTACCAGGTGTACTTACCTTGACAGCACTCCAGAAACTCGAGTCATGTCCCTTGAACTGCAGCTCCAGCTAGAAGGAAAGAAATTCTCTCGCACCCATTAGCACGCATCGGGTGCGTACACCTTAGTTTTAGCACCAGTTAATCAAGCACTTTGACGCACTTTTAAAGCAATAGAACGAGGGGGCATTTGGATGTAGTACTGCAGCGGTAAGGATAACATTAGCCTTCCTAGTATAACCCTGGGTGTGTTATCCAGCGCCACCACTCGCAGACCTTAGCGGTGGATGTGGAACATCCTTTCTGTCGCAGGCGTCCTTCTCGAATCCGGCAACATTGATGCCTTCAGGTAGCATGTGTGGGTTTATTGACCGGTTGCCTTCACCCAAAAATATCACGTTCTCATGATGCCTGCGGCAGAAAGGATGTTCCACATCCGCCGCCAAGGTCTGTGAGTGGTTGCGCTGGCTAACACACCCAGTGTTTTATTGGTAGAGCATCGCACGCGAAGTGCGAAGGTTGTGGAGTTGTTCCCCACCTGCGGCAAGTTGTTTTTTCATTCACTTTCATTTCCATTAATTTAATGTTTCTTTATTTCATGTATTAAGAACAAGTAATTTTCCCTGTGTTTTCCTTGATGTCAGTGTTTGCTGGTTTCTTATCATATTAGCCTTCACAGTCACTTAATATAAGGGTGCACGTTAAAGAACCACACGTAATCAAAATTTCCGAAGTCCCGCACTACTGCGTGCCTCATAATGATATCGTGGTTTTGGCATGTAAAACCTTATAATAAAAAAAAACAAAGAACCCGTATTCTTTTTTTCCAACAATGTGCATCCCATGGCTGTCGCAATTAAAGTTGTCGAATAGTTTAGACATGTCCGATACATTGTTTTAAAGCTTGATTATACAAGGCATACATACTCTGCCGGGACATACATGGTAACATCTTCTGTGAAATTTTCGGAATCCTTAAAGGGCTATTACTCAAGTTTGCGGGAGCTATACCTGACCCTTCTCTAGATCGCGCCGACGGAGCCATTGTCGCTCTTTAGCACTTTCGCAGCATCCCTAATAGTCGGATCGGGGACCCCTAATCCGCGGTTCCCACTGAGTTGCGACCACGGCAGGTTGAGGCCACTGGGACAAAACGAGTCCTTAACACATTTATTCACCTTAGTTATTCACAGCAACAACGGCAGCGACAGCTGACACAAAGAAGACCACAGCTGCGAAGCGTTCCGCACGGCTGAGGTGAAAACCGCAAAATGGGGAAAATACATAAACGGCTGATAATGGCTCAGCTCACCTAACATGGATCCGCGCTCAGGCCGTGGGATGGTCAGTCACTCACAGAGGTCGGGCGCTGCACGGGACGGCGCACGGCGGTGGGCGCGGCTGAGTTGCGTCCATTCGCACGCTCTTCGGCCGAAAGCCCCCGTCTCAATGACCTCGGCTATGTGCAGCTTACTTGAGCCAATGCCAGGTGCTAGCATCTGCTGTCGGCTAGAAGGCATAAAAAAATGTCTGATGATTACGATGCTCCTTAATGCGAAATTTCAGCACAGCTCTATACGTGGGTTCATTTCGCGATATGTTGAGGCAAATAATTTGAGACCTAAATCATCGCACCGACTGTCAGCGCCTTCGTCGAGGGGGAGGGGCAGTTTGGCAGCGCTAGCATGATGAGCGGCATTGGAGCCAGCTGTGGAAGAAAACGACGACGAAGGAGCGAGCAGTGGGCATTAGCGCGACGGGCAGAAAGGGGACGCTGGCATGATGAGCGGTTTCGGAGCGAACTGCCCGCATTTCCTTTCTTGAAAACGCTGCGGTCGTTACTTTCCTGTCGGGAATGCTATGTCATGCTGATAACGCACATGACGTTCATTACTGGAAAGTACCGGGCCCGCCGCGTTAAAGAAAGGAAATGCGGACAAGACAGATGATGATTATCGCTGTGTGGCAAATATACACCCCAAAGGGTGCAACTGTTTTCACACTCTTAAAACGGTTGCACCCTTTGGGGTGTATATTTGTCCCACAAGAACAATCGTCATCTGTCTTGCTTGCGTTTCCTTTCATGAAAACTCGGCGCTCGCTACTTTCCTGTCGAGAATGCAGCGTCACACTGATAACGCGCATGCCGTTCGTGACTGGGAAGTACCGGGCTAGCAGCGTTAAAGAAAGGAAACGCGGGCAAGACAGATGACGATTGTCGTTGTGGGACAAGATAAGACCCAAAGGGTGTAAATTTTTCTAAGAGTATAGAGTTTATCGTTGTGTGGCAAATATACACCCCAAAGGGTGCACATTTGTTTGAGTGTGTATACTCTTAAAAAATTTATACCTTTTGGCGCGTATCTTGTCCCACAACGATAATCGTCATCCGTGCTGCCCGCGTTTCCTTTCTTTAACGCTGCGAGCCCGGTACTTTCCAGTCACAAACGGCATGCGCCTTATCAGTGTGACGCAGCATTCTCGACAGGAAAGTAGCGAGCGCCGAGTGTTCAGGAAAGGAAACGCAAGCAAGGCAGATGACGATTATTGTTGTGGGACAAATATACAACCTAAAGGGTGTACGAGCCATCAGACCAGCTACACTGTGCCCCCAGAGAAGATCGCAAGATAAACCACGTGTGACCGCGTGCGGCCGACGTACAACGCCCGTCTCTCCCCTCCCCCGATTACATGAGCGCGACGAATGGCGCGCTTCTTTCACCCTTTTCTCCATTGCGCACGTGAGATTGAGCCACCATCGTCGGCTCACCGTCGCACGCTTTCAGTCGCACACAGCGTACGGCTCGCGAGGCTGATGTTATCACCAGACAAACCAGGTACGTCCGTATCGCGAACAAAACTTGTAGCAGCTGCTAGAGGAGGTCAACACAGCAGCGCGCCTCTGCCTACCTTCCTTCTCCGCGACGCTTCGCCTCTTTTCTCCTTGGCTACATCGCTCAACGTCAGCTAGATTTTCCTAGGTTTCGTTGATTTGCCTCGCGCGTGCTCTAGGGCGCTCTGCCAACACTTTCTAGAGAACTTAAGGCCTTCTGGCCGCACCCTCTCCCCTAGAGCCACGTCACGCAAAAGGGGCCAACGTAGAAGTTCCGTGCAGCATGCTACGAAGCTACGAGCGGCGCGCCTGTGTTGAAAATGAGACGCGGAAGACCGAGTAGGCGACGACGGCGATAACAATTCGATTAGTTCCATGAACCCTGCGGCTCCTTGGATAGCTTCGGGGTTAGAGAGGTCCTGGCATGCTGTGACGTGCTTCCGAGCGCGCTTTCTTTCTGGACGTGAATCGTGCATGTAGTCTCTCCGCTTGTGCTACGATAGCGGTTGTGTCCGGCAAGCCTTCATTGCCGCGGAATGTGGTTTACGTTCATGCCAGGATATGCCTATTCAGTCCTGCGTGCCCAATTACTGGAGCAATTACAAATCGGGGCCGAAAAAGTCATGCGTTCATGTTTCCGCAATATCAATCACAGAATATTGGGTGCCAATGCTAAAACAAAGAAGAGAAAAGCTGGATTTCTGTGAAATAAGGTAGCTCTTTCTATGCAAATAGTTGCATGAATGTTTTGTATCTGTATTGCTAAACTCATTTGAGGTGTTGTAAATATGTGGACTGCGGTACTGTATGTAATATTGCCGCGAAAGCGAAATTATTGGTTTAGAGCCTTACCTAGATAGGAATAAATACGTGTGTTCCGAATGTGAAGAAGGACATGCCAGTGAAGTTGTCATGAGATATGTGTTATGGTGCAGTGCTAATATTTTGTTGAATAACTTTTGTACTCGCATGAACGGCAAGCTCTTTGACACCGATGATAAATCAAGGCAAGGAAGCTACTCTGAAGAAGAGGGCAGCACTGACTTTTCAACATAAGCCATGCTCCCTGTCATCATTTACCCGAAATTTGTTCTCAGTCCTAAGGTTGAACCATTTCATTTTTATGGATGGGCTTTTAGTAATGCAGCGCGAAAATAGTTTTGCAATAATAACATAATCTTGGAACACCCTTTGTTCTCTGCGGGCCATCTGCTCAACTATGTCTAAAAAAACAATAACTGCGCTCTGGTTAACGTTGCCCATAAGGGTGCGATTCCTTTATTCAACCCTTATCCCCGAGCACGCCGTCAGCCTCTTCTCCGTGACGTCAATCGCCGAGCGCTCTGGCCTTCTCTTGTCTATAGTCGGATACAACTTTAGAAAAAAAGGGAGGCCCCAACCACATGACCGAAGCGCGACGTCCGATTGCCTCCACGACTAAAATAATCCCTCTCAAAAAATCGTGCTTCTGAAACGCGCAATTCTCGATATAAATAAATACTCTTGTATTTTGATGACTGGTTTAGTAGAGCTCTCATGTGCTACAGCACATGCCGGATCGCGACAGAAAAATGACCCCGTGCCTTCCACAACGCTGCCCGTCGTCTGCTCTTTAGCTTCATTGCAAGTGACGAAAGTAGAAAGAGCAGCTCTGCATGGCTTTTACGCTTGTTTACATGTACACGGCACATTTACTACTCCTGTTCCAAGCTTCAAATGAATCAGTTGATATTGAACAAGTACTTAT
This sequence comes from Dermacentor albipictus, assembly GCF_038994185.2. NCBI lineage: Eukaryota > Metazoa > Arthropoda > Arachnida > Ixodida > Ixodidae > Dermacentor > Dermacentor albipictus. Next base: position 18,447,459 of record NC_091821.1, read on the forward strand.
ATAAAACAATGCATTTTTCACAACCATTACAAACTCAAGATGCTTGGTGTCAGGGAAAGCACAATGTTCAAGGTGAGGACGGAGGTCGAAGCTTCGCATATTTCGGGTGGCAAACTGTCGACGCCCTCGCGAAAGCGCCCACGAAATGCGGAGAAAAGAAGACGCAGCACGAAGTATTACACGTTGTGCGCGCCGAGATCGTGTGCGCGATTTCTTTCGCCGCAATGAGATACCGACGGTCGTGAAGATCACTAACGAGTTCTCGAAGCGTATATGGTGTTATGTTTGTGCCCTGTGATTTGCCTGATGGAAGGCCAGTGCTATGGTGTGTCGACCGTGGAGGCAGCATTCATCCCCGCATGGTGCCTGCTTCGGGCACACGACTACGTGCACGGCTCGGGTTTCCTCGCGGCTGCGCGGCGTCCACGACTCAAGCGGCCACCGGATCACGGAGTGCTATTCGGCCCCTCCCCGTGCCGGCAGCAATGCAACACCCCCCCTCCCTTTCTTTGTCCGTCGGCGCCCGCACCACGAACGACTCCCGCTGTGTTTGGGACGGTTTCCAAAGGAGGGCTGTGTTTCGACCCCGTGCCTTGCAGTTGCTTCCCTTCCTCCTATGCCGGCCATAAAACTTCCCCGGCGCACCATTCTGACCGACCGCCAGATCGGCCCGACGCCACAGCGCGGTTCGAGACAGTGCCGGCCACCGAGAGCGGCGTTATATAGGACCACGGAGGCTGCCCGGACACACTCTCTCTCTCGACCTTGTTTCGTCCTTAGAGGCTGTCTGGGGAATCTGGGGACTGAGGAGTGTTATTTAAGCAGCTTGCAGCTGCTTTGTTGGTCTCTCTCCGGATTAGGACGACAACATTTAAACATTGTATGAAGAATTCTTCGCCGAGAAAGCTCTCCTCGTCTCTGACTCTGCGTGAAGTGGGGTCCAGACCTCCTGCCGGCCATACATACCTCGGCACACGCAACAACGAATCTCCCATCACTGAAGCGGTGAATTGTGCGTCCCTTGCTTGTCGAGATCTGATTCAAGCACGAGAAGAGGTGCCGCAATTCGCTGCTTATCGACCGGGATGGCATCGCTGAATGGTGGAATCGCTACCTTCTTGATGTGGAACGCTGCAGGCAGAAGGCCGAAAGATCTTTTTCCTGGATGAGACATGGGTGACGGTGGGACACACTGGGTCGATCGTGTGGTCAGACATCGTGGTGTAGAAGCGCGGATGCTTATACGCTCGAGCTAATTGCCTGTCGACGGGTCTGAAACAACCTTCTGGAAAAGGCCAGCGCATGATTGTGACGCACATCGGCAGCGAGGATGGCTTCGCCGACCGCTGCTTAGATAGATTCCGTGGCCAAAAAACAGGCAACTACCACGAAGAAATGGACGGCAATCGCTTCGAGGGATGGTTTAATGACGTTCTGTAGAAGTTTCCTGCTGGTAGCGTGATTGCTTTCAACAATGCACTTTACCATTCCCGGAGAGAAGAGAAATTGCCAATGACAGCTTGGAAGAAGGAAAAAAAAATACACGAGTGGCTCAAAAGCAAAAACATCATCTACAGCGAAAGGATGGTTAGAAAGCAGCTGCTTGAGCTGGTAGCATCTGTAAAGCCACGCTTAGTGAGCTACATCGTAGACAATGCAGCTGAAAGGGCTGGTTGCATTGTACTCAGGCTGCCACCGTACCACTGCGAATTTAATCCTATCGAGCTCGTGTGGGCAAAGGTGAAAAATGGAATCGTTGCGGACAACAAAGACTTCAAGCTGTCTACGGTCGAATACGTCTTGAGGGAAAAAATCAAACACGTAACGGCAGAAGACTGGAGGAAGAACATTCGCCACGTGATGGACCTAGAGGCAAAGTTCAGGCGTGATACGTCTGGAAATGACCGCATCCAACCCATCATCATCCAAGTGGGTGAAGATGACAGTGAAGAAAGTGACTCTGATTGCGAGCTGTCCGGCATTGAGCTACTCGATGAAGCATAACAGCTTCCTATTAACAAAAGGACAGCCCTTATTAGGGCTACTAAAATTTTGCCGGTGGGTTCGCAGCAGCCAAGCATTCTCCTGTGACCTCTCAAAAACATAAGAAGTTCATTTGGGGACATATTTCTTTTAATGGAAGCCCAATTCTGAAAAAGCAGCGTCCTGCACAGATCGTGCTCAATATAAGATTGGCATGGAAACGTGCTGAAATGCTGGCAAATCTGAATGCAAATACAGTTATTAGCCCTGAGTAACTATTTGGGGCCCAAAATGCTCATTCGGGCAGCCACTGTCCAGCTTCACCCGAAAAAGCAGTAGTCAACGTGAAAGTGACAGCCACTCTTAGCAGCCTGCACGCCAAAGCACATTGTGCTTTGCGTTCCGTTGTGCTGCCCCTATTGTTTTTTCCAGCCCGTTGAGATGAATAATGCCAATGTCAGAAGGCCCAAAATACTCTATTGGGCGGCCACCTACGAGCATGACGGGCCCTGTGATGAAATAACAGTCGTCGGGGCACGCTTCAAAGGCACCTTTAGCATCTGCACTTCAAAGCGCAGCCATGTCATAGCCATTGTAGGTGAAACAGCAGTAGCGAATGCGAAATTGACCGCCACTTTTAGCAGTTCGCATGCAAAAGCACATTCATGCGGTCGGATTGATTTTGGTTACCTGGCCTCTGCAAGTAATGTGAATAAGAGGACAATTATCAAACATCGTTAGCTTAGTGAGGCCCAGAACACTCACTCGGGTAACTATTAATAGCAGTAGTCGAGGGCACGCTTGAAAGGCACCATTAGCAGTCTGCACGTCAAAGCGCAGTCAAGCCGTCGCCACTATTGGTGAAATGGCAGCAATCAACGCGAAAATAACAGCCACTTTTGGAAGCTTGCATGCAAAAATTCATTCATGTGGTGGCATTGTTTATTTTGGTTACCTGGCCCAGGCAAGTAATGCGAATAAGAGAACAATTATCAAACAGCATTAGCTTAGCGAGGCCCAAAATACTAATTCGGGTAACTATTAATAGCAGTAGTTGAGGGCACGCTTGAAAGGCACCATTAGCAGTCTGCACGTCAAAGCGCAGTCAAGCAGTCGCCACTGTTTGTGAAACGGCAGCACTCAACGCGAAAATAACAGCCACTTTTGGAAGCTTGCATGCAAAAATTCATTGATGTGGTGGCATTGTTTATTTTGGTTACCTGGCCCAGGCAAGTAATGCGAATAAGAGAACAATTATCAAACAGCATTAGCTTAGCGAGGCCCAAAATACTCATTCGGGTAACTATTAATAGCAGTAGTCGAGGGCACGCTTGAAAGGCACCATTAGCAGTCTGCACGTCAAAGCGCAGTCAAGCCGTCGCCACTATTGGTGAAATGGCAGCAATCAACGCGAAAATAACAGCCACTTTTGGAAGCTTGCATGCAAAAATTCATTCATGTGGTGGCATTGTTTATTTTGGTTACCTGGCCCAGGCAAGTAATGCGAATAAGAGAACAATTATCAAACAGCATTAGCTTAGCGAGGCCCAAAATACTAATTCGGGTAACTATTAATAGCAGTAGTTGAGGGCACGCTTGAAAGGCACCATTAGCAGTCTGCACGTCAAAGCGCAGTCAAGCAGTCGCCACTGTTTGTGAAACGGCAGCACTCAACGCGAAAATGAAAGCCACTGTTGGCAGCTTGCATGCGAAAACACGTTCGAAAGAAATGTGGGAAATTAAAAAAAAAAGAAACACAAAGAAACACATTCGAAAGAAATGTGGGAAGTAAAAAAATTGACAAACGCAAGAAAACATACACACATTTGCAAACAGACCTGGGTAGAGGTATTATAGGAGCGGGTTCACAAGCTGCTGTGCCTACCTTGTCGTATGCTTTTTTTTAACCGTTCTCTTAACACTGTCTGAGGAATTTTTAATTGCAACATATCACGAGAATCGAAAAGCAGCGCGAAACTATGATGTGGGAAACCCCATCGAGTGCTGGCAACACAACTTATGCGTCACTGTGCCACAGCACGCATTCTACAGCTTGCGCGTGCGGTGAGCACTGATGGAAAGCAATCAATCGACGGTGCTACATAACGCTCGAACACCGCCGTTAGACGCTCGGCCATCTCACTGTTGAGAACGATCGTTCACGCTAAGTTGACGGCGAAAGATCTTTGCGTTGGCAAATATTTTCTGTTGAGACGCTCGTAGGTTTGTTTCATGCGCGCACGCTTTTCTCATTTCTCCTGAGAATGGTTTTGCTCCATCACTTCACCCCGTCCGACGAGAAACGCATTGACACAGTACACGAACACACCCGCCGCTGACAGTAGGCACCAGACCTTGGCAAACTTTTTTCGTCGTAACTTCACTCAGGAGCGAAATAAAAAAATGATGGAACAAACAGGCAGGATGTGTGTTTGCAGCGGTCGCCGCGGGATCCTGTTTTCAGGCAAAGCGTAGTGCAGCGTCAGCGATGCTCCCTGCAATGTTTCTTCGCCGGATCACGGCTTAGAATAAACGCACGCGTCACAAATGCCGCATCGTAAGCTAGCAGGAATATTTCCGGCATGATAGACAATCACAAACAGTTTGGGAATTCACTGTGACGAGGCGTTGACGCGCACAGCTGACGCGGCTTGCCCCAGCTCGAAGCGCGGGCGGCCATCTTCTCCGATGGCGGGGTCACCGGCCGTCCGGCGCATGACGTCGGTCCAGAGTGCGCGCCCATTGGTGGATGTTCGTGAGCATCCGCCTCGGAGGAGTAAACGCCCCCTTTTTTCTAAAGTTGTATCCGACTATAGGTGGTGTTGGCTCAGCGCACTGCTTCGTACCTTTCCCGGCCCGCAATTATCTTCCCCTCCAGGCGCCTTCCTCCTCCACTTCCTTCGCGGCTTCAAACAAACATTCGCCGATCACGCCAGCTGACCACTTACGCTTGCGCGTAAAAAAGTAAACAAAAAAACAAGAGCAGGGAGACTTTCCTCGCACAGAAATATTTTTGAGGTCATTAGGTGCATGAGATGACGTCGTTTGCGGCTGCTCGCTGATTTGCACAGAAGTAACAAACATCGATGATTGACTGGATTAAACCAAGCAAGAGGATTACTTGACCACAGTTTCCTATAAAATTCCGCTAAACAAATGCTTTTTGTGTCATTTTTCCGCCATTGTGTCTACTTCATTTACCGTTTTGAAATAAGATACTTCGATGCACCTGGTCATGTTACCAATTATTCTTCTGATAAGACGAACAAATTCTCATGGTGCATTCGAGTTCGTCTTCAAGGGTGTCTACTGTATATTACACGGAATGAAAACAGAGGCTGTGACGAAAAGAAATGTCCGGCGATTACGATACTCCCTGATCGGAAATTTGAGCGCAGCTGTATACGTGTTTCCATTTCGCGATATAGCGAGCAAACAATTTGAGACTGAAATCACTCCACCGACTGGCAATGGGCCAGTGCCGTCAGCGGCTTCGCAGAGGGTGGTGGCGTATGGGAACGCTTGCATAATCAACGACATCGGAGCCAGCTGTGGAAGAAGACGATGACGAAGGCGCGAGTAGTGGCACGACCGCGTCCCGCAGTTACGCCGAGGGACGGCAATGCGCAGCCATGAAACGGGTGCCTAAGCTCTCATTCGCACAGCCATCAAACGTTCCGCCGCGTCACAGACACGTCAAAGAAGCGTACAGCAGGGCCGCCGGCGCAACGGAGCAATGTATGAATTAACGCTTTTTGCAGAGCAGTTTGTTCTAGAGAAGCAAGATGGTGCTTTCGGCGGCATGCAGAACGTCACCTCAGTGACAGCGCAGGAATACAAAGCCATTACTGCTTCCAGCTTGCTTCTGTGCGATCACCTGTCGGAAATGCAACTATGTTTTCGTTTCGGCTTAGGGGGCTTCAGCCCTACCCCCCCCCCCCCCCCCCCGAAATTTTTTCGTGCTGTCATGCATCGCCTACCAAAACAACCACCGGTGCCGGTAATCATTCTGTATTTTGTCAAGAATGTATTTTGCACGCTCGAACAGAAATAGACACTTCAGCGCGAACATTGCGAACTGGACTGGATTTTGTGGCAACGCCCATGCACCTGGAGTCACATAACGCAAGGAGCCCCGTCCAAGCACAAAGTTTCAAGACCGTTTTGATGGCGAGTGGCTCGTCGCGGCATCTCGCTGAGACCGCGGAATCTACGGAGCGCGTGCATTTCAATTCTTTAACTTAATGGATATGAAGTTCTCATAAACTTCTGATGTAAAAGGCGCATTGACATTTCCAAAGTCGTGCTTTATATTTTAACGTCCTGAACTTTGCAGGTTTAATGTTGTTTTAAACATTTCACGCCAAAGGTACGCTTAGTTTTCTAAAGTCGTACGTCGAACCATACCATGAGAAAAACCAAATCCACACACTATCAGAAAAGTTGACAAAACATGCAGCGAGGTCCGATGAGGTAAAGCGTTGTGGTGGTTCATTTGTGCCGTCGCGTCACAGAAAACAACATCAACAGTTTTTTCACATGCACCAAAGCATACATGTCAAGATACTAAACTCAGCAAAGGTAACTACGTTCCTCATCACTTTTTTCTAGTTTGACTTTTATTTGCGAGGACACATTGAGCCTCTTCAGTTCACTTGTAGCGCTCGCTGCCATAGCCAGCCAGAGCGCATACGTTTTTCTCGTGTTGCCCCGACCACCGCGCAGCCACCTTCGTGCGCGTTCGTTTTTCTCTGGCCGAGTGGATTGTCATCCGGCACAGTTTTAGACGCTATCCGGCTAGCAGACGAGAAAAAGAAACAATGGTCGCTCGCCACCGTCACTGTGGGGACTCGACGGATTGCAACGCGCTCCGTTGAGCGCAACCTCTCCGCTAAGTCTTGTCTCGCCTTGTAGGATACCGAGAAGTATGCATATGGATGTGTGGACCAAGCGACTCACGTTTTCTTCAATATTCCTTCGGAAGCCAAATTAGGTGCCCAAAGTAGGCATTCGTTTGTGGCCAACATGCCTTCCTTCAGATTTTTTTTTATTTCGGTGCCCATTCCACCCCCACCCCCCCCAAAAAAAGGCATTGATGCGGCGCAGCGAATTGTTGCATGGTGAGATTTCAATTTTTTTTTACTTCTTTTGGGGAAAGTGATGAGCCGCGGGACGCTTCAGTTGCCGGATAGTCTGATTATATCATTGCAATACCAATTATATGGACACTCAGGCGCATTCCTGCCCTCGCCATCACCATCATGTTCCGTGTGAAGCCTAAGGGCGGGAACATCATGACCGCGCGCCGCATGCTGTATGTGCGAGTGAAAGAGCAGTGTGCGGGGTGGCATGGGTGAGCCAACAATGGTGGCTCAGTCTTGCGTGCGGAACGGAGAAAAGCGGGGAGGATGCGCGCCGCCTTCCGTCGCGTGCGATACGTCAAGGGGAGTAGAAGGAGGGGGGAGGGGCGAGCCTTAGGATTCAGTGTTCTGTGCATCTCTGATTGCGCAACATGTTCATTTGCCTTGTTTGACGCATTATACACAGTGCCTTTTACTTAGATACTGTTAGGATTGGGGGCTCAATCCCATCGCTCGTGATCAGTTGTCAATATTGGAGTAGGGCATGAATTAGAAGGTAGCTGGCCCGTACCGTCGTCCAACTTATCCACGCTGAGGACTTTGTTGAAAGGAAGGACTGCTTCTCATCGACAACGAGGAATATGGGTTGATTTACAGCATCTACATGCAGTTCATCAGTCTAGCATGACGGCGAGAGAAAGTACATCAGTCTAACATGACTGCTTGAGAAAGTGCATCGAGCAGCCGCACAACAGTGGTTTACAAACGCACGATCCTCCCCCGATACCCAGGTGAGGGAAACGGCCAACCAGTGATCGTAAACAAGCCGCCTCTCTGCGGGACGGCTTACACACACACACACTTCCGCACAGGTTCACGGTCTGGAGCCGACGTCAGACGGAGTTCGTAGAACTCGGGGCTTGTGTCAGGAAAGGTGCCTTTTATTCCCCGAGCTGACCCCCGCAGCGCGGCCAGGTGCCCATTGTTTTGCGTCTTGGACGGCGCGTAGGAAGGAGCCTCGACTACGTTCTCGCGAGAACTCCCCCGCTCGCGGCAGACCAGGGCGGCAGAGGCGGCTCAGCAACAATAGTTGGTCCACCGATCGCATTCATTCACAACGGCGACGAGGCTAGAGAGTAACGGTGGCGTTCCAAGAAAAGTTGCCGCCACTGTCTCAACTGGCTGGCAATACTTGCACCTCAGCTGGGCCGTTCATAACAGCGCCTTCATGACCCGGAAAATCTCGACTGTCCAGCACTGACAACCGCTGGGCAGGAAGAGTACGGCTGGTGGCCAAGGGGTGATGCCTTGGCTCGCCGCGACCATCTGTGTAGTGATGTCAACGCCCAAAAGCATCCAACATGGACAGGCAACTGCAAAACGCAACCCATAACACGGTTTTGCGCCGAGATGACGTACCTTGGATCTCACTTTAGACCCGCTAGGCTTCAAAGAAAACGTAAGTGCAGAAAAAAGATCCTGCATTTCGCTATGTCAATTTTTGAAGCAGTTTCGCGCTGAGAAATTCAGCAGTCATGGAGGGAATCCTGCTAAATGAGAGGGGATCTTCTTGGCTTAACAAAATTACCAATAATAACCCTAAAATTTAGGTGGGACCCTTAAACGTAGAATTCAAATTAGCCTGCTCAAACCATCCGCATTGTTATGCAACTTTCCCGTCTTATATCTAACGGAGAAGTTGTACTCTTGGAGAGTGAGGCTCCATCGGAGCAAGCGGCCATTTTTGTGTGACATTTCATTTAGCCACGTCAGAGGACAGTGGTCGGTCTCGAAGATTAATTTCGCTCCGTACTAGTAACACGACAACTTCTGGGCGGCCCAAACTTAAAAAGCGCATTCTCACTTACATATAGGCTTCCTAAAAAAGGCTTCCTCACTTACATATAGTTTACGGCCGGCATAGAGGATAGGATGCTCCTCGTTATCGTCGCCGACCTGACTAAGTCCCACGCCCATAGCTCTGTCGCTTGCGTCGCATTGAACTATAAATTCCTTTGTGTAGTCTGGCGCGCAAAGCACAGGAAGTGAAACCAATAGCGCTTTCAAACTTTGGAAAGCGTTCTCTTTGTCCTTATCCCAGTGTACGCTACTCGGTGCTCCCTGTAGGAGGGCGTCCGTTAATGGACTTGCCATTAACGGACGCCGGTACATTAACGTTAATGTACCATTGATAGTAACCCACAAGTCCCAAAAATGAACGAACGTCTGTTTTCATGCGCGGCTGAGAAAACTCTCCAATCGCAGCTATTTTCAGCTCGGCCGGCCGTCTCGTGCCCTGGCCGAAAACATGGCCCAGATAAGTAACCTGTGAACAACCAAATGTAGACTTTCCCGCTTTCATCGTTAAGCCGTCTTCCCTCAACCGTGAGAACACCTGTTTGAGGTGCGATACGTGTCGTTCCCAGCTGTCCGAAAAAATTGCTACATCATCAAGATATGGCAAGATGAACTCCTGAAAGTCTTTCAGGACAATATCCATTAACTTAGAGAAGCTAAACGGCGCGTTCTTCAGCCCGAAGATGAGTGCGAGAGGGCGAAAAGTGGATACAGCTGAGATGGATGCGGCATAGCGGCTGGCACTTTCTGAAAGGGGAATGAACTTGCCAGTACCCCCGCACGAGATCTATAGTTGAAATGTATTTAGCAGCGCTAGCTCTTTCAATTCGTTTATTAATGTTGGGTATCGGTACAGCTGATCCCTAGTGATGACATTTAACTTCCTGTAGTCTACACATAGACGAGGGTCCTTGTTAGGGGTTTCTACCAGTAATAACGGTGACGTGTAGTCACTCTCAGCAGGCACAATAACTCACAACTCTAGGATGCGCTGTATCTCTGCCTCCATAATTTCTCTTTGTCTTGGATACACCTTGTAGGGCTTTGATCTAACGGGTTCGGTTGATGTCAGCTCTATTTCATGCCTTATTTGTTCGGTTCTACCTGGCCCATAGCTGAATCTGTCGAGATATTCCCCTAACACCCCTTTTAGCTCATCTAGCAACTCGGGTCTTAGAGCGTGCGAGCTTACCGAGTGTTCTACTACTTCTTCTAGGCCGATTTCAGAGTTGAAGGTCGCCCTATACTCCTTGAACTTGGTACTAGTGCCATCCTGCTCTTTGATGGTACAGTTAACGACTCCGCTCAGCTCTATATACGGCTTCATCAAATTGCAGTGATATATCCTCACCTCCTTCCTGCTACCGGGCATTTTCAGAGCATAGTTAGTATCTGAAAGTTTCTGCAACACTTTAACGGGCCCGTCCCAGTGAACTTCAAGTTTGTTATTTTTTGAAGGTTTGAGGATCATTACCTGGTCTCCGGCGTTAAACGTACGATGCCTCGCATTCTTGTCGCAATAGAATTTGGCGTTCTTTTGAGCTACTCCCACGTTCTTTCCGACTAGTTCTTGGGTTGCGCTTAGCCGTTCCAGCAGATTTACATGAATTCCACCGCTATTGGACTCTCTTCTCTTTCCTTCCACATCTCTCTTAACATACTTAGCGGAGAACGGAGTGTCCTCCCACACACAAGTTCTGCTGGCGAAAACCCTGTCGCTTCATGTGGAACCGTTCGCAAAGCAAACAAAGTTGCCGGCAGACAGTTCTCCCAGTCGTCCTTGTGCTCGTAACTGAGCGCACGCAAAACTCGTTTAAGCACTGAATGGCACCTCTCTACACTGTTTGACTGAGGGAGATAGACGGAACTGTGTATTAACTTAATCCCGCACTTTTGCAAGAATGTGGAAGTCAGTGCGCTGGTGAATACTGACCCTTGATCCGCCTGAACTTCGGCTGGAAACCCAACTCTTGCGAACACTGTCAAAAGCGCGTCTACTACTTTGATGATGCTGAGCTCTTTCAGCGGAATTGCTTCTGAAAACTTTGTAGCCGGACACAGCATGGTAAACAAGTACCTGTAACCCGATTTTGTTTTTGGGAGGGGCCTTACCGTGTCTATCACAAGTCGTCTGAAAGGTTCTGTTATTAAGGGCACTACCTTTAGTGGAGCTTTTCATGTCTCTCCTGGTTTACCCGAACGCTGGCAGGCGTCGCATGATCTTACAAATTTTTCTACGTCTTTGAAACAGCCAGGCCACTAGTATTCCATGAGCAATCTTTGTTTTGATTTGTTTACGCCTAGGTGGCCGGACCGCCTATTTCCATGAGAGTCACTCAAAAGGTCCTCCCTGTACTTAGTAGGTGCGACCAACTGATCTAAAATCCTACCCTTTCGATCTCTGTAGTGCCGATACAACAATCCTCCTCTCTCATGTATCGTCACGTTGCGCCTAGCAATGCCTTCTTTAGTTGTGTGATGTAATTTAGCTATGCTCTCATCATGCTTTTGCTCGGCTGCCAGTGACTCTCTATGCACACGTAAGAGCTGATCAAAGTTCTTTGAGGCCGGTGATAGTAATGACCCTGTCTCGCTTGGTAGTGCATAAGCGGGCTCTTCATGCAGGGGTGAACTTTGACACCCTGGCGATACGCTCTCAATCAGCTGGTCAGCTGGCAGGCTCTCCTCAACTGTTTCTTCATCCTTCGGGCCTAGCTCGGATTCGGTTATTGAAGTTATCTATTTTGCTACTTCCGCTGGAGCAACTTGTGCATATTCAATCGAAAACGACGCGATTTTACGAGCTTGGCCTCGAGTCAATGCCTGTACTACGCCCTCTCTCAATTTAAGCCCTTTTTCACGCAGTAAGCGATTCGAACTATTCGAAAAAATGTAAGGGTACTGCAGCTTTGGTAACTAGTTCCCCGAATGGTCTACTGATTTTGACTTTGGTCATGGGCAGACACATGCTGTGTTCTAGAACCTGTTTGATACATGCTACTTCTCCGGTGAGGTCATCTACCACCACGTAAGACGTATGGACGACGTCCATCGTCGCGGCACTGTCTCATAGCACCCGGCATGGTTTGACATTAACTTGCAGGTCGTGAAGATATGGGCTTGAAAGTTCCATATGCTCGTCTTTTTCATCTACGTAGGAAAAAACTACGCTAGGCTTCCCGCAGTTTATAGCTATATATCCCAGTTTGTGGCATTAAACAGCGGATTGGTCTGAAAGATTCGAATTTTCTTTTCTGCTCTTTTTGTAGTGTTTCCCCGTTTGATTTCTCCTCGCTCTTTTCTGAGGGCTTTTCCTCCACGTCTAGAGGCTCCATTCATCTAGTCTGCGAACCCTTTTTGAACGGAAATGGGTTCCGCGGTGCATTTCGACCGTCCCGATTACCGTCCTCGGCGTTCAGTTTTCTACGCGCTGCGTAGTCTTCGGCTAATTCAGCCGCCCTTTCCACAGTGTTTACATTCCCTCTGTCTTGCACCCACACTTTCACAGCTTGGGGTATGCTTCTATAAAACTGCTTTAGACACATGCATTCAATGATCATGTCTCTGCTGTCATACGTTTCCGCGCTTTTCAGCCACTCGACTAGGTTGGCATTTAAGCCATATGCAAACTCCGGATATCCCTCGCTATCTTTTTTGCCTGTGCTCCTAAACATTTGCCGAAAAGCTTCGGCTGAAAGGCGGCATTTCTTCTGGAGACTAGCCTTAACTCTCGCATAATCATATGCATCCTGTGCACTGAGTCTGGCGATTACTTACGCCCCCTCACACGACAACATAGACAGCAACCGCTGTTGCCATGTGCTCGGACCGAAGTTCATCTTCTCGCAAGTCCTGTCAAAATTGCTTAGGAACAAGCCTATGTCAATCCCGACCTCAAATGCCTTTAATAGCCTGTCCATGTGGTATGATTCTGCCTCACTTGATCGTCCCAGAGCCCCTTCAGTTCCTTGAGAGAACTCCAAACGTTTGCTTTCAAGTACAAGGTCATTTTTCTTAATTCGCGTTCCTCTCTCTCTCTCTGTCCCGTTTCTCTCTGTCCCGTTCTTCTCTTTTTTTTCAGAAGTTCCAACCCCATTTCAATTTCTTCCTCACTGGCCTGTTCGGAAATTAGCTTCAGTAACTCCGATTTTACCATTTCCTTGCGTACATCTAGGCCCAGTGTCTCACCAACTCTCAGCAATTCGTCTCTCAGCAGTGTCCTTAACTCCATGATTGCTGCTTTACTGCTTTGGTCCTGCTCGCTAAATCTACCTAGGAAAACACAACCTACCTAACAATCAACAATCTAGCTTCCCTACAGTTCTAAGCAGAAGAACCCCAACATGAAGCCTAGAGAGTCAAAGCAAGAACCTAGCACTCGCCGCAGACACAGCACCACGTCGCAAAGTCCATCCCACCGCTGCCAACAATAAGATTCGGGGCTCAATCCCATCGCTCGTGATCAGTTTTCAAGATTGAAGCCGGGCATGAATTAGAAGGTAGCTGGCCCATGCCATCGTCCAACTTATACACGCTGAGGACGTTGTTGAAGGGAAGGACTGCCTCTCTTCGAGAACGAGGAATATGGGTTTATTTACAGTATCGACATGCAGTTCATCAGTCTAGCATGACTACGAGAGAAACTACATCAGCCTAACATGACTGCTTGAGAAAGTGTATCCGTCTAACATGACTGTGAGAGACAGTGCATCGAGCAGCCGCACAACAGCGGTCTATAAACACACGGTCCTCCCCCGATACCCAGGTGAGGGAAACGGCCGGCCAGGCATCGTAAACAAGCCGCCTCTCTGTGGGACGGCTTACAAACACACACTTCCACACAGGTTCATGGTCCGGAGCCGACGTCAGACGGAGTTCGTAGAACTCGGTGCTTGTGTCAGGAAAGGTGCCTTTTATTCCCCGACCCCCGCAGCGCGGCCGGGTGCCCATTGTTTTCCGTCTTGGGCGGCGCGTAGGAAGGAGCCTCGACTACGTTCTCGCGAGAACTCCCCCGCTCGCGGCAGACCAGGGCGGCGGAGGCGGCTCAGCAACAATAGTTGGTCCGCCGATCGCATTCATTCACAACGGCGACGAGGCTAGGGCGTAACGGTGGCATTCCAAGAAAAGTTGCCACCACTGTCTCAACTGGCTCGCAAAACTTGCACCTCAGCTGGGCCGTTCTTAACAATACGTAGATTTATTTGATACTTTTACGTATATTTGTATATCTCGTTGCGAGGCTTTGTGTGTACGTGCAGTGAACTTTGTTTCCAGTGACACTTTTGTGCCCTTTATCAAGATGTATCTCGCATTCGTATATTCCGTTGTATCTTTGCATCTCGAGTGTATAAGGGTGAGTCAAATGGAAGTGAGCCAACCCATACCCGCGCAGTAACGGTTCGCTTCATTATCTGCGAGGCATGCGCGCAGCACAAAGGCATCTCTCATTTACTAAAGTGACACACAGGTGTGTGGATAAATGTTCTTTAATGCTCTCATACACTGCGTTGGACATGGTTGGGTAACATAATGGACGCTCCAAAAGTTCAACAGCGTGGTGTCGTGAGATTTCTGACAGCTGGAGGGGTTTCCCAAAACGAAATACCCGCGTACGTTTAACATAGTATTTCATTGGGCACTGTGCAGCATTGGACCAAATGGTTCAAAAGAGGACATGACACTTGCAAATACGATCCAACACCAGGCCAAGCCACTGTGCAATCACCCCCAATACAATTGCAAAGGTTGATGAGCTGACTAGACAAGAACGAAGGATAAGCAATGATGAACTGGTAGAACGTGCGAACATTAGCCATGGTTCGGTTCAAACCATAATTCATGAATATCTCGGTTATCGGCTCTTGTGAGCGCAATACATGCCTAAGCTTTTGAACCAACGCCAGAAGACGGAGATGTTCGGCGCTGCCTTGACTCATCTGATCCGGTATCACAATGAGGGTGAGGACTTCTTGTCTGCAATTGTGGCCGGGGACGAATCATGGTACCACTACTATGAGCCTGAAACACGACGGCAAAGCTTACAGTGGAACCATTCGAATTCACCGCTCCAACGAAAGCAAAGGCCGTCTTTTCCGCCGGGAACGTGTTGTCTTTTTTTTCTTAGATTGTCAGGTGCCATTACGGATCGAATTTGCTAAACCTGGAGAGACTATCAATAGTTTCTGATATTGTGAAACGCCGGATCGGCTGCGTGTCGCAATGAAGAACAAACGACGTGTAGATTCGACGAATGGGGTCATCTTGATTCACGACAATGCCCACCCACGTCGCTGATGTGGTTGACACAAAACTGGCAAAGTTCAAGTGGGAAATGCTGTAACATCCACCATACAGCCCAGACCTGTCGCCTTGCGACTTCCTCAATTTGGGGCAATTGCGAAAAACAGCTCAAGGGAACAAGGTTCGTGTCGGACGATGACGTGAAAGAATCAGTTATAGACTTTTTGAAGCAGCAACCGACGGAGTTCTATGCGACGTGAATCACGCCACTCGTTAGTAAGTGGTACAAATGTCTAAATGGCCATGGAGACTACTTTTAAATAAAGTACACCGTTTGTCATATATTCGCATCGGCTCACTTTCTTTTCACTCACCCTCGTATATTCTGCAGAACTCTTGCTTTTTATATGTGCTTTCTGTTCCGACTATAATTTAAATGAAATTACTCACAATACACGATCGGTGACAGGTGCTCCTGCGCAACACATTGAAACAAAGAACAGCGTCAGTAAGATTTTTTGCTGGCCGTTGCATTTGTACAAAAATGTAAACAAGGTTGTTGAATCAGTAAGTTTCGTTAATATATTTGTCTTCAACTTGTTAATTTCATGGCCTTTACATTTTCCATGTCAGTGGCGTGTACTGCTTTGCTGGTTTCGAACTGAGATAGCTTTAAAGTTCGTGTGATATTTTCGGTGCGGCGCTTCTCAGGATACCTTTAGTAAAGTTCTTCGTATCCGTATCCGTATTAAAAAGGCAAAAAACGTGGAAGTATTGATATCAGTTCTTCCCCCTCCCCCCCCGAACAATATTTCTGGCTACGCCGCTGGCAGCACCCACGGGATCGCCGCGAAAAGGGTCAATAGGCCATGGTGGTGGTGACGTCAACAGCAGCATGGTTTTGTACAGTGTTGTCTGACGGTTGCCATGTTCACTAAACCTAAAGAAATACAATCTACGTTAGGCATTGAATCTTCGACTGACCGATAGCCACTGCTGTTGCCAGCTTCAGCTTCGTAAAATCATTGTTTTAGCGATGGCTTCTTAATGCCTGATTGATCCATTTTGTAGTGGGCGGGGCTGCGTCACCGCGCTGACGAGGAAACGTAGATCACCGCTCTATGTCACAGGCGACCCGTTTTTCAGGAAAAAACGATCGGAAACCCTCTCCCCTGCTGAAATCCGGTGCCATGACGTTGACGCGATGAAACGTTTGACAGCTTTATGAATGAGGCCTTAGAGGTGCGCTATACAACAAAAGGCTGTTATTGGTAGACACCCGTCAATAAGCAATGGATAGTAATGACAAAAGGTTCGATACCAGCCGCTGCAACCGCATTTCAATGGGCGCGAAATGCAATAACGCTCGCGTACTTCTATTTGTTTAGGTGCACTTTAAACAGACCCCAGCTGCTCAAAATTATTCCACAATCCTCAACTGCGGTGTGCCTCGATCATAATCATATCATTATTTGTCACGTAGAATCCCATAATTACCTTTATATTTAAAGGACAGGAGAGAAAAGTCACAATATTTTTAATTTGTTCCCTGCTCTTGAGCACCAGGTACAGAATTCATTCCTTCTTTTCCCGACTGATGTAGTTTAGAACATAAACGTTTTTTTTTCTTTCTAGTTCTGCCTTTGTGTTGCTTTGTTTTGATTTCGTTTGCTGTTGTCCGTTTTAATCACCATGTGATGCGCTACCACTGTGACATTCTTTTCGGAAGCACAAAAATGCTGCTCCTTCGAGTGTTTCGTAATATTTTTATCTATGTAATGGGGAACCAGCGCTGACCAGGAGGCGCTCGGGCGCCTTGAGTTCGTAACTAAATTATGCTGACGCCATGCGGCAGGGAGGCCACGAAAATTACACGGCACATTTAACGACAACCGACGCGCGCCTCTACTAACGTTTGCTTAGACCGATGCGCCCAGCCCAGTCCATGAACATACGGGTTGCGAGGAGGGCACGCGCTGCTACGTTCTAGCGCGGCAGTGGCCAGACAGGTGAAAAGCTGGACACAAGTGTCAGCACGTGCTTCGAAATGAGCGATGAATTTGCTGATGCAAAAACGTAGCAGGTGTCGCTGTAAACTGCGTACACACTCGCTAGGCTGTGTGTTGCGGCGCTGCTGTTGGCACACAAGTTTGAGTGCTGGTTTCCCTTGAAAGGCGGAGTGTTTCGTGTGGCGCGCTCTCTGTGCCAATAAAAAATGATGGACGATGCATTCATGCGCATTAATCGTCTCTAACGTGCATTGGAAAGACGACACGCTCACCGAAAACGAATGCTGTTCGTGGTGCCAAAGCCACCATCGAGGATATTCCGCCACTAAGTACTAAAAGAGCGCGCGGCTCTTTGTGCGCTTCTGAGGCGGACGTCGACATGAGAGTAATGAGCACCTTGCTGAAGGGATTTAACGCTTTGCAGCGTACGTCGGTGCAAGTAAGTATAGATACCTTCAATATGAGCCTTCAAAACTCCAGTAATAACGTGGAAGCTACTCATATTATTCTTTTCATATCTATTACTTGAACTTGTGGACGTAAAGTGTAGATCGTGCACAAAAAAAGAAGGGTGTAGTTAACGAATCTTTATCACATAAATTTTTGTCACAAAGATACCGCCCTGTCCTTGTAGTCTAACCTAAAGAATAGTCGTTGTCTAGAAAAAAAACATTGTCTAGACCGAAACTAGATAGCGTTTCAATGAAGTTGCAGATGTCTGCATTATCTACCTTCTATTTAGAAAGTAGGAGGCTATCTTACACTAAACTGTCGCCTAGTCTAATATTTTAGACGACGGAAACAAAACAACATTGAGCTAATAAAGCGAAGCTTTCTATCACTCACTGATTCGTCCATGAGTGCCGAAAACGCACTACAGGAAAGCCAACTTCTACGTCTGCGTAGAACACTACCGTTTACATTCGCAGTACCGTGCCAGCGTCGACTGGCTGGCCGGTCAGTGCCTGATAACGGCGCGAATCGACGAGCTCAGCAAGAGTAGCGCATGTGCCCAAAGTTCATTGGAAGCGCAAGTTGCTTCTGCTAGGCATGACACCACCCCTGTTGCGATTAACTGAACTTTCCTGCTTATCGGAGACAGCAAGTGCGCAAGTGGGCTCGTCTTAGGATCTGAAAAAGAAAATAAACGAAGCCCCTTAAAGAAAGACAGTGAACGCCACGCTAGCCAGACGAACTGTATATATCTGCATTACGCGCGTCTCGGCTCTGACCGTCTACCACAGCGATCCCAAGGCAATAGTGTGAATGTGTAGAGTCGTCCGTGAACGTATGAGTGTGTGCGTGTAATCGATGGCTACACGATCTAAAATAAAGGCTATACAACTTAACGAAATCTGTGTTCATTCAGCTTCAACGTTAAAAAAAATATAATCTTAAACAAGTAATCCATTCACATATGCATAGCATCGGGTCGCTCAGCATTTCTAGGGTTCGTTGCGTGATCGTTGGCTTTGGCCTTTGATTCAGTTTGCATTGGGGGAAAGCTTCGCGCTCAACCATCTTTCTTTAAGAAAGCGGTTTTCATTTTTCAGCTGACTATCTCAGCCAGTAAACGAATCAAATTTTAGTTATACGATGGAGTCCACACTAAACATGCCTGACGCTGCAAGCGACCGCATTCTAG
This sequence comes from Dermacentor albipictus, assembly GCF_038994185.2. Taxonomy (NCBI): domain Eukaryota; kingdom Metazoa; phylum Arthropoda; class Arachnida; order Ixodida; family Ixodidae; genus Dermacentor; species Dermacentor albipictus. The sequence goes on from NC_091821.1 coordinate 18,466,274, forward strand.
CTACAGGCTCAATTCACGTTATGATTAAAGCACAGAACTAGCTTCAGTTTCCAAAAACTTCGCGCAGAGCTGGACGTACGAAGAAGTCACGCCCTCTACAGCATCAAAAAGTCCGTTGTAAGGTCTTACAAGTGCGTGTAGCACGATGCCCACCCTTCCGGCGAGAGGTGGAAGCCAGGCTTGCCTGCTTCTCGAGTGACTTGCGTTCTTACCAAGCTTTAGGATATTGGGCTTTATGCTGCCCATCGTTAATTTCTACAGAGAAAGAAAAATGTGATACTATTGGGTTCGCGTAACTTTCGTAGAGATATTTTTGCAGGCAACTCTCCCTTTCGCGATGTTAAAGGGACACTAAAGGTTACCAGAAACTCAAGTTAAAGTGGTAGAGCAATGTTCTAGAACGTCTAAGGCGTCAATATAATCGCGAACAGAGCTTTAGTAACCGAGAAATTGAGGTAAATGCATGACACGATTTGAGACCCCCCAGCGACATTCCGGTACTAGCCCGATGACGAAAGCACTTCTCAGAATTTGTGTTACTAATACTCAACTACTCGTATTAAAAATATCATTTCATTCGATTATAAGACGGAAAAAAAATGCTACTTGTCTACGTCTATTCGATTCTAAGAAAAAATAACATTTCGACGTTACCCTTCAGTAATATGGGTGGTCGAAAGGTTTCGTTTTCGCTCGACTCTGCGCGCTCGACTCTGCGCCGGGCACGCTTTGGAGTTTCAGTAGTTTTGTTATCGCGTCGTGCTGTGACGGTTCTGCTGGCTCGCGAAACTTTCATTTCGAAGAAGCAGGGAGAATGCCACGTCCCTGTGATGTCGTGGGAAGCCCTCGTTGCTTTCCCGCTCCGGAGAGCCGGGTTCGAGGCCGCCGTCATAGTGCGCAACGACGCCGGCAGCGCGAGCCCTCAGCAGCAGGTCGCGCTCGTCAGTGCTCAAATCGCTGGAGTTGAGCCCACCATCGCGAGCCACTCTGTCGTTGTCAGGGTCCATTGCGACGAGCGTCGAAGTTTGCGTCATAGAATGAAGTACCAGCTTATGGTCACGCGTTTCTCCTTCCGCTAGCCACCATACTCCCGCTTTCGTTCGCCTGTCGGCTCTGTCTTGGCTTTGTTTCTGGCCGCGCGTTTGCGTTTTGCGCAGAGAAGCCGTAGCGCCGTCTGCGGACGCCGTTCTACTCACCGATGGCGCAACGTCACTATGAGACCATGGTGTCCGTACTCCTCGATCGGAGGGCGGGCGATTTGAACTGCGCTAGAGGTACACGGACGCTTCAGAACGCATTTTCTCTTAAAATAAGTCTCTCCTTGGCACGAAACAAGCGTTTCGAGGTTTCTGGGTTGGTATTTCAACAGTCGACGTCGACCTAAGAGTAACCTTTAGTGTCCCTTTAAGCACACTGGGAGACACACCTATGCAGAGTTGCGTTAACAAAGCACGGCTATAGCAAACGTTACCTTTCATTATGTGGGAGGTATTAAGGATACGAAGTTCCTTTATTTTTATTTCGTGTCTTTTTATTTCGATAGCAATTATTTGACATTCCAAGCGCATTTTTGCCGTCGCCATTGCCGTGGTATTCCGTATAAAGTCCAAGGGCGTCAACTTCCTCGCCGTGCGCCTTACGGTGTACGTGAGAGTGAAAGCGTGCGAGGATGAACCGACGATCACGACTGAATATCGCGCGCGCAAGGGAGGAAAGCAGGAGGGTAGCGCGCCGTTTTCTATCGCACACAAGGAACCAGGAGAAGGGAAGCAGTGGGCCGTGCACTTCGGGAGCAATTGCGTATGGCGCGGCCACGCGTTGTCACGCGGGTTTACCTTGAAAGCGATCTGCTTTGGGGGCAGGTGGGCCAATGGCTCGTAGCTTTGCGTGTGCTGTGTTCTTGCCGCTCAGACACTACGAAGGTTACTTCGCTCGCTGCTCCTGCCGCGCTGCAGTACCTTGTCGTCTACGCTGTGCAGGTGCTGCAGCCCGGGCACAAGAAGTCTCGTGCATGCGAGCGCAAGCACCAACTGCGTACCGATGATCCGGCAGCCCAGCAAGCCGTCCTTCAATGGACGGTCGAGGTCAACCCAGTGATAAACACCGGGGCCGCAGGTCTCGGCTTCGCTGGTTAACCATCTCTACGAAGTGCTCGAGCGGTGATTTTTTTTTTACTAAGTAGACGATCCATCCACTTGTGCACTGAAACAGTGAAAATTATTCTATGCTTGTCCAATAATTAATTTAGTTAAATTCCGGAATTTCACGTGCCAAAACCATGGTATGATTATGAGGCACGCTGTAGTCGGACTCCGGAATAATTATGACAAGCACGAGTGCTTTAACTTGCACCCAATGCACGCTACACGGGCGTTTCTGCATTTCACCCCCATCGAAATGCTGCCGTGGCGACCTAGATTCCATACCGCGTCCTCGGGCTTAGCAGTGCAGCGCCATACTCGCTACGCCGCGACCATGCACGCACGATGTGCCACTCATTGAGTATAGCAATAGCAGTTTTATATATAAAATTTTGTTCAGATTGAACGAAATAATATTTGCCTGAAAAACAGTAAGAAAGTCATATGATTTATTTGCAACCTTAATTTATTAGGGGGAACAATGCCTGGCTGCCTTCCACAGAGGGGTCATTATTGCTTTAAAAGAAAAAGAAAATCCCTCTTATGGTCCGCAGAGGACAAGTGAGGTGGCTTCACATTGTTTGGTAGTTCAACGTTATATTTTTGGTGTGCTATGAGTAAATACCGGTTCTTTAGTGAACAATTTCAAAACTTCCTTTCATAATTGCCTGTGGCAGATGGCCCAATTCAATCCCATGAACTGGTGTATTGGAAGACACGAACATTAATTGAAAAATGTTTATATATGTAACAAAATATTTAACAAAAATGCGCGGAACAAGTTTGTAACTAATTACCTTAGGGCACAGAATACAATTCGCAAATTCTAGCCGGGGACATTGCAAGGCAGATCCACTCAGAACGAACTCTCAGGATGGCACAGGTTTCGACATAATAGTTCCTGAACTACGCGGGAAATGCATTGACATTACAGTTACTTTCTTGTTTTAATCCATAAAACGATGTTTCGTACAGAAAGTAAGGGGAATGACAATGCATTTGACTGCAAATTTGATGGCGCATATCTAGTAAATGGTGTCACCCACCCAATTATTTCCAAGTGGATGTGCCTTGCAGTCTCACCCGCTAAAATTTGTAAATTGCAATATGTGCACGTGCAGGTAATTAGTTAAAACCTAATTAGTGAATATTTGTTGATTAATGAATTATGCAATTCAATTTGTTGTCCAAGTAGTGTCGCCTTTTTGAGTAGACCAGCTCATTGACTAGAACTGTGCTCTCTGCCTCAGGCAACTTACAAAAAAATTGAAAGTGTTTGCTGAAACACCCGGTATACATGAGCGCAGTCAATGATGTTGTCACAATTTATTTAAAGGACCACTAAAGCCAAATAGTAAGTCAAGCTCAAGTGATAGACTATAGTGCTCGATAATCTCTATGACATCAATATTACCCCGAACAGAGCATTAGTAATTGAGAAAGTTACTTAAGTGGAGGCCACGATTAGATACTCCTCCGGTACATTGAAGTACTTTCGATGACAAAGGCACTACTAATTTACATTCCCGTCAACAGAACTCAACAACTCGTTACAAAAAAATCATTCTTTTGCATTATAAGACGAAAGAAAATGCTACTTTTCCAGTTCTATTTCATCTTTGGAAAAAAGAACTCATTGGCTTTAGCCTTGCCAACGAAGCGGGCGATCGAAAGGTTTCGTTTTCGCTTCACTCTGAACCGCCCGCGCTTTGCCGTTTCAATTGTTTCGTTATCGTGTAGTGCTGCGCTGGTTTTGCTAGCCCGCGAAACTCTCGCACACTGCAAATAGTAGACAATTCCACTTGCATGTGATGTCGGGGGACGCCCGAACTGTCCACACCACTTTGACTAAAAGCAGCTGCAGCGGCGAATTCACGGCGCTGTCTTGGCTCGGATTCTCCATGGCCGCGCGTTTGTGTTTTGTGCACAGAACCGTGCCGACATCTGTCTGGCGCCGTTTTACTCACCCACGGCAGCAAAGGGCGGTGATGGCGCATGGAACGTCACCACTTTCCGGTTGGGTGGCGGGAGATTTGAATTGCGATAAAGATATTCGGGCCCTTCAGATGCAATTTTCTGTTAAACTAAGCCTTTTCTTGGCACGATCCAAGCGTTCCCAGGTTTCTGCAATGGTAATTAAACAGTACAAAACGACTTATTATCTGCTTTTGGTATCCCTTTAATTTGGGTGAAATTAAGGTGTGCTTCTATGATCTAAACCCAGCTATTTCGCAACGTGCACGCCTTCCTATTGTTGCGAAACCGACGCTCTAATTGGCGCTCTAACGACATACGATTCATTCCCTCTCCTTAAGCACATCTTTTCTTCTTTCTTTCTGCCAGAGTTCATAACGACTAATTTTTTTTCCTCCCGCTTGCGTGTGATGAGCAACATCTCCGACGACTCGATTACAGTTCTGTAGTCGTGAGCTTTAATTACGCGCCTATTTGAAGCACGATAAACTTGGGTGCGATGAATCAGAAATCAATTGTCAGGAAGCCCTAATACATTTCGTTCATTCAGAAATGTTATAAAAACATCTGGAATGTATCACCTATCAGATAACTTGATTACATGTCTTTTTTGGCACGTGAATGCCATCCTTGCCACAAATATGACTAACAAGCAAGCATCCATACTGCTACTTTCAGTAATAATAAAGAAGGGAAGGAGGCCTAAGCCTCTCTTATGCGTATCACTAAGGAGCTCAGGACGTTCATTACGCAAGATTTTTTCGCAGCCGCTCACCGGTCAACAAGGAGGGAAGTTCGAAACAGCCGAAAAACTTTTAGAAGGTGAACAACGGCCATTGAGTTTGCTCTGTAAAGAATCTCAATCAAAGAGAAAGAAATTAAGTACGCGAGAACTGATTTGTCAGCTCAAGCACGCTCAGCTAACGAGATTTCAGGCGGCTTCACAAAGCGCGGCTTTTCTTATTTACATCACGGGCATTCTTAGAGAAACAGGCTTACGCTCAGTGCCAGTTCAAGAGGCTGCTTTCATCTTCACCTCCTTCTCTCAGTCATCCTTCCATATCGCCCTTTTCTCCACTCATGCAGTGCAGTTTCAATCTGGCTAGACTCATTCAATACGCCGTCCTCTTCACATTAGCATGCAGAACCCTTTCTTAAAGAATATTTTTCTCTGTCTTTGTCTTGTCTGTGTGCGAAACGCTTGGCTTCGCCCAACCCTTTCGGTGTTTACTTTCTTCGAGCAAAATAAAGACCAGGAGACCACGCACTTATGCAAAATAGATCCTCTCAGGCACGGGACCTTTCAAGATAGTGGCACCACCGTGCGCGGGTGAATGGTGAAAAGAGGCATTCGAGTATACCGACATTTTTCTCGTGTGTGTGTGCAGGGAGGCTCGCTCTCGTAGACGTGCTCCGTGTTTATGCAAAGAGCTCTGAGAGACTGCCGTGACTGCCGTTACATGGAAACAACATGAGTGTCCCCGGTCGTCTACGCGCCGCAAAACGGTACAAGCGTTGAAAAGGAAATTTAGCAACAGTGCCTCTTTAAGAGCTCGAAGCGACAACTAAAATTCAGTGGAGGTATCATGAAAATATAAACGGCAATCATGTTTCTTGTGCCATTAATACGTCCTCGTCCACACAAGTGACTATCGTTTCTCTGACACAAGCGCATTGCGATCATTGAAGTTTTACCGCTGGATGGTTGGAAAGGCATTCGATCTAGCGTCGGCGCAAACGGCTCCCTTTTATACATTTCTCACCCTTTACGTGATCTATATCTACCCGCATGTACCGCCTGCGCATTTTGCTAGTACCTGGTAGATTTATCTTGTTAGGATTGGGGGCTCACTACCATCGCTCGTAATCAGTTGTCAATATTGGAGTCGGGCATGATTTAGAAGGTAGTTGGCCCATGCCATCGTGCAACTTATCCACGCTGAGGACGTTGTTGAAGGGAAGGACTGCTTCTCATCGAGAACGATGAATATGGGTTTATTTACAGTATTTACATAAGGACGTTGCAGTTCATCAGTCTAGCATGACTGCGAGAGAAAGTACAATAAGCGTCCGCACAACAGCGGTTTATAAACACTCGGTCCTCCCTCGATCCCAAGGTGAGGGAAACGTTCGACCAGTCATCGTAAAGAAGTCGCCTCTCTGCGCGAGGGATTACACACACACACTCACACACACACTTCTTTGCGCGAGGTCCACGGCCCTCAACCGACGTTAGACGAACTTCGTAGAAGTCTGGGCTTACTTCAGGAAAGTCGCATTTTATTCCCCGAGCTGGCGCCTGCATCGCAGCCGGTTGCCCATTCTCTTGCGTCTTGAACGGCACGTGGGAAGGGTCCTTGAACTACGTTCCCTCGGGGACTCCCTCGCTCGCGGCAGACCGGGTAGGCGGTGTCGTGTTCGTGCGCAAAGCATGCTTCGTCGAACTCATCTTGGCCCCAGCGACGGAGAGTCGAGGACGCGCGCATTGTTCTCCACACACAGTCGACTTAGTGACTCCGTGGTTAGAGGTTTGCGCTGGCGTTCCAGGGAAGTTGACGCCGCTGTCGCAACTGGCTGGCTTAACTTGTACTTTAGCTTGGCCGTTCTTAACAGCACCTCCATGGCCCGGAAAATCTCGACTGTCCAGTGCTGACAACCGCTGGGCAGGAAGAGAACGGCTGGTGGCCAGGGGCTGACGCCTTGGCTCGCAGCGAACACTTGTGTAATGATGTCACCGCCCGAAAACATCCTACAAGGACAGGCAACTGCAAAACAAACCCCACAACATGGCTCTGCGCCGAGATGACGTACCTTGGCTCTCACTTTAGACCCGCTAGGCTTCAAAGAAAACATAAGTGCAGAGAAAAAAATGCTGCATTTTGCTATGTCAATTTTTGAAGCAGTCTCGTGCTGAGAAATTCAGCGATCATGGAGGGAATCCTGCTAATTGAGAGGGGATGTTCTGTTGTGCCATTACCACAAGCCCGGATTCCGAATCTGCAAGATGCGGAATCTATCCTGCGAGCGCCATAATTCTCGCTTCACAAGTCAAGATGCTGCGCCTTCGTGCGGGAGAAGCCTCGGCGAAGCAGCGTGTTTAGACGTGTCCGCGTGTGCCAGACGGCCCGGCGCCGCACCTCCCTTGCCTGGAGGTCACCGCGCGCGCGAACTTTGAACCGGGTGGCCAGCGCGGTCGCTGGTTGGACCCCTCGGACGACCGTCGTGTGCTGACTTTGTATTGGGCCGTTTGAGTGACAATGGTCCTCGGGGATTATAAAAGCCGCGACAGGCCGCCTCGAAAACAGGATCCGCCGACCCCACCTGGAGAGAGGGTCGCTCCCGACTGGGGTGAGATGTGTCACGCGTTTTCGCCGGACGCCGTCGTGCGAGAACAGTCGCGTTTGTGTGAGCTCTCGGCCCCAGTGCCGATCCGTTTATGTCCTGTATGATAACCTGTATATAATGTATAAAGTCCCTTTTGTTATTCTCATCGACGCCAGGCTCGGAGTCTTCGCTACCAACGCTCTGTCACGAAACGGGTGAAGAGCGCTACGGGACCACAAAGCCGTAATCGTGGTGCAGCGGTGCAAGTTCGTAACACTGGTGGCACCGGTTGGAAGTCGTAACACTGGTGGCACCGGTTGGAGTTCATAACACTGGATGGCAGCTACGGGATTGACCGGCATCAGCTACCTCGGCGCGGTGAGTGCCTGAAGTTTACCTCAAACACCAGACTTTCTCTGACACAGGTTATAGTAGCTTAGGGAAGGATTTGGTGTTGCATTGTGATAACCTTGTGTGTTTCAAGCCTAGTAAGAGTGTTTTGAAAACCAGGGGATGCTGAGGGGGTAAACAGGGCAGTGTGTGATATACTTGCATAGGTGTTACTAGTAGTGTTACAGTAGCGTACGGCAGGTATATTCAAAAAGGGTAAACAGCAGGAGGACAGTGTGAACGATGGAGAAGTACAAGGTGAAGGAACTTCTCGAAATTTGTGAGGAGTTGGGCATTGAGTTGGGCTCAACCAAAAGAAAGAATGCGATCCTTGAGGTCATGAGGACCGGGGACGTAACGGCTGAGGAAGCCGCTGAGGCCTGGGCGGATATCAATGAACGTCGGGAAAGGGAGGAGAAGGAACGTTGCGAGCAGGAAAGGAAGGAAAATGAACGACGTGAAAAGGAGGAAAGGAGAGAACAGGAACGTCGCGAAGAGGAAAAGGAGGAAAGGAGAGAACAGCAACGTCGCGAGGAGGAAAGGAGAGAACAGCAACGTCGCGAGGAGGAAAAGGAGGAAAGGAGAGAGATTCGTGAGCACGAGCTTAAAATGAAAGAGTTGGAGACCCGAAATAGCTCGCCAGCGCCTAGTCTCACTTCTAATGTTCCAAGAATACGCGATCAACTTCCACCCTTTGTCGTCGGAGAGGATATGGCCAAATACCTCGTGAAATTTGAGCACGTGTGTGAACGGAATAGCATTGAGCGATCCCTTTGGGCACAGAATCTGTTAGCCTTGCTTCCTGGGGAGGCATCAGACGTAATCACTTGCTTATCGAAAGAGGCGTTTGAGAGCTACAGTGATGTGAAGGAAGCGCTACTGCGGAAGTACAAATTGTCGCCCGAAGCTTTCCGGCAGAGGTTCCGGTATGCAAAAAAGGGTAAGGAGTCGAATGTTGACTTCGCGTTTCGTCTAAAAGCCGACTTGGTGGAATGGCTGAAGGGCGAAGAGGTTTACGACGACCGCGACAAAATTGTCGAATGCATCGCGTTGGAGCAGTTCTACCGTTGCATTGATGAGGATGTCCGGCTCTGGCTGCAAGATAGGCTAAAGGAGGTTAAGCTAAACAAGGCAGCAGAGTTAGCGGAAGAGTATTACACCCGCCGCAGCTTGCACAGCAAGGCAGTGCGCGTAGAAAAAGCAGATAGAAGAGATGGGTTTTACGGGAAGCCCGACGAACGGAAGGAAATCACGCGTCGCGAGTTTCGGGAAGACGAGTCCCTTCCCAAAGAAACTGTAAGGGATGGACAGAAGGCATCTCAGAATGATGACGATGGTCCGAAACAGCGAAACGAAATGACGCGTTCTTTTGAAAAACGGAAACCGTTAACCTGCTACAATTGCAAAAAGCAAGGGCACATCGCTGCAAGCTGCCCAGAGAGAATTGCTTTTGCAACGATACAGGAAACTCACAGAAACATACGTCTATTGGAGCCCTATGTGCAGGAAATTAAGGTAAACGGTAAGAAGTGCCGTGCACTTCGGGACTCTGCAGCAACTATGGACGTTGTTCACCCGTCTTTCGTCTCCTCGAGTGATTTTACGGGAGAGTGCGTTAGGATACGGCAAGTGGCCGAGAAGGAGAGTGTCTGTTTACCGATCGCAACGGTTATCATTGAAGGAGAGTTTGGAAAACTTAACACCGAAGCCGCTGTGTCAGCCGCCCTCCCGGAGCAATTTTCCTACCTCTTCTCAAATAGCTCGGAGCAGCTGCTGAGGGATCAGGGCAAATCATTCTTTGCCGACGTGGCGTACATGGCCCCCACGCGATCCAAAGCGCGCCCGCTGTCGAGGGAACTTGACTTAGTGTCGGTGAGCGAAAGGCGGTGCGGCACACGGACTGATCAAGGTAACTTGAGTGGCGAGCAGTCACGGGAGAGGCAGAGCTCGGACGCTGGCCTAGACGAGCGGGTCCTGGAAGTGAGTGGGAGTGACGCGTGCAGTGCTAGCCGCGATATAGACGCGACGCCGCAATTAGGCGACGCGGGCTCCACACTCGCTCCGGTTTCCGCCAGCCGGCAGGAGCAGGCTGCAGTTGAAAGGGAAACTCGGATTCGCGAACAACAGGAAGATTGTTCACTAGCCGATCTGAGGAAGAGCGTCAAACGGGGAGTGAAAAAAAAGAGGGTTTCATTTGGCAAGGAATCTGGCTTATTGTACCGCCGCTACACGGATAAGCAGGGTCGCAAATATAAGCAGCTTCGGATTCCGCGAAAATATCGCCGGGAAAAATGAATGGCCTCATTTGCTTCCTCAGAAGTATGTTTTCGGTCCAAGTGATTTCAAGGGGACCATTCCATTTGTCATTATTATTGCTGATTAATAATTGTTTCTATTTTGTTGTGTTGATGATTTGAAAACTGATTGTTTAAGCCTTGTGTGCTAGATCGTACACCTGCCTCTTGTTGCAGCGGGAGAAAAAAAAAAGGGGAAAACAATTTAGTTAGGTTGATTTGAATTATGGCCTTGTCTGGTGTTTGACGGGAGACAGAGGGCACTTGTTCGTGTTGGGTGTTCCCTTTTTCCGGTCGGTTTTGCAAGCTGCAGAACGACCAAGCGGGACCAGTGGCGAGAAGCAAGGTCTTAGGAACGACCCGAGCGGAGCTGGTCAAGGTGCCTTGGCGACGACGTGGTGAGCAGAGCTCCTGTCCTGGCGAGTCGGACCTGGGCACGTGATGTTACCTGGCGTCCCGACACTGGACGTGAACTTGGACGAGCCTGACGAACGTGCGCGCCTGGCATCCGAGCCACGTGGAGGCAGCTCGTCTTCCCGGCGCCTTATCTGAGGGCGGGGATGCTGTTGTGCCATTACCACAAGCCCGGATTCCGAATCTGCAAGATGCGGAATCTATCCTGCGAGCGCCATAATTCTCGCTTCACAAGTCAAGATGCTGCGCCTTCGTGCGGGAGAAGCCTCGGCGAAGCAGCGTGTTTAGACGTGTCCGCGTGTGCCAGACGGCCCGGCGCCGCACCTCCCTTGCCTGGAGGTCACCGCGCGCGCGAACTTTGAACCGGGTGGCCAGCGCGGTCGCTGGTTGGACCCCTCGGACGACCGTCGTGTGCTGACTTTGTATTGGGCCGTTTGAGTGACAATGGTCCTCGGGGATTATAAAAGCCGCGACAGGCCGCCTCGAAAACAGGATCCGCCGACCCCACCTGGAGAGAGGGTCGCTCCCGACTGGGGTGAGATGTGTCACGCGTTTTCGCCGGACGCCGTCGTGCGAGAACAGTCGCGTTTGTGTGAGCTCTCGGCCCCAGTGCCGATCCGTTTATGTCCTGTATGATAACCTGTATATAATGTATAAAGTCCCTTTTGTTATTCTCATCGACGCCAGGCTCGGAGTCTTCGCTACCAACGCTCTGTCACGAAACGGGTGAAGAGCGCTACGGGACCACAAAGCCGTAATCGTGGTGCAGCGGTGCAAGTTCGTAACACTGGTGGCACCGGTTGGAAGTCGTAACACTGGTGGCACCGGTTGGAGTTCATAACAGTTCTTGGCTTAACAAAATTAACAGTAATAACCCTAAAATTTTGGCGGGACCCTTAAACGCAGAATTCAAATTAGCCTGCTCAAACCATCCGCAGTGTTATGCAACTTTCCCTTCTTATATCTAACGGAGAAGTTGTACTCTTGGAGAGTAAGGGCACATTCACACCGGCGACTTGAGGAGGTCGCGCGACCAAGTGGGTCGCAAAGCGACCAGTCGCAAATGGTCGCAAACGGTCGCCTTTCTTGAAAAGCGACCATTTCGGGCCAGTCGCTCTCTGCGCGATTTTTCAGTCGCGCGACCGTGGTCGCAAAACTGATAAACCAATCAGCGGCGCACCGGAAGTGATCCTTCGTGTGTCTACATCGGGCCTCCTCCGGCGTCGCGTTCAAATTCCGCGTAGATTCCGAGAGTTCTCGCTGAGAACGATAATCTCCGGGATTGCGACTTGCGAGTCGCGCTCAGCCGGGCTTGCCGGTGTGAACATCAGTCGCCTTCTGTCGCTTTTTGATTGCGAGTCGCAAATGGTCGCGCGACCTCCTCAAGTCGCTGGTGTGAATGTGCCCTAAGACTCCATCGGAGCAAGAGGCCATTTTTGTGTGACATTTGATTCAGCCACGTGAGAGGACAGTGGTCGGTCTCGAAGATGAACTTCGCTCCGTACTAGTAACACGAGAACTTCTGGGTGGCCCAAGCAAAAAAAGCGCATTTCTTCTCTGAAGCGCTGTAGGCTTCCTCACTTACATTTTGTTTACGGCTGGCATAGAGGATAGGATGTTCCTCGTTATCGTCGCCGACCTGACTAAGTCCCACGCCCATAGCTCTGTCGCTTGCGTCGCATTGAACTATGAATTCCTTTGTGTAGTGTGGCGCACGAAGCACAGGAAGAGAAACCAATAGCGCTTTCAAACTTTGGAAAATGTTCTCTTTGTATTTATCCCAATGTACGCTATTCGTTGCTCCCTTTCAGAGGGCGTCGGTTAATGGACTTGCCATTAACGGACGCCGGTACATTAACGTTAATTTACCGTTTCTAGTACCCCACAAGTCCCAAAAATCAACGAAGGTCTGTTTTCGTGCGCGGCTGCGAAAATTTTCCAATCGTAACTATTTTCAGCTCGGCCAGCCGTCTCATGCCCTGGCCGACAACATGGCCCAGATAAGAAACCTGTGAACAACCAAATCTACACTTTTCCGCTTTCATTGTTAAGCCGGCTTCCCTCAACGGTGAGAACACCTGTTTGAGGTGCGCTACGTGTTCTTCCCAGCTGTCCGAAAAAATTCCTACATCACCAAGATATCGCAAGCCGAACTCCTGCAAGTCTTTTAGGACAATATCCGTTAACTTGGAGAAGCTAAACGGCGCGTTTTTCAGCCCGAAGCTCAGTGCTAGAGGGCGAAAAGTGCCTACAGGTGAGATGAAAGCGGCATAGCGGCTGGCAATTTCTGAAAGGGGAACTTGCCAGCACGCCCGCACGAATGTATAGTTGAAATGTATTTAGCAGCGCTAACACTTTCAATTCGTTCCACAATGCTGGGTATTGGGTACAGCTGAGCATTAGTGATGGTATTACCTTCCTGTAGTCAGCACATGGACGAGGGTCCTTCTTAGGGGTTTCTACCAGTATTAGCGGTGACGTGTAGTCAATCTCAGCGGGCTCAAAAACTCCCAACTCTAGCATGCGCTGTATCTCTGCCTCCATAATCTCTCTCTGTCTTGGAGACACCCTGTAAGGCTTTGAGTTTACGGGTTCACTTGATGTCAGCTTTACTTCATGCGTTATTAGTTTGGTTCTACCTGGCGGATCGCTGAATCTGTCGAGATATTCCGCAAACACCCCTTTTAGCTCATCTAGCTGCTCGGGTCTAAGAGCGTGCGAGCTTACTGAATGCTTTACTACTTCTTCTAGGCCAATTTGAGAGTTGGAGGTCACCCTATTCTCCTTACACTTGGTACTAGTGCCATCCTGCTTTTTGATGGTATAGTTAATGACTCCGCTCCGCTCTATATACGGCTTCATCAAATTGCAGTGATATATCCGCACCTTCTTCTTGCGACCGGGCATTTCAGAGCATAGTTAGTATCTGAAAGTTTGTGCAGTTACTTTAAAGCGCCCGTCCCAGTGAACTTCAAGCTTGTTATTTCTTGAAAGCTTGATGATTATTACCTGGTCTCCGGGTTAAACGTACGAAGCCTGGCATTCTTTTCGTAATGGAATTTGGCGTTCTTTTGAGCTACTCCCATGTTCTTTTCGACTAGTTCTTGGGTTGCGCTTAGCAGTTCCAGCAAATTAACACGTATTCAACCACTGTTGGACTCTCTCCTCTTTCTTCCCACATCTCTCTTAAGATTCTCAGTGGAGAACGGAGTGTCCTCCCATACACTAGTTCTGCTGGCGAGTACCCTGTAGCCTCACGTGGAACCGTTCGCAAAGCAAACAAAGTTGCCGGCAAACAGTTCTCCCAGTCCTCCTTGTGCTCGTAACTGAGCGCACGCAAAACTCGCTTAAGCACTGAATGCCACCTGTCTACACTGTTTGACTGAGGGTCATAGACGAACTGTGTATCAACCCCGCACTTTTGCAAGAATGTGGAAGTGAGTGCGCTTGTGAATACTGACCCTTGATCCACCTGAATTTCGGCTGGAAAGCCAACTCGTGCAAACACTGTGAAAAGCGCGTTTACTACTTCGGTGGAGCTCAGCTGGTTCAGAGGAATTTCTTCTGGAAACTTTGTAGCTGGACGCAGCATGGTAAACAAGTACCTGTAACCCGATTTTGGTTTTGCCAGAGGCCCTACCATGTCTATCACACGTCGTCTGAAAGGTTCTGTTATTAAGGGCACTACCATTAGTGGTGATTTCCATGTCTCTCCTGGTTTGCCCGAGCGCTGGCAGACGTCGCAAGATCTTACGAAGTTTTTTACGTCTTTTAAACAGCCAGGCCAGTAGTACTCCACAAGCAATCTTTCTTTTGATTTATTTATGCCTAGGTGGCCGGATCACCTATTTCCACGACAGAGACGCAAAAGATCCTCCCTGTACTTAGCAGGTGTGACTAACTGATCTAATATCCTACCCTTTCAATCTCTGTAGTGCCGATACAACAATCCTCCTCTCTCATGTATCGTCACGTTGCGCCTAGCAATCCCTTCTTTAGCTGTGCGATGTAATTTAGTTAAGCTCTCATCATTCTTTTGCTCGGCTGCCAGTGACTCTCTATCAACACGTAAGAGCTGATCAAAGTTCTTTGAGGCCGGTGATAGGAATGACCCTGTCTCGCTTGCGAGTGCATCAGCGGGCTTTTCCTGCAAGGGTGAATCTTGACACCCTGGCGATACGCTCTCATTGAGCTTGTCAGCTGGCAGGCTTTCCTCAAATGTTTTTTCATCTTTAGAGCGTAGCTCGGATTCGGTTATTGAAGTTATTTCCTTTGCTACTTCCACTGGAGCAGCTTGTGTATTTTCAATCGAAAGCGACGCGATTTTACGAGCTTGGCCTCGCGTCAATGCCTGTACTACGCCCTCTCCCAGTTTAAGCCCTTTTACACGCAGTAACTGATTATAACGATTCGAAAAAATGTAAGGGTACTGCGGTGGCAATAATTTGGAAACTGCAGCCTCGGTAACTACTTCCCCAAATGGTCCACGGATTTTGACTTTGGCCATGGGCAGACACACGCTGTGTTCTTCGACAACCTGTTTGATCTATGCTACTTCACCGGTTAGGTCATGTACCATCACGTAAGACGTATGGACAATGCCCATGGTGGCGGCACTGTCTCTTAGCACCCGGCATGGTTTGCCATTACCTTGGAGGTCGTGAAGATATGAGCTTAAAAGTTCCATATGCTCGTCTTTTTATCCACGTAGGAGAAAACTACGCTAGGCTTCCCGCAGTTCACAGCGATATGTCCCAGTTTGTGGCACTTATAGGAGCGGAAAGGTCTAAAAGATTCGAATTTTCTTTTCTGCTTTTTTGGTACTGTTTCCCCGTCTGATTTCTCCTCGCTCTTTTCTGAGGGCTTTTCCTCCACGTCTACAGGCTCCGGTCGTCTAGTCTGCGAACCCTTTTTGAACGGAAATGGTTTCCGCGGTCCATTTCAACCAGCCCTATTTCCGTCCTCGGCGTTCAACTTTCTACGCGTTGCGTACTCTTCGGCTGATTCAGCCGCCCTTTCCACAGTGTTTACATTCCCTCTGTCTTGCACCCACAGTTTCGCAGCTTGGGGGATGCTTTTGTAAAACTGCTCTAGACACATGCATTCAATGATCATGACTCTGCTGTCGTACGCTTCCGCGCTTTTCAGCCACTTGACTAGGTTGGCCTTTAAGCCGTATGCAAACTCCGGTGCCACTCGCTATCTTTCTTGCCTGTGCTCCTAAACCTTTGCCGGAAAGCTTCGGCAGGAAGGCGGTCTTTCTTCAGGAGACTAGCCTTAACTTTCGCATAATCATATGCATCCTGTGCAATGAGTCTAGCGATTACTTCCGCCGCCTCACACGGCAACATAGACAGCAACCCCTGTGGCCATGTACTCTGACCGAAGTTCATGTGCTCGCAAGTCCTTTCAAAATTGCTTATGAACAAGCCTATGTCGGTACCGACCTCAAATGGCTTTAATAGCCTGTCCATGCGATTTGATTCTGCCTCACTTGATCGTCCCAGAGCCCTTTCACTTTCTTGAGACAACTCCAAACGTTTGCTTTCAAGTTCAAGTGACATTTTTCTTAACTCGCGATCTTTATCGCGTTGCTCTCTCTCTTGTTCTTTTCTCACTCGTCCTTCTCTCTTTTTCAGAAGTTCCAACCACATTTCAATTTCTTCTACACAGGCCAGTTCGGAAATTAGCTTCAATAATTCCAATTTAGCATTTCCTTGCGTACATCTAGGCTCAGTTCCTCACGAACAATCCACAACTCGGCTCTCAGCAGTGTCCTTGACTCCATGATTGCTGCTTTACTGCCTTGGTCCAGCTCGCTAAATCTACCTAGGAAAACACAACCTAGGTGACAATCAACAGTCCAGCTTCCCTACAGTTCTAAACAGAACAACAACAAAATGAAGCCTAGAGAATCAAAGCAAGAACCAAGCACTCACCGCATACATAGCACCACGTCGCAAAGTCCATCTCACCGCTGTCCGCCAGTTGTTAGGATTGGGAGGTCAATCCCATCGCTCGTAATCAGTTGTCAAGATTGGAGTCGGGCATGAATTAGAAGGTAGCAGGCCATGCCGTCATCCAACTTATCCACGCTTAGGACGTTGTTGAAGGGAAGTACTGCTTCTCATCGAGAACGAGGAATATGGGTTTATTTACAGTATCTACATAAGGGCGTTGCAGTTCATCAGTCTAGCAAGACTGCGAGAGAGATTACACTGAGCGTCCGCACAACAGCGGTTTATAAACACTCGGCCCTCCCTCGATCCCAAGGTGAGAGAAACGTTCGACCAGTCATCGTAAACAAATCACCTCTCTGCGCGAGGGATTACACCCACAGACTCACACACACACTTCTTTGCGCGAAATTCACGGTCCTCAACCGACGTCCGACGGACTTCGTAGAACACTGGGCTTACTTCAGCAAAGGCGCCTTTTATTCCCCGCGCTGACCCCCGCAGCGCAGCCGGTTGCCCATTGTCTTGCGTCTTGAACGGCGCGTGGGAAGGGTCCTCGAACTACGTTCCCTCGGGGAATCTCCCGCTCGCGGCAGACCGGGTAGGTGGTGTCGTGTTCCGGCACAAAGCCTGATTGATCGAACTCATCTTGGCCCCAGCCACGGAGAGTCGAGGACGCGCGCATTGTTCTCCACACACAGTCGACTTAGTGACGCCATGGTTAGATGTTTGCGGTGGCGTTTCAGGGAAGTCGACGCCCCTGTCGCAACTGGCTGGCAAAACTTGCACCTCAGCTGGGCCGTTCTTAACAACCTATGCTGATACCCATTACTTGAGTAGTAAATTCTGCGATGAACCCACGTGAAATTTTGTCGTCATTTCGTAGCCTCGCCTCGGTGTTGGTAGATGGCATTTCTGCAGGTAAAATTCTGGCCCTGTAGTTAAATCATGGCAAAGAAACAATGACGACCATTCCACTCTGAGAAGATGGAATTGCAGCGAAAGTTGACGACCGTCAAAGTTCTCAAACGAAAGGCAAAGTGCTTTCGCTGCCATTCAATCTTCAGAGTGCAATGGTTCCTATTCCTTGCGTTTCTATTCTGGCGTCCTCGCTCGTTCGGAAGTGCCCGGTGTTGTGCCATGATACGAGCACCACGTGCTGACCAAGAGGCGACGGGTGCTGTCATACTACATGCCCCACGTGGCTATTACGAAGCGAGAGCTCCCACTTCTCCGCGACGAACTAAGAATTCGACACGGGAGGCGACTTCAAGAAGCGGCCAGCCATCTCCGCGGCTCCCAGTCATCTCCGTGACGAATCAAGAATTAGACGTGGGCAAGGTGAATACCCTGCCCCGCCTGGTTCCTGCCGACGAGAACTCGCCCAAATCGGTTCCTACCGACGAGAGCTCGCCGAAGGGATTTAAGAGAGAACTGGCCCATTGTGAGAATAGAGAGTCGCTTGCAGCCGCCCAGTCGGTCTGATGCACTCCTACTGCTACCTGTGCGCTATCATCCACTATCTGTATATATTTTATAATTTTTTTCTTCTTCGCCTACGAAACGGGTCCGTCTTTCGTCTCCACCCCAAAGTCCCAACAGTGGATGGCAAGCTGTGGGATTCGAAGCCAGATAACACCCGCTACACCGCTCAACGACAGCCACGAGGACCACCGGCGTGAGTTACTTTGGAAGGGGTGAGTGCCCGACGTTTGCCTTTCGCATCGCCAGACCTTTGTCGCACACGTAAATGCTAACGACCATTGCTCAAGTATTCTGGAAGGGTTGTTGTGGTTTTGTCTTAGTTCGCTTCAGGCCTTGCGTAGATTTCCGGCTTCGGAAGCAAAGCTAACTTATAGGCAAAACCGGAGACGAGCCGTCAGATTGCGATGGAGAAGCTCAGGATACAGGACCATATTGATATTTGTCTGCAGATGGGCATTTCGGTTGCTGCGACAAGGTGAAAGAAAGCCATTCTGGACGTTATGAGGGCACAAGAGGTCACTGAGGAGGAAATCGAAGAGCTTTGGCGAGAAATTCTTGAGAGGATAAGCGAGACAAAAGTGCGCGACGAGGCAGAAGAAAAAAAAAAGGCACGGAGAGGCAGAGGAGAGAAAAAGGCGCGACGAGGCAGAGGAGCAGAAAAGGCGCGAGGAGCGACATTATGCTCTTAAAACGAGAGAACAGGAAATAGAGCAAATTCGAATCAGTTTGGCGCGTTCAAGTCCCCTTTCCGGCGGAGACGATACGCCTAAACTGAGAATACAGGACCCGATGTTGCTGTACACGATAGGCGATGTTATCGCAATTTTTCTCGTGAATTTCGAACGCACGTGCGAACAAATAGGGCTGGACGAAAGCCTTTGGTCTCAAAAACTTATTTCGGTTGTCCCAGGAGAGGCCACGGAAGTTCTCGCACGCTTGACTAAAGAAGACTACGAGAACTATGGAAAGTTAAAAGCCGCGCTCCTTCGCAAATACCGCCTCTCTGCCGAAACATTTAACAGCGGTTTAGACAGGTAAATAGGGGCACAGAGTCGCACACTGAGTACGCGTACGATTTAAAGTTTAACTTAAAAGAGTCACTCAAGAGTGCAGAAGTGTATGAAAACTCCGACAAGGTGTTTGAATGCATAGCACTGGAGCAGCTTTACCGACTTCTTCTAGGAGAAGTTAGACTTTGGCTGCAGGACAGGCTCCCATAGGTAGACCTAGAGAGGGAAGCGCAGATCGCGGAGGAATATTACACGCGCCGAAACTTCCAAGGAAACCTGATTCAGGAAGATAGGCTAGAAAAAAGAACTATTCTGGAAAGCGGTTCTCTCCCTCGCAACCCAGTTTCGCCGAATAAGAAATTACACACAAGCGACGAGTTTAGCAAGGCAGTATCGACTAAGGCCGAGGTGGCGAGGGAAGGGCTAGCAGAGACAGTCCAGTCAGCTGGGACCGCTAAAGCTAAGGCAGACCTAGAGCTCGTGTTCGTGGCCCGGAGACCAATTAGCTGCTTCAGTTGCGGGAAGGAATATTTCCTCAAATTGCAAGGAGCGAATCGCGTTCGCCAGCATACGCCAGTCGAACGAAAATCTGAGGCTGCTCGAGCCATGTATGCAGGATGTTGCGGTAAGCGGAAAAAGGTGCAGGTCACTTCGCGATTCGGCCGCCACCATGGATCTTACTCATCCATCCTGTGTTTCTTCCGGAGACTATACTGGGGAATGCGGCTGTATCAGACAAGTCGCAGAAGAGAAGAGTGCGTGCTTGTCAGTTGCCAGGGTAACCCTCGAGGGCGCGTTTGGAAGGTTGCACACGGAGGCAACCGTGAGTCCAAGTTTACCCGCACACTTTTCGTATCTTTTTTCAAACAAATCGGTACAGCTTTTAGAAAACGAGGGCCTGTCGTTCTCTATACCAGTCTCGCTTGCATGGCCTTAACGCGATCGCGGTCACGCACTTCCTCAAAAAAGCGTGAAAGCTCATCTTCAACGAGGAAACTGACAATCTAACGTCCTCACAGTGGCAGTATAGGCCGGTAGATACGGTTGATGAAGAGCAGAAGACTGACTCTTTTGATGGATCAATTACCGCATCAGTGACAGTGGGTCAGGAGCCTTTCGAAACTCGGGAAAATGGGGCGCCTAGGGCTGAAGTGGAAGGTTCACTGCTTGGTTTCGCCTCCTTTTGCTGGGAGCAGCTTAGTAGGGTTGAACGAAAGGCGCTTATCGCGGCACGGAAAAGCGACCCTTCACTAACTGTGCTGCAGCCTAATGTAAACAAAGGAGTGGCCTGAAAGAACATATCGTTCTACACTAGGTCAAGTCTCAAGTACCGGAAAAATCAGGATTTCAAGGGTCGGACATATACAACCAACTACTCGTGCCAGAAAAGTACCGACGAAAGCTTTTAGAGTTAGCGCATGGGAATGGTTGGGCGGGTCACTTCGGTATCAAGAAGGCAAATGCTAGGTTAGCGCAAGATTTCTATTGGCCTGGATGCTGGAAAGAGGTTGAAATACTTGTTCGGTCATGCGACGCATGCCAGCCAGTTCGTAAACCAAACGACAAGTGACAGAATTTCACTCGGAGCGAGACAGGGCAAAATATAAAATTTCTTCGATCGCCTCAGCTATGTCTTGCCTGCCCGAATGATTGTTAAGAATTGCTTTGCAATATATTCCTTAGCTGGTAATTCTATTTGAATGTGTCTTCTTTGAGAGCACTATTTATAGAGGTCTGTATCCCGCGCTCTGTTCAGTACAACAACCGGGATGGTGCTGTTGAGAGCACAAGAAGGGGTTAGAGCGTTTCTTTTCATGGAGTTTGGTCTGGCGTTGTGGAGAGCATTGGGAGGGTGCTCACTTTCTCCGAAGTGATTGGCGCTGATTTTCGGTCACTCCGTGAGCGTTCTCAGATCAAAGCAAAGGAAAGACCAGCGGATAAAAGCGTGGCAAAGACATTTCCTTGGCCACATCAAGGACGTCACCCAATCAGCACATCGCATACGTCTAGCCGCGTCGAACAGCTCGATTTCTGGATGTATTATATGGTGGCAGGGGTGCCGTTGTGTCATACTACGGGCACCACGTGTCGACCACGAGGCGACGGGTGCTGTCATACCACATGCACCACATGGCTATTACGAAGCGAGAGCTCCCACTTCTCCGCGAAGAATCAAGAATTCGGCACGGGAGGCGACTTCAAGAAGCGGCCAGCCATCTAGGTGGCGCCAAGCCATCTCCGCGACGAATCAAGAATTCGACGCGGGCGAGGTCATCACCCTGCCCCACTTCGTTCCTGCTGACGAGAACTCGCCCAAACCGGTTCCTGCCGACGAGGCGTCGCAGAAGGGATTCAAGGGAGAACCGGCCCATTGTGAGAACAGAGAGTCGCTTGCAGCGGCCCAGTCGGTCTGATGCGCTCCGACTGCTACCTGTACCCTATCATCCAATATCCGTAAATATTGTATAAACGTTTTCGTTTCTTCTACGTCTACGGAACGAGTCCGTCTTTCGTCCTCCACCCCGAAGTCGCAACATCGGGCTCGCTATTGTTGTTTTCGTTCAGCATCGCGGGAACTTTTTCGTTGGTGGTCATTTCGTTCCGGCGCCCTTTACATTCTCGTTGCTGTTCCCTCTGGCGCTCCTCGTACGCATGTTGTTCTTCGGATGCACGAACTATACGTGTCCGCCCCATCGGTAACGCAGCTGTTTTTAGCGCCGATACCTCTCCTGCTTATGTACTGTGATAACCTTGATGTCACGCTATTGTTCGCGGCGATTGTTTTAATCTGTTCTGCATTTTGACCTCTGCACCTCGGCACTGCACCCACATGGGTTTGTTAGAAATCGCTAAGTCCGTTTCCGTTGCCAGACGCCGAAAAATCTAATGAAGGTTAGTCATATGCAGCTTTCGCTGCAAAATAACTTGAGACACTGTGCAAGCCGCCTAAATCTCATGTTAGCCTAGCACCGAACTGGACAGTCTCATTAAAGATAGCGTTGAAAGTAGTGTCAAACACATGAAACCACTGGCGTGCTCCCTTCTTGACGATTGAGTGAGTAAAAACTATATTGAAAATAAATAAAAGTAGGCATGATGGTTGTGGCCCCTATTCCCGGCCCCACTGGCACGAGTGGCTCAATGGACTTGGCGCAGAAGAGCCTTCTGGCTCCCCCGGCCCACCTCCGGAAGCCATGCCTCCGACTGCGTATTCATCAGTGGGTTTTAGTGTGTTATGGATGCTTCTCGCTGCACTCCTGTGCGGCGTGTTTTAGTGTGGGTGTGTCTCTGCAACATGGGCACTAGTCAGTAAACCTCATGGGGTGTATTCTGTGTAAGTATTAGTGCAGGTTTGGGTATGCATTCACTCGAATACGACGCCAGTCCTTCTCCTGTTGGCTGTTTAAATTCGAGTGATGGTGTCTAAAACTTATCTACTCCTGTCTTTGTTGTAAGAAGATGTCCCGGTAATTCGGTGGAAGCTCGTCGCTGGGACATCCGTTGCTCGGACGTTTAATCATGGAGCAACACCTTCTGCCCTCGGGTTCCCTGCTAGTGCCTCGTGTGCAGGACACCACACGATACTGTGGTGCCCGTCTAGTTATTTTCCTAACATTTTGATGATTGAGTTGGATGGCGTCCCACTCAGAAACAGGTGCAAAGCCGCTTGTGAGTCGGATTAGGTTTAGCGCTCGGCGTCCTGAATGGCTGACAGCGGCTGCAGCCTCTGCTACGCATGCCCAGGGGATTTCGAAGGATGCCGCTGTTATGTTCTGACACGTAGAGACTGCGGTGAAGGCGTCGGAGCTGGTTTGACTAGCATCCATTTAATATACTCCCGGTACCATGCCAAAGCGTTTGTGAAGAGTCTTGTCGCCATAGGATCAGTGGTGAGTCCAGAGCGGGATGTCTTTGGCACATATGGCCCAGCCGAGATTCGAGCGTTTATCTAACTCTAGGGCTAGCTTTCTCAGCCCCGCATTAAATATCAGAGAAGAGATTATAGCTCCCTGAGGGGTGCTTCTGTCAGGACAGCCGAAAGTGCCGGACCTCGTCGAGCCCAGTGCAATCGTGGTAATACGGTCACTGGGGAACCAGCGCACGTAGTTATAAAAGCGTGTTCCGCAGTTTACCGCTTCAAGTCCTTCCAGAATAGTGTGGTGTGAGATGGTGGCCAAGGCGTTTTTGATAACCAATACCAATAAAAACTTATCGTCAAACCTTCTCTTTGCGTGCAGGACCTCATATTTTAGTTGCAGGAAAACGTCCCGCCCCGACATGTGGAGTCGGAAAGCGAACAGCTTGTAGGGGAACATGTTTAGTTCTATGTGCTTTGACCACCGCGCCTGCGCAACCTTTTCAACGAGTTTCCCTGCGCAAGACATTAGGCAGATGGGTTGAATGTTGCTGATATTATGGGGCTTACCCAACTTCGGAATGAGGATAACTTCTATTCCTTCTATTCCTTCTATGGCTTCCTTCTATTCTGTCGGAAGGACAACGTCCTCAGTGCAGACGGTGTCGTTAAAGAATTTGGTCAAGCTCCTGAACGTGTCATCACTTAGACTGCGAATCATTGCGTTCGTGATTTGCTCTACCCCTGGGGTCGTGTTTTTCTGAAGGAATCTGCCACCACTTAAACCTTCTCAAAGGTTATGTGGGCGTCCAGTTCCATTTGGTACCGACCTTCGTAAACGGACTTGGTGGGTTGCTGGGTCGGAGCCGTTCCTACGTATATCTATTTAATTTTGTCTGTGATATCGGCTTCCCTGCCTTCAAACTCGTTTTCCAGGAGTTTGAGTGCGCGGTTCATGACTGTATTGGTTCCTCCCGGGTCGATCATAGTTCGGAAAATGTTTCATCTTTTCTTTGTAGTCAACGTGTCACGAAGGGGGAAACTAAACTGACACCAGCTGCTGTGGCTTAACTTTTGTGTGTATTCGTTAGCTTCCTGTGCTACTTGCTACTTGGGCCATGCAAATCTTAAGTTTGCCATGATGTTACTGCCTTCTCCATTTTTTGATAGATCTCTATGGGCTTCCCAGTGATGCAAGAGGTGACCGTTTGCGGCTAGAGCCTCCATTGTCGTTTCGATCGTTTTCGGGACCCCAGCGTGGTTACCTATGATACGCTCGGCCCTATCTACAATGTCTGTTTCCTTTCCGATGGTTTTCTGTTTTAACGTAATTTGGCGTGCTATAACGGTAAGCTATTCCAAACGGTTTCTATTGCATTTCTGCAATCAGCCTCCACGATTGGTCAAACATTTTTTGGGCCACCCCCACTTCGTCTGTCTGTCACACGACGTCAAGAAAACTTCGAAAACTCTTCATCTGGTATGACGTGCAGACACTGATTATGCACGACTGAACCAAGGAAAAGAAAATGATTTCCGATTCAATAGCTTTTTTGCCCTGAGCCTTCCTCGATTGGACAAAAATTTACGGGTAGCGCCCACTTCTCCTGTCTGTCAAGCGACGTCTCAAAACTGCGAAAACTCACCGCGTCAAGGTGACGTGTACGCTTTCAAGAATGTCATTAATATGCCGAGCGAAATTAAATTTCTTTAATAGGCGGAGACTGCCCTGTTTCTGAAGAAATAGAAGTTGTCTGCCTACCCCTCACTCGGACACTGGCTCCTTGCAGCTGTCGGGGAGCAACAATTTGTTTGCATATAATAAACATTTTTGCGTGACAGTATAACATTGTCAAGCACTTTCGTCGTGTTTACGACAGCGCTCTGCCTGCATTTCTTCGCGTACGATCCGCTTTATAGTCATTCTTAACCTTCCGTTGCAAGCCATCACGATTTTCGACCAGCCACGTACCGCAAGCTAAGCAAGGGTAAGCGGGCCAATCGCAGACGCCAGCCCCACCCTCCTAATCCGGTTATCTACTTTCACTGCACTAGCTCAGCTCCACTCAAACCTTCTCCACTGCTACATGCTCATGGCCCTTTGTGAGGCAATTCGACAAAAAAAAACTTCAGATAGACAATGCTATTTGTCTTGAAAGCAAACAAAAGTAACCTCCTATAGACGCGGAGAGCGCTCGATTGATCGGTTCAAACAACGCTGCCAATCACCGCTCGATGCTGGCATGGGAGGTTACGTAAATTTGACGTTAGGAGATTGGAATTAACACAGATCTTAATGGTTTTACGTTATAGGCCTTTGGTCTAGTCTGATGGTCTTGCCTTCGATCGAATCCTGGCTACAATAACCGATATGCTTAGAATATAGTGATCGCTCCCTAGGTTATCTCCTAGGCTTGTCGATCGCATTTCACTTTCGTTGTTGGAGAACATGAGGTCCGGGGAGGTGCCCTTTGACATACGTTTTCCCGAGTCGCGTTGGGAGATTAGGTTAGGTAAGTTAGAAACGTTTGTAGCGCTATACGAGATCCGCCAACAAGTTGCTCTTGGGATTGTCTGTACAGTAGCCGCAGTTTGAGGGTTACACGCAAAAGTCTGCTAATTAATTTGTCGCTACCTTGACCGACGGGCATCGTTGGGGCCAGCACATTTTCGAAATCCGCATGTTTCTCCCTGGGAGGGCTATAAAAATTGACAATAATTGTTTTAGATTTGCTCGGTTTTGCGACCAAGCCGTGCTTATCTGGTGAGGAATAGGTCCCATCGTGAAATAATGTATCCTAATCACGGCATCCTTCTTCTAAATGGTGACTAAATGTGGATAATCCGGGTAAGTATAAAGCTCATATCCTTTGAGTTTTGCTTTTGTTCCCCTACCACCTCAACACAGACCCCGCCGGGATAGATTGGCGTTGATTCTTTGAAGCACGTGAGCTTGGCTAATTTCTTGCCTAGCGTGCAGCACTTTGAGTGCCAGATTACAACGTGTTTGGTCTTTGTGTTGTTTGCCGTCCTATCCATGGATGGCATTGTCACTATCGGTATGCTCTGGGGGTTTCGGTGTCCGGGTGGGAGCTCCTCGGCTCACCCCTTTTCGTGGGTGCACATGGCTGATGCTTTTGTTTGTGAATATTCTACCGGTCGCCTGATTTTGTGTAATCTCTGCGAACATAAACTGCATGTTTTGGACTAACTTTTCCAGCGTTACGTTTTCCGCGCTGGAGGTGGTACTTTGTTGCAGTGGCGTCTGCGGTGCTTTGGAAGTGTGGTCCTCAATTCGTATGCGTTGCTGTAAATTGCTGTTGTTTATCATTCGCTAAAAAGCTTCAGACTCCGCTCAGGCCTCGGCAAAATTTTGACGAATTTTTTCGACAATTCTCTTGTACACGGGGCTTTGTGTGATTGGTGTTTGTATATTCTTAGGTTTTGCATTCTGGGATGCGTCTTCTGTCGCGACGGATGCGACTTGCACCTGGTTATTTTGAGGGACGCTCCATATCAGTGGGTCCATTGGCGACATGCTTCTCGGGGCCCCCTTCTTTTTTTGCCGGCTGTTGCTAATGATGGGGCAGCTTGGGTGAGGATGCTGACCGTTGTCTCTGGCCCGGCTGCCCCGGACCGAGCTCGATTCCGTGACAGCCAACTGTTCCTGGAGCGACAGCGATGATCCGTCCTCAGATGGAACTCCAACTCGGAGTCTTCGTCATCGAACCCGCCGTGGTTGCTCAGTGGCTATGGTGTTGGGCTGCTGAGCACGAGGTCGGGGAATCGAATTCCGGCCACGGCGGCCGCATTTAGATGGGGGCGGAACGTGAAAACCCCTGTGTAATTACATTTAGGGGCACGTTAAAGAACACCAGGTGCTCAAAACTTCCGGAGTCCTCCACTACGGCGTGCCTCATTATGCGAAAGTGGTTTTGGCACGTAAAACCCCGTAATTAAATTTTTTTCTTAGTCTTCCATGGCGAACCACCGTAGCTTGGTCTTCGTTGGTGTCTTGCTCTGTGGCCTTGATTTCGGCTTTACCAGCTTTAGTCTTTTGGGAAATGTGGGGCCCCCCGTTAGGTGATCACCCCCATAAATGGCGCACTTGGGGTCGCATGCGTGCCCATTGGCAGGATGCCGCAACCCGCACGTGCGGCACACCTGTACGTCGGGCTGTGGGTACAAGTCAGTACCGTGTCCCACGATGCCACAGATACAGTATACTTGCACCGCAGGAGTGCAGAGCCCTCCCCCCCCCCCCCCCCCCAGCCAAGTAATAAACATCACCTGGCACAAGGCTGCTGTAGCACGTTAGCAAAGCACTTTGTGAGTCACCCAGCATTCTTGCGTCATTCAGCTCGAGCCCATGGATTCGAATACGTATATTAGATCGCAGCATGTCGGAAGGGGTATGGGGCTCTATCCCGTGCATTACTTCCTGCATCGTGTTTTTTTTTCCTGCCGCAACGTACATAATGACTGTGTGGGGTCGTCCATTGATATTTAGTGATTGAATGGCCTGCATGACCTAGGCTGTAACCCGATTCCGGGTGGAGACCACTGCGATGTTGAAACACGGCTTGATCGTTAGAATAAAATGGTCGGTTGTTCTACCCTGGCATACCTCCATGACGGCTCTTGCCAGGGTCTGACTGCTCCCAGTCTTGCGTGATAAGCCCTTGGTGTGTTCTGATGACTTCCTTGACGTCACTTTTCGGCAGCGGTGGCAGGCGCTTGCTTTGTGGTCGTGCGCGGTGCGCCTTGGGTCTGGATGAGTAGGCATTCGGTCCTGATGGGGTGCGTTTCCTTGAGCTTAACATCACTCCTGGGTGAGATTTTTCTTTTCCTTCAGGGATAGAACACGCTCCTATCCGGCTTCTACTGCCATTTCGTCGACCAAGGTCGCGATTTGTATATAGTATTTGATCTTAGGTCCCTTATTGCAATCGTGGAGGGGTGGTAAATCACCTACCTGAGATGCAGTGAAGTCAATGTCTTCTTCCAGCAACGTTGTAATTGGTCGCGGGTTCGATGTAGAACCTTCCCGGAATATTCGTCCGGTGATATATGTCGTAGCCGGAGTCCTTACGGCCGCCATGCTTCAGCGCGCGCCCCACAATCCCCAGTGCCGCCGCTGCACCCCTATTCGAAGATAAGGTTAGCAGCTCGCTGTATTGTCCAGGTGAAAAATCGGTCCTCAAACGCCGAAAAATGGCCCAACTGACTTGCGGCTGCTTTCCATAGGTGCCGAATCACTTTCCGGAGATTGTGGTGATGGTTTCCGGCCGGTTCTAGAAGGTTTTCCACCGGAAAAAAAAACATGTGGTGCCCGATGTGAGTGTAGCCGTTTCGAACGGCGTCTTGTTCTTCCTCCCTTCTAAACGGGTTACAAATCAAATAAAAATGCGGGGTTTAACGTGTTAGCGTGAACCTCTTTCACGCCAATTTGGGTCTCTACAAATGGGACATTGTGTACGTGCCGCTCTTCTATGAACCTCTAAGGCCAATTTGGGTAACTGGGCATGTGCCGCTCCTCGATGAACCTGTTTGACGCCAACTTGGGTCAGTGGGTATTTACGACTGCCTATGCGCCGCTCTTCAATGAATATTTGACGTCAATTTGAGTGACTGGCATGTGCCACTGGGTATCTGATGTTCTTTCATGAACATCTGAAGCAAACTTGGGAGACTGGGTATGTGCCACTGGGTGCGTGTTCTGTTCAATGAACCTCCTCCCCAAGTTGGATTGGGTGACTGAGTATGTGCCATTGGGTATGTGCAGCTCTTCAACGAACCTCTAACGCCAGCTGAGTAACTTGGTATGTGCCACTGGGTATGTGCAGTGGAGGCGAGACTCTCCGAACTGGACCTGGGAAGCGAACTGGCGCCCCTCGACCAGGGCCGGCGAGCCGCGATCGCCAGTGGAGCCCTGTCAGAGAGAACCACCCAGGCAGAAACCGCGCAACGGTTTCTGCAATAATAAAGTTCCGTCCTCCTTCTCCTCAGTGAACCTCTTTGACGCCAACTTGGATCATTCGGTATGTGAATCTGCTGAGTGAGATATGTACAAATTGTATGGGAAGGCCGAAAGTGCGATGAAGTGATAGAAATATCACCAAAAGTGCGATGAACTGATAGAAATTTACCGTGGACTGAAGCAAGAGAGAGAGAAGCATTTAATAAAAGG
This sequence comes from Dermacentor albipictus, assembly GCF_038994185.2. Lineage (NCBI taxonomy): Eukaryota > Metazoa > Arthropoda > Arachnida > Ixodida > Ixodidae > Dermacentor > Dermacentor albipictus. The sequence goes on from NC_091821.1 coordinate 18,495,309, forward strand.
CAGAGATTTTATCCGGCGTATAGACATCGATGACATGCTACTCTGCGTTGGGAAGGGAATTTGGGAGAGAAAGACAAGGAGAGAGGTGTAAAAAAGAGGAATGAGTGAAAAAAAATTTGGGCACTGAGTTTTCTGATTCGTGGGTAACGGCGTGCAACGGTACAGTCCTTCATTCCTATAATGTGGCGACAAAATTCGCTGCGTGAATGGTGCATGAGGATGACAGAGCAGCACTTAAGTTTGTCGATTTGAGCAATGTTGTCTAAGTTTGCATATAAAAAGTTCATCGCACACCTCTATTGTGCTAGGCAGGCTGAACGGCCTAAAACAGAGTCCAATGATAAAGGTCTCTGTCTAAGTGAATGCATGCAATGTTCATAGAACGCACGCTCGTCAGCGTACGATTGGCACTCAAACAAAATATGCTCCATGGTTTCAAGTGAGCCACAGTTGTTGCAGTGTGAACTTGTCATTTGACCGAAAGCAATACCGTAAACCATTTCCATATGCGGGGCTGAGGCGAAGGCGATGATACAGAGCTTTCAGAAGACAAGGAAAGCTGGATGGTAGTCTGGATCTGAGATGTAGGTCGATTGAGTAATGGAAACGGTAATGGTAAGGCGGCAAGCTCCAGAGCCGATCCTTTCCTCGAGATGCCAATCTTTTAGCTTGTTGGGAAGCATCAGATATAGTTAAATTTATCCGCCTATAGTTTTGGTGTTCAAGACCTTTGCGTGCCACTCACCTGCTTTTTCGTTGGCCCGAGTACCACAATGCGCCGGTATCCACTGAAATGTGATACAGTGGCCTAATGCAATGGCCAAGTGATGTAAGTAAGCGATGTCGAAAGAAACCGGCTGATTGTTTTTTTAATAGACTGCACAATGTTTGTAGTGATCCTTCAGAGTCAGTGAAAATCGCCCTTTGGCCAGGCGCTCGAAGCAGTATGTAGATGCATTTGTCTTGTTGAGGGCACATAAAAGCCACAGGAGGAAGTCTCCCGATTGGTTGAGGCATCACTGTGAATGTGGATGTACTGGTATGCTTCTCGGCTAAGTAGAGGAGTTTGGTCTGCGGCAGCGCGGCCAGTGGCATGCGACTCTTTGTCCTATTTACACCAGGTGCAAACTGATTTATATCTAAAAGCGAAAGTGTACAGGGAGGAAAGGTTGAAGGCAGTAATTTCTGTGGCTGGATAATCGGAGGAAGGTGCAGGATTTTTACAGATTGGCCAAAGCCATACTTACTGCGGGTTAGGTGGACGTGATACATGAAGTGTGTCTTCCCTTGGATCACATGCCGAAGATGGGTACGTCTTGTTTCTTGGGAAGCGATGATATCTAGCGGTAGACATCTTCCTTCCGCTACTATTCCCTTGCCTGAAGAGCCCTTCGGGAGGCCCAGGCAGATCCACAGGCACTTGATCCGTGCGGCTTCCAGAGTGCTCTTGTTTGCTGGTAATAATCTCTGAAGCACCGGTAGGCAATAGCGCAGTGTGCCTTCAATATAGGTTTCTTCAAGTAGTACCACTGCGCGGCAGTTGCAGCCACATCATGTTTCCGCCCTGAATTTGAAAACTTGCGATGCTGAAGCAATCCTCGCACGTAGTTTCCTTTTGCCTGAGGTGAGCAAGAAAGATTTCTGTGTATCACAATTCCAAGGAATCGCTGAGACCATACACACGGCAGTGGTCGTCCACAGTGTAGCAGCGGATATTTGGTCATTTTCTTTCTTGTGAAAGCCATGGCTGTACTTTTTTCTAGCCAGAGGTGAAGACCTCGGGCAGCCAAATACATGGAGAGGTTCAGTAATGCTTTTTGAAGTCGTTGTTAGGTGATATAGCGCAAGCTTGACGCGCCCCAGATGCAGATATAATCAGCATAGAATGTGAGGTGTGCTCCTCGCAGCAGGTTCTTTTTTATGTGTATTATGGTGAGATTGAATAGGAGCGGGCTGAGCAGAGCACCTTGAGGTACGCCCTTCTGCACTGCGTAAGGCTGTGTGGGACCGTTAGGATTACTCATAAATATTTTACGCTGTGTTAAATAGTTTTCTATCCACTTGTACAGCTTCCCTCCGAGGCCAAGACTGGCCATATCTGCGAGAATGACGCGGTGAAAAACAGAGTGAAAGCTGCCTTGTTGTCAAGGAAAACGGCTGACGGGATACGCCCGAGGTTAATGTACTCTTCGAGTGAAGAGACGAGGGCGATGACATTGTCAATAGCAGACCTGCTTTGGCGGAACTCATTCATTTCTTGGGGAAACGTATTGTGGCTTTCAAAGAACCATGTAATACGTTTGCAGGTCATGCGCTTCATAAGCTTGCCTACATATGTAAGGCGACGGGCCGGAAAGACGCATAGCTTGTTGGCTGCTTAAAAGGCTTCAAAATCGGCATGATTTTCGCCAGCTTCCATTCCGTTGAGACCACACCAGACATCCATGAAGAGTTATAATATTCCAGGAGTCGTAGGCGGAAAGTGCGGGGCAGCTATGCGATGGCTTCATAACTTTATTTCTTAGTGGCCCAGATACGTGTGTCTCTTTGATTTGGCAATAGCGGTGGTGAGCTCTTCATTTGTGAAAGGCAGAGCCAGTGCTGGCACTGCCGCCTGTGGCATGCCAGACTGACTATCTATGGAGGCAATCTGACACGGTTTGTCAGCCGTTCGCCGTCGGCGCGACGTCATCGACGGGGTATACAAACCGCTTGGTCGTTCAGTACTCTAGCGAACACAGTGAAGGGGTCAGAGTCGGGAGAAAGAAAGAAAAAATATTGATCTACTGACAACGACACACAATTTAAACTAAACACAAGAAACACAAGAACACCAACACACGTGCACTTAATCTAGGTCAATGACGAAGACTGACATCGAGCAACTGACAGTGAATATAAAAACTAACACTACTCAAGAATACACTTAGCGGTGGTCCACTAAACAGAGTTAAAAAGAAAACAGAACATGGCGTACGCATGGTCGGGCAGCAGCTGCAAGTCCATATAGCGTGGAGTCGACGGCAGAGCTTTCCCGAAGAATGTTGGCAAGCCGATCTCGTTGCGGTGCATGCAATTGCTCCATGGGCTGGGTTTCGCGGGACTCAAGGTCTGACGTCTGCCGTCGAGCAGGTTCAGCTAACTGGAGGGGAACTACCGTGAGCTTCGTTGCAGACGTTGGTTTGTCGTCTGTTACGTTAACTAGTAACTCGTAGTTCAGACGCGGCTAGGCGGCCCGGGCGATATTAGACGGCAATAGCTCTTTCACGATTCTCAGCAGATTGCAGGCTCAGCTTCTAGACTGCTCAGCTGGGTCTAAAACCTGCTTTGAAATAACTTCTGTTCCCTGTGTGGGGAACGGAGGTTCTTTAAACGCTCGTTCCCTGTTTTGGGGAACGTCAGATATTGGTTACGATCCAATCAAGTTCACCCAATTGTATCCCGGCTCTTTCCAAGGTCTTGGCCGCGCCCCTTTTAGTTAGAGACGAAGGAACGGGTTATTCTCCCCTGCTGTTAGAGGTCGCGCACTTGTATTGCACCACACACACACTCTTGAGTCTGTTGCGGGCCTTTGTTGTTCGTTCGCAAACACAGGAGAAAGGACAGCAGCTGGCCATACGGGGCTGTCGGCAAACATACACTGTCAGCAATTCGTGGACACAGGATTGCACAAAGACAGCATATAATGTTGGAGTATTGGCACCCCTGCCTTCTTAGCAAGCTTCTGAATGCACGTGCGGCCCAGAGAATACACCAGGGATTCCTACAAGTAGCCGTCGGCGCGTCACGGTCGCGCCAACAACAAAACATAATCTCTAAACCTGCCTTCGACTACTTTCGGCCGCTTGCCCGAGTGGCCGGCAATAACCGTCTTGCTCGCCGGTTCCTATTCCTACGAACTTTTGGCGCCCGTTGATCGGTGCTTCGCCGAATGTAATAATGGCGCACCGTGACAGAATCGAAGGCCTTGAACGCGCTGATAGTAATCTGCAGTATTTTTGCGAGATTTCTTTAAGGGATTTTCCTTCATGCAGAGAGAGTGCAGCAAAGGGGTGAAGCTGTTTGGGCGGCGTGTGCATACCTCGAAGTATCCGCCAAATTTAGGCTACAGGTTGACGCACATCCAACGGGCAACAGAAGTCGCGCCCTGTTTGCCGACTACGTTTATCCAGGTATCGCCAATATGACGTTGTGTCCGTCGGCAGGCACATAGGTCATCGAGGCATTTCGTGCGTAAAACATTATTTTCAACTCACCTGCGAATGGCACACAGCCTTTCGAATTTCTCGTCATTTGGCGGTAAACTGTCTTTTTTAGTTAAAATGTGTGCGCAGTTTGCGGCCGAATGAAAACTAATGCGTGCTCTGCGCACGCGCCAGACGCCTGATAGAAAAGGTTCGCTTTGTCACAAACGATGTTGTTGTACGATCGTGGGCTAATTTCACAGGTGCAATACGAACAAGGAAATACTTATATTATGTCAGCAACCATTTGCTCAGCCTGTAGATCAATGCTGCTTGAATTCGACCTAATCGTCAAGTATTCCTACCCATTCAGCTGGTTGAACCCCAAGCAATTCCGCACATCGCCTTTAGTTCACAGCTTTTACACCAGGTGGCGTAGGGACCTTCAAGATTCAATATTCTCACAGTGACACACGCAGTGTATTGCACGAAAACGGAACATACATAAAAAGATTCACAGCTATTCCACTCTGTGAAGATAGATGACCCGCGATTCTGTTTAGCACACCAACGACACAGAGCTAACATAGAATTTTGAAGAAAGGTATGAAGTTATTTATCAGCCCGATCGGGGGTCATCGTGACGATAGGTATGCACACACATATCACCTCTGTTATTAAATGCGTCCGTCACGTAAGACAATGAATGGCTCATACCCCCTTAAGCAATGGTTCATACCACCGTAAATAAAAAATTCAACATAGGTATGGACTCATTTTCCACGATTTTTACATGCATTCGCGTGGACGACGGGACCGCCGCCCCGAGAAGCCGGAGGAAAGTAGACACGCGTGACGTTTCGACCAGACCACCACGACGGGAGAGCAGAAGGAAAGCAGATACGCAAGCACTTGGGGCGCCGGCAAGGAGAGGGCAGTGCGAGCGTAGACATGGCCGACGCAGGTCAAAGTGTAATATCTGTCCTTATCAGCTTAATATCTGATAGGGGTTCTATTTGAACCCAAGATATTAAACTTACTTTTGCAAGTTGGCGGATTGCTTGAAGCCTGCTTCACCTCCGCCATGGGTCGCGGCCCAGTATTGCACTATCTTCGGGATCGGTCCACGGTTTTTGGTCTATGGTCATCGATCCGCTGGAAAATGGCCATGTACAGCCTCGTTTTAAAGACAGGACCACGCCAACGCCGAGAGCGAATCGGGAATGGCAGAGCGCATAACCGCCACGCGTAGAAGAGCGGTTGGCTAGTCGACAGTGAATCAGTAGTTCTGGTACATTCAATAGGTGTTTAGACGTTCAGAAGCGTTTCGAAAAAGCGAGTGCAGAATCTAGAAAAAGTTCTGTGCCCCCCCCCCTCTCGCCGCTTGTCGTGCTGTTGTCGCTGCAGTTCCAGTAATCTCGCAAGCTTATTGTCAAACAATGCAAGCTTACTAAAAAGGGGTTTTGGGCGCATGTTTGCGAATATGTAGACGCAGGTTTGGCGTATTTAACTTGGTTAGCCTCAGTTTACGAGTCCATTTGCGCATTTGCATGTATACGTGCCTGGTCACCTTTTATTTCTTTTTTTTAGTTCTTTTTCCTTTTTTTCATAGAGGACGTGCACAAGCCGAGTACCTTTTCTGAGCACTTGGTGAGCGACGGGATTAAGTGCAGAAAACATTTGGAGCTGGTCAATGTTCGAAGAACTGCTTCACTGAAGCGCTTTAAGTAAGGCGCATTAGTTTGAACAAGCTGGAATAGTCCCATTCTTTTCGCAAGCTCGCATTAAAGAACGAGGTCCAAAGCCATTTATTTCATTGTGCACGTGGCACGTTATGCCGCGCCCGTGTCTCTTAGCTAAGGATTGTTGAAACCGTGATGAAATCGAATGTAGACCGATGTTAACGACCAATTTAAAACTCGTGAATCCCACCCCATTGGCTCAGTGGCTATAATGGTCTGCTGTTTTGCATGATGTCGTGGGCTGAAACTTGGCTATTACGATCGTTTTTCTTTTAGCGACAAACTGCAGGCACGTGTACCTTTACGTTGTAATTAATGTTAAGAAACGTTACGATCAAGCTTATTCCGTACCCTTGACTACGGTATCCCCATTGTCCCCTGTTCACATTCGAGTCGTTAAAATCAGTCACCGAAAACTACCGATCTTTTACGCCGAGCAATAAATACATGCCTAGCAGTTGCATCTCGTGGTGTCCGTATTTTTTCAGCCGTCTAACAGCCTAGGAATCCACAGCATGATTATCTATTTATTACAAGTATATGGCTAATGTCGCTTACCATGTTAGACCTCAGGTAGGACTTGCACATATATCTTAACAAAGGTGAAAAAAGTCACAAATACGTAGAACTACTGCAAATCATCGCGAAGCGCTTGCGGATGTGAGGCTTAGTGTCTTCAGAAATTATTTACTACTGCTTATAGGTAGCTTGCAGCAGACGAAAAGAATGTGGCGGGTAACCTTACATAAACAAAGAAAGCACTATGGCAGTGGAAAAAAGGGAACATCTTTGTTGTATATTTGAAATTTTAGCTGAGGTGCGCTTGGCTGTTTTGCATCTTTACTGTTTCTCACGTTAACAGAATCGTCTCTTCAACTTATTTATTTATTTATTTAAAATACCGTACAGGCCCATTTCAGGGCATTGGGTAAGGGGGACACAAAGTAAGTGTTTCAACAGGAGTAAACATTATAAATATCAATACAGGCAATACTTAGCCCTGCTGGAAACAGCTGTGGCTAAGTACATGGCGATGAATGGCGTGTCTCAGCTTATTGAGTAGCTATTTATTTCAAGTTCACATAGCCTCGACTCTCGGGTCATAAGTTCAGGTGAAATTAGTCACACCACATCAATAATAGCTTATTCTCTAATTGCCAATGCATACAGGTTGTATTACAATGGCTTAGTATGCATTTTGTTGGATGATGAAAATTCGAAAAATTTGCGTTAAAGCTGCTCGAACTTTTTGTCACTGAACGTCTATCGCAGTCACCGACAGCCTGTTAAATTTATCTCTGTGGGCGGAGCAGCCTTTCCCAATTCCTTCAACTTACATATGAGGGCACTCAAAGCCCGGCCCCTTAGCCGGCAGTCGCGTGGTATATATTTTTTTTAATTTTGCGCACTTTAAACAAAGGCTGGAAAGAAATTGAAGAGGACAGTTACCTTAGCATAAATAAAATATTCCGATGTTTCTGAACAAGCGCTAAAACATTTGTATTAAGGATTTTTCGCTACAGTTACTATTTAAAAAGTTAATTAAGCAATCCTTGTTAATTACCCAGCTTGGCGGATTCGAAAAAGATATCATGGCGTGATTCACACCGCTCAGAACAACACTGCGCCAATTAGACACGAGTAGCACCAATATATGTTTGTTTCTTTATTATTTGGGACAAGTTAGCTGAAATACCCTGTAGACTTTAGCCTTCGAATTTTCGTCGACTATTGTCGATACAGCTAGGGTGTCTCATCTAACATAACTTTAGCGAAGCTGTTCAACGAAGAACAATTTAAAAAAAAGACTGTGCAATAAGATACGATTTTAAGACCTATGGTGCTTAGCTGTCAGAGGTCTGACCTGTGGTCTTTGTATAATAGTATATCTTGCACTGTTCTTTTTTTCTTTTATTTTCATTGACCACAGCTTGGCTAAACTACCTGGGACACCCTATATACTAACTATATAGAACTCATTTTGCCAACTATGTTTCGGCGGGTGGCTTTATTCTGATTATAGATAAAGATTCGCTGCTGGGGGTTGTTAATAAGCAGTCTATTGGAAATGTCTGTAGAAATGTATTGCATCCACTATGCATATGGGAACATACGTAGGGAACTGTACATAAAAAATCATATATGCGAACGCATGCAGTAGAAAAACCTCATATGCATATAGCCGCGAATCTTTATGTAAGGTTGCATGAGCATATGTGCCCAAGCACATTTAAAAAATATTAGTCACATGCAATGCAACAGCTTAAATGAAATCTGCTGGCTATTTACTATATGCAAGTTAGTTTAAATTTTTGTTTACATATGGCGGCAAAAAAGTTTTAAATGCATATTATGCATGTGCAACTGTTGCTTCTCAGCTGCACTTACGCATTATTGTTTGTGGATTAATAATGCCGCTGAACTAGCTGCACTCTCATATGGTGCATAAACAGAAAAAAAATGAAGCAATTGCCCTAGAGCTGAATCCTGCTGTACAAAAAAGAAAACAAGTGCACCGATATTGAATTAACTCTTTTTATTGCGTGATATTTTTGAAAGAGATATTTTACAGATTTACAGACTACTTCCCCCTTGGCAAGCAAGGCCGCCAGGCAGGCCTTGATCTTCGTGTCATATGTTACAAAGGTGTTGCAAGTGTATGCTGCAAATAAGTAGATGCGACAATGTGAGACGAAAATAACAATTGTGTATTCTTTGTACGTTCATTAAGCAGCTTGATATATTTGTTCAAACCATTAAGGTCAATACTGAATGCTGTTTAACTATGACTAATAGCTGCTTCTCAATACAAATCAATACTATTATGAAATGTTTTATTTTATGGCATTTTATGAACAATTAAGCAGACAACTGCTGCTGGTGCTGCAGCAAGAGTATGCTACTTTTATGACAAGTTCATATATGACACATTATTGTAATTATCACAAATGATGTCTATATCAATTGATGAAACAAGGTTACCCAGTTGGACTGTTTGTACATTTTTTGGCTAGCAATTAAATATACCCGCGCAGAATGATATGCTCAGAAAAGTAACTGGAGTATTGACAGTATGATGCCAAAGATTGTAATTTATTTTCCTTAATACACATTTAAATGTCTTTCTCATTCTCCTAAATGAATGCATTATTGGCCATAGCTTCAACAGAAGGCAAATTAATTGATTGAATTTAAGGATTACTTCGTAGTTTCTTATGGGCAATGGGGCCTCTTGGGCATGCTGACACGACTGCAAGTTAGGTATACCACGCGAGCTCTTTCTGTGTCATGGCACGACAGACGTGTACCTCCTGGGAAACAAACTAAAAGTATAGTTGGAATGAATGCTATCACAGTAAATTATTTAAAGTGCTCTCAAACATGAGTGCTTTTTCTAGGATTTTGAGGCTGAGGACTCTTACTTAACGCAAAAATAGTTCAGTAAGAAATGCTATATCAGTATGCTTCATTTTCATTTTATTTTTGAATATATGGGGCCAATATTTCTCAATTTTTGGGAGGTGAAACGTTTTAAAAATATGTTTAAGAGATAGATTCTCCGGAAATCTTGTATGGCATATCAGAAGCATACCTATGTTGACGTTTTCAAATTCCGAGATCTGTTTTTATGTCTTTCCTCGCTGTTTTCATGAAAATTCCCTGGAGGTCTATGACACCCGTAGCTTAAGTGCAATAAGAAATAGTGTGGTTTAATGCTTGCCAAGTACTGCCAGTCAATAATATTTAGATAAAACGAATAACAAGTCAGTCACTGGACACGCAGTATTAAGATCAAATGAATTGAATTCTTTGTTGAATAAAGCTGAGATGGGCCTGGGCAAGTTCGTAATTGATGGCCACACGAGTACAGCACGGAAGACAAGGAAACAGAGACACACACGTAAAGCAGATGCAACAATGTGAGGCAAAACTATTCAATTGGTTATTTTTGCGGTTCATTAGTAGCTTTATGTATAATTTGCTTTCATCACTTATGTCTCTAGTTAACTTGGTTTACCTCTGACTAAAGACTACATGCAAATATGAACCAGTACCATTATAATGTTTCATTATGTTACAGTATGATAAGCAGTTAGACAACCGTAATTGTCGCTGGTGCCAGCAACGGTATGTTTCGTTTCAAGACAGGTTCATGTGACACATATTGCACTTAGCAAAATAAGAATGAAATGCGAGAATCGCAAACGATTCCTATAATAATAATTGCTGAAACAAAGAAACTCGGCGGGACTGTGCACATTTTTCGGGTGTTTATGCAATCTTCCCATGCCGAAGGAACATGCTCAGAATATCGACAGCTGTTTTAAACAATCATGTTAAGAATTGCAATTTGTTTCCGATTAGAACAGTCTGCAATGTCTTTTTTCTCATACTACTAGATGAATACATTATTTGCCACACTTTCAGTAGAACGCACGTGAATGGGGTATGTTGATAAGGTTAATTATCAGCTAAAACATGTTACGATCTCTTAGGTGTGTTGATAAGGGCAGAACAAGTGCAATGTCCACTAAATTATTGGAATAATCTGTGCGTTATCTACTAAGAAAGGACCACTGAATGGGTAATCTGGCTTTGTATACTTTTGTACAGAGCATGTAGTATACAGTCTGTCCGAGACGACGGCACTAAGTGCACCAGTGCTGAAAACCGGAACACTTATTACGCATGACAAGGGTTTCATACCAATATTCGAATCTGCGCCAGCAGCTCTCTAGTGAATAACAGCGCGTAAACTACATAATGCTGAAGCATCGAAATGCGCTTAACGCTTTTCAAAAGCCCAGAAATCGACTCCTGCTGCTGAACTGTTCATAAAAGAGACCCGAAAAAAAAGAAATCTTCCAACAATCGTGAAACCCAATGCCTTCATTCTGAAACGTGTAAAGGTGCTTCCCCGAGTGCCTAATTTAATGCTAAGTTGCGCAGCGGTGATTGACTGAGCTTATCGTATAGGTTTCGTGCTCCGTAAGTTTTTGCAGTTGCATATATTTAGATTCGGTGAATCTAAACATATGTATGAATATATCCATGAATCTAACCGTTTCGTGTTGTCCCTTCCTGCAAGTCTCGTGTTTAGCTTGGGGTAACTTCCCAAAATTACTTAGATTGGTTACCAGCAAACCTTAATATTACTGCTACTTTTACTCTATACAAAAACGGCAGCGCACGCACTGCTGATGCATGCCCCGCAAACACAGCCTTTCATCCGAGTACGCTAGCATTTATTCAACTCTGTTGCGAAATTCCTCACGCTAATACAATTTTGAGGTATATAAGTCAAGCGTGCCACGAGGATTTCACTACACAGACGGCGCAGCGTTCATCATGACCGGATCGAGCGCCACGAAATGAGCTCTATCACACTGGCTGCTCAACACACACAATCCTCTTATTGGCTACTCAGTGTCAAGGTAAAACATGGTGTATTTTCTTCTTTACGCACATCAACTATGACGCTAAAATCAACAAGCGTGAGCGATCACTTGCCGTAAAACATTCCATATACTAGAAGCGAAAACAAGAGTGCGTTATCAATTCAAGTAAACGACCAACCGACATTATGCCCGAGTCGCCTACGCTACATGCAGCCGGTTCGTGCTACGAAATGCGCTCACCTAGTCATGAGCTATTGACAGAAAACATCTTTGCGCAAACTTACCGTTCAGTGTAGTTAACGTGTGCTGCCACAAAGAAGACACGAATACACAGACACCAAGGTACTGGCAGACACCACACACCGCTTCGGCAAGCGTTTACGCATTTGGTGGACAGTCGAGTTACTTTCGGTATCGGCAATAAAGCGTCGCCGTGACACCTGATAGTCAAAGGGAAATTCAATACCTTTCGCATATGTGGCTCTATCTTTTCAAACTACGTAACAATGAAGTGAAGTGATGCATGCTCAGTGGCTATGGTTTTAAGCTGCTGAGCTCAAGATCGTGGGATCGAATCCCGGCCAAGGAGGCCGCATTTTGATAGGTGCGAAAACACCTGCGTACTTAGATTTACATGCACGTTAAAGAATGCCATGTGGTCGAAATCCCCGTAGTCTTCCACTACGGCATGCCTCATAATCAGAAAGTGGTTTTGGCACGTAAAACTCCATGATTTATTTATTTCAATCATGTGAAGAAATATAATGTGCTAGTGGCTATTTCCTTTTTCGGCGTCTTATATCTTTATTTGGTCGCTTCACTTGTTGTGCCAACGAGCGGTGCTGTCGCTCTAATCGCATCGGTTGTCATTCTCTCCGTCTGCTCCTGCTGCTTCCTATGCACGTGCACCTTTTTTGTGTGCTTCGTAGTTTAAAACTTCGTTTCTGTGCCTGCGAATGTTCCGGCAACGTCTGCAAAAGTGACGAAAGGATACAAGGCTTGCTGCGCGGATGTGTGATGCGGCAACTCGGGGAGCAACACAAGGGGAAAATTTTTCCCTTTCCGAACGGTAGAGAGGTAAGCACACTTTTTCTGCAGTCGCTAAGAAGAAACAAGACAGCTACAGAACGACACGAAAGATCTTCCGCGCTTGTTTTCAAGCGAATATGCTTTTTTTGGTTTGGCGTGGCGCATTTTTCTGCGGTGTTGTAAGAAACTGAAGCTACTTGGCCAATTGATGCTAACTCACGCGCAGACGGAAATTTCGCTTCAGTATTTGTTATCTGCTACTCCTCATTTTTTCCACGAGTAGATCGCAAATTACCTTCATCTCGAATGACGGCGTCGTTAATGAATTATGTCATCACAACTACTATTAATGAATTTTTAGATCGCAACAACATTTTGACAGATTTCAACATGGCTTTCGTAAAGCATTTTCCACAGTAACTCAACTAATTTCAGTTGGCCACTCTTTTGCAAGAACACTTCACACGAACGGCCAGGTCGATGCGATCTTCCTGGATTTCAGTAAAACATTTCACAAATTTCCTCACCATAGCCTAATGCCAAAACTAAAATCCACTGGCCTTCCAAGCATTTTCATTTCCTGGGTACAAAATTATTTAACTAACCGCAAACAACACGTTCCGGTTGGTCTTCACCAGTCGGGTTGTCTTCCAGTGTCATCAGGTGTACCACAAGAGAGCGTTCTGGGACCAATGCAGTTTCTAGTATATGCAAACGACATTATTGCAGAAGTTATTGCCATTACACTCAAAACAGCATGACTGTAGAACTCGTACCCTTCCTAAAACATTTAGGCCTCCATTTAGCATCCGACCTTTCCTGGAACATTCATATAGATACAGTCATTAACAAAGCTTCTAAAGCACTCGGATTTCTCAGACGCAATCGGCGTTTAGCTAATGCAGACACAAAGCTTTTAGCATACACCACATTATTCCGCTCATAGTGGGATTGCGCCTCTTTTATTTGGAACTCGTACCAAGCATACTCAATAACAAAATTGGAGTCCCTTCAAATTAAAGCCGCTCGATTCATATGAAAGAACTACTCAAGTACCGCAAGTGTGGCTGCAATAAAGAACGCGATCAAGTTACCTGTCCTCGAAAGACGCAGAAAGCTTTTCATGCTGTCCTTTTTCGACAAAAAGATATCACAGCCACTCTTCCTTTTCTATGTCCCGTATCACGCCGGCGCATCGTATATTCCCACGCGTTGACCACTGTAGGAGTTGAAGGACGGACTTCGGGATGAAAACCAAACTTGGGAGGGTTTATTTTACATTATATACAGAGAGGTGAGAGTCAAGTAACAGTCGTACAGTCATTACGGGCCGGCAGCAACTCGGACGCTGCGGCCCGCGGCAAGAAGTTCGAGAGAGGTGAATCAGGGAATGCTCCAGAATGCTCTGGTATCTCTGGAATGCTTCTTATAAACCCTTCGAACACTGGAAGTCGCGTCATGTTTGACCAATGGGAGAGTCCGCTCAGATGACGCAATTTTCGGCCAATGGTTGGCGCCCGTGCCGCGGTGCCACACCAGGCGGAGAGAGTCGCCGCTTGGTCCCCCTTGCTTGATCGCCGTCACAAAAGCCAGGTGGGGGCGACGCTGCCAGGCCTTCCCGGTACATCGCAGCCGTCTTGTTTCGGGACCCACTTTCCTTGCAACAATGCCGGGCTATCCCTTCATTTTCTGGAAAACTCAAGCATTGAATAGCTCCACCGGCGGCGTACGAACTTGTTTGCACGTGAACTTGTTGGCTCGAGCGCTCCTCTGGAATGCGCTGCGATTCGATGTGGTGCGGGGGAACTCGAAGTAGCCTCAGGAAACGGCGCCACATCTAACAGCTCGTCCTCGCCCCGGAAGTTCTGAATGGCCGGTGAACTCAATTCGCTGGCCATGAGGAACGCTGAAAGAACCTGCAGGGTATTGGTGTCGAGCCTCGAATGACGAACTTCGGGATCCTGGGCCCTGGAGAACATACGTCAAACAAACAAAACAACACAGCGCTGCACCACGTGTAAGCGCAGGCTCTTCACCCCTGACTCGCCAGGCTATTACTGAGTCAAAATGAATCCTGATCTTTTATTTTCCCAATTTTGACTAAACAGTTCCAACCACCTTTCCAAACCGCTATCCATTTCTCCCCGAATGCCGACAAGACCAGAGTACCATTGTTGATGCAAAACAAAGGGTCATTGTCGCTGCAAACAACAAATGAAAACAGCCGAACCTAAATTAAATGGCCTTACTACACGAACAGCATGTTTCCAATCTATCGCAGTGGCGTACTTATCGCACGTATTGGTGCCACTGAACAATCTGGTCAACCTCACAAGTACGTAATCACAAGCGCACTAGCCTTGTGGTCGCTAAACAGAACGCGTACTTGCGTTGTAGGCAAACTTTTGATTTACGCTTACTCACGTTTCTTCCCTGAAAGTCCTACAGGACACGTGACTTATACGAACAATTAAACTTGCGGGGCTTACACACTCCGCAGAACCCTTAAAATAATGCGTCTTTTAATAACTCGTTCCACGCATACTTATCAGAGAAGTCAGAATATGGCTGCCCTCAACACACACCAGCAACCCAGTAATAAATCTGCTTCCTTCCGTCCACACAGGACACGCGCTAATGGAACTAAGAACGCTTGTCAATGCAAGTGATGCACTTACTGAAAACTACGCGGTTAACCTTAGAAAATCAAAAACACTTAAAAAGAAACAAGGTTCAATAACACACACGGGCGTTACGATAGGCCTCTCAACAATAACCTTGACCCTCAGGTTACTCACACACACATTGAAAAGACAGCCTAGTTACTCATTAACTAACACTCGCGAGACTACATGTTTACACCAACCTCATCTTTCAAATCACGGAGCTTCTCAAACGAAAACACAAACAAAGCTCAAAACTTACACATTGAAAGAAATCCTAGTCTCAATTCGCGAAAAACTTTCCGATGCTCAAAATAAAAAACAAGACACTTCGTTTCTACGGAAGCGCTCTTGGCCTCCTTTTCCAAACGCTTATGTCTGACTCATACTTTCAGCCGTACCCGAGGTGGTCGCGGTTTAAAAGCTACTCTGGCTGCCGAGGAACAACAAAAGGACTGACTCACTATCAGCTCCCCCAAGACGTTACGCTCTCCTGCCAATTTGCGTCCTGGCGCCCCGCTTTCAACACGAACTCGATTGACCGCGTCGCTACTCCCCACCTGGTCTCGTCTTGCCACCTTGCGCTTCTTCGAACTGCACGCTGAGCTTTGAAAAGAACTACGGAATGACGAGGAGTTTAACAGCCCCGTGCCCTTTGTCCGCGTCCGTGCAGAACATGCTTCGCGGTCCCCCTTTGACCGGTGGCTCGATCGTTTTGGATGTGTCAACATCGTCCGTGACGACCGCACCTTTTTCTTCGCGCCCTGCCTTTTTGGGTTTCTCGCCATCTTTGGCGGCGCTACATAAGTTACCGTCTTTCGTTCTTTAGCGCGCTTCTTTTTACGGCGCTTTCTCTTTGCACTCGCTTTCATGTCGCCTTCTCGAGCCTCGTGCTGGCCGGTACACATTTCGTCGGCCCGGATCGGTCTCTTACCCGCACAGTCTGAGTGATTTACATTTAAATCTACACTCTCTCTGCCTCGACTGGCGGACAGCTCAACCAACTCTGGCACAATCCAGCAAGCTTTACTCGAGTTAGACAACTCGCACTGTTGCGAACTGCCCTCTACTACATTGCCCAGCTCACGCTGTGCATCGGCACACAGCCCGTCGGTATCGATCGCTGTCTCACGCGCACGGTCCGAATGATTAACAACGGAATCATCCCTATCTAGGCTATCTAGACTGGCGGAGAGCCGCACCGATCCCTGAACAATGCAGTTGTTCTCTCGTGAACTACGGAGCTAGCCATCCCGAGAACTACTCTCAACTACATCGTCCAGTTCCCACTTCACTTCTGCACGCACATCTGGCTCTACATGGGTGCTCGCGTCTGTCGGGTCAGCAGTACCCTTTTCTTCGCTAGCAACAACCTCGCTAACATTACAAGCGACGCACACGCGCGGTAACTGTGCCAATTTGTTCGCAGCTGGCCTAGCTGTCTCTACAGTCCTCTGTTGGCACAGCACCTCGTCGCTCTCACTACGGCCTTTAACGGCCTCTGTTGCCACTAAGGCATCGTTAGCAGCTAGCCTTTTCCCTTCACTTATGAATCTGCAGCCAATCTCACAGGCACTACTCCTTTCGTCGGCTTTTGGCGAAAATCCACTCGATGCTGCCTCATTCTTTCGCTCTGTACTACCTACAGAATTCTCAGACAGCCGTTGTCTCTGTGCCATTAACTGATCACAATACTGTATCTCTTTGATCAGCGCTGCCTTCTCTCTCTCATACTTTTGCTCACGCTCACGCTTACATTCCTGATACTTACGTTCGCGTTCATTCTCACGTTCGTGACGTTCACACCTAAGAGTTCTTGAAGCTCATGCTTCCGTTCATTCTCGCGTTCTTCACGCTTACGCTCACTCTTAAGTTCACGACGCTCGCGCACACGCTCACGACGCTCACGCTACCGTGGTTCCTGTATCACCTCCCAAGCAAGCTCAATGCTTTTGTCATCATTGCCACTATCGTTAATCGCCTTTATGATAGCTGGCGCCTTCATCCATTCATCCGCCTCAACTCCCAAATCGTCGCACACCAACAACAAGTCTAACCTCGTCAACCTTCTAAGATCCATGGCAGCTGCCCCGACAGGAGGTTAGAACTGTTTTCCTTAATTTGTGCAAACACACAATGCAACAAACTCCCGATTCCCAGAACTATCAAAATGAACACAAAACGTTTGAGTCTGGCGAATCAAAAGGAAAAAAACCACGCACTCGCTTACGGTTACAGCACCCTGCCATCCGGTTCATTTGTCCGCTGTTCCCGGTTCCTCCGGACTCCCTGGGTCGAAGGCTCACTCTTCTTCGCTACTCCCAGTTTCTTCGGACCTCTTTCGACGAAGGCTCTCTCTTCTTTGCTCTTCCCGGTTCCTTAGGATCTCTCTCGACGAAGGTTGATCCGTAACGCTGCCACCATCTGTTGCATTCGGAGGCGATCTCACCGATGCCAACCAGATGTACGTGTTGAAGGACGGACTTCGGGATGAAAACCAAACTTGGGAGGGTTTATTTTACATTATATACAGAGAGGTGAGAGTCAAGTAAAAGTCGTACAGTCATTACGGGCTGGAAGCAACTCGGACGCTGCGTCCCGCGGCAAGAAGTTCGAGAGAGGTGAATCAGGGAATGCTCCAGAATGCTCTGGTATCTCTGGAATGCTTCTTATATGCCCTTCGAGCACTGGAAGTCGCGTCATGTTTGACCAATGGGAGAGTCCGCTCAGATGACGCAATTTTCGGCCAATGGTTGGCGCCCGTGCCGCGGTGCCACACCAGGCGGAGAGAGTCGCCGCTTGGTCCCCCTTGCTTGATCGCCGTCACAAAAGCCAGGTGGGGGCGACGCTGCCAGGCCTTGCCGGTACATCGCAGCCATCTTGTTTCGGGACCCACTTTCCTTGCAACAATGCCGAGCTATCCCTTCGTTTTCTGGAAAACTCAAGCATTGAGTAGCTCCACCGGCGGCGTACGAACTTGTTTGCACGTGAACTTGTTGGCTCAAGCGCTCCTCTGGAATGTGCTGCGATTCGATGTGGTCCGGGGGAACTCGAAGTAGCCTCAGGAAACGGCGCCACACCTAACACCACCAACTGAAAGTCGAACCCATCTTTGCTCGCACTTATCTCTTCTTTCATTTGCCTCTCATCTTCGCCATCCGTCAGTCTGCCTCACACCATTGCATTTTTCATTGATTACGAAGTGTTTGAAACCAGCCTGCAACGTCTCTTTCAGTTGCAACCGTCATCCTTCGCCGTCCCCCCCCCCCCCTTTTCTTTTATATAATGCTGCTCTCAGTAAAAATTGAATGCTTGTTGTTGCTGCTTGTTGCTATCTGTCTTTATATTTTGAGTTTTCCTTTTCAACATGCTGCTTACGCCCAGCGGTTTCTGAACACGTCGTAGTGCTGCGTTGCTATGTGCTTACTGTTGTTCTCTTCCTATGTAGTGCCCGCCCGTGCCTTTAGGGTATTTGAATAAAAAAAATTGAATAAAGAGTTTGCCCGGGTGTACAAATCCGATTGTACGCAGATCATTGTTTTATTCCGTGAAATAATTGATGGTGACGATCAATGTGACTTGCAAAATAGCCTTGCTAATATTGGAGAATGGTGCAAGCGGTGGGACATGACTTTCAATACGGAGAAAAGTGTTTTTTCGCCTCACTGACAATAAAAACTCACTAGAGTATACGTTGTTGGATACGGACCTATTTCCTGGCATCACTCGAGTTCCCCGACCACATCCAATCGCCGTCGCATTCCAACTGTGGTGCGCAGAGGTGCGTCTAACACGTTCCCGGACCTGTTAGCCAAGTTGGCGACCCCCACCTCATGTGCGGCATGTCGAGCTATTGTCGCCATCCCTTCTTAACTCTTCCCGAAAGTTGAACAAGAGGCTTACACGGTTCCAGGTAGTTGATCTTGGTCCCGAGAAAAGCAGTTTCACAGCTCTGAAAGGTGGTTCGAAAACAACCCGTCTCCTCCAGCTGAGTGCTTCCAAGCGGGGAGGCAACACCAAGGCAATGCCGGTGGTAAGCGACCTATCAGGCAGTGGAGCCCTTGGAGCCACCCCAAGGGCCGAATGTGACGACACTTGCACGGGTGCCTACCATTGGAGGCAAATGACCACACCTGAGTGGGCTCGACGATTGGCCGAAAATGACGTGACCCCATGAGACTGAAGAAGTTAAAAGCGAGAGACAGGGAGAAGAGACACTCATTCTTTCATTCATTCGTTTCTTTCGTTCTTTTTCACACGGGCCGAAGCGTCCAGTTTGCTACCGGCCGACGATGACTTTAGGAATGTTCATTACTTTGTGTTATTACTGTAAATATTGTAAATAAACCTTCAGTTTCATCTCAAAATCCTCCTCAACGTAGGCCAACACCCGCACTCAACGGCAAGATGCAATCACTGGTGGCAGCAATAAGGATGAACCTTCGTCCAAAGACGTCCTGAGGAACAGGGAACAGCGAAGAAGAAAGAGCCTTCGACCCAGAGAGTCCTGAGGAACCGGGATCAGCGGACCGATGAACGCGATGGCATGGTGCTGCATCCGTGAGTGAGCGCGGGGTTTTTTCCTTTTGATTCGCCAGACTTCAACTTTTGCGTGTTTATTTCGATAGCTCTTGGAATCGGGAATTTGTTGTATATTCTGTGTTTGCACAAATTATTTAAGAAAAACAGTTCTAACCAGCAGTCGGGGCTGCTGCCATGGATTTTAGAAGCTTGACGAAGTCAGAGTTGTCATTGTGCGATGAGGTAGGAGTTGAGGCGGAGGAAAGGTGAACAACCCATCTATCCAATTGGCAATTCAAGATAGTGGCAATGATGATGAAAGCATCAAGATTGCTTGGGAGGTGATACAAAAAACAAGGGAGCGTGAGCGATAAGAACGTGAGAGTGAGCGTGAGCGTAAGCGAGAAGGAGAAAAGCACGAGAAAGAGACGGCAGAGCTACAGGTTGAACTTCGGAAATCGCGTCCAGCAGCGGTCAGTGAAGGGGACAACCGTAGCAGATCAAGCGGGGTTGAGCCATGTCGGATGGACCAGTGGAGGAAACCGTACAAGGTTAGAGAGGGCATTGCCCTATTCTTGGTTCATTTCGACAGAACTTGTGAAAAGGAGTAATTTCGCTCAGGGCACCTGTCCGCAGAGATTGGTGACTTTGTCGCCTTGTGAAGCAGCGAACGTAGTCGCAAGATTAACGGCGAATGACGTGGAAGACTACGGGAAAGTAAAGGCAGCGCTGTTGAGGAGGTACCGAATTTCCCCGGAAGCATTTAGGCAGCCATTCAGAGAAGCGAGCAAAAAGCGCGACGAGGGCTACTCAGAATTTGCGTATGGTTTGGTAACAAACCTTCTTGAGTGGCTTAAGGGTGCCGAAGTCTACGAAAGTAGAGAGAAAATTATAGAGTGTATTTGTCTCGAACAAGTCTACCGCGGCATTCCACAGTCAGTGAGGTTTTGGGTGCAGGATAGAGATGCCGTAGACACGGTAGATAAGGCGGCTCGGCTAGCTTATGAGTACGTGATGCGACGAAAACTCACTACCGACGAAGAGCATTGAAATGGAAGGGATAATCCGAGAAGGTATACCCACCGCAAAAAACAGACCCAGGTTAAAGCTACCGAGAGGGCCGAGTAGATTGAAAAAAACTCAGGAGGGGAACAACGATAAAGGAACTAGCAGCCCTGCGGAGGAGGGAACAAAGAAGGTTGATCCGCGAGAGTTCGAGAAAAGGCGACCGGTCCGATGTTATCAGTGCCAGGGCCTTCGTCACTATGCTTCGGATTGCAAAAAAAAAGAAAGAAAACAAACCGGTAGTGCTTTCCAACGTGGGCGGAAGCGACGAAAGCTTGGAGCTTGTCCGTTCATACCCCCAGGAGCTACGGATTAGCGAAAATACCTGTAAGGGACAGTGGAGAAACCATGGACCTAGTTCACCCTTCTTTTGTAAACGCCGAGGACTATACAGGGAACGTAACTTGGATCTAGTCAGTGTTAGAGGAACACAGCGTGTGTCTGCCAACAGCACGAGTGACAAGTTCCAGTCCTTTCGGAGAACTAGATACAGAAGCAGGCGTTTTGAAGGCGCTACCAATGGACTAGCCGTATCTCTTATCAAACAATTCGGAGCGTTTTTTTACGGGAGCGCGGTCAGGAGTTCGGAGAAGGAAAGGTGCAGGCATTAACCCGTTCGCGAGCAGGTCAAATTTCAACACTCAGCTTACCGAGGACCCCAGCGCAGCGGTGGCGGAACGCGAGGAAGTGCATATACTAGTAGAACCTCGCAGAACGGAGGAAAAAGAAAACAGTGTGACAGCATTGGTGCCAATTGAAATGATCCCCGTAAAAAACTCGCGTAGTGAAGACAGGTCGTTACTGGAAGTAACAGAAAGAGAGAGAGCATCTATGTACTTTCACCTCCCTCTGGGGGCTTTGACAGGCTTCCGCAGGTGGACAGGGAGCCGCTCAGCGTGGAGCAACAGAGAGACCAGACTCTGACACGTTCATACTACAACGCGAAACAGGGCATAGCTAGGCGCAACGTTAGCATCCACCCCTGTACTTAGATGTAGGTGCACGTTAAAGAACCCCAGGTGGTCGAAATTTGCGGAGTCCTTCACTATGGCGTGCCTCATAATCAGAAAGTGGTTTTGGCACGTAAAACCCTATAATCAAATTTTTTTTAACGTTAGCATCCACGAAAAGGGATGACTGCTGCATACACCTTTTCATCGGGCAAGGAGAAAAGGGCGCGCGGCGAACCTTTCCTCCTCTCCGGTTTAGGCGATCCGGCGCGGCGCTGCTTGAAAGTATTGCTGTCGCGTGCTGCGGAACGGTCTCTAGATGTTTTAAATCGTACTTTGTGAAATTTACGCAATATCCGTTCATGTAAGGTCGTCAGGGAAGCCTTTCGGCGCATTGGTAATTACAGTACGCGAAAATATCCCTTGGGGGCGCAAACATGTGACGTGCATCGTCAGCCACGGTGTGTGTATATGTTGTGAACTATTTTGCTTATATCGGTTTTAATTCAACGAAGAGAACCGGTGTCTCTGTATTACCAGCATGAAATGGTAAATCTGCACACTATCTGATCATTTGGCGTAGGGACTAAAAACATGAAACATAAGAGTGCATGATCATGTACGGCCAACCTAAGGCGACCACAAACATATAAGCGGCAGGTGCTTTCAAATATTTGGGATACACCGGTATCGTTCTGACTCATTTCAAGTCCAGTATGCTTGAAATCACTATAAGTCTACGCTAGCCTTCCTGCATGAGGTCGATGGCGCTGCTCAACAAAGCGATCACTTCGGTTGGTGAACCAACGTGGTACATATATATAATCTACGTGCTTTGGCACTGCCTTTTTTGCCCTGTAGAGCCGTAATAAATTAAAGTTATCGCATAAAAGGAATGCGATAGCTATTTTTCAGGACAAAATTTCTATAATACGTGTGAGTGCATCGTAGAGAACGGAATGAACACAACCGAAAGAAAAATTTGGTTATCATCCTCTTTCTCTAAAAAGAAAGAGAAAACGGGCTAATGCCGCAATACGACCTCGCCTAATCACGCCGTACAACGTTTATAGATCTATAAACGTTGATGCCGTATGCTCGGACCATGCGCTATATAGAACAGATATCTCTAATCCAGGATATACCACAGAGAGGACGCTCGCGCAGTTCATAAACGGTCGCTTTGCTGGACAAGCTTAATTCACACTGTAAGGTATGCTGTTATTACAAACCAAAACAATTGTATTCAGGGGTGGTAACCTCATCCACCGAACCAACTAGTCACTCAATGTAATCTACAGCTAACAGTTTGAACGCTTGCCAAAGTATAGCAGCTCAACTTCTACCACAGCAGAACGGTGCCCACGTTGTTACGATCGTCGTGTATCTTTCATTGCTCCTAAACTGCAGTTTAGAACTAAAGAATACTGATATAAAGTAACATGAGTGAACTGAGTTTTCAGAAGTACACAACTGATCTCCGAGGATGATTGTATAGGCTCAAACACGCGCGCGCACATTGCGCTGCGTGCTCCATCCGCCTCAACGCCAGCAGAAAGTCCAGCCATGCTGGCTTCAACCACTTCGGTACCTCTCACAGATCCGTTTTCCAAGTAAAATACGAACGTCATGCTAAATAGACCACACTAGCGTGAAAGCAAACGCCAGAAACCAGAGCCGAATGTATACCTGCCATGCAAAACGCAGCGCTCGCCCAAGCCAGCATGCCGACTGTCCACAGATAGCGCCACTGCACAGCAATATGGTTAGAAAATCAGGTGTTATGGTATTCAATGAAAACAGTGAACAGACAGAGGAGATACAGGGCCAAGAAATACCTCGGGTAGCAGAATATAAATACCTTGGTATATGTATAAACGAAGGCAACAGATATATGGAAACACAGGAAAAAACCATAACAGTAAAGGGGAAGAGAAATGCAGCCATAATGAAGCACAGAGCGCTATGGGGATAGAATAGGTACGAGGTCCTCCGAGGTATGTGGAAAGGTGTAATGGTTCCAGGACTTACTTTTGGAAATGCGGTTGTTTGCTTTAAATCAGGGGTACAATCAGGACTCGACGGGAACCAAAGGTCAGTGGGTCGCCTCACATTGGGTGCTCACGGGAAGACTACAAAGGAAGCTGTGCAGGGTGATATGGGCTGGACTAGTTTTGAAGTGAGGGAAGCTCGCAGTAAAATTGAGTATGAAGAACGGCTGAGGAATATGGAAGAAAGTAAATGGGCTGGGAGGGTGTTCAGGTATCTGTGCAGGAAAAACATTGATTCACAGTGGAGGTCCGAAATAACTATAGTCGGATACAACTTTAGAAAAAAGGTGGCGTTTACTCCTCCGACGCGGATGCACACGAGCATGCACCAATGGGCGCGCACTCTGGACTGTCATGAGCCGGACGGCCGGTGACCCCACCGACGAAGAAGTTGGCCGCCCGCGCTTCGAACTGGGCCAAGTCGCGTCAGCTGTGCGCTTCGGCGATAAATGCATTGTTTTATATAAGTACTTTCTCAATACCACCTGATTCATTTTAAGCTTGGAAAACGAGTAGTAGATACGCCATGTAAATACGAACAAGCGCAAAAGCCATGCAGAGCTGCTCTTTCTACTTTTGTCACTTGCAATGAAGCTTAAGAGCAGACAACGGGCAGCGTTGTAAAAGGCAAGGGGTTATTTTTCCGTCGCTATCCGGCATGTGCTGTAGCACACGAGAGCTCTACTAAACCAGTCATCAAAATACAAAAGTTTTTATTTATACCGAGAATTGCGCGTTTCGGGAGCATGATTTTTCGAGCAGGACTATTTTATTCGCGGAGGCAATCGGCTGTGGCGCTTCGGTCATCTGGGCGGGGCCTCCCCTTTTTTTTCTAAAGTTGTATCCGACTATAAGAAGCTTATCAGCAAGTATGCCACCTGTAGGGTGGGCAACACAGCAACAAAGACGGTCAAGCGGAAAGTCAGAGAGGCTGAAATAATCTCATGGGTGGCGGAAATGGAAAAGAAACCTGCCATGAGTAACTATACTTAAGAGGAAAAGGCGATATCAGGAAGGAAACAAATTACGATAACTCAAAGGGAAGCTCATTACTTTTCGAAGTGAGATCAGGATGCCTCAGAACACGCACCTATAAAGCGAGATATAAAAAGGAAGAAGAAGCATGTGCTTGCTGCGGTAAAGCTAGGGAAACGATGGAGCATGTTTTATTAGAATGTGAAGACGTGCACCCAGCGGTCGATTTAGACACCACTGGCCTCCTTGAAGCCCTTGCGTTCAGCGGGAGCAGTGGCAAAGCAAACATGTCCGTAAAAGACATTAGTAAGAGGTGATTGGAGGATTGGTGGAAGAAAAGTATGGAAGCGACAAAAGACGGAGACGTACAAAAGCACAGTTCGCAATAGTGGATCAGAAAATTTGAGCGTGGTAGTGTATAGCGTTTTTTTTTCATTGTTTAACCTAGGTAGGACATTAGGCAGTATAATAGCAAGAGTTTGGTGGCGCAACCCACCGCCCCGTTCCAAAGGGATGCTCATAACATCCATCCATCCATCCATGGTGGCGCCCATGAAGAAACGGTGTATAGACACAACTGAGATCGTAGGGGCCGTATCCTCGATTAGTTAATCGTTTCGGAGAGGTATCGGGCGGATCTCCTGACTTTGTCTCGGAAATGGCTGGTCGGGCCATCTAGGAATCAACAAAACGAAGGAGTGGCTCTTGTAAGAATATTACAGGCCAGGATGCTTTAAGGATGGGGAAAATGATGTAAGGTCCTGTGACGCGTGTCACCGAGTTGGGAAGCCGGGAGATAAACGCAAGGCACCATTAAAGTTGTTTCCCTTAATTACGGAGCCATTCTGTCGGCTGGTGATCGACATAGTCGGGCCTTTGCCGCTGAGACGATCAGGGTGCAAGTACATTTTTACCATGCTCTGCCCCACGACAAAGTTTCCTGAAGCAATTCCTTTGAAGGAACTGAGCTCCACCGAGATAGCCGACGCTCTGTTGTCCGCGGTTTGCGCGAATCGGTTTTCTTGCAGAGATTCAGGCTGACCAGGGGACGGTATTTAAAAGTGCTTTAACCAAGACGTTCCTAGAAAGGTGTGGTGTGCGGCTGATACACAGCTCCGGTGTGCCATCCACAATCAAACAGCGTTGAGAAGATGCACTCGGTGCTTAAGAGAGTGTTACGTGCATTGTGACATGAACAAAAAGCAGACTGGGAGGACTGTTTACCCGAAACCCTGTTCGCGTTGAGAACGGTCCCACATAAGGCAACGGTGTTCACTCCTTCCGAGCTGGTGTACGGTCGGACGATCCGTTCCCCCTCAGTATGTTAAGAGAAATGTGGGAAGGAACAGGTGAAAGCCCGACAGTGGTGAGTTATGTCTTAAACTTGTCTCGCGAGATCTGGTTGAAAAAAAAACTAAAAGTGGCCCAGGAAAACTTGAAGGCGTACTATGAGAGAAATGCGCGTAGACGAACATTTAAGGTAGGCGACAGGGTCATGATCCTAAGGCCTTCACGAAAAAACAAACATGAGGTACAGCGGGACGGACCCGTAAAGGTTACCCAGAAGGTATCGGAGACTAACTACACCCTAGAAGTTCCCCGAAAAAGGAATAAAGGAATCATTTACCTCTGCAATTTAATGAAACCTTATTGTGGAAGGCAAGAGGTTGTGAACATGGGGTTAAACGCGTCTGAAGAAGTAGCGGTCGAACTTCCAGTTTTAGCGACAGTGACAGATGCGGAACGTTCCATTGAGGACAACCTGTGTCTGTCTGTAAAACGACTGGCTCTCGAAGCGGATCAAGTAAGCGACTTCCGGAAACTCTTTGAGGAATTCCGCCAATGCTTCAGTAGCCGGCCAGGGAGAACGACGGTCATTACTCATGAGAGTGAGTTGACATCAGATGAGCCCGTCCAATCCAAACCGTACCTGGTCTCACCTCGTCAGCAAGCAATAATGGAAGTAGAGATCAAAGGAATGCTTGAGTTGGGAATCATTGAGCCAGCAGACAGTGATTACACTTCCCCGAAGATTCTCCTAGAGGTGACCGGGAAAGAGCCGCGTCCATGCGTGGACTATAGGAAATTAAATGCGATTACAAGGAACCAACTTTACCCTATACATAATATAGAAGAATGACTTGAACGGGTGGGCGGAGCACAGTAAATTTCAACAATCGACTTAGGGGGTACTGGCAGGTGCCCATGTCAGAAAGCTCAAGTCGCTACGCAGCATTCACTTCTCTGCTTGACACATTTCGACAACTAATGTTATGTTTCGGGCTTAACAACGCACCGTTTACCTTTTCCAAGCTGATGGATATTCTTTTGAAAGACCTACAAGATTACGCGTTCCCCTACTTAGATGATGTGGCCATCGTTTCTAACAGCTGGAACGATCAACTGGAGCACTTAAGGAAGCGGCTGGCACGCCTACGAGACGCGGGTCTGACAGCAAAGGCCGAAAAGTGCAACTTCGGGTGTTCGCACGTTACCTACCTAGGGCATGTCGTAGGACAAGGAACGCGGCGGCCCTCCGACCTAAAGATAGGGCCAATCAATAACTTTCCTGAACCGCGAACTAAGACGGATGTCAGAGCCTTGCTGGGGCTCATGGGATATTACCAGCCGTACATTCCAAATTTCCCACAGGTAGCAAGCCCCCTGACAGACACCCTCCGAAAGAGAGAGCCCGAAAAAGTTCGATAGAACGAGGCCAAAGAATGCGCATTTTAGCACCTGAAAGAGGTTCTTAGCTTAGGACAGTGCTTCGGACCCCCGATTATTCTAAGGAATTTAGCGTGCAATGGCGACGCTAGTGACAGAGGGTTGGGAGTCGTCCTCAGCCAGTTGGGCGAAGACGCGGAAGAGCATCCGGTAGTGTATGCTAGCCGAAAATTAACGTGCAAAGAGGAGGCGTACAGCGCTTCCGAAAAAGAATGCGCCTGCGTAGTTTGGGCGGTCTAGAAATTATCTTGTTGTCTGTACGCGCGAAATTCACTTTCGAAACCGACCACTGTCCTCTGACCTGGCTCAGACACATGTCCCCTTAGAACGGAGGCTTGCTCAGATGGAGTCTGATTCTCCAGGAATATAACTTTGCCATCCGTTACAAAAGGAGCAAGTTAAATGGATACGCGGATGGTTTGAGCCTTTTGTTTCGGTAAACCGACTTATTACCTTCCGTCCTTTGACTAACGAGGTAGAAAGTGTTATTATGGGCTGGAAGTCTATACTTGTAGTATCAAAACTTTGCTTGTGTACAGTTATCAAAGTTGTTTTGATTAATTGTTTAACTTTCTCCCGTTTCTTTTACAACGACACTCTGGCTTTGTCGGCATTCAGCGAGATATATAAAGCTCTTCAGAAAGGTGGTTGGAACTGCGTTATCAAAATTGGGAAGAGGAAAAGAAAACAGGGTTGATAACGTCGTCCCATTCGGGCTCACTGGAGAGAGCGCCCTTTGGTAACGCGGTACATTGCTACAGCATGTGCGAGAGTGAGGAAAAGGGTTCTGGGCAGTCTGAGCAATATGTCTGAGTTATAGTGATTTAGTAGGCCTCGTCACGCATACGAGTCCGTTTGTAGCTGGCTACCACTGAAGTACTTTTCCGATCACTATCATAATTTATATATTTCGATTCATTCTATGTTTTATAGCTGTCTTAGCTGGATATGCTTTACTAAGAGTTACACCTAAGAAAAAAACGCCCACAGGAAAAAACGAGATAGACGAAAAGAGCGCAACCTCGGTTTTTCCTGTGTGCGTTCTTAGGCGCAACTCTTCCTAAAACATAGCCAGGCACCAACTCGCCCAACATGAAGTTCTTCTAAACTTAGCTGGATGAAGTGCCCAAAAGGGAAGGTCTTGTTCCGGAACGCGAAGCCGATATCCATGTGCGTTGGGATGATTGTCACAATATCTGAGCGAATGAGATATCATTTCTGCAATCATTCTAATTATTTTAGTTTTGCAAACGACAGTGAAATAATTGCTATCGGTCACGGGGAAAATTTTATTTACTTTGACACCAAATGGTTGTCGATTCTCATATAGTAGCACATATGTCGAGGAAATGTGTATGCATCTGTGCAAGAATGCGCAATGTGCTGATAGAAAAGGCTGTTCTTCATCAGTAGTAAAATAAAGAATTATATTCTGTGCGCAATCGCCACTGGCATTTTGGAAAACCCAGCCATCCTAACACTAAAAGGTGCCTCGTTACATTAACACAGGGAAGCGAGCTCATTTCTTAATTTCTTCCGTGCAAGTAACGAGTATATTGTTACGGAAGGATGAGAGAAGACAGAGGAAGAAAATCGGAGACGCTGGCTGCTGCGTGTTGTTGGTAGTCAGCCATGTTAGCTGTTCTGACTCATCCCATATGTATATTGTAAATATACTTTTTATATACTCGCAACATCCCCGTAACATATTGGTGGAGGTGCTGAGGTATATAAAACATATATTTGCAATATCGCGTCCATCGATGTTCGATCCGGCTACTGGCAGATTTCAGTTGATGAAATGGACCGCGAGAAGACTGCCTTCGTGACGCCGGATGGCTTATATCAGTTCAAAGTGATGCCCTTTGGCCTATGCAATGCTCCTGCGACATTTGAACGTATGATGGACTCTCTTCTGCGAGGCTTAAAATGGACCACCTATTTTTGTTACCTTGACGACGTTATCGTTTTTCTCCCACGTTCGGCTGCCACCTTACCCGACTCGCTACCATTCTTGCGGTCTGCCGAAAAGCCGGCCTCCAACTGAACTCCATGAAGTGTCAATTCGGGGGCCGTCAGATTACCGTGTTGGGACACCTGGTTGACGCATCCGTGTTCAAGTAGACCTGGAAAAGTTCGCCCGTACGCAGTTTCCCTGTGCCACGTTCTGCTTCTGACGCGCGCTGCTTCGTCGGCCTGGGTTCTTACTTTCGCCGTGTCGGCAAAAACTTCGCCGACGTTGCTCGGCCTTTGACAGATATTCTAAAGAAGTACACGCCGTTCTCATGGGGCCCTGAGCAATCTCACGCGTTCCCCGCTCTCATCGGATTTCTGACGGCCCCTCCCATACTTGCCCACTTTGATCCATCTGCACCGACCGAAGTCCACACTGACGCAAGCAGCCATGGCTTTCGGCGCTGTTCTCGTCCAACAGCAGAATGGTACGGAGTGCGTGATAGCTTACGCCAGCCGCCTGTTGTCATCTTCCGAGAGAAATTACTCCATCACCGAGCGGGAGTGCTTGGCTTTAGTTTGGGCTGTCGCCATGTTCCGGCCATATTTGTACGGTCACACGTTTTCGGTCGTTACAGACCACCACGCACTCTGCTGGCTGTCTTCCATCCGGGACCCGACTGGACGGCTTGGTCGCTGGGCTTTGCGGCTCCAGGAATTTTCATTTAGTGTCCATTGCAAGACTAGACGCCTCCAAGAGGATGCTGACTTCCTCTCGCGTCACCCCGTGGATCCTCCCGATCATGTTGCGCATGATCCGGTGACCTGTGTGATGGCTTTCAGTGACATGACCGACATGCCCGCTGAACAACAACGCAACGCATCCTTACAGTCCATCATCGCTGGAGTGCAATCTGGCAGCACCAACGGTACGTGTCGCATGTTCGTGCTGCATGACGGCATTCTCTACCGCCGCAATATCAACCCTGACGGGCCTGAGCTGCTGCTTGTCCTTCCTCGTCATCTGCGAGCCGTCGTTCTGGAACAACTTCACGGTGCACCGACGGCGGGACACCTTGTAGTTTTGCGTACATACGACCGCGTACGACGCCGGTTCTTCTGGCCGGGTCTCTACCGCTCGGTGCGTCGTTATGTCGCAACTTGCGAATTGGCGCCGGAACAAACCACCCTCTGGCACCTGTCGGATGACTCTATCCCATTGGAGTTCCCTATGAACCATTCTTTCGCGTAGGCCTTGACCTGTTTGGCCCTTTTCCGACAACGACTAGAGGAAACACGTGGATCGCCGTCGCTACTGATTATGCGACACGCTACGTGATAGCAAAGGCGTTGCCGACTAGTTGCGCAACTGTCGTCGCCGATTTTCTCCATCACGACGTCATTCTCCAGCACGGTGCACCTCGAAAGTTACATACAGACCGCGGCCGCTCGTTCTTGTCTCGAGCTGTAGACAACGTCCTCCGCTCTTGTGCCACTGAGCACAAGCTGTCCACCGCCTACCACACACAAGCGAACGGTCTTACGGAATGACTCAACCGAACAATCACAGGGATGCTGTCGGTGTACGTCTCCAACGATCACTGAGACTGGGACGCCACGCTGGCTTACATGACGTTCGCGTATAATTCGTCCGGACATGACACCGCAGGCTATTCACCCTTTTATCTCTTGTATGGCCCTGACCTCACATTGCCGTTTGACACCAACATCCGTTCTCTGCCACGTGTTGCAACTGAGTACACTCGTGAAGTCACCGATCGCGCTCGCATGGCACGTCAAGTCGCCCAATCTCGTTTATTAGCCTCACAGCATATACAGAAAGAACGTTACTACCACTGCCATCGCGATGTCAAGTTCGCACCACGTGCTTGGGTGCTCCTCTGGTCACCATATCGTCGGGTTGGCCTCTCCCACAAGCTTCACTCTCGCTACAAATGACCTTATGAAGTCCTACGCCAAATTAACGACGTCAATTATGAGATTTCGCCGCTACACTTTGATGCATCCTCAAGTCAGACGCCTGTCGACGTCGTCCACGTTTCGCGGCTGAAGTCATACTTTGCTCGCAATTCTTCGCCTGCCATTCGCCGAGACGGCGCTTCGCCATCCGTGGGTCCTGTTACGAAAGGATGAGAGAAGAGAGATGAAGAAGAAGATTGTGGATGCCGGCTGCTGCGTGTTATTGGTGGTCAGCCATCTTAGCTGTTCTGACTCATCCTGTATATATATTGTAAATATAGTTTTTATATACTCGCAACATCCCCGTAACATATTGGTGATGAGTGTAGTTTTCGCTTTGACAGTTTTAAGAAAAATACAAGTAGCGTGAAAGAGCTTTGGGTACTTTTAAAAAAGAATGTAGTTAATTGTATAGCGCTATGTATTATTATTATTATTATTATTAATATTATTATTATTATTATTATTATTCATGTAAATGCATAGAAACATCACAAAGAAACAGAAAAGTGAGCTTGCAATTGTCTCCTAAAAGAGACACTACACCCACCCGTTATGTACCCAAGATTACAGAGAAATCAACGCCGATTAATCTTTGGATCACGCCTTACATTCGAAGCGAAAACTTCAAAGGGTAAAGAGCAGAAAGTTGGGAAGCCAAGTTGCCTTGAGGTTAAAGAAAAATTGAGGTAGTGTCTGAAATGCTGAATGTACAAATTGAGTAAGATATGGAAAAATAATTGAGCGTGTCACTCCACTCTGTCACTACTTGCAGGACCAAATAAAGTTTTCCATCCATCCATCCATCCATCCATCCATCCATCCATCCATCCATCCATCCATCCATACATCCATCCTCTCATAAAAACCTCTCCTGCAACATTTTTGAAAGCTGTTAAATGTCGCTCTTGTCTTTGTAATGTGTTCCTTATCGGTCAAAAATCTGACTGATAACGCTAACATTCCTTCCACTTTCAATAATAATTTCAAAACTGTATTAATCGAGAACAACGGATGTTTGCAGGGATTAGGTATGTCTATATTACGATAACTCGTCTTGACTGACAGACAGAAAGAAAAACTTTATTGATAGCAAGTGAGCTTGGACTCTCCTGGGTCCCCGATCACCACATGTTCCCACGCTACGTCGAGACAGTCATGTTCCTTACGTTCATGACTGCGGCAGCGCAAGCCACAGCAGCAAGCTGCGATGTCGGGTCTGTAGACGAGAGCAAGAACTCCCACTCCTCTCAGCTTGAAATGGTGAGCTTTACTTGCCATGGGAGATCAGCAGAGCAGCCGAAGAGTATGTGGGAGTGAGTGGCGTGAGGATGGCAGCATAGGGAGCATGCCGGAGAAGTGCCACAATACTTGGAGAGCAGCTGAAGAGATGAGAGAGAGTGGGTCTGGAGGCGTATCTAGAGCATCGTGTAAACCGGGTATTTGGGTGAGCTCTGCACAGGCGTCCGCTCCCTGGAGACGCCCCGATCGAGGCTGTCCTGAGCTCGGCAAATTAAACATCGGGCCAATTTATCGGCAGCCTTGTTTCAGGAGTTCCTAGAGTGAGCCGGTACTCATCGGAAATTTCTGTAAACAGCATCCTAAACCTATTGTTAAACCAATTAAAATGTGTCCGGGACCAGGCGAGGCACCAAATGCATATTTAAAGCTGTACATGGAATGGTGGTCAAAGCATTTACAATGAGATAATTCGAGGTCCCTGAGGGAAAGTGACATACCGGACGACTGAAGAACTACCAGAATCAAACTGATTAGTAAATCAGAAGTTAAAAATTTATTAAATACTACCGATTCATGCAATTAACCTTAGCAAAATCAGAAATTCTGGAACAGAAATTACATAAGCATAGAAAGGGCTTTCTCAAAAAAAATTCAGCGTTAACAAACGCTCAGCGTGGCTTTCAAAGAGGGTGTTGTACCACCACGCCTTTAGATTTGCACATGACTTTGCAGAAACTGTGAACAATGGAAAACAGGTAGACTTCATTTCCATAACGTTTATAAAAGCTTACGACAAAATCTCGCAGGTCTCGCACTGATAATTGGTTCATAAATAGGTTGTATAATAAAAATCAAATGTTAATAAATTGTATCGAAGCTTATCTTCTAAACCGATGTATATTTTCTCGTTAAGTCGGGTTTCCTCCAGTCGTGTTGAGCTTGATCCTGACGTCCCCCAGGGGCCCGTTCAAAGGTCCCTGCGTTCTTTGTTTTTGTTTTTGAAAACCGACACAGTTAAAGATTATACTGTATAGAACGGGTGGATGCTGATGATTTCGCACTCTTAGAAGCGCTTAGCTATACACAGCACCGAGTCAGGCTAAATGATTACTCTTCAAATATCATTTCGTGGTATGAACAGTGGCAATGACAATCAGTTTAAAAAAAAGTGTTTATGAGAATGAGCCTAACAGGAAATCATTACTACTCCGTTATAATTCTAAACAACTATATGTTTCTGAAGCTGAAGACTACAAATACTTGGGCTTGTGAATAACTAACAAACTGTCTAGGAACAGGCACACAGATAGTGTTGTGGCTAATGTCATAGGCCAGCTATTCTATTTTGAGGTGGGCGCTGAAACTAGCTACACCTCATGTGCATACACTTGCATATAACACTATTATCCGCCCTATGCTATAGTACGCTATCATAATACGGGACCCCTTCACCCAGGTCAATATTTACACATTAGAAACAACACAGAAAAAGGCTGTTCTGTTGGCGAAAAACTTATGTTAGCGCACTGATAAAAAGTATTTTCCAGCCAGTTCAATTTTTTTTCGCAGGCTTGAGCTGTTTTTGTATGCCAAATCGTCAATCGTCATTACAACTTTGACACCTCCGATATTTTAATTTTCAAAATACGGTACGCTACAAGGAGTCGACACTCGGCGACATTTATTCCATGAACCCCAAAAGTCAATTGTTTTAAATATTATTTCTTCCCACGAACTATCCCTGAATGGAATAACCTTACTAACGATGTTGTGAGTCAAAACTAATGATCTTTTAAGGCACATCTGGACTTACGCGTGTCTTATCCGCCAGCAAAGTGCCATGAAGTTTTGTTCTTTTGTCCTTGATTTCATGATGCCTTGTACCACCCTGCTATGGCTTAACCGCCGATACCGCGATACCTATAAAAAAATAAATAAATAAATAAATAAATAAATAAATAAATAAATAAATAAATAAATAAATAAATAAATAAATAAATAAATGATAGAGACGTAAATAAATCGCCAGATCTGGTTGCCAGACCTGGTTGCACTAAGTGCGGTAAAGACAGAAGTTGATGGTGAAAGAAGTAATTTACTGCTACAGCAGCAGGCCTTCACCGCGAACGCCGCCATCATCTCGACAGCAACTTTTTCTTGATTATATATACACTGCTGTCCAGTACTGAATGATGTGGCCTCCGAAATACATGCACAGGCGTCGCCAACACCAGAGTTTGCATCGGGCACACCATCCTGCGAACGCTTCCAAGCTCGGAAGCTGCGCCACAGCGTAGTAGTTAGTGCATCCGACTGCCAACTACAGATTATCCTCAAAGGCATAGCTTCAGCGCACGTTGGTGGACACGTCTCTATGTTGAAAGGCAAAAGGATAGAATGCTGGGCGAGTTGGTACGGTAACATCATCTTGGATTGTAGCGTGAAGTGACACGGACTGAGACTAGAAGCAGACAGGACAAGCGCTAACTCTCAGCTAAATTTTTATTGAGACTGACAACATACATACACACACACGCACATATATATATATATATATATATATATATATATATATATATATATATATATATATATATATATATATATATATATATATATATATATATATATATATATATATATATAGGCGATTGCAAATACAGCAGCATATGAACGTCACAAGGTCTAAAGACACCAGTTAAACATATCAAGAGGTAGCGCAGCCAAAAAAGAGAACAACAAAAAGACACTAGACAAAGATGCGAGGCTAACGCATGTCTCCTAATTTTTTGAACGTATGCAAACTTTTTTAGAGCTTTCGTTGTTTTACCTAGAGAATAGCTTTGTAAAATGGGGTAGTTCTCGGTGTGTACAAAAATGGGGAGTTTGCATTGGTTCAACAGTAGCGCCAGTTTTTAGTGATATTTATCTAAGTCGCGTCAATAGAAAGCTACAAAACAATCTTAAGGAATTGGCTGTGCATGCCTTTAGATACGTAGATGACTACTTGGTGTTTTCTAGCTGCGATAACTACACCAAGAAAGCTACGGATACTTTAAAAGTTTTTAGCGAATGTGGGTGGTCTTGGTTTATCCAGAACAAGAAATTTGAGTTTTAACGTTCCAGGAGGAGCACGTCTATTGGCATTATTCGCGTAGGGCAAAGAAACAACTGCTTGAATTTTCTTCTTGTAATTTCAAACTTGTTAAACAGGGTATCACATACTCAGCTCTTAGGTCTGCTATTGCTAAGTCATGTCCACACAATATGCAACGAAGTTTTTCACAACAGATTGATTGGCTCGAGAAGGCTGGTTATCCTGTGCATGTGTTATTACTAACCTGCGAAAAGCTTTCGAAATGCGTGAAAAGCCCCGCTAAGAAACAAGAAAAACAGAAAAAGAAAAAAAAAGTTTGCTGTGGTACCTTGTGTACATAGGTTATCCTATGGTTTACGGAACGTGGCCAGTAGATATGACGTCAATACAGTTTTCTCGCCCCCCCCCCCCCCAAGTTGTCTATCATGTGCCCCATGATAAATAGGCAACTTCAATAGGGTGGCAAAAAAACAAAGAAAAGATGATTGCCGCATTAGACATGTGTCCCCTTTGGTGCCTTGTAACACTGGCACAGTTTATCAGATTCCACTTAGGTGCGGGAAAACTTACATTGGACAGAGCGGCAGGTACATTAATATTAGACTAAAAGAACACAAACAATCACTTAACAACTATAATGCTTCCCATCTAGCGTAACATTGTTTCAATTTCGGTTGTAAACCTTTGTTCGAAGACACCAAAATTTTTTCAAGACACAAACGCCAAACCACACGGGAAGTAATCGAGGCATTTCAGATGAAAAGTTTAGGAGGGACTTGCGTTAGCCACGCATCTTTGTCTCTGTTAGAATGCGAATTTCGGTATCTTCAGAGCACGTGTGTTGATCTCAAGTAGTGATTTTTTGTTGTTTTCCTTTTTGGCTTCCCTACCTCTTGATATATTTAACTGATGTCTTAAGACCTTGCGATGTTCATATGCGGCCGTATTTGGAATCGCCTATATATATATGCTGTCAGTTTCAATAAGTATTTAGTTGAGAGTGAGCGCTCGTCCTGTCTGCTTCTAGTCTCTGTCCGTGTCACGTTGCGCTACAATCCAAGACCATGTTCTATTTTCATTCGCGCTACGATGAGGTTGAAGCTTAAGCATGTCGAGGTGACCTGAAGACCGCAGCGCGGTAATGGCGTCGACTTGAGGGCTACGGCGTAATTGTTCTCAGCAAATTCAGTTTAGTGAATGCAACTGCTGTCGCAGTAGGGCAACGTCGCGCCTTCTACAACTTGACCCCGCAAGGCCTTCTCGTCTACCGGGACTTTCTGTACTGTTTCTCCTGACCTCGCATAAGGCCCTCCCTGCTCCTTTTCGTGCTTGATGTTCGCTCGGCACTCTGGACAGGCTATAAAACGTACAAATGCGTGACAGGCTTCTAGCGGAAAACTTATCGCAGGATGCCAGATCCAGGGAGCGGTGGACACGAGTGACATCTGCCTGCACAATACAGAGAAAAGATATGTTGCACAAAAGAACGAAATCAACACGCTTGCTGCTCTTATTAGGACAGCAGCATATATAGAATGGCAAACATTCCAGGATTGGCAGTGTGTGTACGCAACGTGTCACCTACGAACCAGAGGGGAACAAACAGAAGTATATGGTCGCAAACCGAGAAAGGAGGCTCGGTTGTTTTCTCGCGCTTGGGATTCCGCTTCTTTGTGCTGTGGTTGCAGATACATCTTTGTTGTTCTTGACGATGTTATTACGCACCGAGACAATCTGGCTGCATACGGTATCCAGCCCCTTGCCTCCGTACATATAGCTGTAATCTTGGCATGCATTTCCCGAGAGAGCATTTGCTATGTTCTGATTTTTTGCGCTTCTCCTTGATCGACATGGGCTCGGCTCACGCTTCGTGGATTCGGCTTCGCTCGCCGCGCTATGTTGTTTGTTCCGCATGCGCTGTGTTGTGTCGTGTAAACCCACCATTGTTCGTGCCTCGACGGCACGTCGGTGCCCCAAAGGTGCGTCAGGCTGACGTTGCCTCGGGAAGGCATGCATTAAGCTGTTGGCATTAGAATGTCCCCATTCGATGTCTGCTAGCCCGGACGCTGTAATGGAAGAGCAAAGAAGCAGTGATGGAAAAAGGGTCCATGAAGTCTTTCTACATTAAATACGCAGATCTGCATGTGTATCTAGAGAAAGTGCGCAGCGTCGTGCCACGAAATTGTTCGTGCCACGTACCGTTGTTTAAAAACCTACATTTTGCCTTCAGATTATTTCGGATTCATCTGTTAACCTTCTGAAGCTAAATTTCGTAACATTAGGGGTCCTATATTGTAAAACTATTCCAATATGTTTTCTTTTTCAATCTGGTGAGGAGAAATTTACGTAACCGTCGATGCAAGCATTGGGCGGTGGCCCGCAGCGCTGTTTCAATCACCCAATCATACGTTCACCGCATTTGTAGGAGGTCACTTTTGTTTGATTTCAAAGCGAATAGGATTGCCTATTTTGACAAGTTTTGCTTACCTAATTGGCTAACAAGAGGCGAGGAACTGCAGAGATGGAGAGTGTATCGATGGGGGCACATTGAATATAGATAACGGCATAAGGAGAGCGGTGTCGGCCTCTGGGCATTATTTCCCCTTGCTTAACTTGCGCTGGCGGAATAAAAATCGCAGTTGCGTGAAACGGAAGGTTGAAAACGTCGCTCAGACGAATCCTCAGCGAAAAATAGTTGGCAGAACGATGTCGTATACGTGCCGAAAGTGCTCGACAACGTTAAACTGCCACGTAAAAAAATGTATTATAGGCAAATAAATCCGTTCCTTCCGGCCGTTCCTACAAGCCACTTCCAGAACTATCGGTAGGCAGACGTATATACTCCTTCCGGAATGGGGCAGTATCGAGTTATTCCAAAAAAGCTCAGTTTTACTTGGCATATTAATGCATCTTTAGTGCGTACACATTCCTTTGACGAGGTCACTTTTCACACTTTTGTTATCCCGCGTTACAGAGAGGCGAAAGGGGGGTAGCCAGAAAAATGTTTGATCAATCGTGGATGTCTCATTGCAGAAATGGAATACAAACAGTTAGGAATAGCTTCACGTTATAGCGCCCTAGGTGACGCAGCCGTGTTGTTCGGGCCCCTCTCATCGCGAACCATCGGCTTAGCTGCAATTTGAGGGACCACCGCAAGGACACCAGCTTATTTGTGGCACGTGTTGCCCGTTTTCCCTCAACCGTGAAAGGTCGCTCAATCACTGTGCCTCAAATCAAAATGGAGCACAAACAAAGCGTTGAATGAAAAAAAAAATGCGCCATGTAACTTGTGCCAAAATTTCAAGAGACAAGCGCCACGTGGCTAGACGGAACCAAGGTAATGTTGTTTGCCGTCACTTGGAGCAGTCAAACCATTTTTCTGTTTTTCCCCTAATTGCACAATTACGTAAAAACCCGCGTATAATACGAACCCGAATATAATACGAGGTGAAATTTCTGGGACGAGAAATGGAAAAAAAAAAAGGTTTACCCGCGTATAATACGAGTGAGAGAAACTCGGGGAAAACATTTATTGAAATCGGACTCAGCACTTCATTCACTGTCGTCCTCCGCTGCGCTTTCATCGGACAATTCCTTGTCTGACATATCCTCCCAGAGGTACTCGTCCTCGGTGCCATCGAGCGCGTTCGAGATCCCGCACTTCTTGAAAGCGCGACGCACAAGGTCTTCTGGGATGCTCGCCCATGCGTCCACGATCCACTTGCACAGCGTGGCTGGCGATGCCCGCTTCAGCCGCCCAGTTGGCGTCACTGCAGGTTCACCTGACCGCATCCACTCTGCGTAGCACCGCTTCACCGCGTCCTTGAGAGGCTTGTTGACGCAAACATCTAGAGGCTGCAGCTGAGACGTCATCCCACCAGGGATAACGACGAGTTCAGTATTACAATCACGCAACAGCTTCTTCACCGAGTCGGCCAAATGGCCACGAAACGCGTCCAGCACGAGGATGGACGGGAACGACAACAGTGCACCGGGCCGCCTACACCAAACGGACTTTATCCAGTCGAGCACAAGACTCTCATTCATCCACCCTTTCTCATGGCATTTAACGATGACATTTTTCGGCAGCTCACCTTTCGGCATTGTCTTGCGCTTGAAGACGACATAGGGCGAGAGCTTGCGGCCGTCTGCCGTGCATGACAACATGACGGTAACACGCGTCTTCTCGTTCCCAGTGGACCGGACACAAACTTGTTTCGAGCCCTTTTCGTGCACGGTGAGGGGCGATGGCATGTCCAGATAAACTGGTGTTTGGTCAGCATTGCCGATTTGCCCTAGCTGAAAGTTCTTCAACTTGCGCAACGAAATAACGCGGCGCTGGAAAGCCACCAGTAACTCTTCAAACGATTCCGGCAGCTTTTGTGAAACTGAAGTTCTCCGGCGCAATGAAAATCCTGCACGGCACATATACCGATAAACCCAATGCTTGCTTGCTTTGAAGGAGGAGCTCGTTAGGCCTTTTTCTCTCGCAAGCTCCCTGGCTTTTGCCTGCATGAGCTCCACGCTCACAGCAAGATGCGCGGCTCGCTGTTCTCGGACGAATTCCGTCAGTTTGAGTTCAATTTCAGGGAATGCGCCATTCTTCAGGCCGCGAAAGCTTCTTCGCTTTCCGCTGCACTCGAAAAGTGCTTCTTTTTGCCGTCGCCATCCGCGGATACTTCCCTCGGTGACGCCAAACTGCCTCCCGGCCGCACTGTTGCCGATTTCCTCTGCCGCTAAAATCACATTTCGCTTGAAAGCTGCCGAGTACTGCTTCCGTGCCCCCGACATCGTGCTCCTTCACTAAAAACGATGCACTTCGCGAAGCGCGGTTAACACGTGAACTGCCAAGGTCCGCACTCAACAAAGAAAGAAACGATGCCGTAGCCACGCTGCAATAGCGAAGGCAAGCCGTAGCCAGGCAGCAATAACAAAGCCAAGTCGTAGCCATGCAGATATAACGAAGCCAAGCCGTAGCCACAGAGCAATAACGAAACCAAAACTTCGAGCCGAACTTTGAAATTTTTGTCCGGATCCGCATATAGTACGAGGCGGAAATTTGGGACGCTAATAACAGGAAAAAAACCTCGTACTATACGCGGGTTTTTACGGTAGTCGTCATCGATTAAAATGTATCAAATGTAACATAACTCGCCGCGGTAGCCTAGTGGCTATGCCTGTGCGCTGCTGAGCTCGAGGTCGCGGGATGATATCCCGGCCACGGCGATCGCATTTCGGTGGGGTTGAAATGCCAAAACAATCGTGTACTATATATATATATATATATATATATATATATATATATATATATATATATATATATATATATATATATATATATATATATATATATATTTAGTATCGCGCCGCGCAATGCCCAGGCTTTCCTGCCGACTATGCCTATTTTCCGTATGACCGTCGACACGCCTCCAACGGCGCTCCTGTGAACAGTCAGCCGCAAAATACTATGACGCCCCGACCCCGTTCTCCTTGTCCATCTCCTGCGTGCCACAATTCGCCGACTCGTCGCAGTCTTACTGACGTCACTAGGGACAGGTCCCCTATCCCTCGACGGTGAAACTAGCCGCAGGGAGCTCCGTGGGTAAGGTTGTCAGTACTTGAACTTCTCCAAATCTCCCATTGCCGACGAATGACGACATGAAGATTCCGATGATGAAGAAGACGCCGAATACAACGACGAATACGACGGAAACAACTACGAAAGACGTAACTGACGTCGTCAGCGTTGACGTCATCGTTCTCCTTGACGGCCACCAAGCAGCCGCTCTTGTTGACACTGGCTCCCACTTTTCAATCATAAACTTGAAGCTCGGCGATAGTCTAAGGAAGGTGAAGACGCCATGGCTAGGGCGCCACATAAGAACCGCCGGAGGTCAGTTGATGACACATGTAGGGAAATGCACGGTCCCACTCTTAATCGCCGGTTGAACCTTCGGGGCAACCCTCGTCGTTCTTACTGAGCGTTGTAAGGAACTTTTATTGGGCATGGATTTCCTACGTGAGTAAGGCGCCGTGACCAACATCCGCGACAGAAGCGTCACGTTTGCCACGAACTCGGATAATGTCACCCATGAGAAGCAACAACAACGTCGCTTACGTATTGCTGCGGACGACTTCATCCTTCTGCCGCGGAGTCGCCCTCTCGTACCCGTGCACTGTGACAGCCTGCAGAATGGGACTGGAGTCGCTGAACACATCAATGCGCTAGCACTGAATTGCGGCGTCTCCATTGCAAGAGCACTTATCAATGCAATCAACGGAAGCGCTGAACACTTGCTAACGAATTTTAGTAAGGAGCGTCGACGCACCGTTATAGGCCCTGCTGTTGCTTATTTCGACGAAGTAACAAATACAAGACTGCCACTTAGCGCAGGAGGCGGCCTCTACAATCCACACAGCTGTGCTATATATTGTAGACATTAATCCGACGTTAACGACTGTTGAGCGAAACCGTCTTCTTGAACTCGTCAATCACTACCACGGCTGTTTCTCATCTGCGTCAAGAGTTCGTCAAACGCCACTTACCAAACACCGCGTCATTACTGATGTCGACGCCAGACCCATTCGACAGGACCCTTATCGGGAGGCCCCAAAGGAACGCAAAGCAATACAATAACAAGTGAAGACGATGCTGGAAGATGGCGTTATTAGACCATATAATAGTCCTTGACCATCACCTGTAGGTTTAGTGAAAAAAAAGGACGGTAGCCTGCGCTTCAGCGTCGCCTATATGAAGCTCAATCAGGTCACCAATAAGGACGTTTATCTACTGCCACGTAATGATGTTTCTTTGGATAGGTTGCGAAACGCTTGCTACTTTTCGTCAATGGACTTGAAAAGCGGTGATTGGCAGATCGAAGTCGATGAGAGAGACCGTGATAAAAGCGCCTTTGTAATGCCTGCGGACTTTATGAATTTCAGGTACTTCCCTTCGGTTTATGTTCGGCGCCAGCAGCATTTCAGCATCTAATGAACACTGTGCTCTCTGGACTCAAATGGCAAACATGTATGGTGTACCTGGATGACGCGAATGTCTTTTCCGCAACGTTCGATGAATACTTGCGAAGGCTGAAAACTGCTTTTGGAGCAATACGCTCTGCCGTGCTCACTTTGAAGCCTGAGGAGTGCCAATTTGGTTTTCACAAGCCCCAGTTCCTCGGTCACGTCGTCAGTAGCCAAGGAGTCCGACCTGATCCGGATAAAATTGCTGCCGTCGCTAATTTCTCCACCCAATTAGACAACAAGGTCATGCGTCGTTTTCTGGGACTCTGTGCATATTACCGGCGATTTATTGTGAATTTTTCGCGCATCGCATGGCCGTTAACAGAGCTCACCCGAGAAGATATCCCTTTTACTTGGGGCGAAAACCAGCAGCGGTGATATCACGAGCTCCGGCAACGCATGCAAGCACCTGCCGTGCTAGCGCACTTCGATGAAGACGACCCGACCATATTGCATTCAGACGCTAGTAATGTCGGTATAGGGGCGGTGCTCGTACAGTGGCAGGACGACAGCGAAAAGGTGATCGCTTACGCCAGTAGGACACTATCCCGAGCCAAGGCTAACTACTCCACCACTGAAAAAGAATGTCTCGCAATGGTATGGGCAGTTCTGAAATTTCATCCGTATCTGTAAGGTCGGTCTTTCAGCGTCGTTAGCGATCACCATTCGCTCTGCTGGTTCATTAATTCGATAGATCCTGTCGGCTGGCTCGCACGCTGGAGTCTTTGACTCCAAGAGTTCGACTTTATTGTCGCATTGAAGTCAGGAAAACGGCACGCGTACGCCGACTGCCTTTCGTGGTCTCCTGCCGAGCCGGCAGCACAAGACGACGACGACGTGGTCATTCTGGCGCTCGTGGACTTTGCCGATCTTTCACCCGAACAACAGGATGGCACTGAATTGCTGCCGCTTATTGATTACCTGGAAGGACGAACCAACAGCGTACCGATGCTATATGCAAGAGGGCAGGTATCGTACTGCTTGCGCCGCAACGTCCTCTGCAAGAACTTCTCACCTAGTGGCAGCAACTACTTACTCGTTGTTCCCTCATTGCTTCGGCGTAAAATCTTACACGCCTGCCACAATGAGCAGGCCGCTGGGAACTTTGGCTACACTCGCACATTGGCACGGATTCTTCAGCATAATTACTACTAGCCGAGACTTACTGTGGTCGTTAAGCGTTACGTTTAGACATGTCTGGATTGCCAACGTCGCAAACCGCCATACGTCAAGCCAGCCGGCATACAGTCCCCTGAAAAAGTACCGGCCACATCATTTCTACAAGTAGGCATGGACAGAGTTACTGCGTTCTTGGCCAAGTTTTTGGATATCGATTTACGTGTAAGTGGTACCACCCACCGGAAGACAACGGTGTATCACCCCCAAACAAACGGACTGACGGAACGACTCAGTAGGACAATGACTGACATGATAAGCATGAACGTAGTTGTGGAGCACAAAAACTGGGACGAGGTTTTACTTTATGTCACCTTCGCGTAGAATACGGCTCGTCAAGAGACCATTCGCAAGACACGGTCACTTCAGTTTTGTATACGGGCCTGAGGTTATGACAACATTAGACGCAATGCTCCTTCATGAATTTGATGATAACGAGACGTGTGCTGAAGAGATCACCTAATGAGTAGAGGCAGCTAGGCAGCTTACACGTCTACGAATCCACGAACAACAGGAGTGAGACGCCAGACGCTACAATCTTCGGCACAGACCCGCAACATAAAACATCGGTGACAGTGTGGGTCTTGACACCTATTCGTCAGCGTGGGCTCTCTGAAAAGCTCCTGCCCACATACTTCGGGCCCTACACAGTTCTACGACTCATCAGTGACGTCAGCTACGAAGTCGTTCCAGACGGCTTTCACTGTTCAAAGCGCTGACGGTGCTTACCAGAGGTCGTTCACGTGCTTCGTATGCAGTCGTAATATGAAGACTGACAAGACTGCGCCGGTTTTTTATCGCTGATTTATATGCGTCTGTCATCGCGACGATGATCTTTTCTAAAGGCGGAGCAAATGGCACGACTATATTTAGCACAAATATATTGCCGCGGGTATGTGCCAGTGCGGACGACGTTGAAGTAGCACGGGTTTTTATGCTAAGCATGCAGATGACGCTGACGTTGTTGGTTTTATCTTTGAC
Source organism: Dermacentor albipictus (assembly GCF_038994185.2). NCBI lineage: Eukaryota > Metazoa > Arthropoda > Arachnida > Ixodida > Ixodidae > Dermacentor > Dermacentor albipictus. Next base: position 18,540,067 of record NC_091821.1, read on the forward strand.
GACTGATAAAGCGTATTAGTTGGTGGTGCTGCTCCGCATCCTCGTCGAGCCCGCGTCGTTACAATATGAAAGTTACATGAAAGAAATGGCACCAACGAAATAGGCCTAGAAACGTGAAGTGAAAATATCGTGTCAAACAGTGATCACAACGTCACCAGGCAACCCATTCCACTGTGACCGTACAACAGAACGTCTCACACAACTAGATTACATATTTACCTTCTGCTCTGTGTACACCGAATAAACACTGAAATATACGTAATCTAATATATGCATATATATATATATATATATATATATATATATATATATATATATATATATATATATATATATATATATATATATATATATATATATATATATATATATAAACGAGACGAAAAGGTTTTGACCGAGATGCCCGATTTTTTATTAGTCATATCATAAGAAGCCAACAAACACTGACACCAAGTACAACATAGGGGAAATTACTTGTGCCTAATAAATGAAATGAATAAGCGATAAAATAACGGAAATTAAAGTCGATGAAAAAACAACTTGCCGCAGGTGGGAACCGAACCCACAACCTTCGCATGTCGCGTGCGATGCTCTACCAATTGAGCTACCGCGGCGGCGTTTCCCCATCCACTTTCTTGGGTATTTATGTGTACTAGTAGAACCCTGGGAGTGTTAGCCAGCGCCCCCACTCAAAGACCTTGGCGGCGGACGTGGAACGTCCTTTATGCCACAGGCGTCACGAGAACGTGACCTTTTTGGGTGAAGGCAACTGGTCAATAAACCCGCATATGCTACCTGAAGGCATCAATGTTGCCGGATTCGAGACCCTCGTTATGTAATAAACGAGAAGAACAGGGGTTAACCGAGAGGCCCGCTGTTTTATTAGTCATATCATAAGAAGCCAACAAACACTGCCACGAAGCACAGCATTGGGGAAATTACTTGTGCTTAATAAATGAAAATAAAGAAACGATAAATTAATGGAAATTAAGATGGATGAAAAAAAACAACTTGCTGCAGGTGGAAACCGAACCCACAAACTTCGCATTTCGCGTGCGATGCTCTACCAATTAAGCTACCGCGGCGCCGTTTTCCCATTCCCTTTCTTGGGTATTTATGTGTCCTAGTCGAACCCTGGGAGTGTTAGGCAGCGCCACCACTCACAGACCTAGGCCTTGTCCTTGGTGTCAGTGTTTGTTGGCTTCTTATGATACACGCACACACACACACACCCACACACACACACACACACACACATATATATATATATATATATATATATATATATATATATATATATATATATATATATATATATATATATATAATCTCGGGTCTCACTTTTGTATTGATATATAGAAAAAAATCCTCTCCATCCACCACCCACCGCGGTTGCTTAGTGGCTATGGTGTTGGGTTATTAAGCACGAGGTCGCGGTGTCGAATCCCGGTCATGGCGGCCGCATTTCGATGGGGGCGAAATGCGAAAACTCCCGTGTACTTAGATTTAGGTGCACGTTAAAGAACCCCATGTAGTCCAAATTTCCGGAGTCGCGCACTCTGGCGTCCCTCATAATCACATGGTGGTTTTGGCACGTGAAATACCATAGGTTATTAATTAATTGCGTTTTTTTTACTATTTATTCGCGGGAGCGCAGGAAAGATGGCCCCACTATCATATCAAACCGAAACTACGCGCGTGAGGAGAAGCACGAGGAAGTTGGAAACCGAACGTCTCGGCCTTTCGCGGCAGCTACTGATGCACGTCATGTTTCGCCAGGCAAGCGTGTGCGTCTGTGTGCCGGGTCGGGATTTGCCGCGGCATGCTACCATTCAAACTTCGTCCCCCAACCTTCTTTACAGGGCGTTGCCCTCTGACGCGCAGCGAGACACGCTTTCTTTTGGCGCAATAGTGCTTTAGAGTTTGGTAATAAACATCTCGAATTAGGTGCGATTTCCAAGATTTTTAAAAGATGGGTCGGCATGAAAATACCACTGCCTCTAAACTTGCCTTGAGACAACAGCCTCGAAGGCACTAATAGACAAGGCAATTAATGAATCTTTCGTAATTGGTTCTCTGTAACTCACGTTATTAGCGACAACTTATGTCCGCCTTGGCCTAGGAACTCGTCTGCAGAAACGCCGCGTTCGCTGCTCTCATTACATATATATAAAACGTATATATGGCCTAAACAAGAAAAAACACTAGAAAAGCAGGGTCATGAATCGCAGAGATCGCAGAAGAGAATTGGAGATCGCAAGGAGAGGCCTTCGGCCTTGCAGTGGACGTAAAATAGGATGATGATGATGATGATGATGATGAACTTAAGACATGCTTCTTTTAGCGTAGACAACAGAGATTCCATGCAATGGAAACTTAATGAGAAACGAAATTCTGGACGAAGTACTGTTATTTACGAAGAAAATAACTCTTTAAGTAAGCGTAGCTGCTTTCAAAGTATGCAATTGTATGTCTTGCTGTGTGATTAACTGTTGAAGTAAGATCAATATAAGAGCTATCTTGTCATATAGTCAGGTGTAAGGCAACAGAAGCAAACACCATACATACTACTCATAATGGTTTTATCCAACGTAAGTACAAACAACACTCACGCTGTAATAGAGAGATATAATGTATTAGAATTGAATTGAATTCTGGGGTTTTACCAGACAAAACCAAGGTTTGATTATGAGACCCGCCGTGGGGGGGTTCTCCGGATTAATTTTGACCACCAGGGGATCGTGAACGTAAAAAAAAGTTATGGGGTTTTACGCGCCAAAACCACTATCTGATTATGAGGCACGCCGTAGTGAGGCACTACGGACCACCTGGACCACCTGGGGTTCTTTAACTTGCACCTAAATCTAAGTACACTGATGTTTTCGGATTTCACCCCATCGAAATGTGGTCGCCATGGCCGGGATTCAATCCCGCGACCTCGTGCTTAGCAGCCCAACACCATAGCTACTAAGCAACCATGGCGGGTGATCTCAACGGGCCCCCAATGCAAGGGGTCGGAGCATATTACATTTCGCCCCCATCAAAATGCGGCCGCCGCGGCAGTCATTCGATCCCGCGATATCGTGCTTAACAGTGCAACAAAATAGCCTTCTAAGTCACCGCAGCGGTTATAATTTTTTAGAGAAAAAGCAAACTGGTCTGCCACAGCTAGTACGCTTTATACTGAAATAGAGTGCTGAACGTTCCGGTGGGATTACACAGCTTTTTGAACAGAGTTAAGGACCCGCTTGTTTACTTCCGTTCTTCATTTTTGGCTTGGCTGCCACGATCAGGAATGATCTCAAGGAGAGCTCTTGGTATTAGATATTGAAAACTAATATATTAAGAAAATTATACAATGCCCCGTGATACTGCCGCAGTTCATTAAGGTTTCATAGGTTACTGATCAACTGCTTCGGTCATGGAACATAAGCAGCCGTGTTCGAGTTAAATAGGATTCCATGCCATATCCCAACAAATATTTGACTCCTCTCTAGAGGAAAAGTCGACTTGGTTTAGCAGTTATGGATTTTCTTTGCCACATAAGTTGGCAGGTCGGAGAATTATTACAGCTGACATGTCATGCCAATGTTACAGAAAAAAATTGTTTGCTCCTAAAATAAACAACATACAATTAATACAGAAGTGTAGTAAAGTACATACATATATTCTGCTGTAATGCTCTCCTAATATTTCATGCTGAAATAAAAAAGTGAAATAGCTATCACAAATATTTAAATATACCTATTGCTCCATTTGTAGAGACCGCCTTACAAGAGCAATAATTGCGACTACTAGTTATAGAAGTTCAGGATGAGAACTAGTTCATTTTTATAAGTTTACTGCATTCATATTTAATTTGTATATTAAGATCATTTCATATTTAAATACACAGTTTAGTTGTATCAGCTGGTTGGACAAGAGGTGAATGCAGTTTCTACCACAAATTTTTCCAGCTAATTGTGTTCTGTACCATACGTGAAAATGCGTTCGGTGGAGCTACCCTTATTTTTTATGTGCCTAAATGCCTCCAGGAAATACTTAAAAGTGCCGATTTATTCAATTAGTGTTAGCGTTCAGCATTACCTGCTAAGAACCATGCCTAAGCAATGCTGCGCCTTCTCCCGGGTAGCAACATAGTACCCCTGCTTCTCCGTAATCATGCATCAAGCCGGCCTGATTTCCAGCTTTGTCGCATAAACAAAAGAAAATCCAGATACACTTGAGCGCACGAATAAACAGCCAATGAAGCCTCACATGCTTCATTCTTTCCGTGTCGCACTATACACACACGTTCGGCACACTTAACCAACAAATAAACCCAATGCAAATTGCATAAATGATGAGCGTAAACATGCCTGAACAGTCACAGATGGAGCGCAGTCTCCCGAAGTCCGTGCCTCAAACAGGAGACAACAATGAGGGCAGAAATGAAGCGGCAAATGCCACTTCATTTACCCGCGTAGTATCGGAAGGAGCAGAGCAGTGCGATCCACAATGCTTATCGTCGCTTCGGTAAGGCCTTGTGGCACGCGCTAACCATCAGCAAATTTTCCCCATGCTATTCTTTTTAGAGGAGGAGCATGACGAGGAGGAGGAGAGAAGTAAGGAAAGGTAGGCATGTCAACCAGACGCACCCCGGTTTGCTACCCTACACGGGGAAGAGGCTTGAGGAATGAAAAGAAAGAAAAAAGAGGGAGGGAAGAAGGTAACATCAGTTTGAATACATGCGGTTGTCTATCACTTCATGCCTATAATCGGTCGCTGAGACCAGTCAAACTCATGAATCGTAGCAGTGCCCGCGTCGCCTTGTAAGGCGGCGACGCGTGGGGCCATGGTCTGAGAATCTTAGTCTCTGAAAATGGTGTGCTGTCTAATAGGTTTAACACCCTACGGAGAACGTTGCGTTCGATGTTATGGAGATTACAAGAACACAGCACGTGCCCGATCGTCCCTTCACAGTTACATGTGTCACATATCCGTATGTCCTACATTCCAATAAGGAATGAGTAGGCTTTCGTAAAAGCCACCCCTAACCAGAGGTGGCACAGTAATGTTACATCACAGCGCGAGAAGTTCGATTGAATGTGCAGCTTAAATGTAGGATCCAGCCGGTGGAGACGGCACTTGGAGTAAATCGGGGTGTTCCACAAAGTTTCAGTCTTGGTTTGAGCGAGTAAACGAAGACCCCTCGCAGCGTCTGTCCTTCACAAGGGTTAGGAAGTGTCAGGGTTTCTTTATGGCTGACCGGGTGGCATCATCAGCAACGTCATTTCCGACGACGCCACACTGCCCCGAAAGTCATTGGAAGATGATGTCCGTTTGTGAGGGTTTGATGGAGAACCTCTATGGTCTGAGACACCAGTTGTTCATGGGTCTTGCGCCGTGAGGCTGACTGCAGACTCTGAAGGGCTGCCTTGGAGTCACAAAAAACGATCCACTTTCGAGATTTTGCTTGTGCGATGTAATTAACAGCTTCATGTAGTGCGGCAAGTTCTGTTGCCCTAGAGATCGTTATATGGCATACTTTGAGCCTAATTGTGACTTGTAAGGCCGGTATGACAACAGGGCCTGCCGAGCTGGTGGCTTGGACAGATACATCGGTGTAAAAGTGCGTTCTTTGTTTACATACCTCCTTAAATAAGGACAATGTCAACTGACGCCGAGGCAATGTTCAATGAAGGGTCTTCTTCGTAATTCCCTGAATCGTTTGGCGTACTTGTGGTTGTCGTAGGAACCACAGGGGTAACAGTGGTCATGCTGCTGCTATAAAGCGCGACGGAAGGTAGCATTGATGTGTCGAAACAAGTTTGGAAAATGTGGCTTGAGGTTTTTGTGCTGGCAAAGCAGCAGTATATTGACTGGGTGGCGACACAGATGTTGAATATGTCCACTAAGGTTGTCAATCATTATATATGTTGAAACCAAGTAGTCTCTAGGAATCATGATTGTTGCATGAGTCGATGCGCATCGTGGTAGTCCAAGACATGTCCGAAGAGCCTGGCCTTGCCAACTGCCAATGATACGAATATCTGTTTTACATGTGTTCACCTAAACCGGCAATCTGTACCGTAAAGTGCCCAGAAACAGTTCTCTGTACCGCTGCAGCAGGGACCATACCAATGAGCACCAGGTTTTCCCGCACAGTAACTTCCTTATACGTACAATGGAAATAAGGCTCCACTTCAGGTAGATGAAGTGGTGATCCATGAGAGGTCCCTGTCATTAATCACACCTAAGAAGCGGTGAGACTTCTTTCATATGATAGCCTGGCCATTGAAAGAAAGAGGGTACGGTGCCTTGGGTTTGCGCGTAAACCACTATCAATTCACCTATAAATGTACGCTGATGATATTTGTCCTTAGTCTTCTGCGGTGGCTCATCTTCAAGCGCACGCAAGAATTCAGCGGCTGGCCATCCTAACTCGTTCATATTCTTTTTCGAGCTTTTCGTGCTTGCTTTGTGGTGAGAGCGACCCACCACCCACGTTATCTATGCGATCAGCTAGCTGTAAACGGTGGATGTAGAGTGACATGAAAACGAGCGCAAGGCATCGCTTCGAAATGGCGACCAAGGTGTTCCCGGCCCTCCTCCTATTCCTTTTCCGTTTTTTCGCTCCAACTATCGGGAAAAAGAAGTACTCAGGAAACAAGAAGAGCAGTGGGAAGGGAGTGCTCTACCCTTAACTGCAGCATGGCACCCCACCGCCTAATTTTACAGGCACAGGGCTGTCTTAATTAATCGCGATCGAGGCGCTGCGATTTTTACGTTGCCCAGAATGTAAAGATCACAGCACTTTTTAGAGTATTTCATACCAGCAAAAATACGTGTATAAGGGTGGTTCCCACATGCACTAGTTAACTATGCTCATACTGCTACAATAAAGACTGCAAAGTTTTGTCATCCGCTACCGTTGCATCAAGAACTCAAGGAAGAATCCACCACTATAGGTGTCTGCCCATCACACTCCGTGGAGACTCAAATTAGGTGTACCGCGATTGATCAAGCGAACCACCACGCAGGACCTATCGTTGACAGTCCTGGGCTCCAGCTGTGTTCTCTCTCTCTGGCCTTTCGTTTATCCCCATGCCCCATTTGTACAGCGTAAGCTGTTATGGGCTCGTTCCAATAGCTGCTTCAGTTGGCGATGTTGTCTGCGGCCGGTTTCTGTCATAGCTGTCACCAGGAACGCGAAAAGAAAAATTAGTTCCCAACGGGATCGAACCGGGGTCCACAGCGCGGCAGTCAGCTACTCTGCCACTGAACCACGCCCGCGTTTCTTTTTCTTTATTGCGTGGAATCATGAGTAGTATCAAACCAATATTATTACATTACATTCGAACACACATGGTAAACAAATGCACGCATGGTACGCAGTCCAATGAAAGTTCAAAATTCGGGCAAACCAACACAAGCGTCCAGTCGCAAAATCCATTCAGGTGCAGGATCAAAGGTAGCAACCACACACGCACTTGAGCAGTCTCTTCTCGATAGATAGACCTTGACGAGCGAGGTGCACATGGCTCGGCGTGTCGGTCGATCATTTGGCTTGTCCATAATGATTGAAGTCCTAATAACATAAACAAATCATATGGTGTATTACTGGCTGACTTTTTGAAAGGAAGGAACTGGGTGCGATAAAATGTGAGAGGAAGCTCTTTTTTGATAGTTCCTTGTAGAATGCCCCAAAAGTTAAATGCGTCACGACAAAGTATAAAACAATGTTCTGCTGTCTCTGGTTCATTGCAAAGTCTTCAATTTGTATTCCAGGGTACATATAGTCCTTTTTCATGAAGCCACGTTTTAACTGGCAGGTTGGAGGTGTGCACCTTAAAGAAAAATGTTTTCGCTGCTGGCGTAATGCACATTCTATGGACACGGCAAAGAACATATTGACCTAACAAAAACAGATACGGCTTCCAGTACATAGGTTCAGGGAAAAGGTTGTGTATAAGTGCTACACTTAGCGACGTTCGATCAACCGTAAACAAATATTTTAGAGTGAATTTGGCTTTCAGAAATGAAATAGTGCCAACAAGTTCCTTTAGGAAGCCCCATAATGCCAGTCCTTGAGTAGATTTGTCGTGACAAAAAGAAAAGGGAGGGGAAAAGTAAGACGTGTTCGATTAACTGGGACAAGGAACGGATGACGGACGTTTTCAAGGTAAAATAATCGCATGAACAATTGTCGCACAAACAAATGCACAAGGCTCAGGCCTCCCTTCCCGAGCGGTAGAAAAACGTTGTCCCTTCTCATGGCTTCCCATGATGAACGCCAAATAAAACATGCAAATATTCTGTGAAATGCCTGAACATAGATACCTGAGCAGTGCAAGACCTGCAGAACATAAAGAAGCTTAGAAGCGAGAAATATATTGCACGCCTTAGCTCTCGCGAAAATGGCGAGATCACGTCCCTGCCAGGTTGTTACCTTCCGACAGATAGTGGTTATCCTGGACGTCCAATGAGGTTCACTATTACGGAAGTTATCGAGAGGCACGCCAGGGTATCCCAGTGGAGACTGATTCCAATGAATATTCGGGAATACAGAGGGAGTGAGCGCCAACATGCTTACAAAAGCCTATACGTTTGTCAAAATTTACACTAGCTGCTGTGGTCTCACAGAAACGCATGGTAGCTTTTATTGCCTCGGTAATGCTCGGCTGATCCACGCAAAAGAAGGCAATGTCATCTGCATAAAGTAGCACTTTAATTTGGTCATCTATATACCGGTATCCTTTAATGCTTTAGTCGCAAAGCATGCTTAAGCAAAGTGGTTCCAAGTATATAGCGAAGAGTAAAGGCGAGAGTGGACAACCCTAACGAATGGATGACTGCACCTGTATTAAATCAGAGAGGGTACGGTTGACAACTAACTTTGTAGTGCAATGTTAATAACAAAGTGTTATACCATTGTATAATACATCCCCTAACTGAAGATGCCGTAGTAGTTGGAACAAAAAATTAGTCTGAACCATATCAAAGGCTTTGGCCAGGTCAATTTGGAGAATAGCTACTTGATCCACACTACCCTCTATTTACTCAAGGACTGAACGTGCGATATGAACATTTGCCTGTATAAGCGTCCTCGAATTCCGCATGTTTGATGGTCACCTAGTAATTTAGTGATGACTGTCTGTAGCCCCTTTGTCAGTACTTTTGAAATATTTTGTAATCGACGTTACATAACGATATCGGCGTATATCCATTTACTCTATCTATTACTTCACTATCAGTGCTCTTTGGTATTAAGGTTGTATGGCCCTGACAGAGAGACGGAGGAAGCACACCATATTTGTAGGCTTCCTCGAAATGCTGCTCAAGAAAAGGACACAAGAATTCCTGAAATTTTATATCAAGTTCAGCACTAAGGTCATCAGGGCCCTGCGTCTTTTTTCTTTTTTTTGCAGAGTTTCGATGGCAACCTTTATTTATTCTCGAGTTATTGGCCTATCAACGCTGAGTCGATGATCTTCTTGTAAGTATGGCCTAAGGGAAATGAACTGATCAGCTTTTTCATCGTAATCATTCTGTGTATCTCGAATCCCCAGACTCATTTTGTAAAATTTGTTTGGAAAGCGCATGTCGCTTTTCATCACCGAGAGCACTTATTGTCGGCTGCTCATCTGTGAAGCGAGTTGTGCGTTGACGCACCACTGCTCCTTTGTACACTTCCGTCTCGTATTTGTGTATTTGTGCGCGAACTGTATTTGTCATGGCTATACAACTCTGGTTCCTGGCTTTCGAGAACATGCAGCTTGTGAAGTAGATTATGATGGTGATGCCTTCAGTTCCTTTTTCTTTGAGACAGCTCACATAAAATGGCAATCGCCTCATTTTTACTCTATCTTTGAACATTTCCCGTTGAGCAAACAATGGCAGCTGTTGACCATTGTGCTATCTCTATAGAAATCATTCTTTCACTTGGTTTACAAAACGTTCCGCTTGGAAAAGCTGTGTATTGAGTTTCCACAGTTCCCAGTTTGGAGACAACTTGCGAAACGTTTGGGGACATCATGAAACAGCTACTAAACAGTGCTCTGTATAGGCTGCACGGCGTAGTTGGGAATGTCAGACCAGAGATTCGTCGAGACCTACACACGATCAAGTCGAGCATGAGAGACGCCTTGAAAGTGCGTAAACCGCACCCAAAAAGTTGTGTAAGCTCCCACGTCTATTAAATTGTGATCTTCCGTTAACTGATGTAGGAAAGTAGCACTTGCATCGTAACGATTAGTTAGGTATGAGTGATCTCTGGAATGACAAACACAGTTGAACTCTCCCAACACTACCAAATCTCTGCCAGTGTCTAGGAGGGGGGGAAGAGAGAGGAAAAAACCTTCCTGTCACTCACTTTTGCAGGAGCATAAACGCAAATAAACCGCCACTTACGGGAACGAAAATAGAGGTCACAGCATATAAGGCGGCCTTCCCCATCAACACGTAGCGACAATGAAGATTGACTTAACTGCTTTCTAACTAACAAAAGGAATCCAGCGAAAGCACCACATGCTTGGCTAATAAACACGTCGTAATCTGGTTGAAAAGTTTGCAGCGGAAAGTTGACATTGCTAGCAGACGAAATGTTGGTCTCTTGCACTGCACCTACATCAATTTGATGTTGCCTAAGCACGTGAAGAAAGTGCTGCTCACGCCTTATATTGCGCAGCCCACGCACGTTCAGTGGCTACACATAAGGGGAGGGTGAAGGCGGTAGCCATTTTGCTCACCTAAAGCTTTTGTTTTTCATCACCCTTGGCCACAGGTAAATCTGTGGTCTTGCTCCCTATGGACTTCTTTGTGGCACCCTCCTGACTACGCTAATAAAACCGGCGCGGCACATTATTCACGGGAGAGGTAGTTTGTTGAGCACTAGAAGACACTTTCTCGGGCGCCTGTACTGCACTTTCTGTGGCTTCGTCATTGCATGGTGCCGGAAGTTTCCTTGCCTCACTGCTGTTCATCGCCTCTTCTTCTTCCTTGTCATCAGGGGGTTTTTTCTGTAAGGTTGGCTAGCCCACGTGGGGAAACCAAGTTATCTCCACCTGTAGCTTCGTTAGTCTTACTTGAGCTGCTGTGGTTGCTCGGCATTGGCTTTGTGGACTCCTGTTTTTCGTTCCTGATGCCACCTGTAAACTACCCGGTGGCATCTGCTACCTCTGTAGCATCCATGAGATGGTCCAGTTGTGGCTCGTCTGTGCTATATTGCCCAGAACGAAGCTTATTGGCGTAGGCCGACACGCAGGCATCCATCGAGTCGCCAAATCAGTAGCCCTGCAAGCATCTCGGTGTTCTGCATTGTCGGCTGGCATGTCCCACACGCTTGCAACGAAGGCACAGCGGAGACCTGCCGGAAATAAGTACCAGACACTGGTGTCCCTAAATGGACATAATGTGTGGTATTTAGCCTACGATGACACTTTCCTTCAGCACCAAATAAACTTCCCGGTTTGTTCGCCCACTGTTCAATATCAGTGCCCCTCCATACTTCCCTCTCCACCGACTTCACCTGACCACACGCCTGGAACGCCTCTTCAACGTGTCGAGGTTCAAGGTGAGGTGGACGCCATAGTAACTTGAGCTTGATGCTTTTCGTCTTCGGATCTATCACCATGCACGTCAGCCCTTTGAGACGGAGCTCACCACAGGCGACGGAGTCTGTTTCGTCGCACTACTATCGCAAGCAACCATCCTTACATGGCTCATTTGATACTACACTATATTCATACAAATGTCCCCTTTGTAATGATTACGCCTCCCTATATCACACCACATGGGCGTGCCCCAACGTGAAGGCGGCCCCGCAAATACCCAACCCCACGCCCGAGCAGTGGGAGGCCATGCTGACTAGTTCGGACCCTCGTAACCAGCAGCAACTGGTGCGGCCGGCCCGGGAGACAGCAAGAGCCGCAGGAGCCCTGGACTAAGAGCGCCTCCCACACAAGCAGAAAGACACCTGCTTGTCCTTTCTTTTTTTCTAATAAATGTTTCTCCTCCTCCTCCTTGTCCGACACTTATAATATCTGCAGTATTCGCTACTTCAAGTAGAGCGTCTCGGAAGTCAAGAGCACAGTATGGCCTGCCACTCAAGTCCGCATGACGAAAAGTGGAATTCAAATCATCGTTACCGGTTCGCAGACGTGGGAGGACAGCTTTGTAAGAAGCATCTTCATTCAGAAACGGGGTCAACGATCCTCGGCCTGTGGCCGATACGCTGTTTTGAGCAGAGAGAATATTCGAGCACAGGCGTCTTGTCTTTTATCCCACACAGTGGCGTATACCAACTATCGGGGATCGGCCAAGAAGTAGGCCGTTCTTCGTATGCTTAGAAGTAAAGTGAAACTGGATTTAAATAGAGGAGCGTGGGACTATAGAACTGTCGTTTAGAAGTGTAAGGAATATGATATTGGCTTCTAGCGCGAAGTGAAACACGGACACAGAAAGGAGCAGACAGGACGAGCGCTAACTCTCAACTAAATTTTTATTGAAACGAAGAACACATATATATAGGTGTCTGCTGTCTGCTCCTTTCTGTGTCCGTGTTTCACTTCGCGCTAGAAGCCAATATCATGTTACCGTACCAACTCGCCCAACTGTCTATCCTTTTGTAAGGAATATATTGTTAAGAATTTTGTTAAAGTAAAGTTAACGTAAAGAAATGAAATAATAGAAATTATCGATAATTTTAGAAATTCAGCAAGGTACTCTCTTTGTCTTTCTAATAAAATTGTAAACTGCAAGAAAAGCATTACTTTGGCTGAATTCCAGTGAAATCGCCCCCCCCCCAAAAAAAAAACATGGGTGGTGAGGTTAGTGATAGCCCGCGTGTGGTAAATGAGTATTCTAATATTGTGCTTGGCCTTAGAAAGCAGCGACACGAGAGAAAATAACGTTCGAAAGTTTAAGGTGCACTGAAAAAAGAACATAGAGGGGACATGGCGAGACCAGACCTGTCTCCCTAAAAGTGTAAAGTAGGTATACGACATCTAATTTTGTAAAAGACACTTCCAATTGCCTTGAAAGACACCAATTATTATTCCATGGGAAGCCAAGATGATGGGATTCAGAAGACGGTGTTAGCACGGATATTGCAGAGTTTTGAAATATAGCAAAATTTCTGTACCTAGCCGCGGTGACATAAGCTGATGTCGGCAAAACAGATAAGATAGGGCCGTTGAGAGATGCTCGTGCGAGGGAACCCACCATTTCATTCAAGTGCAAACTATGATGTCCCGGTACCCAAAGCAAACAAACTTCCCGTAAGTACGGAGGTACCATCGAATGAAATGTTCTTTAAATTCTTGCATTGGAAGACTCAGTTAGTGCTGTACATACAGATAGCGAGTCAGTCACAATAACAGCTAATTGGTCATTTTAGGGGAGTTTTCGTAATGCTAATATAATCGCTAATAATTCCGCCTGAAATGTAGGTGTGAAGTCGGGAAGCCGAAGGGAGTAAGTCCATTCAAGAGATTCAGGGACGATCCCCACTCCTGCCTTCTCATTGCACACAGAAGCCTCAGTACCTATTACATTGTCAGTGGGTAGCTGGTGTAGGTGGCAGTGTAAGATATTAATTGTATCGCGCCTTGGTAATAGTTTAGCATGATTTGAATATATGTCCTCGAACTGAGTTTTGAGTTAAGGCATTATTTGAATGGCAAACTTGACGTCTGGACACATTCAATTTTTGCAACTGGGCTTGGGCAAATGTTATCTGAGGATTGTGGAATCTCGATCACGATACTTGAAAGAAACTCAGACGGTTCAGTGATAAATACATATTGTGTACGTCTTTATAAAAATTCAGAAATCTTTAAAAATGTGTGAACCGTAAGCATGCGGAATCTGCGACCTAGGATGACATATGAGCTTCCTGATATAAGACAGCTTTGGTAACACATCTAGGTTGCCCGAAGCATGACCGTAGAGCTCTTCTTTCTAAAAGTATGAGAGGTTTATTTTGTAGGCGGGGCATCCGGAAAATATTACGCAGCCGAATTCTAATATGCGCCGAACATACATTTTATAAATCATCAGTAAGGTATCCCTGCGTAGTAATCCAGATCGACGGTGGCTGAGCCGGCGGAGCATAACTAGGCCTAGTTCTGCCTTTGTTTTAATATGTTTAATGTGACTGCACCAGGTGAGTTTGCCGTCGTAAATAACACCAAGGTACTTGACTTCGTCAACTTGAGGAATGACTTCCTTTCGATATTGTAAAGATATATGCAACCTTGCAGTTAATTGGAATAATAATACAGCACTTTTGCTAATATTTCACGACAAAGATAACCCCTCTAGCCATGTCTCCAGCATTCCTAAGGGATTCTGCAACGACTGTTGTAGTGAACGTATATTATTTGCGGATGTAAAAAATGCAATATCGTCCGCATAAACATAAACATGTACTTCCGGAGACAAAAGAATTGGGCTTAGGAAAATGTTAAATAATATGGAGGAAAGAACGGAACCGTTTGGTACGCCTCTTGTCTGCTTGTGTTTGGACGTCGAAATACCATGTTGGTAACAATAAAAACCTGTATCCCTTATGAATTCATAATCCAAGCGGTTATATATTTTGGGGAATTCGTAGACTGAAGCTTATCGAATAGAACACAATGTTCTACAGAGTCGTATGCTTTTGATACATCTAGCGTCACCAAAGCTGCGTACTCTCGTTTGCGGCGATCAAGTTTAATACGGCTTTCTAAATCGACATGGCCGCACCATATGGAGTGACCCGTATAAAATCCAGTCTGACAAGGACTGAGAAGGATATCATCCTGCATAAAATTTGTTATACGGCCGTGAAGAACCTTTTCTATTAATTTGACGACATTGGAAGTAAGAGAAATTGGACTTATGTTGTCTAAGTCAAGTCCCACTGATTTTTTCTTTTATAGTGGAATAAATTTAGCTACTCTTGTTAGGATTGTCCTGCAGCTATTTCAGCTCGCTGAGGTGGCGGCGCCCTTCGGAGAACGAGCGAGGATGACGACGTTAACCGACCATGCACCGCCTTGGCAAAAGGGTGCTTTGCGTTACGGGGGCCCCAGGATTCTGATCTGACGTGAAGGCGCTAAAATGACGGAGGACAAAGAGGAAACACACACACACACACACAGGGCGCCTTCACTTCAGATCATGCTCAACCAACACGCCCAACTAACCATCCTAACCCCCAGGATTCGTCACAGTCTGCCGACACACGAGGCGACCAAGGAGAAAGGCAGCTCTGGAATGTACAGGCACCGAATGAGTTCGGTGGGCCAACTATTGTTACCCTACTCCTCAACGCGGACATGATCTGCTACGGGTGGGGGAGTTGCCGCGGGAAAGTGGTCGTAAGCTCCTTCTGACGCGCCGACCAAGACGCAAGACAATGTGCTACCCGGCCGGCGACCCGGGTCGGCCCAGAGTTCTACGAAGCCCCTCTGACGTCGGCTGCGGACCATTGCACCTGTATGTGTGTGTGTGTGTGTGTACCTGCATGTGAGCCCTCCTCCTCCAAAAGGGCGGGTCATCTTCAATGACGCCGAACTATGACGTCGAGCGGAGTGCTTATAAGCAGCGATTGTCGGCTGCTAGTGTGTGCTCGTTGTCGTGCTCGAAATGTACTCGTGAGCTTTGTTCGTCTTGTGGGCTCCATTTGGGAGTCACGCTAGACTGTCGATGTATGTCTTGTTTCAACTGTAAATAATGTAAATAAACCCTGTTCACCTAGTTCCTCCCAAGTTCATCTCTACGACCTTCAACTCCTTCAAATGGTGGCAGCGGCGAGATCGTCCGACAACTCCTCCGTCTGGTTGACAGCGGTGAGATCGTCAGACGAATCTAATACTCTCTACTCTCTTTGAACCCATGAATTCTTGAGAGAGAAATTTTTTTATGTTTAGCAGGTCCTGATGCGCATAATCAAATAAAACTTTTAGCATTCCTGTTGTGATGTCGTCTGGACCACGGGCTGACGCCGGTAACGAACTAATAATGCCTTCAAGCTCTATCGCTGTTACTGTTACAAACTTGTCTCCCAAGGGAGGTTTGTTTAGTCCTATCGGAAATTTATCTCTGAAACGTCTCGCAAGTCCTTGAGCAATTTTCTCAAGTGATTCTGATAATTCTTTCGTTGATAGATTGACCGAATCAGCATTCATGGGTGCCGGTTTAACATTACCAGATCGAAGAAATTTAAACTGTGCTTTTTTATTGCTAGACTTCGGAAGGTGTGTGTAGGGCTTGGAATGATATTCCTCCTTAGCTTTTGAGACTCATCGTTTAAATGTAGCTGCTATATATCTATAATCAGCCCAATTAACAGGACATTGGTTGTATAAAAGTTTTTTCCACGCAGATTTTCAACCTATAAAATCTTGCTCGCAGTCACAATTCCACCAAGGACAATATGATCCACCTTTAGTATATTACACAAGAAATTGAACTATTTTTGATGACTGCTTTAGAATTTACCATAGCCTCATTGCTTTAATATCCCTATCCATGCCCTCCTGATCGTGTAAAGCTTATTTTAACGCATTATTAATTTTTTTTCATAATTAACAAAAGTGCGCACATTACTATCTAAACTGCTTACCGGGGTAAGCAGTTCAAAAATTACAGGGTGGTGATCACGGTTAGTTCCCGAACCTACAGTCTTCCAGGAGGTGACTGACATGCTCGAGGTAGCAAACGTAAAATCTAGGGCAGATCGCGACTGGCCCAGAAGGAAATTGTGTGCTCTCAAATTTAACCAAAAGAAATCATTCGTTAAGACCCAATCCTACAAGCGTTTGCCACAAGTCTCCGTTTGGAAACCCCACGACACATGACGAGAATTAAAATCTCCCTCTAGTATGATGTTCTTCTGACTGGGAGCTATAGAAGTATCTAGATAACGGGTACCTTCACTCCAGCGGGGAAATACGTATTAATTATCGAAGAAGGTGTGCAAAGAGGAAGTATTACATCCAGTGCTAACATATCATAATCGGGGAACATTATCTGGTACGCTATAGTAGCTCTATGGCAGATTTTTGATGAGACAAACAAAACTAAACCACCACCTCGGGATAGGCGATCCAATCGAAAACGTCGGAAAGGTTTTAGATGAAAAGCAAAGGGCCAAGTTTCCTCTAAAATAATAATATCTGGAGAATATTTAGAAATAGGATATAATAAATCTGTTGCAGCAGACAGTATGCAACGACCGCTCCACTGAAATACTGTTAAAGTTCCTATGGTGAATAAATGCACGCAGCAGAGGCTGATTGGTCTAAAACGCTCTTTTTAAAGAAGTTCTTCTTAGTCTGAATCTCTCTAACGTTTTTTTTTCGCCTTGGAGTTGGTGAGAGAGCTAGATTTTTTCTCTGTCGGTGACGTTGTTCGTTAAAGAGATTGGGGGTCCATATCTACATCTTGATTTTCCATCCCATCTGTGTCGGAGAGACAGATTTGATCGACTTTCTCAGAAGTTGATGGCTTTGATGAATCGTTATTTGTGAATGTCTCCGCGGTCGATATTTCAATAGGTGCACTCTGCGGTAGACCCGGCACCGGACCCCCATTATTGGCTTTATTAGTTAGCTGAAGCCACGGGGCTAGTTGTGAGGACACCATTTGAACAAGGGAGTCGGTGAGATTTGTCATAATGAGCTCTATTGCATTCCCCAACGCCTTTTCCACGGAAGCTGCCACAGCCTCTGAGATTGAGTTTTCCATATACGATGTTTGACGGGCCATTATACCAGCATAGCCTTGAGTCCTGCGCTGAATTTCTCCAATGGCCTCACGACGAAAGCATCGTCGTCTATCATTTATTTCGAGAATTTGCATTTTTTTTTACATTTCAGGGCCATTAGGCTAATCTGCGGGGTGGGGACCACTGCAAAGGCAGCAGGAATAATTTCGGGAAGAACAGTTATTTGGATGATGGCCTTCTCCACAAATTAGGCATCGTGTGTTGGACCTGCAGCCTTTTATGGAGTGCCAAAACCACCAGCACTTTAGACAGTGAAGGACACGAGGTGATAGAGGCTCAACTCGGTATATAAGTGGCCATGCCTTGATTTCCCATTCCAGCAAAAGTATCAATGACTGTTTCTGTGGGAATGCGCTTATTATCAACAACACGGCTGCAACGATACACAGAAATCACGCCTGCCGCTGAAAACATTTCCAAACTTTCTGCCAGACATCTACTTATGTCAACACCGCTGACTAGGCCTTTAGTACATGCAAGGTGATGAGGAATGAAACTGCTCACTGGATTTGTCACAAAAACATCGCACTTCAGCATATATTCAACACAAGTCTGGTCTGACGAGCAGCAAAGAATGCCCCCTCAGTTAAACTGTCGAACCTCGGTGATTTGTTGAAAATTGTCCGTGGCCATCCAGAGTTCGGTTTGAATTGCCTTGGGATTCTTCATGCGAATCACTCCGCCATCACTCGGAACCAAACCATCA
Organism: Dermacentor albipictus; assembly: GCF_038994185.2. Taxonomy (NCBI): domain Eukaryota; kingdom Metazoa; phylum Arthropoda; class Arachnida; order Ixodida; family Ixodidae; genus Dermacentor; species Dermacentor albipictus. The sequence goes on from NC_091821.1 coordinate 18,558,531, forward strand.
GGTTGTAAGAGTTGTGGTCGCGCATGAAATAGGTCGTAGCTGGCCCATGCCGTCGTCCGACTCATCCATGCTAAGGACGTTGTTGCATGCAGGGACTTGTTATCATCGAGAACAAGGAGTACGGGATTTATTTACAAAATCTACATGAAGGGTGGAGAACGTTACATTTCATCAGTCTTGCATGACTGAAAAAGAAAGCACACACAGCAGCCGTAAACGGCTCCTTAAAAACCATCTGTCCTCCCTAGATCCCTAGGTGAGCAAAAACTGCCGTTCAACCTTCGTCCAATAGGAGCGTCCCAGTTAGACCAAGTAACGGTTGACGGGGAAGTTGTCACGGGCAAAAAGGTAATGTCAAACAGATTCAATCTTCATTTTGAAAGCGTATTTTCCAGACCTGATGTAAGGATTGATAACGCGTCAGTTAGTGATGGCCAAAAAACATTATCATCTCTTTGGAAGGTGTTAATGAACTTCTATTGCGACTGGATGCAAAAAAATCAGCCCGCCCTTATAATATTCCCGCAGCACTCTTTAAAAGGTATGCAGAAATTCTGGCTAGATTTCACATCGTAATCTTTCAAAAATCCGTAGATTCAGGCGTCGTACCCCATGTCTGGCGTGTTGCGCATGTTTTACCCGTATTAAACGAAGGAAATCCAACGGAAATCAATAATTACCGCCCAATATCTCTCACCACTATTCCTTGTAAACTAATAGAGCATATTATACTCAAATACCCTAACAGCTTTTTGGACATGAATGAAATAATTAGCTACAGGCAACATGGCTTCCGGCAACGTTTTTCCACTACTACACAACTAATTGATACCGTACATAATCTAACGAAAACTCTCGACAGTGGCGGTCAGGTAGATATAATTGTTATGGATTTCTCCAAAGCGTTTGATAGGGTTCCTCACTCCAAATTAAAAACCAAAATTAAAGAAATAGGTATCCCTTCCTATATCACCGCTTGGGTGCTGTCAAATGTACAAAAATGAAAACAATATGTGGAAATTGATGGCAACTGCTCCCGCACCTTAGATGTTCATTCGGGTGTTCTTCAGGGCTCAGTCTTGGGGCCTGTTTTATTTAATATTTATATTAACGACCTGTTAGGTGTTCTGGAACTAAGCACGTCGGCCAGGTTATTCGCCGATGACTGCATTATTTTCAAAAGCATTCATTCTTTATCCGATCAACTTGTGAAATTCAACAAAATGAAATTTACGTATGGCATTGGGGACAACATAATTAACTAAGTGGAAGAATACCGATATCCGGGTGTGAATTTAACATCTTATCTTAAATGGTCATCCCATATCTCCAACATCTGCTCCTCTGCAAGCAACAAGCTAGGCTTCTTAAAACATAAATTAGGCAATTATTCAAGCGTACTTAGACTTCAAGCGTACAAATCATTTGTTAGGCCTACTCATAAATACGCCAGCATAGTATGGGACCCACACACCACAATCAACATAGATAAATTAGAAAAAATCCAGAGATTAGCAGTAAGGTTCATATATAACCGATATAAGCGAAGGGACTCTCCGTCCGCCATGTTACATCAGGCAGCCCTTGAGCCATTAGCTAGGCGAAGAAAGGCTGCCCGGCTGCGCTTTTTTTTTTCACTCCTTTTACTTTAAAAAATTAGGCATTCAGCCACAAGACTACTTCAAAAGGGACACAACCAGACCGTCACGACACAAACATAGCCTTAGTATCAAGCCAATATTTGCCCGCACAAATTTTACAAATATTCATTTTTTCCGAAAACAATATCCGACTGGAATTTTCTGCCTCATTACTCACCTCTCCTTTCTTCAATTTTATGAGAGCCTGTATATCTGAATGTATGGTTAGAAATGATGATTACTTACGAACTATGCACAGTGTGCTTCTTTGTCTATGTGCCTGTGTCTGGAGCATGTATTCTCATAAAGTGTATTTGCTTTGTAACCTTGTTTAGTTTTGTTATGTTTTCTGATTGTACATTGTAATTTCCCATTGTTGCTGATCCTAAGGCATAGATAGTGCTTACAAACAAATGTATGCACCCTGTCCTGCTTGGACCGATTCGGTCTGCAGTATTCTGTAAATAAAAAAAAATAAATAAATAAAGCCATCGTAGTCGTGGTTTACCCGCCTTTGAGGGGAAGGGTTCACACACTCAATTCCGCACTTTGGTTTCACTGAACACACTGAGGTGAGCAGGTCCACGTCATGGTTTGCCACGCGTGTCCCCAGCGGGTGCATCTTCATTCCAGAGCTGACTTCTCAGGTAGCCGCCGCGACTGTGTGCAGAGTGTGACGAATTCTGGGGCCCGTGAGAAAGCACTGCAAAACACCCTTTTCCAGGAGTTCTTTTGCTCCAAGTAGACCACTAATGCGACAGCAAATCAACTAACAATACTTGGTCCGCCGAACGTGGCTAGACTTGCAAGCGCCACTGGCTGTCCGCAGGAGGCGCATTGGTGGTTCTACAAAGAGACTCGTCGCAGCGCGCCGGGAAGGGTTCGAAGGTCGCTTCTCCGAATATCGCTACCCCCGCTGGTCGTTCGAAACAACTGCAGTGGGCTGTGCAAGGTTTGCAGTTCAGTACCCCTGCAGGCCGATCGTAACAGGTCCTCCATGGCCCGGGAAATCTCGACTGGCCAGTGCTGATAACCGCTCGGCAGGAAGAGAATTCCCGATGGCAAGGGACCATGCCTTGGCTTCAAGCGACCACCTGTGAAACTATGACACCGTCCCAAAAGATCCAGCGAGGACAGGCAACTGCAAAACGAACCCCACAATATGGCTCTACACCGAGATGACGTATCTTGGACCTCAATTTAGACCTGCTAGGCTTCAAAAAAAATAAGTGCAGAAACAACAAATGCTGCATTTCGCTACGCCAATTTTTGATGGAATTTCATGCTGACAATTTGAGCAACCATGGAGGGAGTCTTGCTAAATGAGAAGGGACCTTCTTGGCTTAATAATGTTAACAATAGCAACCCCAAAATTTAGGCGGGATCCCTAAACGCCGCATTCAAATCAGCCTGCTCAAACTATCCGCATTGCTATGCAAATTTCCCTTCTTATTTCTAACGGAGAAGTTGTACTCTTGGAGAGTGAGGCTCCATCAGAGCAAGCGGCCATTTTTGTGTGACATCTGATTGAGCCACGTCAGGAGACAGTAGTTGGTCTCGAAGATGAACCTCACTCCGTACAAGTAACACAACAAGTTCTGGGCTGCCCAATCTAAACAACTACATTCCTTATAGTTAGTTTACTGCCGGCATAGAGGATTGGATGTTCCTCATTATTATCGCCGACCTGAGTAAGTACCACGCCCATACTTCTGTCGCTTGCGTCGCACTGAACTATGAATTCATTTGTGTAGTCTGGCGTGTGAAGCAAAGGTCAGGAAACCAACAGCGTTTTCAAATCTTGGAAAGTGTTCTCTTTGTCCTTATCCCAGTGCACGTTACCGGTGCTCCTTTTCGGAGGGCGTCCGTTAAAGGACTTCCTATCTGCGAGTAATTCGTTATGTGCCGTTGACAGTACTCCACAAGTCCCAAAAATGAACGAATGTCTGTTTTCGTGCGCGGCTGTGAAAAATCTCCAATTGTAGCTATTTTTAGTTCGGCTGGCCATCTCGTGCCCTGGCCGACAACATGGCCCAGATAAGTTACCTGCGAGCACCCAAACCTACACTTTTCCGCCTTCATCGTTGCGCCCTATTATCATTGGGGTCGGGCATGAATTAGATGGTAGCTGGCCCATGCCGTCGTCCAAATTATCCACGCTGAAGACGTTGTTGAAGGGAAGGACTGCTTCTCATCGAGACCGAGGAATAGAGGTTTATTTACAGTATTTACATAAGGACGTTGCAGTTCATCAGTCCAGCATGACTGCGAGAGAAAGTACACTGAGCCGCCGCATAACAGCGGTTTATAAAGACAAAGTCCTCCCTCGATCCCAAGGTGAGGGAAACGTTCGACCAGTCATCGTGAACAAGTCGCCTCTCTGCGCAAGGGATTACACATACAAACTTCCGCACAGGTTCATGGTCCTCGACCGACGTCAGATGGAAATCGTAGAACCCGGGGCTTACGTCAGGAAAGGCGCCTTTTATTCCCCGAGCTGACCCCCGCAGCGCGGCCGCCAGTTGCCCATTGTCTTGCGTCTTGAACAGCACGTGGGAAGGGGCCTCGAACTACGTTCCCTCGGGGACTCCCTTGTTCACAGCAGACCAGGTTGGCGATGGCAGGTTCAGGCACAAAGCCTGCTTTGTCGAACTCATCTTGGCTCCAGCGATGGAGAGTCGAGGGCACGCGTATTGTTGTCCACACACAGTCGACTTAGTGACGCCGTGGCTAGAGGTTTGCGGTGGCGTTCCAGGAAAAATTGACGCCGCTGTTGCAACCAGCTTTCAAAACTTGCACCTCAGTGGGCAGTTCTTAACAGCCTGCTTCCGTCAATCGTGTGAACACCTGTCTGAGGTGCCATACGTGCTGTTTCCAGCTGTCTGAAAAAACTGCTACATCATCAAGATATGGCAAGGCGAACTTCTGCAAGCCTTTTAGTATAATATCCATTAACTTAGAGAAGCTAAACGGCGCGTTCTTCAGCCCGAAGCTGAGTGCGAGAGGGTGAAAACTGCCTACAGGTGAGATAAATGTGACATAGCGACTGGCACTTTCTGAAAGGGGAAATAGACCACTTGCAGAAGTACGACTGCGCATGCGCCGAAACCGGCCGCGGGGCGGCGCTTCGTGAGCGCGCTCTCCGTGGTTGGAAAGCAAACTGCGCAGCTCGGGCGTGACATGCCGGCCAACTGCGTCGCTTTCGGCTGCATGAGCTATAATTTTGGAAATGGAAATAGAATTTCTTCAGATTTCCACCCGCGAAGGTTAACGTGGGGAGGAGAACTTTGTGGACGGCAGCGGGGAAGCGGTCGAACCCAGACGGCACGCCGTGGCAGCTAACAATGCATTCTAGGATCTGTGGCCTGTGCAGGCGACTTCCATTCCCTTGTCATCTCCTTCCAGTTCTGCAACGCTGAGCAGAAGGCCAGCGATGTGCTGGCAGGTCTCGCTAAGGCTGTAAAATATAAAGAATGCACTTTTTCTTCGCGCTCGTTACTGAGTGACGCCAACAGATGCGGCCAGTCTATGTACTTCGTGTCATTTGTGAGTCAGCGCTCGTCTTCTTTTCTTTCGTACATGTAATTTAAGTTGCGCTCTCTTCCACCATGACTTCGAACCAATTCGCCCAGCTCGCCCAGCTATCTGCCTTGATGAGTATTCGCGAGTGAGCGGGAGCGCACTGGCCTGCGGACGCACGCGCTGCCCATATTTAAGGTAATATAACGTATGATAAAACAGGTTGGCGTAAGCTTTGAGGCCTTAGCGCTCGCGAAAACACACTGAATAACCAACCGCGTACATATAGCGCATGCGAAATTTGGGATACGGTTTGGTACACTACAAGCATGGAACACAGCAGCTTGGCGAAACAGCAGGAAACGAATACCGAATTTGCAAGCTAGAACGTGTACATCTACTGTTCCATGCAACAACTAAGAGTTCTGGGAATGCGACAGGCATAATGTACTCTTTCGGTCGCACATTCACAGTGCTCTCCGGCAATGTCACCAATGACTTTTGTGAACCATGCTGTAACCACGTAGATACCCGACTTCATAAACGGCGTGCACGTAACTCGTGTGAGGCCAAGTGTAGGGTCCGAGGTGTTTACGTTAAGTTTTATGTTCTTGACTTAACCTTCTTTTAAAGCTCATCGGCGGTGTGCCTGACAAACGGACAAAGTGTTGGCATGAAAATAACCCCACGTATTGTCGCTCGTTACCCGGCACTCTGAGAAGTCAATTGTCTATCCCATTTGCAAAAACGGCAAGGGAATGAAGTCCTCGTCAATCCTATTTGAGCCAGGTCATATGCAACTACCAAAGAACGTCGACGCTTTCCCTAAACGTGAAAAACGCTCTGCAAACACGACGTCCCCACTCGATGCCGCCGTACCAAAGCAAGGCTGGAGCCGGGATGTTTCCAACCAAGCGACGAGGCACAAGCTTCCTGTTTTTCGCGCTAGGTGGCGCTCTGACATCTGCAAGTGGTCAATTGCCAATATCCCCGCACGAGATCTATAGTTGAAATTTATTTAGTAGCGCTAACTCTTTCGATTCGTTCCTCAATTTTGGGTATCGGGTACAGGTGATCCCCAGTGAAGAGATTTACCTTCCTGTAGTCAACACACGGACGAGGGTCCTTATTAGGGGTTTCTACAAGTATGGGCGGTGACGTGTAGTCACTCTCAGCGGGCTCAATAATTCCCAACTCTAGCATGCGCTGCATCTCTGCCTCCATAATTTCTCTCTGTCGTGGAGACACCCTGTAAGGTTTTGAGCTTAGGGGTTCGGTTGATGTCAGCTCTATTTCATGCGTTATTAGTTCGATTCTACCTGGCCGATTGCTGAATCTATTGAGATATTCCCCGAACAACCCCTTTAGCTCATCTAGCTGCTCAGGTATAAGAGCGTGTGAGCTTACCGAATGTTTTACCACTGCTTCCAGGCTGACATCAGAGTTGGAGGTTGCCTTATACTCATTAACTCGGCACTCGTGTCATCCTGCTCTTTGATGGTAACGTTAAAGGGAAGCTGAAGGGTTTTTCAGAAAAAATGAGTGAAGAGCTGTACATAATGGTTTTCAACCCTGCGAATTCGAATATTGCATCCGAATTGAGCGAGAGAAAGCGCAAACAGATTTTATTTCGACAAAACTCGGGGCAGCTCGCGCGCCTCGTTTCCGCCTGTGATTGGTCGGGCGTCTCGTGACGTTAGCAGTGGTGTTCGTCAGGACCGACCGCTGCGGCTACACATGAAGCACGGTGCAAGGTGGTTTGGCTTTGTTGTTTTGCTGAGACGGTAAGGGTAAATTTCGAGAGCTTGCGTTTTTCTGAGGAGTTCGGCATTGCTCCCTACATGCACGAGCCGATTGCCAGAGAGCCGGCCTCTCGAATAAGCAAAAGATGCTGGTAGCAAGCAGTGCTTTCGACGCGAACAAAAGCGAAGTGTTAGCATCCCCTCGAGTTAGAAATCTTCTTTGGTGAGTATGTTTTTTGCAAAGCTGCATTCAGCGATCCAGTGAGTTCGTTTCGGGTCAAACAACTGTACTAGTATGTTTCTGCATGTCTCCTCATGGTACGTAAGCGGGGAAGCGATCCTCGGCTTTTCTGCGCTGCTCCAAAGCTGTCGGCAATCTAGAGAGACTGTTTACCCGAGGGAAAAGTTTTCCGGCTCTTGTAGCACGTGTAGTTGGCTCAGTTCAATTTTTTTACTTCTTTTGGGGAAAGTGATGAGCCGCGGGACGCTTCAGTTGCCGGATACTCTGATTATATCATTGCAATAGCAATTATATGGACACTCAGGCGCATTCCTGCCCTCGCCATCACCATCATGTTCCATGTGAAGCCTAAGGGCGGGAACATCATGACCGCGCGCCGCATGCTGTATGTGCGAGTGAAAGCGCAGTGTGCGGGGTGGCATGGGTGAACCAACGATGGTGGCTCAGTCTTGCGTGCGGAACGGAGAAAAGTGGGGAGGATGCGCGCCGCCTTCCGTCGCGTGCGACACGTCAAGGGAAGTAGAAGGAGGGGGGAGGGGCGAGCCTTAGTATTCAGTGTTCTGTGCATCTGTGATTGCGCAAAATGTTCATTTGCCTTCTTTTACGCATTATACACAGTGCCTTATGCTTAGATACTGTTAGGATTGGGGGCTCAATTCCATCGCTCTTGATCAGTTGTCAGTATTGGAGTCGGGCATGAATTAGAAGGTAGCTGGCCCGTGCCGTCGTCCAACTTATCCACGCTGAGGACGTTGTTGAAAGGAAGGACTGCTTCTCATCAAGAACGAGGAATATGGGTTTATTTACAGCATCTACATGCAGTCCATCAGTCTAGCATGACTGCGAGAGAAAGTACATCAGTCTAACATGACTGCTTGAGAAAGTGCATCGAGGAGCCGCACAACAGCGGTTTATAAACACACGGTCCTCCCCCGCTACCCAGGTGAGGCAATCGGCCGACCAGTGATCGTAAACAAGCCGCCTCTCTGCGGGACGGCTTACACACACACACTTCCGCACAGGTTCACGGTACGGAGCCGACGTGAGACGGACTTCGTAGAACTCGGGGCTTGTGTCAGGAAAGGTGCATTTTATCCCCGAGCTGACCCCCGCATCGCGGCCGGGTGCGCATTGTCTCGCGTCTTGGACGGCGAGTAGGAAGGAGCCTCGAACTACGTTCCCGCGAGAACTCCCCCGCTCGCGGCAGACCAGGGCGGCGGAGGCGGCTCAGCAACAATAGTTGGTCCGCCGATCGTATTCAGTCACAACGGCGACGAGGCTAGAGCGTAACGGTGGCGTTCCAAGAAACGTTGCCGCCGCTGTCTCAACTGGCTGACAACACTTGCACCTCAGCTGGGCCGTTCTTAACAGCGCCTCCATGACCCGGAAAATCTCGACTGTCCAGCGCTGACAAACGCTGGGGAGGAAGAGTACGGCTGGTGGCCAGGGCGTGATGCCTTGACTCGCAGCGACCACCTGTGTAGTGATGTCACCGCCCAAAAGCATCCAACAAAGACAGGCAACTGCAAAACGCACCCCAAAACGCCGTTCTGCGCCGAGATGACGTACCTTGGATCTCACTTTAGACTCGCTAGGCTTCAAAGAAAACATAACTGCAGAAAAAAATGCTGTATTTCGCTATGTCAATTTTTGAAATAGTTTCGTGCTGAGAAATTCAGCGATCATGGAGGGAATCCTGCTAAATGAGAGGGGATCTTCTTGGCTTAAGAAAAATAACAATATTAACACTAAAATTTAGGTGGGACCCTTAAAGGTAGGATTGAAATTAGCCTGCTCAAACCATCCGCATTGTTACGCAACTTTCCCTTTTTATATCTAACGGAGAAGTTGTACTCTTCGAGAGTGAGGCTTCATCGGCGCAAGCGGCCATTCTTGTGTGACATTTGATTTAGCCACGTCAGAGGACAGTGGTCGGTCTCGAAGATTAACTTCGCTCCGTACTAGTAACACGACAACTTCTGGGCAGCCCAAACTAAAAAAGCGGATTCCTTCTCTGAAGCGCTGTAGGCTTGCTCAATTACATTTAGTTTACGGCTGCCATAGAGGATAGGATGCTCCTCGTTATCGTCACCGACCTGACTAAGTCCCACGCCCATAGCTCTGTCGCTTGCGTCGCATTGAACTATGAATTCCTTTGTGTAGTCTGGCGCTCGAAGCACAGGAAGAGAAACCAATAACATTTTCAAACTTTGGAAAGTGTTCTCTTTGTCTTTATCCTAATGTACGCTACTAGGTGCTCCGTTTCGGAGGGCGTCCGTTAATGGACTTCCCATTAACGGACGCCGGTACATTAACGTTACTGTACCATTGATAGTATCCCACAAGTCCCAAAAATGAACGAAGGTCTGTTTTCGTGCGCGGCTGAGAAAACTCTCGAATCGCAGCTATTTTCAGCTCGGCCAGCCGTCTCGTGCCCTGGCCGACAACATGGCCCAGATAAGTAACCTGTGAACAACCAAATGTACATTTTTTCGCTTTCATCGTTAAGCCGCCTTCCCTCAACCGTGAGAACACCTGTTTGAGGTGCGATACGTGTTGTTCCCATCTGTCCGAAAAAATTGCTACATCATCAAGATATGGCAAGGTGAACTCCTGAAAGTCTTTTAGGACAATATCCATTAACTTAGAGAAGCTAAACGGCGCGTTCTTCAGCCTGAAGCTGAGTGCGAGAGGGCGAAAAGTGCCTACAGGTGAGATGGATGCAGCATAGTGGCTGGCACTTTCTGAAAGGGGAATGAACTTGCCAGTACCCCCACTCGAGATCTATAGTTGAACTGTATTTCGTTCCTCAATGTTGTGTATCGGGTACAGGTGATCCCTAGTGATCAGATTTACCTTCCTGTAGTTAACACATGGACGAGGGTCCTTGTTAGGGGTTTCTACTATTCGCGGTGACGTGTAGTCACTCTCAGCGGGCTCAATAACTCCCAACTCTAGCATGCGCTGCATCTCTGCCTCCGTAATTTCTCTCTGTCGTAGAGACACCCTGTAAGGCTTTGACCTTAGGGGTTCGGTTGATGTCAGCTCTCTTTCATGCGTTATTAATTTGGTTCTACCTGGCCGATTGCTGAATCTATCGAGATATTCCCCGAACAACCCCTTTAGCTCATCTAGCTGCTCAGGTATAAGAGCGTGTGAGCTTACCGAATGTTTTACCACTGCTTCCAGGCTGACATCAGAGTTGGAGGTTGCCTTATACTCATTAACTCGGCACTCGTGTCATCCTGCTCTTTGATGGTAACGTTAAAGGGAAGCTGAAAGGTTTTTCAAAAAAATGAGTGAAGAGCTGTACATAATGGTTTTCAACCCTGCGAATTCGAATATTGCATCCGAATTGAGCGAGAGAAAGCGCAAACAGATTTTATTTCGACAAAACTCGGGGCAGCTCGCGCGCCTCGTTTCCGCCTGTGATTGGTCGGGCGTCTCGTGACGTTAGCAGTGGTGTTCGTCAGGACCGACCGCTGCGGCTACACATGAAGCACGGTGCAAGGTGGTTTGGCTTTGTTGTTTTGCTGAGACGGTAAGGGTAAATTTCGAGAGCTTGCGTTTTTCTGAGGAGTTCGGCATTGCTCCCTACATGCACGAGCCGATTGCCAGAGAGCCGGCCTCTCGAATAAGCAAAAGATGCTGGTAGCAAGCAGTGCTTTCGACGCGAACAAAAGCGAAGTGTTAGCATCCCCTCGTGTTAGAAATCTTCTTTGGTGCGTATGTTTTTTGCAAAGCTGCATTCAGCGATCCAGTGAGTTCGTTTCGGGTCAAACAACTGTACTAGTATGTTTCTGCATGCCTCCTCATGGTACGTAAGCGGGGAAGCGATCCTCGGCTTTTCTGCGCTGCTCCAAAGCTGTCGGCAATCTAGAGAGACTGTTTACCCGAGGGAAAAGTTTTCCGGCTCTTGTAGCACGTGTAGTGAGCTCAGTTCAATTTTTTTACTTCTTTTGGGGAAAGTGATGAGCCGCGGGACGCTTCAGTTGCCGGATACTCTGATTATATCATTGCAATAGCAATTATATGGACACTCAGGCGCATTCCTGCCCTCGCCATCACCATCATGTTCCATGTGAAGCCTAAGGGCGGGAACATCATGACCGCGCGCCGCATGCTGTATGTGCGAGTGAAAGCGCAGTGTGCGGGGTGGCATGGGTGAACCAACGATGGTGGCTCAGTCTTGCGTGCGGAACGGAGAAAAGTGGGGAGGATGCGCGCCGCCTTCCGTCGCGTGCGACACGTCAAGGGAAGTAGAAGGAGGGGGGAGGGGCGAGCCTTAGTATTCAGTGTTCTGTGCATCTGTGATTGCGCAAAATGTTCATTTGCCTTCTTTTACGCATTATACACAGTGCCTTATGCTTAGATACTGTTAGGATTGGGAGCTCAATTCCATCGCTCTTGATCAGTTGTCAGTATTGGAGTCGGGCATGAATTAGAAGGTAGCTGGCCCGTGCCGTCGTCCAACTTATCCACGCTGAGGACGTTGTTGAAAGGAAGGACTGCTTCTCATCGACAACGAGGAATATGGGTTTATTTACAGCATCTACATGCAGTCCATCAGTCTAGCATGACTGCGAGAGAAAGTACATCAGTCTAACATGACTGCTTGAGAAAGTGCATCGATGAGCCGCACAACAGCGGTTTATAAACACACGGTCCTCCCCCGCTACCCAGGTGAGGCAATCGGCCGACCAGTGATCGTAAACAAGCCGCCTCTCTGCGGGACGGCTTACACACACACACTTCCGCACAGGTTCACGGTACGGAGCCGACGTCAGACGGACTTCGTAGAACTCGGGGCTTGTGTCAGGAAAGGTGCATTTTATCCCCGAGCTGACCCCCGCATCGCGGCCGGGTGCGCATTGTCTCGCGTATTGGACGGCGAGTAGGAAGGAGCCTCGAACTACGTTCCCGCGAGAACTCCCCCGCTCGCGGCAGACCAGGGCGGCGGAGGCGGCTCAGCAACAATAGTTGGTCCGCCGATCGTATTCAGTCACAACGGCGACGAGGCTAGAGCGTAACGGTGGCGTTCCAAGAAACGTTGCCGCCGCTGTCTCAACTGGCTGACAAAACTTGCACCTCAGCTTGGCCGTTCTTAACAGCGCCTCCATGACCCGGAAAATCTCGACTGTCCAGCGCTGACAAACGCTGGGGAGGAAGAGTACGGCTGGTGGCCAGGGCGTGATGCCTTGACTCGCAGCGACCACCTGTGTAGTGATGTCACCGCCCAAAAGCATCCAACAAAGACAGGCAACTGCAAAACGCACCCCAAAACGCCGTTCTGCGCCGAGATGACGTACCTTGGATCTCACTTTAGACTCGCTAGGCTTCAAAGAAAACATAACTGCAGAAAAAAAATGCTGTATTTCGCTATGTCAATTTTTGAAATAGTTTCGTGCTGAGAAATTCAGCGATCATGGAGGGAATCCTGCTAAATGAGAGGGGATCTTCTTGGCTTAAGAAAAATAACAATATTAACACTAAAATTTAGGTGGGACCCTTAAAGGTAGGATTGAAATTAGCCTGCTCAAACCATCCGCATTGTTACGCAACTTTCCCTTTTTATATCTAACGGAGAAGTTGTACTCTTCGAGAGTGAGGCTTCATCGGCGCAAGCGGCCATTCTTGTGTGACATTTGATTTAGCCACGTCAGAGGACAGTGGTCGGTCTCGAAGATTAACTTCGCTCCGCACTAGTAACACGACAACTTCTGGGCAGCCCAAACTAAAAAAGCGGATTCCTTCTCTGAAGCGCTGTAGGCTTGCTCAATTACATTTAGTTTACGGCTGGCATAGAGAATAGGATGCTCCTCGTTATCGTCACCGACCTGACTAAGTCCCACGCCCATAGCTCTGTCGCTTGCGTCGCATTGAACTATGAATTCCTTTGTGTAGTCTGGCGCTCGAAGCACAGGAAGAGAAACCAATAACATTTTCAAACTTTGGAAAGTGTTCTCTTTGTCTTTATCCTAATGTACGCTACTAGGTGCTCCGTTTCGGAGGGCGTCCGTTAATGGACTTCCCATTAACGGACGCCGGTACATTAACGTTAATGTACCATTGATAGTATCCCACAAGTCCCAAAAATGAACGAAGGTCTATTTTCGTGCGCGGCTGAGAAAACTCTCGAATCGCAGCTATTTTCAGCTCGGCCAGCCGTCTCGTGCCCTGGCCGACAACATGGCCCAGATAAGTAACCTGTGAACAACCAAATGTACATTTTTTCGCTTTCATCGTTAAGCCGCCTTCCCTCAACCGTGAGAACACCTGTTTGAGGTGCGATACGTGTTGTTCCCATCTGTCCGAAAAAATTGCTACATCATCAAGATATGGCAAGGTGAACTCCTGAAAGTCTTTTAGGACAATATCCATTAACTTAGAGAAGCTAAACGGCGCGTTCTTCAGCCTGAAGCTGAGTGCGAGAGGGCGAAAAGTGCCTACAGGTGAGATGGATGCAGCATAGTGGCTGGCACTTTCTGAAAGGGGAATGAACTTGCCAGTACCCCCACTCGAGATCTATAGTTGAAATCTATTTCGTTCCTCAATGTTGTGTATCGGGTACAGGTGATCCCTAGTGATGAGATTTACCTTCCTGTAGTTAACACATGGACGAGGGTCCTTGTTAGGGGTTTCCACTATTCGCGGTGACGTGTAGTCACTCTCAGCGGGCTCAATAACTCCCAACTCTAGCATGCGCTGCATCTCTGCCTCCGTAATTTCTCTCTGTCGTAGAGACACCCTGTAAGGCTTTGATCTTAGGGGTTCGGTTGATGTCAGCTCTCTTTCATGCGTTATTAATTTGGTTCTACCTGGCCGATTGCTGATCTTATCGAGATATTCCCCTAACAACCCTTTTAGCTCATCTAGCTGCTCAGGTATAAGAGCGTGCGAGCTTACAGAATGTTTTACCACTGCTTCCAGGCTGACATCAGAGTTGGAGGTTGCCTTATACTCATTAACTTGGCACTAGTGTCATCCTGCTCTTTGATGGTAACGTTAAAGGGAAGCTGAAGGGTATTTCAGAAAAAAATGAGTGAAGAGCTGTACATAATGGTTTTCCACCATGCGAATTCGAATATTGCATCATAATTGAGCGCAAGAAAGCGCAAACAGATTTTATTTCGACAAAAAGTGCAGCAGTATACTCGGGGCACCTCGCGCGCCTCGTTTCCGCCTGTGATTGGTCGGGCGTCTCGTGACGTTAGCAGTGTTGTTCGTCCGGACCGACCGCTGCGGCTACACATGAAGCACGGTGCAAGGTGGTTTGGCTTTGTTGTTTTGCTGAGACGGTAATGGTAAATTTCGAGAGCTTGCGTTTTTCTGAGGAGTTCGGCGTTGCTCCCTACATGCACAAGCCGATTGCCAGAGAGCCGGCCTCTCGAATAAGCAAAAGACGCTGGTAGCAAGCAGTGCTTTCGACGCGAACAAAAGCGAAGTGTTAGCATCCCCTCGTGTTAGAAATGTTCTTTGGTGAGCATGTTTTTTGCAAAGCTGCATTCAGCGATCCAGTGAGTTCGTTTCGGGTCAAACAACTGTACTAGTAAGTTTCTGCATGCCTCCTCATGGTACGTAAGCGGGGAAGCGATCGTCGGCATTTGTGCGCTGCTCCAAAGCTGTCGGCAATCTAGAGAGACTGTTTACCCGAGGGAAAAGTTTTCCGGCTCTTGTAGCACGTGTAGTGAGCTTCATCAGCGTGTTATCCGCATGCTATTCGTAACCGGAGCCATAAAGGCGGCGAATTCCGTCGGCTGCGTGAGACGGCCAGTTTCTGTCTGTGCGCGAGAGAACGGGGAGCGCAGCGTCATGGCGTGCGCCGGCTTTCAAACACATGCAAATTTTACACTTGCATTGCGTTATGGTAGCTGCATATAGGTGGTTTCATAACACGCGCGCGAATAGAAAATGAACGGTGGTTTGAGTCGAAACCTGCCTCAAGTGTAGGATATAAACATGCACCTTCCGTTCAGCGTGCTAACACGAAAGAGCTAGCAGTAAATCAAAATCCAGGTTTGGACGAGTTCGTGTATACATAAGGCCTTCCAAGACCAGTTACCATCCGACCGCCCCCACCCATCCCGTCTTTGTGTGTTCATTGCCCCGACCTTCTCGCGCTGTGTTTAGAAAGCCTGCTAGCAGCAAGTCATACACTCACTCACTCACGCATTATTGATAAACTCTGATAGTAATCTTCGCCACGGAAGTGGTTAGAGCACAGCACTGCTGTTCTTCAGCGCTTGAAATTCTTTCGATTCTCAGCAGCCTCCCACTTAGCTGAAAGCTTCTTGTCTTGAGGGAAGTAATGGAACATCGGAGTGCCGTCGCGGCCGCGGTTGTTCGTGCAACCGTAGGCTGCACAGAACGCCGGCATGATCGACCCGACTCTTCAATTGATGCTGCGCACGTCAACAACCAATCTACATACACACAAACAAAGGAATTCAGGGTCGAGTGAAGCAGATTATGACGGCACGCACGCAGAAACGAGCAGCTTAGAGCACGGTCAGGCACGGTCGCGGGGACTGCGAAGGAATGGAACACCAGTGCTGACGTCACTATGCCGCGGTTTCCGGTCTCCGCTCGCATCGTCAGCGTCAGCAGCAACGCGCTGCGCTCGACGTGGAGCGGAGCGACAGCACTATTTTAACCGACGATTACGTCGCTCCTAAGTGAAAAATGTCCCGCCCCCAAAATTTTACTGCGCGGTTTATAAGGTTCCCGCATCCGTATATGAGTGTCTTATTGAATTCGACAGACTCTTTAGTTTCCCTTTAATGACTCCGCTCCGCTCCACGTACGGCTCCATCAAAATTGCAGTGGTATGTACTCACCTCCTTCCCGCGACCGGGAATTTTCAGAGCATAGTTAGTATGTGAAAGCTTGTGCACCACTTTAACCGGTCCGTCCCAGTGAACTTCAAGCTTAACCTTTCTTGAAGGTTTGAGGATCATTACCTGGTCTCCAGCGTGAAAGGTACGAAGCCTCGCATTCTTGTCGTAGTAGAACTTGGCGTCCTTTTGAGCTACTCTCATGTTCTGTTCGACTAGTTCTTGGGTTGCAGTTAGCCGTTCCAGCAGATTTAGCACGTATTCTACCACTGTTGGACTCTCTCCTCTTTCCTCTCTCATCTCTCTTAACATTCTCAGTGGAGAACGGAGTGTCCTCCCGTACACTATTTCTGCTGTCGAGAACCCTGTAGCCTCATGGGGAACCATTCGCAAAGCAAACAAGTGGCCGGAACACAATTCTCCCAGTCCTCCTTGTGTTCGTAACAGAGCGCCCGCAAAACTCGCTTAAGCACTGAATGCCACCTCTCTACACTATTTGACTGAGGGTGGTAGACGGAACTGTGTGTCAACTTTACGCGGCACTTTTGTAAGAATGTGGAAGTCAGTGAGCTGGTGAATACTGACCCTTGATCCGCCTGAATTTCGGCTGGAAACCCAACTCATGTGAATACTGCCAAAAGCACGTCTACTACTTCGGTGGAGCTGAGCTCTTTCAGAGGGATTGTTTCTGGAAACATTGTAGCGGAAGAGAGCATGGAAAACAAGTACCTGCAACCCGACTTTGTCTTTGGTAGAGGTCCTACCGTGTCTATCACAAGTCGTCTGAGAGGTTGTGGTATTAAGGGCACTACCATTGGTGAAGCTTTCCATGTTTCTCCTGGTTTACCCGAGCGCTGCCAGGCATCGCATGATTTTGCATAGTTTTCTACGTACTTCAAACAGCCAGGCCAGTAGTATTCCATAAGCTATCTTTCCTTCGATTTGTTTATGCCTAGGTGGCCATACCACCCATTTCCACGACAGAGCCTCAAAAGGTCCTCCCTGTACTTAGTAGGTACGACTTGCTGATCTTTAATACTGCCCTTTCGGTTTCTGTAGTGCCAATACAACAATCTTCCTCTCTCTTGTATCGTCACGTTGCACCTAGCAATGCCTTCTTTAGTTGTGTGATGCAATTCAGCTAAGCTGTCGTCATTCTTTTGCTCGGCTGCCAGTGACTCTCTGTCCACATGTAAGAGCCGATCAAAATTCTTTGAGGTCGGTGATAGTAACGACCCTGTCTCGCTTGCGAGTGCGTCATCTGTTCTGCCAGCAGGCGTAAACTTCGACACCCTAGTGATACGCTCTCATTGAGCAGGTCATCTGGCAGGGTTTCCCCAACCGTTTTTTTTTTTTTGTCCCTGGAGTCTAGGTCTGATTCGGTTACTGATGTTACCTCTTTTTCTACTTCCGCTGGAGCAGCTTTTGCATTTTCAGCCGAAAACGACGTGATTTTATGAGTTGGCGCCTGTAATACGCCCTCTCCAGTTTAAGCCCTTTGTCATGCAGCAACTGATCCGACCGATTTGAAAAAAAATGTATGGGTACTGCAGCGACAAAAATTTGTAACTGCAACCTCGGTCACGAGCTCCTGGACCGGTCCGCTGATTTTTTACTTTGGCCATGGGCAGACACAAGCTGTGTTCTCCTAGAACCTGTTTGATACATGCTACTACTCCAGTGAAGTCATCAACCATTACGTAAGATGGATGGACAATGTTCATAGTGGAGGCACTGTCTCGCAGCACCCGGCATGGTCTCCAATTAACTTGCAGGTCGTGAAGATATTGGCTTAATAGTTCCATATTCTTGTCTTTTTCATTCACGTGGGAGAAAACTACGCTACGCTTCCCGCAGTTTACAGCGATATGTCCGAGTTCGTGGCACTTATAGCAGCCGATCGGTAGAAAAGATTCGAATTTTCTGCTCTTTTTGTGCGGTTTCCTCGCTCTTTTCTAAGGGCTTTTCCTCCACGTCGACAGGCTCAGGTCGTCTAGACTGCGAATCCTTTTTGAACGGAAATGGTTTCCGCGGTCCATTTCAACCGTCCCGATTTCCATCCTCGGCGTTCAGCTTTCTACGCGTTGCGTACTTTTCGGCTTATTCAGCCGCCCTTTCCACAGTGATTACGTTTCCTCTGTGCTGCACCCTTAGCTTCACAGATGGTGGGATGCTTTTGTAAAACTGCTTTAGGGACATGCATTCAATAATCATGTCTCTGCCCTCGTACGCTTCTGCGCTTTTCAGCCACTCGACTAGGCTTGCCTTTAAGCCATGTGCAAACTCCGGATACCCCTCGCTATCCTTCTTAGCCGTGCTTCTAAACCTTTGCCGAAAAGCTTCGGCTGAAAGGCGGTACTTCTTCAAAAGAGTAGCCTTAACGTTCGCATAATCATATGCATCTTGCGCATTGAGTCTGGCGATTACTTCCGCAGCCTCACACGGCAACATAGAGCGCAACCGCTGTGGCCATATAGTCGGACCGAAGTTCACCTTCTCGCAAGTCCTTTCAAAATTTCCTAGGAACAAGACTATGTCATTTGCGACCTCAAATGGTTTTAACAGCCTGTCCATGCGGTATGATTCTGCCTCACTAAATCATCCCAGAGCCCATTCACTTCCTTGAGACAACGCCAAACGTTTGCTTTCAAGCTCAGGCTACATTTCTCTTAACTCCCGATCCTTCTCGCGTTCCTCTCGGTCCCGTTCTTCTCTGTCCTGTTTTTCTCTGTCCCGTTCTTCTCTCTCTCTCTGTCCTGTTTCTCTCTTTTCCTAAAAAGTTCTAACCCAATTTCAACGCCCTCCTCACTGGCGTGTTCGGAAATCAGCTTCAATAATTCTTATTTTAGCATGTCCGTGTATACCTCTAGGCCCAGTTCCTCACCATCAATCAACAATTCATCTCGCAGCAGTGTCCTAAACTCCATGATTGCTGCTTTACTGCCTTGGTCCTGGTCGCTAAACATACCTAGGTAAACACAACCTAGCTAACAATCAACAGTCCAGCTTCCCTACTGTTCTAAACAGAACAACCGCAAAATGAAGCCTAGAGAGTCAAAGCAAGAACCAAGCACTCACCGCATACACAGCACCACATCGCAAAGTCCGTCTCAGTCTGCTGCCAGTCGGTTGTTTAGGGTCGGGCATGAAATAAGTGGTAGCTGAACTATGTCTTCGTCCGACTCATCCACGCTAAAAACGTTGTTGAAGGGAGGAACTTGTTCTCATCGAGAAGGAGGAATATGGGATTTATTTACAAAATCTGCATGAAAGGTGGAGAACGTTACATTTCATCAGTCTAGCATGACTGAAAAAGAAAGCACACACAGTAGCCGTAAACGGCTGCTTAAAAACCCTCTGTCCTCCCTAGATGCCTAGGTGAGGGAAAACTGCCGTTCAACCTTCGTCCCCTAGGAGCGTCCAAAGTAATCGTAGTGTTAGTTGACCCGCCCTTGAAGGGGAGGGTTCACACACTCACTTCCGCACTTTGGTTTCACTGAACACACTGAGGTGAGCGGGTCCGCGTAGACATGGGTTGCCACGCGTGTCCCCAGCGGGCGCATCTTCATTCCAGAGCTGACTTCTTAGGTAGCCGCCGCGACTGTGTGCAGACTGTGACGAATTCTGGGGCCCATGAGAAAGCTCCGCAAAACACTCTTTTCCAGGAGTTCTTTTGCTCCAAGTAGACCACGAATGCGACAGCAAATCAACTAACAATACTCGGTCCGCGGAACGTGGCTAGACTCGCTCGCGCCAGTGGCTGTCCGCAGGAGGCGCATCGTTGGCTTTTCAAATGCACTCGTCCCAGCGGACCGGGAACTGTTCGAAGGTCGCTTCTCCGAATATCGCTACCCCCGCAGGTCTATGGAAACAACTGCAGCGGGCTCGGAAAGGTTTGCAGTTTAGTTCCCCTGCAGGCCCATCGTAGCAAAGTATGCTGCCCGTCCCACTGCACAAGAAAAGCTCCCCCGGCGAATCAAAGTTAGGAACAGAAGCCGACCAGGTGGAAGCCTCCTGGCCTGGAAATGAGAGTGACATTGCAAAGAAATAAGAAATTGCTCTAGCAAGTTAAAGGATATTGAAACATAAGGTCAAAAACAATTACGTAAAAGACACAAATTAAAAGAAAACCGCCAGCTACTCGACCAGAACCAGTGTTCGGGAGCCCAGGCACAATGCCACGTCGTCTTCTACTACTACTTCTTGTACATCCATTCCGAACGCCTTCTTTTTCTTCTTCCTCCCCCGCCCGCGTTTGCTAGCTTGCAGCGGAAACGTGCCCATATAAACTGGTCCTAGCACGCCAGGAGACACGCGATGTGACATGCGTGCCGCGTAGCGTCGGATGCATACACAGTTCGCATTGCAGTTGCATAATATTGCACCAGTGGCACGCCATGCAACATTTGCATAGGTAGTGGCACAAGTAGATAGAGAAGGTCTGAGGAAGAAAATATTGAGGACATTTATACAAAAATGCTACAATGAAAAAAATCAAGGATACCTGATTAAATCAAGCTGGCTAGGTGACTATGTCACCGTGCCATTTCGAAGCAGATGACAATAAATCATAATCATAATCATCATCATCATTAGTATAGTATTGTCCCACGTGGCTTGCGATATGATGTGCGCGACGCGTAGTGTCTCTGCCTGCGCCCTTTGCATTGCAGTTACATATTATTACACCAGCTGGCACGTCATGTAGCAGTTGCATATGCATCAGTACAAGGTATATAAGTCTTGAGCAAGAAAAGGAAGACTATAGAAATGTATAAAAATTGCTATAATCAAAAATATGTCTCGCATACCTCATAAACTCACGCAGGCTAGGTGACTGTTTGTCGCCGCCCCGTTTCAAAGGGGATGCCAATAAATCCTCCATCCTCCTCCTCCTCCTCCTTCTCATCATCATCATCATCATCATCATCATCATCACCACCACCATCATCATCCTCCTCATTATCATCATCATCATCATGATCATCATCATCGTTTTGATTAGCACCCTATCGTGCTACTTGTCTTGCGATGTGAGATGTGCGCCGCATAGCATCAACACGTCCACACTTTTATTACAGTTGCATATAGTTGCGCCATGTGGCACGCCATAAAGCAGTTGCATATGTAGTGGTACAAAGTAGATGAAGAAGTTTTGAGGAAGAAAAAGAATAAATAGACGTGCACAATAATGCTAGAATGAAAAACATGTGCAGCATTCCTTGTTAAATCAAGCGAACTACTGTTTGTCACCATCCCGTTTCAAACGTAATGCTAATAAATCATCATCATCATCATCATCATCATCATTGTACCGTCCATTTGTTATGCGATGTAACATGCGCGCCGCGTAGCGTCGATACGTGCAAATTTTGCATTGCAGCTCCGTTGTGTTCCACCAGCTTTCCCGACATGTAAGAGTGCATGTAGCTCGACGTGATTAACTCAAGCAAGCTACGTGACTATTTGTCACCACCCCGTTTCAAATGGAATGCTAATAAATCAACACCATCACCATCATCAATAGCCTGGTATCATCGCACGGGTTAAGCGATGTGGCAAGGGCGCCGTGTGGTCTGGATACATGTGTTTACTCTTCGGTACACGTTATGGCACTTCCTCGCAATGTACGAAGCGCTGCTGAAGAAGCGAATGGTAGAGCTACACGCGCGGCTTCACGCAGGCAACATCGGGCTCAGTAGACCACAGTGCTGAGAGCAGCACAAGCCGCAGCTTGCCATCGTCGTTGGGCGCGGAGTTCGGATCGTTCTCGTGAAAACGACGTGAAGCGACTTCGGCGGGAAGTCCCTCTAGTGCGTGTTGCTGGAAATGGAGCTCCTAAAGAGCCGCTTACCAGCTTACGCTGTGACTATGTTGCGTGTGCCACGCAGTCCTGTGACTTCCTTTTTTCACCCGATGTACCTATGTGGCACCGGGGCAGGGAGCCTCTACATTTTACCCCACGGTAAATACTTCTCGCGCTCCTTCTTTCCTTTAGAGTAGGGGTTAAAAGACGAAAGGCATCTCAACTTAATCTTCATGTCTCCTTCCTCTTTGCTTTTCTCGAGTGCGCCTGCTTTCTTCCCACAAATGTATACCATAGAGTTCTCTGTGGTAGGTCTACATCAGCATAGTTTTCACAGTCGCCATATAGCCCACGCGTTTACACCAAAGACGGAATAATTAGACGCGCCAACAAAATCAACAAGCATGTTAAAGTGCCAGAATCTGGTCGACCATTTTGAACTGTAGCGCAAAAAGAAAAATTGTGGCATAACTCATTTAACGATGGCTGTCGACAGCAATGCGAATAGCAATTGAGCGATGTAGCGAGACCACATTCCTGAAGTCACTTTTATTTAACTTGTGTAGCGGTAATTCTGAGATTTTCTTCGCACCGGCTATGCGAATGCCTCATGCTCCGATATCGTACCACTTTGCTATGACACTCGCTCGCGAAGGTCGCCCATGAACACGAAGGCAGCACGGTGACTTGATGACCCCAACGCAGTAACGATGGAATAAGGAAGAAAGAATAATACTGATTGAACAACAAAGGCGTATGATCACGACAACATGGCGACAATAAGATGTCGATTGGTAAAATATGACGCCGGTATAACTATAACGGCGACAAAGTGACGACGACGACATGAGAACAATGAGATGACGACTACTGTATAACGACAATAGACAGTTTTAGTTACACGTACGTAGAGGCTTCACGTACGCAAACGTGAAAAGCCTACGTACCTTAACCGCACGCCATCTGAAACGCTTTTAGCTACGCGTACGCGACGCACGCCAAGAGGGACCCTGTAGCCACATCTATCGGGAAATGTGAACACGGCGGCAGCCAATTCAATCCTGTCGCCGTGTTTCGACGCAAGCCGTCTGCGCGCGCGCGGCCCGCTATCGCTTGTTCGTGATCTCGCGGAACTCCCACGCGAAGCTGCCTACGTGCGCAAGAAACGCACGCAAAGAAATGAATCTCACGTACGTCCGTGAGACCAGCGCGCGGCCGCTACGTTCTACGCATGCGCACTGCTGACACGTAGAAGCACTACGTACGCAAAGCATCTACGTACGTGTAACTAAAACTGTCTAATGGCATGACGTTGAAGGCAACTGGATGAGGAAACGGCAATGACGATGATCGCACAACCAAGACGGCATGACGATGGCGCTATGATAACGGATGCTTGGAAGCGGCTGTGTGTCGCGACGCAACGACGACGATGGGATGACAACGGTAGCATTATCGCGATTAAATGACTATAGCGTGATTACGATAGAACGAAGAACTAGGAATGATGTCGATGTTTCAACGACGGTGGCATGAAGACAACGACATGACGACAACGTGATTACAATGTTGGAGTGATGAAGATGTTGAAACGAAAGCATAACGAAGATATCATGAAGACGAAGGTAGGAAGACGACGGCATGACGAGAGTCACATGTACAAGTCACAATGATGACGATGGAGCTACTGCGACGGCGCCCCAGTGACGGGGTGACAACAAATGCATGTAGACGACTGTATGACGATGACGCAGTGGCGACGATGACATGTCAATGCCATGAGAACAATGGCGTGACTGTATCATCATGCCATCGCGTCGCCAGGCAGGTTTCATGACGACGGAATGGCGAGAGTCAGATGGCGAAGTTGGAGTGACGATGATGTCACTAAGACGACGTTCTGAGAGTGAAGGCATGATAGCGACTGTGTGACGATGAAGGCATGACAAGGGCGGCATAATCCCGAATGAATGACGACAGTATCATTATAATGCAATGAAAAAGAAAGATTTACTTCGATGGAATGACGAACCTGGTGTGACGACGACGGGATGACGAGTCGGGTGACAAAGATGGAGTGACGGCGATTGAACGACCACTGCGGCATCACTATGGCGATGTCACAACGAATACATTAAGACTGTATGACGACGAAGGCGTAACGGCAATGACATGTCCAAAACCATACTTCCACCTATCGACTGCGGCCACTCAGACACACCTCAAACGACAGATGGAAAAGGGCTTTGTCTTTGAGTTTCTGCGTCACAGAAATATGTTTCTCGTATACTCGAATTACAATCCGAAGCTATCATGTCGGCAGCTTGTGTGCCAGTCGTATTTTACGAATTCTCTGACGTAATGCACCTTGAAAAATTGAACTAGTGCAATAGGGCACTTGTGCTTGGCGGAGGGCTAGAGGAATGAGTATGTATGTATGTATGTATGTATGTATGTATGTATGTATGTATGTATGTATGTATGTATGTATGTATGTATGTATGTATGTATGTATGTATGTATGTATGTATGTATGTATGTATGTATGTATGTATGTTGCGCTTGCGCACGCGTGCGTGCGCGCGTGTCGCACATCGCTTGTTGTAGTGATGCTTGTCTAACGTCGTGTAACGTTCATTGTGCTTGTCTAGGGTCGCCAACAGCTTCGCTCTACATCCATATTCACAGGGTGGAATGGAGGTGGAGTTTTTTCTTTTTTTTGCGCTACAATTTAAAATGGTCGAACCTATACCAACTCACCCAATTTTGTAGTTTGCTTAAACAGTCTAGTCTGATATTAATCCAGAAACGTTCGTCTGTACGTGTGAATGTGTGCGCGAATGCATGTCCTCTCATATTCACTTTGTAGTTAAAATGGCCGTAATCATGAGAATCGTGACCTACAAAGAAACTAAATAATCCATGAAAGCAATGCGCAAATCTATATACTCTCGAAGGAAGCCCTTTCTTCCCGTCGTTCTTGTGGAGGCGAAAGAACCACAGCACCAGATCCTAACTTTCCTATTGTGATTCGCGCAGTTGCATACGACACCGCGCCAGTTATAATAACGTGAACTATGGCTTACGAAAATTCCTGAAGATTTACCGCACTTCGGAGTTGTAATGAATATGCCATCGTTGCATACGCAACACAGGGAAAGCTGTGCAGCATTCGTGTTTTGGGTCCTTAAAAAGAAAGCATAGCACTGCGCCATTACATTTGCATACTTGCAGGCATAAATTTTCTAATTGAAAGACAAATACGAGTTGTTTCCCAAGAGAGCGCGATAACTAGGCTTTAAGATAGCTAATGATTGTCATTTGGTTTGTCTTACACCTCGCAGTCATACAATCCTC
This sequence comes from Dermacentor albipictus, assembly GCF_038994185.2. NCBI lineage: Eukaryota > Metazoa > Arthropoda > Arachnida > Ixodida > Ixodidae > Dermacentor > Dermacentor albipictus. The sequence continues at coordinate 18,583,670 of NC_091821.1, forward strand.
CTTCACATTGCAGCGTCAATGTAAATGCAGCCATAGATATAGTGCCATCTGAAAGAAAGTTATATGGCACAAAATAAATTACCACGTGAAGCCGGCTCAAAGTCACGTTCGTTGGGCGCAGTTCGCATTGTTTCTGATGGGTCATCTGTTCCGCTTTGTGCAAAGATAAATTTTTCATGGTCTCCGTCGTCCAGCAACGATATTTCTGCCTTTCCTAGTTGAACTGCGCCATCGCTCCATTCATAGATAAATAAAGAAGACAGAAAAATGAACCTTGCCTTTGAAAGCGAGAGTATTCTTGCTTACTTGTGTGACAGGAAGTAGATGCAGCCGGTACCGGCACAAATAATGACCTCGAATAATCGAGATGTGTCCGATAGTGCATTGGAAGAGTGATGCTATACGAAATCTGGGTTGCTGCACTTGTTTTTGTTAGTTTGGTTTTTCTCTTCGTTGTGTGTAGGTCATGTTTTTTTTTCATTTTTATGCTTTAACTGCAATAAATTTTATTAATATTATTTCAGAAAGGTCGAGCTTCACCTCGATACGAGGCACACAAAGCTGAACTAGAATTACGGAACCCGACTCTCGTCTGTAGGGCTTAGACTCTGTGCGTGGTATGTCTTCTTCATCTACTTCCTTTCCTTTCTCCTTCATTTCTTGCTTTCTTTTCCTTTATATTTTTCTCTGCTCTTAAACCGGGTGGGCGTGGTGTCCCTTTCAGGAGACACTTGCAAGCCTGCTTGTCTTTCTGTGGGTGTATGTGTGGCGTTGATGTATGCGTGCATAATAATAATAATTTTCTATCTGCAAGATGCCCATATACATGGTCTATGGAAGTGTTTGTTGCTTGTTCCAGTAACATTTTCTTTTCAGCGCATCACTCTGCGCATCGAGGTAATTCTGGGAGTTTACGGACCGGCCGTATGTAGTTGGAGGCGTCGGAATAGTTTTGACTGTGCGGGGTTCTTTGGCGTACACCCAATGCGCCGCCACGAGCGTTCTTCCATTCCGCCCCCATCGGAATGCGGCCTCTGTGGCAGCGGTCTACCCCGCCAGCTCGAGTTCGGCAGCGCAACGCCATCGCCACTGGACTACCACGGCGGGTTTGCATTGAGAAAGAAAAGCGTTCAAATGAGATAGCACCGCTATTCCTAAGCGATTCCATTCGCATCGTAAAAGCACACTGCACTGTCTTTGAATCTCGCCAGTTAATTTGTGTCACGCGCACCGATCACATATGTCGACCTACGTTTTCATTTCTTAAAGGAAGATAATAATCTGGGTGTGGAAGAAATTCAACACAAAGGCGAGAAAAAAAAGTCATTTTGCATATATTTTAACTGCGCCATTCCTATAGGGATGTTGTTCCCGTGTATATGCGCCGTAGTGAGAATGTTAGTTACATTTAGCCTAGATGTCTTCCCCTCTCTCCAAATAAAGGTTTTATTCATTCCTTTCTTTCCGTCAATTACTGGCTCATCCTCGAAACCAATACATGCTATAGGGACCGAAGTTAGGATCACTACAACAATGTGTGAGTCAGCGAGCCAAAGGCGTGAGTACCGTTCAGACCGGCAGCTGCAGCTGAAGAACCTTCTTACATTAGTAATCTTCTGATCTCGCAGCTCGGAGCACGAGACATGCACGGGACGCTTGCTTTGCAGCACGCCATATATAAAAGGCGGCCAAGGAGGGCGACGATGGCTGCTAGAGATGGGAAAGTGGGCTTCGGAGAACTTAGAAGTCAAGTGCTTCGGATAAATTTCGGTAGTGTAGGGCTGCACACCTCATGCCTATTTTTTTCATACTTTTTTACCTCTGCATCCGGGAATGCAATCTAGCATTTCACTCTATACTGTAGGTTGCTCCGCGATCAGCAATTCGTCTAGCATGTTTATACCCAGTTGCAGTCAGTGATAGCCACTGAGATATCGTGGCGGCTATACCAGCAAAATCAGCCAGCGTTTCAGTTACAGCTACAGCAATTACAAAAACAATCCGCACAAGAAATAGACAGAACGGAATAAACACCGGAAGTGGATGCGCGGCTACTCAAGCTATGGGAGGCGAGACGCGGGCTCACCAAGAGATGGAAAAAACAGAGGCTAAATAAGAAGCTAAAGAAGAAGATTGCTGAAGTCCCCCAGAAGGCAGAGGAATACGCAGCGCAATCGGCAAGACAAGGCTGGCAGCAGTTTAGCAGCTCACAAAACGGCACGCTCAGCACAGCCAAAACGTGGCGAACACTCAAGACACTCATGGACACAACCAAAACCAAATCTGCGAGCAACAAGGCACTTCAAAAGCTCGTCCACCAATATCAGGGTCAAGACGTGGAATTATTATAGGAAATCCGGATCAAATGTTATGGCCGGGACAAGCCGCAAGACTACGAAGGGGACTACCAGGGAACGGAAAAGCCCGAACTCGACAAGCCAATTACACGAGAAGAGGTGTATGCCGCCATCAGAGCAGTCACCAAAAACACGGCAGCAGGAGCCGATAAAATTAAGAACTTCTTGATCCGCAACCTCAGTGATGAAGCGGTGGCCCAACTCACGGACTACCTCAATACCAGGGGCGTAGCCAGGGGGGGGGGGCTTATGGGGCTGCAGCCCCCCCCGAAATTTTTTCGTGCTGTCCATGCAACGCCGACCAAAGCGACCCCCGGCGCCGGAAATCACTCTGGATTTTGTCTAGAATGTCTTTTTCACGCTCGAAAAGACATTTAACCGCGAAGATTGCGAACTCGGGCTGGATTTCGTGGCAACGCCCATACACCGGCAGTAACATAACGCCAAGCAGTCCCATCCGAGCACAATGTTTCAAGGGCGCTTTGATGGTGAGCGGGCTCGCCGCGGCATCTCACTGAGGCCACGGAATCTATGGAGCGCATGGATATCAATTGCGAAACTTTATGGGTATAAATCTCATAAGCTCTTGATGTGAAACGTGCATTGACATTTCCAAAGTTGTGCTTTAAATTTTCAATTGCGGAACTTTGTGGGTTTAATGTTGTTATAAACATTTGACGCCAAAGGTCCATTGAATTTTCTAAAGTCTTACATCGGAACATACAACGAGACAAGCCAAATCAACACACTAGCAGATGAGTTGACAAAGCACGCAGCGAGGTCCAATGAGACGATGTGTTGGGGTGGTTCATTTGTGCCGTCATGTCACATAAAAAAATATCAACAATTTTTTAACCTACGCCAGAACAACCATGTCAAGACACTAAAGCCAGCCAAAGTAACTATGTTCTTATTTATTTTTTCTACTTTGACTTTTATTCGCCGAGAACACATTGAGCCTCTTCAATTCTTTTTGTTCTCGCTACCCTACCCGCGGACTGCCAGAGCGAGCCAGAGCGCATATGTTTTTCTCGTATGGCCCCGACTACCGCGCGGTGCACTTCGGTGGGCGTTCGGTTTGCTCTGGCCGAGGGGATTTTCACCTCACAGAGTTTTGGAAGCTTTCTGGCTAGCAGACGACAAAAAAAAAAACAATGGTCGCTCTCCGCCATCACTGTGGGGACTCGATGGATTGCACCGCGTTCCTTGAGCGGAACCTTTCCGGAAAGTCTTGTTTCGCCGGTGTAGGACACTGAGCAATATGCGTATGGTTCTGAGTGGGCCAATCGTCTCATGTTTTCTTCGGTAATTATTCTGTAGCCCCATTAGGTGCCCGATGTAGGCATTCGATTCTGGCCAAGATACTTCCCTATGCGTATTTTTTTTTTCCATTTCGGTGCCTCCGCCCCACAGAAAAAAAAATACATTGTTGCGGCGCAGCGAATTGTCGCATGGTGAAAGTTCGATTTTGATACTTCTTTTGCGGAAAGTAATGGGCGACGGGACGTTTCAGTTGCCGGATACGCTTATTATATTATTGCGAAAGCAATTATATGGACACTCCAGGCGCATTCCTGCCGTCGCCGTCGCCCTCATGTTTCGCATAAAGTCCAAGGGTGATAAAATCGTGACCACGCGCTGCATGCTGTATGTGCGAGTGAAAGCGTAGGGGGGGAGGTGGAATGGGTGAGCCGACGATGGTGGCTCAGTCTTGTGTGCGCAAAGGAGAAAAGCGGGGAGCAAGCGCGCCGCCTTCCGTCGCGCGCAATACATCGGGGGGAGTGGATGGAATGGGGGCGGAATCTAGGATTCTGTGAATCTATGATTGTGCAACATGTTTATTTGCCTTGCTTGACGCATTACATACAGTTACTTTTTCTTACATACATAGACTCATTGGAGACTTATACGTATACTTAAATATCTTGTTGCGATGTTTTGTGTATACATGCAGTGAACTACGTTTCCAGTGACACTTCTTTGTGCTTTATCAAGCCGTATTTTCACATTTGTATATCCCATTGTATCTTTGCATTTCTAATGTACGAGGGCGAGTCAAATGAAAGTGCGCCTACCCTAACCGCGCAATAATGGTTCGGTTCATTATCTGCGAGGCATGCGCGTAGGAGAACGGCATGTCTCATTTACAAAAGTGACACGCAGGTGTGAAGATAAATGTTGTTTAATGCTCTCATACACTGGGTTGAATATGGTTGCGTCACATAATGGACACTTCAAAAGTTGAACAGCTCGGTGTCGCGAAGTTTTTGACAGCTAAAGGTGTTTCCGAAACAGAAATTAATCGCCGTATGGCTGCCGTTTACGTTGAACACGGCATTTCATTGACCACTGTGAAGCGTTGGAGCAAAAGGTTCAAAGGACGTTGTAAAGACATTCCAAGACCGGGCCAAAACCATCGTGCAATCACCCCCCACACAATTTCAAAGGTTCATGAGCTGATGAAACAAGAACGGAGGATAAGCATCGATGAACTGGCAGACCATCTGAACATCAGTCACGGTTCGGTTCACGCCTTAATTCCTGAGCTTCTCGGTTATCGGCTCTTTGGTGCGCAATGGATCCCCAAGATTTTGATTCATAGCGAGAAGACGGAGAGGTTTCGCGCTGCCTTGACTCATGTGATCGCGCATCACAATGAGGATGACGACTTCATGTTTGCAATTGTGATCGGGGACGAACCTTGGTGCCACTACTACGAGCCTGAAACACGACGGCAAAGCTTACAGTGGAAACATTAGAATTTACCACGCCCAAAGAACGCAAAGGCCATCATTTCCGCTGGAAAGGTGTTGTTGACTTTTCTTTCGGTCGTCAGGGTCCATTACTGATAGAATTTGCTAAATCTTGAGAGGCTATCAATTGTTTCAGATATTGTGAAACGCCAGAATGGCAGTGTCGCAATCAAGAACGAACAACGTGGAAAATTGACGAATGGGGTCATCTGGTTCCACGACAATGCCTGTCCCCACGTCGCTTATGTGGTTAATACAAAACTGGCAAAGTTCAAGTGGGAAACGCTGCAGCATCCGCCATACAGCTCAGACCTGTCACCTTGCGACTTCTGCATTTTGGGGCAACCAAAAAAACAGCTCAAGGGAACCAGATACAGACTTTTTGAAGCAGCAATCCAAGGAGTTTTATAAGACGGGAATCACGCGACTCGTTAGTCAATGGGACAAATGTCTAAATTCTCATGAAGACTACTTTTAAAAGAAGTACCCCGTTGTTGACTCACATTCATTTGACTTGCCCTCGTATATCTTGCAGAATTCCTGCTTTTTATACGTGCCCTCTGTTGCGACTGATTTCGGTGCAATTACTCACGATACACGACCGGTGACAGCTGCTTCTGCGTAATACATTAAAACAAATTACAGCATCATTGAGATTTTTCACTGGCCATTGCATATATACAAGAATGTAAGCACGGTTCTTGAATGACAAAGTTTCATTAACATATTTGTCCTCAACTTGTTCAGTTCATTGCCTTTTAATTTTTCATATCAGTGGCATGCACTGCTTTCCTGGTTTCGAACTGATATAGTTCTCAAGTCCATGTGATATTTTCTTTACTTAAATAGACAAAAATATGGAAGCATTGATATCAGTTATTTTGGGCAATATTTTTGGCACATACGAGTATATTCTTTTATGAAAAAATACATATTTTATTGTTTTGAATGTGCGTAGCGTTCAAGAATTCGTTTGCAGCATCTTTGGCAATGACAATGCAGTTATTATTCATGGATTTGATCCCTTGACAAATTGTTTAAGAGGAAGCTTTAGCTCAGGCCCTATCCGACGCGGCCTATTCAAATACTTGTAAAACGCAGAAACCCTTTTCTTAGATAATCCTGCTAATCGCTTTTATTGAAATTCGTTGCATTTGAGAGAGAAAGTTAAATCCTAGTTCACTTGGAAACAAAACTTCGATTTAGGGCCTGAATGCTGTTTAAAATATTTTGAAAAATTCGAGTTTGAAAATATAGAAGCACGACGTTTACAAACTAATAGCTATGCATGAATAACAGACATTGTGGTTCTGTAAACGGCATCTATTATAACAGTCAAAGCGGACAAGTTTGCTATGTCAATTTGTATCTTACGTGAATTGGTTCCGTTGTGTACAAGGGTTCTGCACAAGCCGTATTTCCACAATACTAAATTTTTTTGAGATTCATGTGTAACATATCCATTTTGTCCTCTGTAGATGTACCATTAGATGCAATTCACAGAATTGTGATATCATTTTTCATTGTTGAGTCACGGAGTTTTAAACTTGATAGTTTCGTTTTCTGAAACCTTTCGATTTGGCCAAAACCAGTAGTCACTAGAACTAAACTTTTTCCTTTAAATGCAACAACAAAAGTTCTGGCTACGCCACTGGTCCCATATATATATATATATATATATATATATATATACACACACACACACATGGGGCCAGTGGCGTAGCCCCCCCCGAACAAAATTTCTGGCTACGCCACTGCTCAATACACAGTGGGAAGCGGGCACGGTACCGAAAGAATAGAAGCACGTGAAAGTGGTCATGATACCCAAACCCGGCATGAAGCTACAGACAGAAAACTTGCGGCCCATCTCGCTAATCTCGTGTCTCGGCAAGCTTTACGAAAGAGTGGTCACCAAAAGAAGACAGCGACACCTAGAAGACAACGAACTGTACCCCCCCCCCCCCCCCAGCATGTTTGGCTTCCGGGCGAACCTGTCAACACATTATGTCTTGCTACAAATAAAGGAAGAGATCCTTAACAAGATCCCCAAAGCAGGCGAAAACATCATCATGGCCCTAGACCTCAATGGGACTTTTGACAATGTCAGCCACGGAGCCATCATGGTAGGGCTAAACAAGACCAACTGTGGCAAGGCAGTCCACGATTACGTGTGGGCATTCTTGTCAAAGCGCACGGCGACAGTAGGACTGGGAGACCTGCGGAGTGATACCTTTGACACGCCTAACAAGGGTACCCCGCAGGGCTCGGTCATTTCGCCAATTCTCTTTAACATCGCGATGATCGGGCTATCTCAGACACTGAACGAGATCAAGGGCATCCGGCACGCCATGTGTGCGGATGACATAACGGTCTGTTTAAATCAGGGATCATTAGGCCAAAAAGAAGAAAAGCTTCAGAAGGCGGCAACATGCGTCGAACAATTCGTCAAGGAGAGAGGCCTCGCGTGCTTAACCAAGAAATGAGGAATTCTGAGGATTGGAAGGAACACAACCAAGGAAAAGATAGAAGTGTATCTCGAAGGTCAAGTCATACCAGAGGAGGACATAATACGCATCCTCGGCATGTGGATCCAGAGCAGCAAACGGTGCGGACACACGCTAGGCCTGCTCAAGCAATCGACGGAGCAAGTCAGCAGGATGATCACGAGAGTGTCGCAAAGACGGAGTGGCATGAAGGAGGGGGTCACGATTAAGCTGGTCAGGAGCCTGGTGGTCAGCAGGGTCACGTACTCACTCCCGTACCACAACATGACGCAACAAGAGAGAGAACAAGCCGAGATACTCATCAGGAAAGCATACAAGACGGCGTCGCATCTGCCCAGAAACACGTCGAGCGAGCAGCTACTCAGTCTAGGTATCCACAACACATTTGAAGAGCTCAAGGAGGCACAACTGCGTGCGCAGCTGTACAGGCTCCAGCAGTCAACCACCGGCAGGGCGCTCGTTAAAATATTAGGCTATAAAAACATAGAAGCAACGAAGGATAGGATGGCTAACATACCAGACTCCTTTCGCCAGAAACTGAAAGCTAGCCCCCTGCCGAGGAATGTGGCCCGAATCTGCATGCGGCCAGAAGACAGGTGCAAGCAGAATACGTAGAAAAGCAGCTGGCCACTAAAAACAATGTGGTATACACGGATGCAGCCCTATACCCGAAGGACCACAACACCAAAGAACATAGAGTTGCGGCAGTGACCGTGGATCACATGGGAGAGCTAATAAGCAGTGTAATTAACCCTAAGGAGCTGCACGGTAACAGAGTGAGAAGAAGCAGCTGTTGCTCTAGCAGCGGCGGAGGGTTGCTGTAGAAACAGATCCTTGATAATACTCACAGACTCCAAAGGAGCATCCAGAAATAACGGGGCAGGTAGAATCAACAAAGGGGCGCTGCGAATCCTCCTCGTGGCAAGGCTTCCGAACGAAAAGATATTGCATACGATTTTCTGGGTGCCGGGTCAAACCGAAATAGAGGGTAACCAGAGGGCCGACACTCTAGCTCGCGAGCTCACGTACCGAGTGGGACAGTCAATGGACCCGGATACCACTATGACGGTGGAACCAACGTACGCGGAAATACTAAACCATCACAGAGGCAAAATGATAATATATCCACCAGCCCACCCATCTTTAACACAACACGAAGCAGTCGGCTGGTGAAGGCTGCAGACAGGAACATTCTCCAGTCTACACATCCTACATAAAATGTTTCCCAGGGAATACAGAGACACATGCCCATGGTGTGGGGCCATCCCAACACTACATCACATAGCATGGGAGTGCAGAAATAACTTCTCTTTAGACAAAGAAAAAAAGCCCAGTGCGGAACAGTCGGAGGGCCTGCTCACCAGCGGCGCGCTCACAGTCCAAAAAAGATTGGTGCAACACGCTCTCAAAGTGGCCAGGCTCAGCGGTGCTCTGGAATAGGGGCGCCGCCCAACGGAGACGTGTATGTGTGTGTGTGTGTGTGTGTGTGTGTGTGTGTGTGTGAGAATATCCACAAAAATGCTGCGAGGCATTTTGCCGCTTGATATCATGCAGGAATACTATCATGCGGCAGTATAGAAAATACAAATGCGCAGTTCGCGTTAGTTAAGTGTAGGGTTGGTTCGCGCATTTAAGAAAAGCACTACTCGTACTCAGGCTTTTCTTGGACGAACTTGTAGCGCTTACGTCAGCCGACCGAACGCGCGGATGGAAATCCGGAAGCAATCATCGGGCAAGCGTAAAACCTCCGTGTAAATTGTTTGCACACATGAAACTACACTTGTTCCTGGCGTGTGGCGTGTGCGCGCAGGATTTTCACGTTTGTGATCGCAGAGTTTTTACGCACATAGCGCCAGAGCTTTCTTATAACACCAGGGGCCCTATAACGTAAAACTATTCCAGTATGTTTTTATTACAATCTCCTGATGTCAAATTTGCGTAACCATCGAGCGGTGGCCCGCAAGGTTGTCTAAACTGACCAATCAAACGCTCTCCTCGTTTACAGGAAGTCACTTTTGCTTGCTTTAAAAACGAATAACATTGCCTACACTGAGAAGCTTGTCTTATCTAATTGGCTGACAAGAGGCGAGGAGCATGCTCCAGTAGAGAGGGATTCGATGGTACTGAGCGGTGCACTGAAAATCGACCACCGGGTCGAGAGGGTGGTGGAGGAGGGCGGTGGACGGAGGGCGTTCGCTTTCCCTTACTTAGCTTGCGGTGGCTGGTGGAAAATCGCGGCGGCATGCAACGGAAGGTTAAGAATGCTGCTGAAACAGATCTTCAGCAAAGAAGCGTTGGCAGAGCGAGGTTGTAAACATGGCGAAAGCGCTAGTAAACCTTAAAGTGCGACACAAAAAGTTTTATTGTACGCAACTAAACCCAAGCTCACCGGCAGGTGCGAGTAACCAGTGCCTGAGCGATCGGCGGCGGCCATCTTTTATTCCTTTCGGAACGGGGCAGCCTGCGGCTATTCATAAAAAAATTTAGTTTTGTTCGGCATATTAATGTATCTTTAACGCGAACACGTCACTTTGACGCGGCGAGTTGTCGCGGTTTTGAGACGTCACGTGACAGGCAGGTGAAGTGGGTGCAGTCCGAAAACTCTTTACCAATAACCGAGGGCTAATGGCGAAAAAGCATTACGAGATAGCGTTTTATTCAGTCGAAACCTCTGCAGTCATGGCGGCATTACGGAATTAGGGTGCAGACGAGCCGTACGTAAAAATACTGAAAGATATCTATAGCGGCTCCACAGCCACCATAGCCCTCCATAAAGAAAGCAACACAATCCCAATAAAGAAAGGCGTCACGCAGGGAGATACGATCTCTCCAATGCTATTCACAGCGTGTTTAAAGGAGGTATTCAGACACCGGGATTGGGAAGATTTGGGGATAAGAGTTAATGGAGAATAGCTTAGTAACTTGCGATTCACTGATGATATTGCCTTGCTTAGTAAGTCAGGGGACCAATTGCAATACATGCTCACTGACCTGGAGAGGCAAAGCAGAAGTGTGGGTCTAAAAATTAATCTGCAGAAAACTAAAGTAATGTTTAACGGTCTCGGGTAAGGGAAGAGCAGTTTGCGATAGGTAGCGAGGCATTGGAAGTGGTAAGGGAATACATCTACTTAGGGCAGGTAGTGACCGCGGATCCGGATCATGAGACTGAAATAATCAGAAGAATAATAATGGGCTGGGGTGCGTTCGGCCGGCATTCTCAGATCATCAACAGCAGGTTGCCATTATCCCTCAAGAGAAAAGTGTATAACCATCTGGGTCTTACCAGCACTCAAGTACGGGGCAGAAACCTGGAGGCTTACGAAACGGCTTCTACTTAAATTGATGACGATGCAACGAGCTATGGAAAGAAGAATGATGGTTTTAACGTTAAGGGATAAAAAAGGAGCAGATTGGGGGAGGAAACAAGCATGAGTTAATGACACCTTAGTTGAAATCAAGAAAAAGAAATTGGCATGGGCAGGGCATGTAATGAGGAGGGACGATAACCGATGGTTATTAACGGTTACGGCGCGGCAGAAACTTAGGTGGGCGGATGAGATTAATAATTTTGCAGGGACAACATATGGCCACAATTAGTACATGACCGGGGTAGTTGGAGAAGTATGGGAGAGGCCTTTGCCCTGCAGTGGGCGTAACCAGGATAATGATGGCGATGATGATGATGATGATGATGATGATTAGCGAAAAGGCGTCGAAGCAGAAATATCCATTTTTTTCTTGTTTGGTCCAGTCATGCACAATCATTGTGTGCACGTCATATCAGATGTTGAACTATCGCAGTTTTCGTGACGTCGCGTGGCAGACAGGCGAAATGGGGGTGGTCCAAAAAAGTTTTTGACCAATCGCGGAAGGCAGATTGCACAATAGGAATAGAAAAATTAGGAATAGCTTTACGTTATAGCGCCCCAGTAGTGCTGCCTATGTCCATTGTGGTAGCTAGAAAACCATTGAAAACGTTCTTTGTCGTTGTCCTCGCTAGTGGACACCAGCCGCTCGCGACCTTGCTATCACATCTCCATTACCTGCCGCTTTCGGAGCAAACGATACTGAAATTCTAATCTTATCACCTTCTGTCGTGACGACACTATAGGGTCGAGACGACAGAAAGCGATAAAGGCTACTGAGCTTCCAACATAGAAGGGAGTTACCAAACGACACTAATACATCCTTGCTTTCTTTCGTGCATCTGCTTTCTTTCTCAGCTTTTTTTTCCCTGATTCTGTCTTATCAGATGCTTGTTTTATGTTTCATATCCCATATCGATCTTTCTTACCTGTACTCCTATATTGTTTCCCTTAGACAGAAATAACACAAACAAAAAGAAAACACTATATTTATCACTGCATCGGATGCCAAGACCACAGTTCCCGGTTGCATCGTCAAGACGCGAGTGATGTGTTGCATTGACACGTGGCATGCCCTGAAATCACCCGTGTCGAATGTCTGTAACACTTCATAGTAAACTAGTACTATGAACTTCTATGAACCTATAACTATGTAACTTGTAGTAAAGTATGAGCATCATTCTGATTTTTCGGTATGGTCTCTGTTTGGTTGGCTGAGTTCTGTTGCCCTCTACACTATGTAAAAACTGTGGAGAGTATATCAGGAAAAAAAAGGTCCAGTTGCTCTTCAAATCATTATTTTACCGACAAACAATGTCCAATAGACTAAAATGTATTGTTAATTCTTTAAGAAAAGACAGAGGGGAAATTTTCTTATGCACCGTCCTTCTCAGAGAGAGTTGAATGACCATTCCACTCTTACGACAATAGACAGTAAAGCGTAGAGAATAGTACTGTTTTAGTTACGGGAGGATTTCCCTGCACATGGGGATGCATCATTTGTATAAATAAATGCTTTTTTAGTTTTTATTATAGTTTAAAGCATCATGATCATAGTGCTTTAAAAAGGTGGCATTGTCACGTATACGCTCCTTGTGAAGCCTTCGTGATATTATATATTATGCAATGTAATTGTATGTCGGCTCTAGGAAAACTTTCACTTCCAGTCTGATTTCCCGGACGTCGCGATATTTATAGTGACATGTGGAACTTAGACTAGTGAGATGCAACGTTTTCGATTAGACGAGCGATTGTGCAGATTGTGGAAAAAAATACCAAGAAGTTCCCGGAGAGAATTGGGCAAAGAGCAACAAGAGAGTGTCGGTGAAGCAACGCTTGCTTCAAACCTGCACTGCGTTTCAGGAACGGATCAACGCCTAAGCACTTCCGTGTTGTGCCCACCACGTGCAAAAGATGCACTGCTAACAAAACTAAGCACTGAGCACTAATTGCAGGCTTATTTCGTCGAGTGGGCCAAGTGGCCGAACGCCGCTGATTAGGCGGTGCCGTATTATCCAGTGAAACAACGGCGCACGAACACCCCCCGACTGGTTCCGTCATTAGGCTAGCAGCATCGGGATTCTCTTGTCGATTATGACGTCACTGCGACAAGAGCCGACCATTTTTGTGACCACAACACGGTTAGCAAAGGAGTCGCAAAGCAAGCCACAAGTACAGGTTTGGGTAACGAGAGAGAAAAGAACCGTTTTTTCTTTGGTGAATAGTTGGGGTCTCGGTTTATACTGGTTTTAACAAATGACGACATCGATAAATTTAGCTAAAGCTTTCCAATTAACATACCAGTTCGGCACCGTGCGCTTTTTGCAAGGGTGGCTTTTGTGGGATGTAGATGTTTCCTAAATTACTCAGTTTTTTTTTTCTGTGTGCATCCTCGCAGTGCAGGTATGTTGATGGCGTAATGCCCCGCATCTTAAATGTTTACCCGTGTCTCGCAGCAGGCTGAGGTAATTCGACAGGATGATGAGTATCCAGTTCCACATCCCGAATCCAAGTGTCTGAGTCTCACGTATCCAGTTTCCTTTCGAAGAATGCGGGTTTCACACTTTTCAAAGCACAGGTCGTCTGATTGCTGAGGGATATTTCTCTTCCAAAGATGCCTCCCGTAAGGGACACTCTAGTCCAAATGCCTCACACATGTCGCACAATTTTAAAAGTTTTGGCTTCTTAGTGCTCTGCGCCGAGTCTTCATTTGGCCGGAACATTTTTCTTGCCCCATGAAGCCTTTTCGAAAAAGCTTGCTGATGTACACGTACACGGAACCTGTCGCAAGAAGATTAACGTGAAACGTTTATTTTCATACGATTATGCCCACGAAGACTGCAAGGATTTGTCTTCGGTGCGCTGCAGTATTTAGTGGTGTACACTTGCCATTGAACTGCTTCTCTGGTGCGCGCTCATGTCACGGCCCGCTATGTTGTGGCTTCCTGCAGCGTTCGCTTTGCGCCACCCTTGCCGCCCACCTCTTTGCAGAGCTGTCAACACGACGAACAAAACAGCGGTAACTATTTCGCTGGGTGATGGACACCTCAGTGGCTTCTTGGGAAAGGGACACCGAAAAATCCAACACCGCACCTTACGCCTGCGCTGACCTCATACATTGCACCATCCAACAGTGCCATCTGCGCTCTAAACATGCGCTGTAGAAAGTCCTATTCCCACCCCACCCCTACTACAAAACCCCCGCCGCGTTGAAGCTCCAAGAACCGCCAGCGCTTTCATTCCAAGAGAGAGAGAGAGATTCCATCTTGCAAGAAGTGCTGCTTTACATTGAATTAACTGGAATTTTACTTTCTTTCTTTTTTAAAGGCAGAAGACAATTCCTTTATAGAAACGCTAAATTAGAAAAGAAAGGAACAAATACTAATAATTGTGTGAGGCGTTTGTTGTGCCACATAATACAAATGGATTCCACCAACTGTATACAAAGTTTTAGTCGATCTCTTTCTTCCTATGTCTGAAGCTACCATTTACAAATCGTAAATAAACTTCTGTGCTCTTCCTAGCCATTTTCTGAGCAATTATGGAAAATTTGAGAAGTCCACGTGCACTGTGTAATTATGCTATCTCGTTTTTGAAAACATTCCCGCGGTGCGTGTGCCGTGGGATAAACTGCCAATTTGTTTCCTTTAGTTAAAGCAATTATCAGAAATCATCTGTGGCAAATAGCGCGGCTGTCTCTTCAGGCCAATTTCTGGAACAAACGGAAGTTAACGCGTGAGGAAGGAGAATATGTCCAGATTGCTAATTGAAACGCTGACCAATTTTTGATGACATTACTACATATTTTGCAATTGCGAAATGGAATCAGAGCACCAGTTACTTCACGTCTGCTTAGGAAAAAATCTTAAGAGTATATCAGCGATTTCGACGCATATATACATCCCCAAAATCTCCTAAAGTGTGTCTTGACGTTCCGATTAAGGTCGTACCCAACGCCTAGAAGAAGACTTTTGATAAACTATTAAGTGGATCACCCATGTATTTCGTAGTATATTAATGAGAGATATCTCGAATGTGGTGCTTGACTTGGAATTTCTGCTAAGCTGCCACAGCCTCTTTACCACCAATTTCAATTTTGCCGTTGCAACATGTACCCGAAAGCGAAAAAAATAAATACAGCAGAACTGATCACCAGGCTAATTGGTAAGGATTCATTAAGAGGGCGGTGGCACCGCACAAGACCCATCCCATTTCCTTCCATACCCTCGTTTTGTCTTGCTCTACCGTGCTCATAATGAATAGTACATCAAATTAATTTGTGGAATTTATTTATCCTCCAGGGCATTGTAACTTGTCCTAGAAGTGTTCATTACAGACCATTACTTCCACGAGGGCGTTAAAAACGACTATACACGCTGCGCGATTTGGTTTTGACAAGAAGTTCATCGGTACCAAGTCTCGCGGATGCGTTCAATAAAAGTTCAACTATACTCTCATTACCTTTTTATGCTTCGTAAACATAATCCGCAAAGTAAATTTCGTTTTCATGGTTTTCACTGGAGCAGCAGCGAATCGACAAACAACAATTATTAACCCTTCGAGGAAACTGATATTTAAGCCTTAGTTAGTATACGGTTGAGAAACAGCCAAGTTTTATGAAGGCACCCCCACTCGCTGCGGCTGTTCTCGTAAATTTGTCGCTGCCTTGTCTCAAAAAGAGTGCAGCCGCTGCTGGATAAATGGTAGTGCGTCAAGCCCGCGCAATAAATTCCCCCCTAGGCTGCTGTAATGAAGGTCCTTAGTCTAGTGACCACTTGTAGGAAGGAAGACTAACCTCACTGCGGAAGGCCGCGATGGATGTGCATGGCTCCTAAGGCTTTCGGCATTTACGAGACGGGCAGTTTGCAGCGAGTTACGAAGGCAAATGAGAAGAGTGGGGCACTCCCGGGAGGTCGGTTTTCATCGTCCATTTGTTTTCTTGTTGCCGTTTTTCGCCACTCTTCAGAAAAATGACCTCGTTACCAGAGGCTGCAGGGATGAGTAAAAGGGAGGAGGAGCGGCGGAGGGGGTGCGCATGGTGGTTTCAAGGAGCACTCACGGCAGACTCCTCCAACAAGCTAGAATGCCAAAATAAGTAGCCTTGTTCAGAGTCGTCCTGCACAATGTAATTAGTACTAGGTTCGAGGGTCAAGCAACGAAGCAATATACAATTAAAAAAGAACTCTTCAGCCTCACGAGACGCTTGCGAACACGGCTACAGAAAAAATCATGCGCCATTCCATCCTGTGGAGGTCGATGACCAGCGAAGCGGTATAACACACGAATCAGAAGTGACATATAATTTTGAACAAAGGTGCGAACTCATTTACCGTAATTTTTATATACATTCTCGTGGACGCCGGGACTGCCCCCCCCCCCCCTCCTCCCGAGGAGCCCGAAGAGACTGGACACGCGTGACGCTTCGACGGGCCCGCCCCCATGGCAGAACGGAAGGCAAGGAAAGTGGATACGCAAGCGCTTGGAGCGAAAACAAAGAGAGGGCGGTGCGAACACAAACATGGACGACGCGGGTGAAAGTGTGGTATCTGTTCCTATAAGCTTAATATGTGATGTGGGTTCTATTTGGAACAAGATAGTAAACTTCAGCAATGTCATTTGTTGGGTGTGTTGGTAAACTGACTTGGAAAGCATATTTAGCGCCAGTGAACGAGGACAGAAGGGAGACGACACCACAATGCGCTAATGG
This sequence comes from Dermacentor albipictus, assembly GCF_038994185.2. Taxonomy (NCBI): domain Eukaryota; kingdom Metazoa; phylum Arthropoda; class Arachnida; order Ixodida; family Ixodidae; genus Dermacentor; species Dermacentor albipictus. Next base: position 18,600,356 of record NC_091821.1, read on the forward strand.
TGTCGTCGCCCTTCTGTCTTTGTTCGCTGGCGCTAAATATGCTTTCCAAGATACGAAACTTATTTTCGCGAGTTGTTGGAGTGCTTGTAGCCTTGCTTGCTGAACGCTTGTAGCCTCTGCCTTACGAGGATATGAGCCAATGCATTTTTACTTGCTTACGAAGCTATAAGCCATTGCTGATAGTGATAGATGTTTGATTTGAGCTTGTTCTTAATTGAAACGTGCCCTCTTCTGTTATGTATGTTGTGTGCGTAATTGCAATGAATGTATGCACTGTTCCCTTCATTTGGTTCAGTGCTTGTAGCCTCTGGATTACTAAGGGGATGAACCATTGTATTTTTGCTTGCTTAGGGGGGTGTAAGCCATTGCAGATGAAGGTAATTTTTATTGACGCACCCGAGAAATTCATGTTGCCCTAGCCATAAACAGCTTTGCTGTAAAACTTCACGAACGTGCACAATGCACATGTACTTCCTACACCCCCCCCAAAATTAAACTTTTCCGTTCATCTTCGTCGCGAATATCGACTTACATGTACTTTTAATTGTGAGACAATTAAGGGCATTACTCATACAAAAAGCACTGCCAACTTGCACTGCAATCTCACTTTTCAGCTGAACCAATACATGAAAGACTGAGCAGTTCCGCGCCCTCGTACAGATTGCGGCCTTCAAACACGCCCTCACTGCCTTGCCACAACACTGAACAAATACAAAGTAAAAGGAAACGATGGTTAACACATTTACCAAATATGCTTTATGGCCAGCGACTCATACTCAGTTTCATACTTAGCAGGCAACACTGTAGGAGCGACTCAAGTAGTGCGGTCATATATATGTCTCCCTCCGCACGTTTGCAGTGCAGTGATTCTTGATCTGTGGCGCTACCTACGGAATAAGCGCCTCCTATATGATGACTACAACTTCTGGACGTAGGATTAGGTCACATCGCGCATTATTTGTGCTTCTTTGTTCTTGCAGTATGTGACGTCCTAAGTTTTTGTCGCGAACGCGAGCCGTGCGCTGTGGCCGCTGCTCGCAGGAAGGTGCCATTTCGTTCATTTGGTGGTAAACAGGTTAAACCACAACGGGTGCAGGTGACGCCTGTCCTTGCTTCCTTGCCGTATGTGGAGAATGTGGGAACAGGGATACATCTCAACTGAGTTACATTTTTCAGTGTTTCCACTATTGTTGGTGTATTGACTTCCACCGAGAGGAAGTTTTTTCGAGCGTTTACACTTATTTATTAAATTGACCATGGGCAGTTAGTTCGAAATATTCCAACAGGCTCTGCCTATTCTGTGAGTTGAGGTTGTCTGTTGTCGTTGTTGGTATGTGTACAATAGTGCATTACTACTTGCCACTTGCCTTTACATCGCCTGATGACTGGTCGGTGATGTCCTTCTTATCTTTCTCTCCAGATGTCGTCTTCACACCAAGGTAGAATCGCCGTCAGAGCCCATATCTTCAGTTGAGGAGCCATCAGATGTCGCAATCGGGTCTATGCTAGTGTCGAAGCGGTCACTCACGTCGCCGTCTTAATGAACTCGCCGCTCAGAACCCAGTTGCTCAGCGGGGTTTGGTACTCCCATTGCAGAGGATGACATCCCCCAGTTTTCTTGTCACTAATTGCAGAAATCACAGAAAACAAAATAGAAAATACAGAGAGCTCGAATTTGAAGCTGCTCGCTACGGTCACTTCTTCTTCCTCCCCTCCCCAATGAACCAATATTTGACTTACACGTACTAGACGACACTGGAAGGCTGTAGCGTAGATACCCCAGAAATAGAGCTCTGTACAACTGAAAGCATGGAACGTACAGATGTACTCCATGTTTCCCCGCACATGAATCTCAGTACCTGCGCAATCTACAGCAGTTATTTCTTCAGGTACGTGCAATGATGGCTCCAGGAATGATTTTGGTCGATTGTTACACCCAAGAATCGATGGGCCTTTCAGTAAGTGACAGTGTGTTCACAAATGGAAACGGGGTATGGTTTCATAGGTTTACGTGTGAATGCAATCAATGCACATTTTTTGGTCGATACAGTCAAGCCTTGTGTTTGAAGGTATGCTGATGCCAAAGTTGCTGCTCGCTGACATCATTCCCGAAGCTGAAGACGAGTGACCACAGAAGTCCTAAGGCGGATGCCGTCTGCGCATATCGAGAGGAAGATTATTTTAGGTAAAACTACAGCTAGTCCAATGAGTGTCACATTGAACAACGTGGGACTCAATACTCCTCCTTGAGGGACGCTGCAGTAGGTGTAATATTGAGCTGTGGGGCCATCTTCTGTTTGCACAAAAAACGGCCGACGAGTTACGTAGTCGGATAACCAGTGAAGCATGCAGTCGCTCATTCCCATAGTCTCCGGGGAGTTGATTATGGTCTTATGTGCAACGCTGTCATGCACGCCTTTCACGTCGGGAAAGAGTGCAACAGATATGCACTTATTGCTTTTCTGTTGCACAAACGTTGTCAGGTCAATGACGCTATCAGTTGATGAACGACCCCGACGTGAGTTTGCCATGGAAGCGAGGTAGATATTGTAACACTCGAAATACGATTCTAGACGTGCAAGGACCATTCTTTTCAACACCTTTCTGGTGCAGCTGGCCAGAGCGGTAGGGAGATATGCCACCAAGTCCAACAGAGATTTTCCCGGATTTAGCAAAGGTATCAGCAGACTTCATTTCCATTGCCGGGGAACTGTACCTCTATTGCATGAGTTGTTGAAACTGTTCAGTAGCGCTCTTCTTGCCTCTTGTCCAATGTGTCCCAGGACAGCATAGATTTTGACAAAATGTGCCGAGTCTTTAACATTTGAGGATGTGTTCGTGAGAAGTGGTCGCAGCACCTGCTGCAGATAGTTTGATAATTTGTGAAGCGGTGACCGTATAAGGTCAACAATTAGGTGTAAAGGTATGTCGGGCATGTGTATCTTCGGCGCACCGTATGTTGCTGGGGCAGAACCGTTCTGGCACAAGAGGTGAAAATTAACTAGAGACTCATAGGGTACTCGAAAAGTCATAAGCTCTGTTTTTGTTCAAACTTTGGCATGTGTTTGTTTGCTGTCATGAATAAAATGTACACTCCTCGGCAGACGGTTTTTCATCGAACCCTGCCCTAAGTATACAATTCAATTTGCACGATACTATTTCGCTTCCACTGTTGTCGGCCGGCCCTTCATTTGTTCTATGTATCCGATGTGCTTGTTGACGCACAGACGTGACGTTGACTATATTTAGTATGTTTATGCCATGTATGTGTACAGGTCCTTCCTATGAATAAACCAGCAGTTGAAAGCCAGCGCATGTGTTGTTTTGTCTCTCACTTGGGCTGTTGTGCTGTTTTTCTCAAAATGTTGCTCATACAACTAGCCCAACTCTGCACTTTTGCAACCAAGGTACATGAACATCCAAGTGACATTTGTACTGAAGGCATTGCACCTTTTTAGGGATAATTCGAAAATAGCTACCTCGATCATCCGGCGCAGACGATATTTATTTTTTTATTTATTTATTTATTTATTTATTTATTTATTTCACAATAACCCTAAAGGCCCTATAGGGAGGGTATCACATAGGGTGAAGGTCACATTGGTGAGGCAAACAACAGTGCGTAAATATAAATACAATCCAAAAACAAAACTGGGACAAGATTAATTACAGTGCATAAACGTATAAACACAAAAAGAAACAAAAAAGGAAAAATAAAAATGGTTATCCGCACAGCAACGTTAAATGATTTGCACAAACTATGACAACGTCTCGGAGGCTTTGGTTAACGGCTCATGAAAAAAATGGTTTACAAATCAGAGAGTGAAACGTTATATATTAGGTACGCATGGTACTGCGTAGAGCGTCTGTAAATTTCGAGGCATTTGTTTCCGTGACTATGTGCGATGGCAGATTATTCCACTCTATCGCAGTGCGCGGTATAAATGACTGACTAAACGCGAGGGAACGACACATGATGCATTTGACTTTGCAAAAATGATCCCGACGAGGAAAAATCGCTGATGGTTCACACATGAACTCATTATGAAGAGATATGTGATAGTAAAGCTTATGGAATAGTGTTAAACGAGATCTATTACGTTGAAGGGACAATGCTTCAAGCTCCGCGCGATTTTTCAATGCTGTTACACTGGCTTCTCGTGAATAATCTGAAAAGATGAAGCATACAGCCCGGATCTGCAGGACTACGAAGTCAGTTGTTAGATATGTCTGATGGGGATCCCATATGGCTGACGCGTACTCTATATTAGGGTGCATTAGTGTTGTGTATGCCAATTTGCGTAAGTACATGGGAGCATGTTTGAGGTTAAGTTTAAGGAAACCAAGCGAGCGGTTTGCAGATGCGAGGATATGGTTAATGGGATCATTCCACGTCAAGTTAGGGGTTAGGTGTACGCCAAGATATTTGTAGCTGGAAACTTGTTCTTCAAGGCTGTCGTTCAAGATGTAAGATGTTGAAGTTCGGGGTGCCTGAGTTGTAAAAGACATGAATTTAGTTTTAGCGAGCTTTAGAGGCATCAGCCAGATTGAACACCATACGTTTATTGCATTTAGGTCACATTGAAGAATGTCATGATCACAGTTAGAGTGAATATTATGATATATGACGCAGTCGTCAGCAAATAGTCTGATATTGGATTTGATGCCGTCTGGTAGATCATTAATATATATTAGAAAAAGCAGGGGCCCAAGCACACTTCCCTGTGGTACACCAGATGTTACAGGGACTAGAGATGAGTTGGGATTGTTAACCGATGTAAATTGCATCATGTTAGAAAGAAAGTCTTTCATCCATGTGACAATAGTAGAGTCGATGTTCAGCTGTCTAAGCTTGGGAATAAGTCGACGACGACGGACACAGTCGAATGCTTTTGAATAATCTGATAATACGGCATCTACTTAAATTTCGGTGTCTATTGATGAATGTATGGCGTGAATAAAGCCAGCGAACTGAGTCACAGAAATAGCCTCTGCGAAAACCATGCTATTGCTTAAATCTGAGGTTATGTTCTTCAAGGTAGTTAATGATATGGGAGTGTATAATATGTTTGACTAATTTACCAATGTTACTTGTTAAAGAAATTGGTCGATAGTTAAGCGGCGAAGAACGATCCCCCGACTTGAATAATGGCACTGCTTTAGCGCCCTTCCAATCGTGAGGAATAACGACTGTTGATAGTGATTTTGAAAATAAGGCGGACAGTATTGGGAAGAGGCTCAGAGCTATATTTTTTATAATTGTTTTATTTAGGCCAGTATTGTGAGCGGAAGATGAAATCTTAAGATTAGTAAGGAGAGAATAAATTCCAGAATTGGTAGTTATTATTTCCGGCATAAACGAATCAGTGCGACTCATGGTGGCTAATGGCTCTAAACATTCACGCGTGAATACTGATGAAAATGTTTCGTTCAGTAGTTGGGAAAAATCAGTCTCAGTTAACGCCGCGCCGTCATGATCAGTAAGGACGATGTCAGAATAATGCTTGGGATTAATGCCGCGCCAAAAGCGCCGAGGGTTCGTTGTTAACATCGATGACAGGTCCCGTTTATAGAATTGTCTGCGCGTGGCTTTGAGTAAACTTCGGTATTCTTTGTCACATGCTTTGTACCGACGTCAGGATTCAGATGATTTATTTCTGTCAGCTTGCCTGAATAATTTTCCTTTTCGTGTGATTTAGGCGACGAAGGTTCTGCGAAAACCAAGGAGCAGTGTTATCGGATTTTATGGAAATTATCGGGATGTATTTATCTATGAGATTAGTGAGTGCATTTTTAAGTAGTAACGTGTTTTCTTCTACTGTCTGCGACAAGTTATCTCTCAGAAAGTTGACAGAAAAAAAGCGATAGTTCATTGTTAATACGATCAAAGTTTGCTCTTTTGTAACACTTAATCTGCTTGCTGATAATTTGCCTTTTCGTAGGTGAATGAACGAAGCGACCAGTTAAAACATCATGATCGGATAGACCACTAATATGAGTTATTTCAAAACATATATCTGGATTGTTTATTAGGATGAAATCAAGAATATTAGAAGAGTGAGCAGAACATCGTGTCGGGCTTGAAATTAACTGTGTTAGATTGAAGTCGAGACAACGGTGTAGGAACGCATGGGACTCTGACGGTGTGCTTTAGGCTGATTGTGTGTACCATGCTATGTCTGGGAAATTAAAGTCACCAAAAACTATTATATTAGAATGTGGAATCCGATGAGTAAGTTGAATATAAATGCGATAAAATTCTGCTGTGAATCCATGAGTGAGGTCCGTTGGGCGATAAAAACACCAACAATTATGTTACTTGATCTGAATTTAGAACAAGCTACTACGCATTCAAGGAAAGTGCTAATAACCACGGGCACTACAATATACTGCGTTTATTGCAAGGAGGACACCACCACTTCGGCGATTTTTCCCATTGCAACGAAAGATATTGAAATCAGTTTCACAAACGAATATGTTTTTATTAGGAATAATATCATTCAAGCAAGTTTCAGGTAATGCTGTTACTGTTGCCGGTATTGAGTCGATTAGTGAAGTTAGTGCGACATTTTTGGAAACAGCGCTTCTAATGTTAGTGTATAAAAAGCAACAACCGTCCTCAGTACTAATTGTACTATTTGTTAGTGTTTGTGGTGTTTGTGGAAGCTTAGGTGACGTTGAAAGGTTGGCGTCGTGTCAAACTGGAGACACAGCCGGGGAAACGAGCTTCGCGCAATTTGCTTGAGTGTCCCATACGTACACTTCCTTGTTAATTTTTAGTTTGTTAAAGACAAGGCTTACACGGTCTTTTTCTTTCTTCATGGTTTTTGAGAATTGTCATAATTTACGTCTTTTATCGCGTACCGCCTCGGAGTAATCACGAGAAATGCCAACGTTATTATCTTTCAGCTTGTGGCCATTACTAAGCCCTATTTCAATTTCTTTTTCATTGAAAAACTTCACAATAATTGGTCGAGTGCGTTCATTTGAAAATTGTCCAAGGCGATGCACACGTGCGATTGCAGATGTTGATACTCCTAGTTTGTCTTCGCAGAATTTCATTACTATATATGCTCGGACGTTTCCCAGTCTTCCGAATCACCCGTATCTTGTATGCCATAAAAGAGAAGATTAGAGCGCCTCGAGCGATTTTCCAAATCGTCTATTTTGTCATGCATCATCGATATATCATGCTCGCTGCTGCTGCAAGACTGAGGCGACACTCCTGATACAAATTTTGATTCTAAATCCTGGATTTGATTTTGCATTTTTGTTAGATTAACGTCTTGGCTTGATATTGGTCTTTCTGAGGAAAGTGACTGAAGTTTACCTTCAACTTCGGGTACGTTTGGTCAGCAATTCACGATGATTCTTTAGTCCAATGTGTATCTGTAACACTTTGCTCACTGATTCCAACAAGTTACAATTACTCGTTTCCAACCGTTGTACGGCATTGAATACCATGTAAAGTTTTTCTTCTTGCGCTTTTCTTCTAGCACCCAGATTCGCTTCAATGTCTCCACCTAGCAATAACAGGCGCCAAAAATACAGTGCTGCAAGCGCAAACCATTTGATACAGTTGAACATATCAGGGGTCCATGGCATCGCAATCAGACAAGGATTGTTCCTACGGTAACATGAAGCTTCAAGGTAACTAACCTGTACGAGTTCAAACTGTGAGCGCAACATTCCAACTGCCGTTGCGTGGCCCGAAGCGTGGAAGAAGGGTGCGTGATTATATGCAGGCAGGTCAGCTGACATGGTTCCCAGTTGCCAGCCGAGTGGATGAATATCAGTTAGGTTTGGCGGCATGACATCTGGCGGATGCTGGCCGCTCTTTTGTAGAAAATGGCTCGCTGCTTGAGAGCTGGTTGTGGTGACACCGTCCGCTCGACCGAGGCCCAGCCAGTGGTGCCGGTGACTTGGAACAGGACTGGCCAAGCATCATCACGAACAGGACCTGTACGAGTGCAAACTGTGAGCGCAACATTCCAACTGCGGTGGCATGGCCTGCTATTGCTACTAAAATCGGAAAACATACAGTAGTTTATTCAAGCGTCATTCTTTTCAACCGGTCCCATTTCCCACGACTGAGATACAGGCAAAGTGAATCCCATTTTCACATTGGGCGAAAAATATGTGAATATCATCCCATATCCTTAACAATCGTACCCTGGAAATTTCTAGAACCCATCATCATTGTACCGAACCTAACACGCCGTCCTTAGAAGAGAACGATTTCTTTAGACATCCTGGTTATTGCAAAGGATATTCTTGGGAAATGCTGCTATAATTCCTTTCGTTTATTTTCACCTTAAAGGCCCGGATGCATTACATAAGGGAGGGCTTTAATCCTTGTAACAATGTTAGAAGAAATGTACAGAACAGTAAAGAAACAACAATAAACAATTACAAGCCAGGAACAATTGTGAAAAAAAAAGGAACAATGTGTTAGAGTAAGGATCGGTGGGATCGGTATTAAGCAGAGTGGTTATTTAACATTTCGCGGAACGTTTTACGGTCAGTGCATGACACGATATCTTCTGTGGTTCCAATGGGTTATAGCGTCAGGGAAGAATGAAGTGTTCATGGCAGATGATCGGGTGTTAATGTTTGCTATGGGACGACTGTGGCTTATGCGAGAGGATCTACGTAAGGGTGGATTTAACAGGGAACGTCTGGAGTGTGGAACGTAATAAAAGGTGTGAAGCAAGCAGAGACGAGAGATGATCCGGCGGGAAGCAAGTGATGGCAGTTCAAGTGTACGTTTTAGTGCGCTTATGTTGGTATCACGAGAGTAATTGGAAGTTATAAACCGAGCAGCGCGATTTTGTATGGCTTCTTTGTCATAAAAAAGACGGGGAATGCGGGAGATGGAAATTCAAGAGGATGAGCAAAACGTGAACAAGGTGAATGCAGGAGCCAACGTTTCGACAAGTGGACTTGTCTTCTTCAAGGTCTTAACGTTGGCTCCTGCATTCACCTTGTTCACGTTTTGTTCTATGTCATAGGTTACATATGTTCGGGAAGGGTGCCAGATAGATGACGCATATTCTAACTCCGGACGTACGAATGTTAGATATGCTAGCTTTTTTATTTCTTGTGATGTGGCTTTCAGGTTGCGTTTTAAGTATCCAAGGGTGCGTGAAGCATTATAACAGATGGTGTCAATATCAGTTGCCCATGATAGTGTCGATGTCATGTGAACACCGAGATATTTGTAAGACGGGGCATGATTGATAGGAGCTGAATTTATTGTGTAGGTGTGACTGGTTAAGCTGTGGTTGCGGGTCAATGACAGAGCTTTGCATTTAGTAAGGTTAAGCGGCATGTACCATTTCTCGCACCATACTGCGATGGAATCGAGATCCTGTTGTAGTGTGGCGATTTCATTCGAGCCTTTGATTGGGGAATATAGGACACAGTCATCCGCGAAAAGACGTAATTTATTCTTAATGTTAGCAGGTAAGTCATTGATGTAGATGAGGAAAAGTGGAGGCGATAAACCAGCGCCCTGTGGCACACCCGATGTTACGCTGCTAAGAGATGAATTATGGTGATTTGCAGAGGTAAACTGTGTGCGCCCTTTTAAGAAGTGTTCAAGCCAGGTAAGCAAGATATTTGGGATTCCGATAGATGCGAGTTTTTGAAGTAGGTGAGTGTGGGGAACGCGGTCGAATGCTTTTGGGTAATCCAAGAAAATGACATCAATCTGCAAATGAAGGTCCATGACATGTAGAATGTCATCGGTGAACTCGGCGAGTTGGGTCTCGCTTGAAAATAGTTTTCTGAAGGCGTGCTGGTGAGGGTAAATGAAGTTGATAGATTCCAGGAGAGACATTAGGTTGGATTAGATTATATGTGCTAGAAGTTTAGAGGGAATGCTGGTCAGAGAAATTGGGCGATAATTTATAGCACGGGAGTGGTCGCCAGTCTTGAAGATTGGTACGACAAGGGCCTTTTTCCAGTCGTCGGGCAAGCTTTCAGTCTTTAAGGAATGCGTAAATATTAGATGTAGTACCTGGCTAGAAATGTTACTGGTGTTCAGGACAACATTCATTTGGGCTAGATGGTGCATACTTGAATTACGAAGGAACAGCGCCAACGAAGACGATCACAACTGGGGAGAACGATACAGGACAAGCGCCAATCCTGTGGCGCTTGTCCTGTGTCATTCTCCCCACTTGTGATCGTCTTCGTTGGCGCTGTTCCTTCGTAATTCTAGTTACTGGTGTCAACTAGTATTTTGGCGTTAATACCATCAAACCTGGGTGAGGTGGTTAGTTTGACTGCATATATATAAATATATATATATATATATATATATATATATATATATATATATATATATATATATATATATATATATATATATATATATGCAATCAAACTAACCACCTCACCCGGGTTTGATGGGATTAACGATTATATATATATATATATATATATATATATATATATATATATATATATATATATATTTGAGGTTCTTCATGACCTACTTCTGACACGGACGCGAATACTGCCACTGAATGTGTATTTGTAGCCTTCTCGTGGATTAGAAACTTCTTATCGCCACGGCAACAATTCACTGTTCTAGGCAATCACTCATATCATCCCAGTGATGCTACATGAGCTGCTCCGAAAGGAAAGTGGGATAGGGTCTTTACAGTTCCTTACTTATATCAACAATCTAAGAATTGATATTAGCTGATCCATTCAACTATTTCCGGATGAATAAATAATTCCCCTCAAATTAATTCTTGAACTGATCGCGTTGCTCTTCACGATGACCATGACGACGTAACTAATCGATCTTATTTAACACTAAAAATGCGAACTCATGACATTTCTGCGGACACAATCTATTTCGGAACACACTTACTTCCTTATCAATCTTGTCACTCGCACTAAATTTTGTAAGTACCACAGAATATATCTCACAATGACACTAACCTGCGCAACTCACATAGGTAAAGTTAGCGGGAAGGCACTCCATACGCTTGGTTATTTTGAACATAACAAGCAATGCATGTTTACAACGAAGCCGCAAAATAAAACGACGGACGAAGGAAGACGACACGGGACAACCACGTAGGTGCACTAACAACTGAGTGTTTTATTTCTTGACGCAGGAGTAAACAGCTGCTGCCAAGAGTCAAAACATCAAGAAAAAACAGTGCCATCATCTGAATCACGCACTTTGCATCATGCTTCAACAGCATCAACTGCAACTGCATCACACATTACACAGTCTGTAAAAAGTAGGCACACGAGCAGATGTTCGGGTATTATTTTCCGCTCCGAAACATCTTGGTTTGATGTGTGCGGAAGTGAATGCAGGACATGAGGAAAATAAACAGGTGTGCGCAAAAAAACACCTGCTGAAGCATGTCGGCTGTGTAAAGAAAGTAGTTTATTCTGTACCGTTGTCGTATGGTTCACCATCTGTTGGCCAAACGGGCAGATGTCCGAATGACAGATTGTATGAGCATCGATATAAGATGGAAAACCAGCTCTCAGGTCACATTAGTGCTCATTGTAATGCTCACAAGTGCACTCCAGATTTTGATAGAACCTGTGTTTTAAACAGAACAGATGATCAACTGACAAGGGAGATATTGGAAGCGCTTGAATCAAGAAGCGTGGTAATGCTCGTATCAGTGAACCCTCACTTTCTCTATCGAGAAAGGAACTGGTGCATCTTGGGAGCGGCAATTAGAAGCTGTTCTGTATTGTGTTTTCGTTGCGTGTTGCAGATGGCGGCACAGTTTTTCCTTGACGTTCTGACTCTTGGCAGAAGCTATTTATTCCTGCGTCAAGAAATAAAACGCGTAGTTGTTAGTGCGCCTACGTGGTTGTCCCAGTCGTCTTCTTTTTTCCGTCGTTTTATTTGGCGTCTTCGTTGTAAACATGTATAACCAACTTGCTCACCAGCACGTGCCAACCAAAGGATGTCATCTTTCTCAGGAAACCTTATCCTTATTATCTGACATTTCTTTGACAAAAAGACTAATATGCTTTCCCTATCAGGACCCCTCATTAGAAATATCTGATGCAATCTCTTGAATCCATTCAGAACTGCCTGCTCACTTTATTGCCAATGGATACAACTTGTCCAAATTTTACGGTGACTCGCATGAAATCTTTGTTGTTTAGCGCCCCTAAGAATCACAAGCCTTCGTTTGTCTGCTTAATATAATTTCTCTCAGAAGAAATGCAACTACTCTCACCCTTTTCAAACTTTCTCGCACATCGTGTCTTTTACATAATTATTGGAGCTTAACAGGCGTTTTTAATCGCGCTCTTCCTTTTAATCAAATCAGCCTTTACGCACCCCATTCTGTGTAACCACCTTCGTGATGGCGTCTGCATTGGTGACTATCGAAATTTTCGGTATGCATTATCATTTATTTATAAAGAATGAGCTACCTTGCTTGTTAGTTTGTTTTGTTCTTCTTTATTTCAATAAAGGGTCCCAAGCCACCTCTGATAATTCAAAATATAGCTGAATGCACGTCTCTAAACTTTTCTGCTCCTATCTTCACATAGGGCGTCGTGACGCTGAAGGCACGTGACCTCACCAATGTAAAAGCTGCCCATCGCTCCACATAAGAGTGGCATCAGTTGGAATCTGTCTGATAGCATGCCTCTTCTGAGCAGTCATGTGGCCTCACAACCTTGTCGTCTCGCTTAGCTGTTATGCGTGCAGAATCAATCAATTTCACATCGTGTAACGTGCTTTCCAAGGTGCCTACGATAGCAACACCGTGTAGCAGATAAGCGCGCGTAGCCCTGATAAGCGGAAGTTGATGGCATTTTCAAACAAAGAAAACGCACCCGCCTGACGTTCGGTGCAGACATAGTGTTCACGTGTATTCTAGAGAAGTAAACGGTGAGGTGGCGACAGCGTGTGTTATTTACTTTTCTGCAGCATCAAAAAAAGAAGTGCTCTCACGTTGAGAGGAGCCTTTGTATGCCATAAAAGATGCAAGAACTGAAGTGCGTCACGACGCCATCTTGAAGCTTCCGCGCCAACTCGCCATGACGTCATAAATTGCGATGTCTGCTCGAGGCTGACTGATTTCTGTTATCGCTAAACAGGGCACTACATTGTATTTCATATGCTCCATAGACTGAACACAGCAAGCTTCGAGAACTTCTACAGCGCCACAATGGCCCAAAGAGGAAAAGAACCTTGTAATAAGTGACACCACACTGACGTACCGGCGCTGGGATTCCAGAGTGGCATGCAAGAAGTGAAACTTTGAGCTTAATTTTCTCTTCTAATAATGGACCTACTGACCCACCGCGGTAGCTTAGCGGCTATGGTGTTGCGCTGGTAAGCAAGAGGTCGCGGGATGAAATCCCGACCGCGGCGGCCGCAATTCGATGGAGGCGAAGTAAAAAAAAATTAAAAACGCCCATGTCCCGTGCATTGGCGCATGTTAAAGATCCCATGGTGCGCAAAATGAATCGGGCGTCCCCAACTACGGCGTGCATCGTAATCAAATTCCTGTTTTGGCATGTAAACCCCAGAATTCAATCGACCTATTGCCACGAAATCAAAGAAAACGTAATTTTTGAACACGTTATCCGTCTAGACTGGCTTACTGCTTTCTGTTACTAGATATTTACACCCTCTTTTATCGTGTCTTTTATTTATTTTATTTATTTATAGATACTGCAGCCCCTTTATGGGGTTATTGCAGGAATGGGTTAGACAAAAAAAAGTCATACAAAAAAACAAGTAAACAATAACATATTACAATTTCACAAGAAATAAGGCAGATGACACAAATGAAACTCAAAATAACAGCAACGCTGAGAGTCAGTACAAAAAGGAGAATGAGTCAATACACTGTAACAACAAGAAAATACATAAATCAGGTGTGGTTAACCTTTAACAGGAAATCGTTTAATGGCAATGACCTAATTGTTCCGGGAATTAAGTTCCAGAATTCAATAGTACGTGGGAAAAAGCTGTATTTAAATTAATTAGATCGAGCAAAGTAAGGTTATGGTGACTCCTGCTTGCCCGACGAATCTCTGAAGGAATATATATGGGATGTGAGACACGATAAGAAAAATTGACGATGCCATGCAGAAACTTCAATGACTCAATATGACGGCGTATGGATAAAGGGGTTAGGTTCAAAGAAGATAAGACACGAGAGGGTGAAAAATAGTGATCATAGCGACGATATATGAACCTAATAGATTTTCGTTGTATGCTCTCAATGGAATTCATGTCGCACTGCTTATGGGGGTACCAACAGGAGAAGCATAATCTAGGATTGGGCGAATTAAAGTTTTATACATTAGTAACTTAGTTTCCTTTGGAGAATTGTTAAAATTGCGCCTCAAATACCCCAGCTGCCGGATTGCTTTAGTGCAAATGAAATTAATGTGTTTTGACCAGGACATGTTAGTGGTAAATATGACACCAAGATACTTGTATTCTGAGACCCTGTGCAAGGATAAGTCGTTGAAAGTGTAATTCGTCAATGAAGGGGAGGCATTATTAGAAAATGACATTGTCACAGTTTTAGTAAAACTTATTTTCATTTGCAAAGTGTTGCACCAGGTACAGCAGCTGACAAATGAGGAATTTAGTTCAAGATGATCGTCTGGTGTGTTAATCACGCGATACAAAACACAGTCGTCCGCATAAAGGCGTATGTGTGAAGTGACGTTTCGAGGTAAGTCATTAATGTATAGTAGAAATAGTAAAGGACCAAGAACCGACCCTTGGAGTACACCAAATGACACGTCAACAGAAGAATTAGTTGAATTATAACATACGAATTGTGACCGATGAGAAAGGAAACTGGCAATCCAACTAACCAAGTGAGAATTTTCCAAGATCATGTTAAGCTTTATTAAGAGATTAGAATGCAGTACGGCATCAAAAGCCTTGGAAAAATCTATAAATATAGTGTCGACCTGGGTGCCGATATCAAGGGCGCAGAGAATGTCGTGTGAGACTTCTACTAGTTTTGTTAAGGTGCTGAAACCTTTCCTAAAACCATGCTAAAAGTTAGAAAGCATGTTGTTAGATTCCAGAAATTCCACTATACGTTTGTGAATTATGTGCTCCAGCATCTTACATGAATATGATGTTAATGAAATAGGTCTATAATTAGATAAGAGCTGCTTATTACCAGATTTGAATAATGGATGTACTTTGGCCAGCTTCCATGAGGATGGAACAATGTTGGTATTGAGGGACTTTTGAAAGATCATGGTTAGGTAGCGAGCAGACCACAATGAATAACGAACGAGAAAAGAATTGGGTATTGGCGGCGAGGAGTTACGGAGTCGCCATCTATCGGAAGCGCCTCGCTGGCGTAGTATGAGGGATCACATGGCACGCTCCTCATAGGTTTTGCTGTCAGCGGTCACTGAAAACACCACGCGCGAGCTCTCCCGGACATTTTTGTAAGTACTTTCGAAACGAGAGAAGTTTCTTAGTGTCTAAATAATAATCTTGGGCAAACTGAAAGCACACAATCGTTTACAGACGCTATCTCTTTACCGAATACGTACAGTGAACGCCACTGCGTGCGGTTGCCGCGATATGGAGTCTCCCGAACCGGCTTCTTGCGTGAAAGGTAGGTAAACGCTGACAGCAAACTATGTGAAATAGGTTCTTATAGTTTTGTATAACTAAATTGAGCGTAATAGAACGAAGCCTCAATGCAGCGACCGACTGCGCGTCTGCATGCTTGTCTGCGCACTGTTTCGATTTCTCCGCACGCGCGTTTTCTCACCGTGCCATGAGCTTTAGGCCCCAGAATATGAGCATTTGACAGTATACAAGCAACCATTGTTGCGTGGGCGCTATCAGAGCCGTTCAAAAATAATTTCATTGTAGAGACTTCGACGCCTACGGGGACTGTAATGTGCTGTTGCGACGATTCAATCTTTCTTTCTTCTAAATTCTTTGGCCTTTCAATATTATTCCTCGAGTTGCGTCGCACTGTATGTTTATCGGTGTTCTCAGCGTGCAATTTCCCGCTGCTCCTTTTTTGTAATCCAGTGCATTAATTCATAACACAAACATGAGCATATGCCATGCTTTTTTTTTAATGTGCTTCTAACCGCTGCCTTTCCACTCCACTGAACTTGCCAGTATCTATAGCACCGACAAGTTCATAGACCAAACCGTCATGACATTAGTCGGGCAGCGGACTCGCGCGAGCGTCTCAGTGCGCGTTTTCAGAACATCGCAGACCGGGCGCCGTAGCAGAAATCTTCCTCGCGTCTGTGCTTGCTGCATACCCGAGTTGTAGCCGATGACCGTTTGCCGGTTTTATGTTTCGCGAGCCAAGCTTCACGCAGCTTCTTGTCCTGCGGCTACGTGTGAATAAGGCTGACACCGGCATCCGTTACGTGCGTCCGGCCCTGCGGCACCGAGCAGTAGCCGACCATGTTGCGCGCCTTCAAAGGCAGCCACTACCTATTGTAGTGGTTTGAAGCGTTGTGAAGGAGACACTCGAAGCGGGAAAATTTCGCCACTAAATGAGGACCGCAGCGTACGAGGGAATTTAAACTCGTTTTCAGCTCGCTTCGGCGCGCTCGAAGCAGCTGACGCGGCCGCTATGTCCACGTGATCCCTCCTAGCACGTCACGCCGACGGTGGCGACAGCTTTTCCAGTGGTGGAGCTCGAGGCCAATACCATCAGGACTGGTTGATTTTTTAGTGTCTAACTGCAGTACTAGGTTCAGTACATCATGATCAATAATCATGATATCAGTAATCGGAGTTGTCACTTTAGGAGGGTCAAAGAATGGAACTTCGTGGGTATCTGATGAAAACACAGATTTAAAGTAGGCATTAAAAGCATCAGCTATTATTAACGGACCATTAGTTGTTTCATCATTGACGATTATAGATGCCGATGTAGACTCCGTTGGCAAGAGAGAGCGTCAAAATTTGCGAGGAATAGTTTTTAGAAAACTTCTTAACTGGACATTGAAAAAACGATCTTTTGCCGATTTCACAATTACTCGCAGTTCTTCCTTTGTCCTACGAAACCTGATAGCACTATCAGGGTCTGATAAACGCTTCACGAGCCTGAGGCATCCAACGCGGCGTGATACGTGAAGGATATCACGTGTCATTCAGGGTACTTTGAGGTTCTTTTTCTTTGTTTTTAGCGGAACAAAACGTTGCATGCAGTCACTGACAATAGTTTCAAATTTGCTGATTACTTCGTTGATGTCACCCATGTGACTAAACGTGTGAAATGCATCGAAAGAAGAAGCAAGAAAATAGGTGATAGCAATATCGTCAGCGCGAGCGAAATCAGGAAGTGTGGTGAAAGTCGACCGCGGCGTGAAAACAGGACAGTTAATAGTAACTACCGCAGCCTTGTGGTCCAAAATTCCAGCAACAATATCACATTCAAAACCACACTGCTAAATATTTGAACCGAGAAAGACCAAGTCAAGCAGCGAGTCACCTCTTTTTGCTTCGTTAACAAGAGGCTCCTTGCATCTGTTATAGGATTAAATATATAAAAAGAATAAATATAAGGCCATGTAATAGTGTTGTGGTCATTGGTACCGTCCTTATATGAGGTAATACCACCGGGCCTTTCCAGACCTTTTTTATTTTGCACACTCGTTATGTACTTATACCAACACTAGCCAGCTGTTACGACTCGCCATCAGTTGAAACCAGTTGGTGTGGTCCGTGACTCCCACTTTGCATATTTGGAATTTACATGCTCTGGCAAGATGGATTGCTACAAGATGTTTCTATTGTACTTCGAGTGGCTCGAGATAAGAGGGTTCCGACTGCCGAGGAGAAACTATCATTCCAAATTCTGTTTGTGTGGCATGGTGCGTGGTTGAACGCTGACGTCGAATCCCCGCCCTTGTGCAAAAGATGTATCGAGTGTCGCGTCATCCGCGAAAAAGGGGCATCCGGTCGACAAGATCATCTTTCGGTAATAGCTCCTGTAGGCGATGGAGAATGTTCCTCTCGCACTACAAAGAATGCACACAGTTTGCGCTCTGTCGCCGACGGAGGCTTCGCGATTAGTGGGATGCAGCGGCCACGTGGAGCACCGCTAACGTCATTTGTCTACGCAGCCATTTGTGCGTGGGAACTCTGAAAGTATGTCCGCCGGTGTGAAAGAACTCAGCACCCGGGAGAAAGGAAGCTCTACGTTTCCTTGGATTTTTTGTCGCGGAACTGACCGGCCAGTGAGAAGGAAGACAGCGCATCTGTTCTCCAAAACACTCATCCGCCCGAGACCCGATGACCGCTGTTATTGCCACATTGGGGCTCTTTAAGCTGCCCCCGCCATATACGTTACAGTCTCTCGCTTCCTCTCGCGAGGTGCGATGCCTGCAACGCCACTGGCGGCCCCTTTACCCCACCAGCGCTGGGAGACGCAAACTCGGAAAGTTATCACCCGTCCTCCTGGCCTCTAACATGCTGTGGAAGGTTCGGCAGGATGGCAATTAGTATAAAGGCTCTTGGGACTGAGCAGCAGAGGCTAACCCTCATGTGGCTGGGAAATTCAGGCAGTAGCACGCTGCGCTCGCCGACTGCCTCAAGCATGACAGCCATTCTATTGTTGAGCGATGGGCTGCTAGGAGCTCTGCCGACTGTGGCACAGAGGACATATTAAACAATTATGATCAGCTGAAAACAAATAAAAATCAAATAAAAGACATTGCTTAGAATAAAAATGTAAACGCGATAACGCAACGAAAGCGTAACGTAAAAAATGAAAACACGGCTTGTCTGTAATGCAATGTGTCATATTTTTTATTGGATCACTTCAGCGTGGAAGTCAGAGCTGAAAGTGGACCAAAAGCGATAATTTAGCATGTTTGACCTATGTTTCTCAAGAAACACCTACAATGTACTAGCGCGAAAAATAATTGCAGTAGATTTCAGCGCTGAGGCACTACAGTGAGAATTTTATACTAAACAAATCAAGAGTAGTTTTGTGAGTAAAAGTGGTCAACTACATCTGAAACTCATAAGAAACATTTCCCTGGAATACTTCTCAATAAACAACACTTCATATTTCAGATAAAATTCCATATGCTCTACAGGCAAGGTTGTGCAACGCTGTGGGCCAAATTGCCTTTGATGATATTTTCTTCCGGGACGATGTTTTACGCACATCCGGAATGTTTGAAAGTGCACCACTGTGTAAAAACTTTTTAAACAAGAATTCTGAGTGAAACAACAATCTGAGATGGTCGATTAATGCGTCTGGGATACTTTTAGTGGAATGACTGTGTTTGGGTGGGCTAACCTGGAGACATCTGATACATGGAGCCTCGGTTTCTTAATCCACAGCCCGAATTTCTAGTTTCTCAATGCGTATATTGACGTCCGCTGTTTAGCTCTCTGGCACCGTGGTTTGCTGTACACTTCTCACACATTTTGCCCCTTCCCTTTCAGTCGCGAACGTGACACAAGAACCCCAAATTTCGTAGCAGAAAGAACGCCAGCTGAGCTGTTCCTGAAACGACAACCTCGTGTAAAGCTTTTGCTCTTGAAGCCAAATTTTGTGCAGGATATGAGGAGTCATCAAGACCGAGACGCCACCCATCGCAACGAGGGCCGAGGAAGGGACCCGCAGATGGAAGCTAGGGATGCAATTTTCGTGAAGAATACGAGAGGGGAAATCCTATCATGGGAGGAAGCTGTCCTGGTACAACAAGTAAGCGACTCCACCATCATCATCATCATCAGCCTGGTTACGCCCACTGCAGGGCAAAGGCCTCTCCCATACATCTCCAACAACCCCGGTCATTTACTAATTGTGGCCATGCCGTCCCTGCAAACTTCCTAATCTCATCCGCCCACCTAACTTTTTGCCGCCCCCTGCTACGCTTCCCTTCCCTTGGGATCCAGTCCGTAACCCTTAATGACCATCGGTTATCCTCCCTCCTCATTACATGTCCTGCCCATGCCCATTTCTTTTTCTTGATTTCAATTAAGATGTCATTAACCAGCGTTTGTTCCCTCACCCAATCTGCTCTTTTCTTATCCCTTAACGTTACACCTATCATTCTTCTTTCCATAGCTCGTTGCGTCGTCCTCAATTTGAGTAGAACCCTTTTTGTAAGCCTCCAGGTTTCTGCCCCGTAGGTGAGTACTGGTAAGACGTAGGTGAGTACTGGTACTAGCAATCTCTTATTAGGTTCACAAGAAGACCTGCCACCCTCTCGTTAATGTTATAGAATTCCTGTATGTTACCAGCTGTATTCTTATTAATCAGGAATCCGACTCCTAGTTCTCTTCTCTCCGCTAAGCCCCTGTAGCACAGGACATGCCCGCTTTTTAGCACTGTATATGATTCTTTTGGCCTCCTAACTTCACTGAGCCCTATTATATCCCATTTAGTGCCCTCTAATTCCTCCAATAGCACTGCTAGACTCGCCTCACTAGATAACGTTCTAGCGTTAAACGTTGCCAGGTTCATATTCCATTGGCGGCCAGTCCGGCCTGAAACCTAATAAGAGGAACAAAATGAAGATTGTACAGGTCTACGCCCCTACATCCAATCATGATGAGCAGGAAGTCGAAAGCTTCTATGAAGACGTGGAATCGGCGATGGGTAGAGTGAAAACTAAATACACCATACTAATGGGCGACTTTAATGCCAAGGTAGGCAAGAAGCAGGCTGGAGACAAGGCAGTGGGGGAATATGGCATAGGCACTAGAAATAGCAGAGGAGAGTTAATAGTAGAGTTTGCGGAACAGAATAGTATGAGGATAATGAATACCTTCTTCTGCAAGCGGGATAGCCGAAAGTGGACGTGGAGGAGCCCGAACGGCGAGACTAGAAATGAAATAGACTTCATACTCTGCGCTAACCCTGGCATCATACAAGATGTGGACGTGCTCTGCAAGGTGCGCTGCAGTGACCACAGAACGGTAAGAACTCGAATTAGGCTAGACCTGAGGAGGGAACGGAAGAAACTGGTACATAAGAAGCCGATCAATGAGTTAGCGGTAAGAGGGAAAACAGAGAAATTCCAGATCAAGCTACAGAACAGGTATTCGGCTTTAGCTCAGGAAGAGGACCTTAGTGTTGAAGCAGTGAACGACAATCTTGTGGGCATCATTAAGGAGTGTGCAATGGAAGTCGGTGGTAACTCCGTTAGGCAGGATACCAGTAAACTATCGCAGGAGACGAACGATCTCATGAAGAAACGCCAATGTATGAAAGCCTCTTACCCTACAGCTAGAATAGAACTGGCAGAACTTTCGAAGTTAATCAACAAGCGTAAGACAGCTGACATAAGGAAGTATAATATGGATAGAATCGAACATGCTCTCAGGAACAGAGGAAGTCTAAAACCATTGAAGAAGAAACTAGGAATTGCCAAGAATCAGATGTATGCGTTAAGAGACAAAGCCGGCAATATGATTACTAATATGGATGAGATAGTTCAAGTGGCTGAGGAGTTCTATAGAGATTTGTACAGTACCAGTGGCACCCACGACGATAATGGAAGAAAAAATAGTCTAGAGGAATTCGAAATCCCAAAGCTAACGCCGGAAGAAGTAAAGAAAGCCTTGGGAGATATGCAAAGGGGGAAGGCAGCTGGGGAGGATCAGGTAACAGCAGATTTGTTGAAGGATGGTGGGCAGATTGTTCTAGAGAAACTGGCCACCCTGTATACGCAATGGCTCATGACCTCGAGCGTACCAGAATCTTGGAAGAACGCTAACATTATCCTAACCCACAAGAAAGGGGACGCCAAAGACTTGAAAAACTATAGACCGATCAGCTTACTGTCCGTTGCCTACAAACTATTTACTAAGGTAATCGCAAATAGAATCAGGAACACCTTAGACTTCTGTCAAGCAAAGCACCAGGCAGGATTCCGTAAAGGCTACTCAACAATAGATCATATTCACACTATCAATCACTTGATAGACAAATGTGCGGAATATAACCAACCCTTATATATAGCTTTCATTGATTACGAGAAAGCGTTTGATTCTGTCGAAACCTCAGCAGCCATGGAGGCATTACGGAATCAGGGTGTAGACGAGCCGTATGTAAAAATACTGAATGATATCTATAGCGGCTCCACAGCCACCGTAGTCCTCCATAATGAAAGCAACAAAATCCCAATAAAGAAAGGCGTCAGACAGGGAGCTACGATGTCTCCAATGCTATTCACAGCGTCTTTACAGGAGGTATTCAGAGACCTGGATTGGGGAAGAATTGGGAATAAAAGTTTATGGAGAATACCTTAGCAATTTGCGATTCGCTGATGATATTGCCTTGCTTAGTAACTCAGGAGACCGATTGCAATGCATGCTCACTGACTTGGAGAGGCAAAGCAGAAGGGTGGGTCTGAAAATTAATCTGCAGAAAACTAAAGTAATGTTTAACAGTCTCGGAAGAGAACAGCAGTTTACGATAGGTAGCGAGGCACTGGAAGTGGTAAGGGAATACATCTACTTAGGGCAGCTAGTGACGGTGGATCCGGATCATGAAACTGAAATAATCAGAAGAATAAGAATGGGCTGGGGTGCGTTTGGCAGGCATTCTCAGATCATGAACAGCAGGTTGCCATTATCCCTCAAGAGAAAAGTGTATCATAGCTGTGTCTTACCAGTACTCACCTACGGGGCAGAAACCTGGAGGCTTAGGAAAAGAGTTCTACTCAAATTGAGGACGATGCAACGAGCTATGGAAAGAATGATAGGTGTAACGTCAAGGGATAAGAAAAGAGCAGATTGGGTGAGGGAACAAACGCGAGTTAATGACATCTTAGTTGAAATCAAGAAAAAGAAATGGGCATGGGCAGGACATGTAATGAGGAGGGAAGATAACCGATGGTCATTAAGGGTTACGGACTGGATCCCAAGGGAAGTAGCGTAGCAGGGGGCGGCAGAAAGTTAGGTGGGCGGATGAGATTAAGAAGTTTGCAGGGACGGCGTGGCCACTATTAGTAAATGACCGGGGTTGTTGGAGAAATATGGGAGAGGCCTTTGCCCTGCAGTGGGCGTAACCAGGCTGATGATGATGATGATTAAGTTTCACAACAAGACCTGCCACCCTCTCGTTAATGCTATAGAATTCCTGTATGTTACCAGCTATATTCTTATTAATCAGGAATCCGACGCCTAGTTCTCTTTTCTCCGCTAAGCTCCGGTAGCACAGGACGTGCCCGCTTTTTAGCACTGTATATGCTTCTTTTGGCCTCCTAACTTCACTGAGCCCTATTATATCCCATTTACTGCCCTCTAATTCCTCCAATAGCACTGCTAGACTCGCCTCACTAGATAACGTTCTAGCGTTAAACTTTGTAAGGTTCATATTCCAATGGCGGCCTGTCCGGAGCCAGTGATTCTTAGCACCCTCTGCTGCATCGCAGGTCTGACCGCCGCCGTGGTCAGTTGCTGGGCAGCTGCTGGGGACTGAGGGCCAGTGGTTTGATTGTTGTGTTCATATAGGAGGTTGTGGCCAAGTACTGCACCAGGGTGGCCAATCCTGCTCTGGTGAGGGAGTGCGTTACCGGTTCTGGTCACCGGGATCAGGCCACACTCCAGGCCTTTTTGTGCAATTTTATCAACACGCGGATTTTTTTTTAATCCGGTGGAAAATTGCCGGCACCGGGATTCGAACCACGGACCTCTTGCACGTGAGGCGGGTGTTCTACCTCTACGCCGCCGCTGCAGAGTCGGTTCTACCTGTTCTACCTCTACACCACCGCCGCCGCCTGCCAGCGACTCCACGTTATAGTAGCCAAAGTCGGAGATCGTTTTTGTTTCGTGTATACTGACCACTTCAGAACCAGCTGGACTTCAGGCTTAAAGACATCATTCTATCGCTACATTGCAAAACTCATCCTCAGTCCACTCCAAGTTCTCGTAATCAGCGAGACTATCCATCAACTCCCTCAGGAAATATCTCTGGTGATTGCGTGGTTAGTGGTCCTAATACAGACAAGATAAAGGATGAACGCTCTAACGACTCCACGTCAACAGAGCAACCGCTATCGCAGCCTGAGGCAGAACATCACTTCAGCCTAAACTATTGCATCGCCAGAAAAGTCCCCTTTGCGAAAACGTAATAGCATAAGACGTCCGTCTGACCACTATCAAGCCTTCAGTTATGATCCCGGAAAGAAACACGTATAGCTTTAAATTAAGGAGGAAGGAATGTTCCGTATCGGCCTTGCGGTCTGATAAGATTTTACCAGCGACGTCGTGTGCTTGACCGTCATCACGGTGGAAGATACATAGGTGAGGATACAGCGGCACGCACCAGTCCCCGATCAAGTCCCCTAGTTTCTCTAAGTGCCACGCAGTCGCCTCGTGCGTAATGAGCGGCAATAGTTTTCTATGTGGAATACGCGCTTTGTGAATGCCATTTTTCCGGAAACTGTTGCTTATGAAAGAAAAGACTTTTGCTTCATTGTTTCTGTGCAGCTTCGTTACTAAGTCCAGTTTTGTGAAACAGCAACTTCGTGCTCGTTTAGTTGAACGCATAGAAGGCTATGAATTTTGGCGGGTTATTTGAACCTGCTACGTGAGTAAGCGCTGGCGCCCTGATAACGGAGCCTTAACCATCGCTCGTCTCTTGTTCTCTTGACCATTGGCTCGTTTTTTTCTTCGTGCGTTAGTTTACCTCTCATTGGCCCATTCCAGGCCCTGATCATTTGTTCGCTAGTTCGCTCGTTGGTTTGTTCCTTAAAGAAGTACAACATTTGTTCGAAGTTTCGTACACAACGCTCGTTCCTACTTCCGTGCACTTGATTATTATACCTTTATTTCACTCCGTCGTTCACACGATCTCGATTTGTCCGCTCGTCCCGTTGTTTTAGTGCGAATACACTACAAACCTACCCTGGATTCCGTGGCTGCATCCTTGCAAGGATGTATGCGTGCATGTGTGCGAAGATAACTTCAGCTCCCTAGAGGTTGTTCGGGGAGTGAAACCTGAATATCACAAGGCTCACGGGTGGCTATGTTGGAAACAACCACCTGACAGGACAGTTGTGTATCACTTAACCGCTGCCCCTCTGTGCCATGAATGGTATGGGGACTTTCGGCGATCTATAAACCTCCTCGGCGGATTGTGCCATGGGGGTAGGGGGCAGTGAAACTGCATAATCTACGCACAACAACGGCCTAGAAACGCTTAACCCAACTCTCGAATCTGCTGTCGGTCGCGGAGTACTACGCTCGTTGGCGCAGCAACACCTTCCCTTATTTTATTTTATATTATTTCGCCTGCTCGCATGCTCGTGCACGCGCATGTTTTATGATATCTTTTTACCAGTTTCCTTGCAATAATTTACTCGAACTAAGAAGTGCGATAACTATGTTTCCCGAGTGCCTGCTGTAGAATAGCCATGACTCAATGGTGGGGTGATATGCCACTCATTCCACCACATCGCAGCACCAAGCGCAATGTCAACCTATTGCAATATGTGCCGGGTGTTTTCTTTTGCTGAGTTAAGGAGCATCGATTATGCCTCCAGATATTGCTCGCGTCTTTGTAGCCACATTGGAGGCTCACATCTGCGTGCTTACTATGACATGGACCGCCAGGACAGAGTTGCAGCTCATGAAGACATTGTAACGCTTGGCTTCCAACGGCCCAGTCCCCCTGGTAAACATCTAAAATTCCTGTTGGAAGCTTGCGGCCTAGTATAAAAGTGTTTAAAGAAAACTTTGAATTTTTTCACCTGTTGGACAAGGCGAGCCTTCCATGGAAGCGGTTGTCCTGATATTGATAGGATAACTACCATAAAGCAATAGCTGTGAAGTCCCTCTTGATGTACACAATGGTAGTTCCATGCAGCACTGGGCAGTTGAGCCGCCGACAGATTTCATCAACGGCGGAGCTGATCTGCGTTTACAGTGCTGCAGAGTCTTTTCTAGGCGTTGTGTCAATATGACTTGTGAGGCAGCCCTCATGAACATTGAAATTAGAGAATTCTGTACACTTTTGCCTAATGAAGGAAAGTTGTTTTCTGAAGAAGCAACAGTCGGGTCCTCGTTTACTGGAGCAGAGGATCGTTGTCTCATCTCATCATGTTGGGGGGCTCCATATGCTTCATCATTCGTGATGACTTCTGCTGTATGTCGTTTCTTTCTGGGCCTTGCGGGTGGGGTTGATTTCCTGGTCATGGGTGACTTCCGCTTCTTTAGGTATGCCGGTAGGAAAATACATGGTATGGCGTGATCTGCCGGCACGATTCTCTTTGGAACTTCAAGCAAAATGTTGCCACCAAACTCAGCGAAGTATCTTTTTTCAACCATCATTTCCTTCATAAAGTGTTTTCTGCAAACGGCATCTCAATTTTGGCTCAGCACGCCGTCTTTGCGAGGAATCGCTTCTGTCCAGTCTTTTAATCGCTTGGGTCGGAAGGAGCATTAAATAAGATTATCTTTTCTTGGCAGCTTCCGTAGCCACTGTTGCATTTTATCGATCACTACCGTGCCGCCGGGGCAGCGCTGGCGTAAAATCACAGTCAGCTTGCTTAATTAAAGAGCTACGACGATGCTTCTGGCGACGACGCAACTAACTATTCAGACCATGCGAACGGCCTGCGTGACATGGACGAGCAGTGCGATGTCATCTGATTGCTATCGCAAGGAGATCTTTCGTGTATGTTTTTGTTTCTTCAGGCGAATTTTCACCGCTAGGCCGGGCTGACGCTGCGATCAGCGGCCTGGTTCGCAGGAGCGTGGCTGGTACTTTATCTTGGTCGCTTGTCCCTTGGCCATCGCCCGTCGTGTGCCCTGACCTGCATATTTTCCACCGTGACCAGCACGCAGCGTTATCTATAAATAAAAGCGTGCTGCTGTCTGGAATAGTCTCTTTTCAAGTTGCTGCCACTGATGCGTTGTCTGCTGGTTTAGGGCAGAACACTTTCTATTAATACGGAGTAGAAGGATGAAGTTAGCAAGTTTCACGAACTTTTACTGAGTCTGTAGCACAACAAGGGCCCCCAGTACAAAAACAGCCTTTGAAATTCGTGACATCAGAGCGACATGTCGACACTCGAATCCCGGCGTGGCATTCAAAATGTGAAACTTTGACCAATATAATATCTTCTAAAAACCAACCTATTATTGTGAAATCAGAGAGAATAGTTAAAAATCTATAACTATAGCTTTGAAAGACTCCTTTATAAGTATCCCTTTAACGGCACTTTGCGAGTAGTCAATGTGTTCTCAGTCAATTTCTTTCATTTCTTTCGTTATAGCTGGTACTTTTCTAGAGGACACGCCGCTCGGTATAGAGCATGCTCAGGACCTACTCAGTTGCCATATATCTACTCTCGAAAAGAGAGTGAAATATGGCACAGGCAGATACTGCTTGGAAAAGAGTGCCCGGAACTCTCTTTGTTTTTAATGTGGTCGTATAAGTGAACATAAGTGGACAAACTGACATCAAACTGACAGCACCTTTCTGGATTTTTCTAAAGCTTTTGACCGCGTAGCTCATTGTCGCCTGTTTTTGGAAGTTATCATTAAAACTTGATTTACTAACTCTATCCTGGCTTCGAAATTTTCTTTCTAACAGACAGCCGTTTACTTTCGCTAACAGCTTCTCCTCGCCCCTGTCAGATGTTTCGTCCGATGTACCACAAGGAAGCGTTCTTGGTCCCTTACTCTTTCTGATATACATTAGTGACATACCCAATAACTTATCATCTTGCATGCGCATTCTCGCTGACGACTCCATTATCTATCGTTCTATTAACACCCCCCATGATCACCTGACCCTCCAAAATGACCTTAACCAAATTATTAATTGGTGTGACACCTGGCTAATGAATATAAATTCATCAAAATGTAAAGTGATGTCCTTCACCCGCAAACGCACTAACTCGGACTATTCTTACTGTATTAAAAATGTCCCATTATCTCGGACCTCATCATTTCAATATCTAGGCGTAAATCTTTCAACAAACCTCTCCTGGAATTCTCACATTACCACCATCTGTGCCGGTGCTTCTCGGTCACTGAGTTACCTGCGACGTAACCTTCGGAGCTCACCTCCACTTATCCGCAAACTGGTATTTCACACATTTGTTCGCCCTCGACTTGAGTTCGCCGCTCCAGTCTGGTCTCCTCACCAAAATTACTTAATTACCATGTTGGAATCAATCCAAAATAGAGCCGCACGTTTCATTTCCCGAAATTATGACTACCATTCTAGCGTAAATCAAATAAAGATTCACCTTTCACTTCAGCTGCTAAGTCATCGTCGCGACATAGCCCTTTTGTCATTATTTCATAAATACGCCCACCACACTAACAAACATTACCTACACCTAGAAACGTCATCGCACACCTCGCACAGATTATAGAATCATCATAGCTTCACGCGCATCTATGGCAAAACAGAGGCTTTTAACTGGTCGGCAATCCCACGTGCCATTCGGCTCTGGAACAACCTTCCCGACAATAGTTGCGGAAACTGATCGCGAAAAATTCAAGCACGCACTAAACTCGCTTAACCCTTATTAACCATTAATATCACACTCCCTGTCCTCTGTTATTTTTTCTGCCTTTTTCTTGCACTGTTATATGTTTGTAACAAACTTAGAGTTCCTTTTTATTGTACTCATATGCAGCTTTATGTAGCTAATGTTTTTTTTTGTTATTGTATGTACTTGATTGTTACTACTGTTATTGTACGCACTTGATTGTATGCCCCCCTTACTCATTCCCCATATAGGGGCCTTGTAAGGTATTTTACAAATAAATAAATAATACACACTAGGGAAAATTAAACCCCCGAAGATGGATTTGACGTGAAAACATCCTTATTGCACCCTTACCTACTCTGAGAACTTTGAAAATGGCTGCAGTCGTTAGCAGAGCACCATTACTGCAGCCTTTTATTAATTTCGAAGTGCTAAAAGGGTGTTTCGCAGAATTTAAAGGTGCTCGGGCTGTTCATCATTTCTGGCAAGTAAAACGCCATCAATGCGTATTTTCCTTCAAGTGCGTTATATGGTCATAGTAGGCTACGGATCTCAACTTGCTACTTCGTGATCATGGCGCCTCCGGCGGTGAAGTGGAAAGACATAACTTTTACATTTATTTCCCACCCTGCCTTAGGGTTTTTACCCCTGGCTTCGATTAGGTTGCTGTCAGCAAATCATCGCGCTCCTGTCAATCATAGTCTTTCATGCGCATGCTCTTTCTTGTATAGCCTCAGAAACAGTGCAATATTATGTGCAGTAAGTGTTGCGCTGTGCTGTGCAGTAACGGTTCGAATAAACATTCGCGGATGCTTGCGGAGCAATCTGGAACCGCTAAGAACACAACATTTATTGTGGCGGTGGCGTTCTCCGGTCGTAAAGTGAAAATCAAACGTTTATTTTGTCCCTTTCTCGCCTCCCTGAATTTCACATCTTACTGCTAGCTTCACCTGTATTGTTTCACCTTGCTAGGAATCATAGAAAAACTGAAGCAAAGAAGAGCATGACGTTAACCTATTAGAGTAGCTAGAAGCACTACTGCCCCCTAAAAATTAAGGTGCTGTACTATTCACTGTGGTAATGTCAGCAGAGTGGTCTACAGAGCATCTGGCATGAGTATCAATCAGGTCCTTGTACAAAATTTCTCAGAAGCTCTGCTGAAGTGTGTCACAGAAACTGTGACAGTAAACATCTCGACAGAGAGCCCTACTTGGCACATGTATCCTCTCAGAGCACTTGGAGGCCTGCCTCAAAGTGTTTCTACAGTGGCTACGATAGCAATCGCTACAGACCACCTTGTCAAGATCCACATTGAAATCGAAGCGCTCTGGACCCATATAAGGCATCCAGCCAGATCTCCTCATCACCACCTAGCCTTGCCAGCTTGTTTGCCAGCTTGTTTCACTCCGGGTGTGAGACCTTCGATTCCTCCATGGTGCCTCGCTCAGCCAAAAATCAGCCTTGCAATACCTTGCATCGCGAAAAAAGCTGATCACTAGCCCTTGAACAGCTCACGCTACTATTTTTGTACGAGAACTACCGTGACTGTACGCATATCTACACTGATGGATCTGTCCTGCCAAACAGCTCCGTGGCGGCAATCGTGACACCAGTGAAAGTTACAACAATCAAATTTATGACGACTCACGCGACAACATCGACGGCAGCAGAGCTCGCAGCGCTCAATACTGCCCTTCTTTACATTGGTGACGAACCGCCACACAAGTAGACGGTATTCTGCGATTTGAAGGCAGCACTGAAGTCCCCACGGTTACCTTTACGACACAGACCACAGGAACCACTAATATTTCACATTACAGAGACGTTGCACCATATAAGTGATGCAGGCCATGAAATAACTTTCCAGTGACTTCCAAGTCACTGCGGGATTATCGGCAATGAATGGGCCGATCAAGCTGCCCGCTCAGCCCATACTTAGGAGCAACACGTTCCAGTTCCACTTTCTAGAACTGACGCAGCACGGAAGCTCCATCTGCTTGTTCCGCAGTGCACCATGTCGCAATGGAATGAGCCACATTTAAGAAAAACGCGACTGTACTACCTCGATTCTTAGTTAAGTCTTCTAGCGCCATCACAGCTTCGCCGTGGACACACCACACTTTTGTATCAACTGTGGTTGGGCGTTGCCTTTACCAAAGCCTATGCATTCCGCATAGGGATGACCGACACCATAACCTGTGACCACTGCGGCCATGAAGAATCGTGTGTAGTGACTTTTAAAGAGAATGGAAGAGATAAGTGCAGTGCCGTAACTGTCTCTCAGAGGAGGACACCTCAACAGCACTGCACAGGGAAAGGGGAGTGGAAAGAAAAAGATCAGGAAGAGAAGGAAAAGAAGTAAGAAAAAAAATATCAAGAAAGGTGAAGAAGCAATGCGGGGCTTACAGCCGCGCTCTCAGCTGCGTGTCACAGCAAAAGTCAAGTAGGGCAGGAAGCACTTTCTTGACAACGGAAGGGTGGGCTGCCGGAAAGACAAGTGCTCCCTCCGAGTCGCAGGGCAGTCCCACACGACGGTATGATGCAATTAGCGCAGTGCGCTCAACATCGAAGGCCGGGCAGCGGAGCAGAAGGTGCTCAAGCGTCTCCTCCTCGCCGCAATCCGAGCACGTGGGGCTGCCTCTTCCGTTCAGTCTGTGCATTCTGGCGGCCGTGTTGTAGCAGCCGACGCGCAGCCAAAGGAGAAACGAGTGGTCCCAGCGGGAGCGACCATCGATTGACCATATTTTGTGTGCCTGCCCGCAGTACAGTGCAAAGAGAGAATGCCTTCGCCACGAACTTGACCAGCTGGACGAACAACCACTATTTTTAACGATTTGCTCTCTGTCCCTGCCATTCCTCTTCATCTCTCTCTCTATCTCTCTCAGAGCGCAGCGCATGTCTTCACAGGACAGCTCAAAGTATTCCGGAAGTAATCCGAGCGGTCATATTGGCTATCTCTCTGCAGAAGAAGCATATTGAAGAAATTTCAATCCACCTGTGTCGCTAAAAATAGGTTGACTCGATTCGACTGTTCTAGTCTGTTCCGCCTTGTCAAAGCCAGCATTACAGAGATGAGAAGACGCACTGGTTAGGAAGCAAGATTTCCCACTCGAGATCGATACGGCAGCCATTCGAATCCAGACTGCACGTATTGGTTTCCACTTTACTTTTTTATAAACGTCTAGGAAAACACTTTGCGATTACTTCCGCCGGCGACCGTAAGGCTAGGGTAGTGATATAGTAAAAGATATCGCTGGAAAAACACAAATTCCAAAAACTCACCCTTTCAAGTTGGTGTCTTACTTCGTGAAACAGCCTGTTGTATGGGTGTAAGAGGATGAGTTACTGACACAAAAAAGAAAACACTGTTACGGGTGCAATTTCTCTTCCTCTGTACCCCACGTTTACATTCTCTGCTGAAAACGGTCGCTACATACCGCGCAATTCTCCACATTGCTTCTTTAGACATCTCTGGAAGTTCACCGCTATGTGCCAATGTAGCTCAATTGGCAGCAAATTAAAAAAATGATATTTCAAGAGAACGATTGAATTTCAACAACCTTAAAGGGACACTAAAGTGAAAAATGATTTCTTCCGCATCAGTAAATTACCGTTCTACAACACCAAAAGCACCACTCTTACAACCATAAGACGTTTGGTAAGCCAGAAAAAGGGCAAGAACAAAATACGGGTGGCGACGCCTACTTAAGGTCCCGCACCTGGGGGCTGTGACGTCCTGGATATTGATGGCAGCTTCTAGGGCCTACTAATTATATATAGAGGTACAGATTGAGTACATTGTGTTCTAAAGGAACTAAATATTAAACATGGCAAGTTTAGGGAACCTTTATTCAGCCAACGCGGCCCAAATGCGAAAACATACTTTGGAATCCCTGACGTCACGCTGACGTACCGGCGCTGGGGTTTCAGCGCGAAATTCAAATACTGATACTTGGACCTTCATTTTCTCAACTAATAACCAAACTATTTCTCTTAAATGACTGCCTGCAGGGCTTTCAAACAATGCTTGATTAGTCTAAACTGATTCATTGTTTCGCTTTAGTGTGCCTTTAAGTTAGCGGCGTTGAGAAGCTACTTGCCTCTAATAACATGCTTTTACGGCACTTGGCCGTAACTCCCATACCGCGTTATAGCAGTATTTTGTGAAGTTAAAGACATCTTGCATCACTACATGGATGAATTCAGGACTTTCTATGCCCTCTTGCGCTCTTGAATTGGTTAGTCACGAGCGACAAACAGATTTCTCCGACTCGAAGGTAGCCCTCCAAAGCGTTTAAAAGTAATCCGCCAAGCCCACTGTACAAATGGTCCCACATATCAACGAACTCATTCCCTCAGCGGTGATAAATGACATGAATCACAATTGTCAACTGTCTTTAAACAAGCCAGGTCAGCATGTCTCTATTAAGACGTTCCTTGGCGTGGTGTTGAGCGCATCACGCATGGAAATGAGATCTCAATTAGCACGAAAAAATAGCAACTGTCCCGCCAAGCAGCTTGCTGTGTCATCGTTGGCAGTTCACCCTGTACACGTGTGGATAGTCCGGTAGCACAGAGATTAAGAACAATTTA
Organism: Dermacentor albipictus; assembly: GCF_038994185.2. Taxonomy (NCBI): domain Eukaryota; kingdom Metazoa; phylum Arthropoda; class Arachnida; order Ixodida; family Ixodidae; genus Dermacentor; species Dermacentor albipictus. The sequence continues at coordinate 18,633,404 of NC_091821.1, forward strand.
CAGGAATTCTGTATTTTACTAAGGCATCAGACAGGATATAATACCGGGAGTAACATTCGAACACTTTAATGACGGTGTCTTCGTTTCACAGGCTCCAGTTCTCAGTTCCTAGTCATTCGCCAGATTAGCTCTAGAACTTTACGCCAAAAAATAATCACGAGTGAGAGACGTAGAATCATTTGCCCTTCTCCCATTGGAGAAAGGCAAATCCACTCCCTTCTGTAAAGCCTTCGGAACTTGAAGGTGTATACAATAAATAAATAAATAAATAAATAAATTGGTATGAATAAGAACTAGCTTTTCTAAGCAACGATAATCATTTTTTGACGTCTCTGCTGAGACATCCTTCACATCCGAAACATGCCGCAGAATAGTGACCGTCGGAAGTCGTAAATGTACGATGCTATACGACCTGTATACTTCCTTACTGTCTCATACACGCACTTTTTTATCCGATAATCTGAAGAATGCGCTGGTTATTCCTCTTTTTAAAAGTGGCGCACGCAACAATATTGAAAACTACCGGCCTATTTCTATCCTTTCATGCATTGGGCAGATATTGGAAAAACATCTGCTCAAGACAATGAGCAGCTTTTTAAGCAATCATGGCGTGTTATCTCCTAGCCAGTATGGTTTTGTGCCGAATCGGGGTACGGAGTTGCTGCTTGAAGATTTTTCCGATACACTAAACTCTGCGTTTGAAGACAACCAGATTGCTTGTGCACTGTTTCTAGACGTCCGCAAAGCGTTTGACAGCGTCTGCCATAGTATACTGCTAACCAAACTTTCTTTGCTGGGCTTTCGGGGTGCGTTTTTGCGGCTTCTGAAAAACTTCTTATCTCATAGGCAACAACTTGTGTCTATTGGAAAATTTCGTAGCAGCCTGACCGAAATTAAAGCTGGCGTCCCCCAGGGTTCAATTTTAAGTCCGTTATTATTTAACCTATATTTTAATGATTTATCTAATGTTGTGAACGTCAAATTATATCAGTATGCTGATGACACTGTCCTTGTTTCACATGCTCGAAGTTACACTGACGCCATCTCTTCTTTACAAATGGCAACAACAAGAGTGATGGACTGGTTTCAGAATAATGTAGTCCATATAAATTCGTCCAAAACCCAACTAATCTGTTTCCACAACCCTGTCAAGCAAGTTACCCTATCCTCCCCGTTATATTTGCACACATCACATTGCAATCCCTGTTCGTGTGCCCCTGTGCAATACGCTTGTTCACTTAAATACCTTGGTGTCTTTTTTGACAGTGATTTATCCTGGAACTCTCATTTCGCATATATTTGTCAAAAACTTCGCGCAGTGTCTTGTGTTTTGTACAACATAAAATTTTACATGCCATTGTCTGTCCGAAAGCTTGTAGTACATGCCTTATGCTACAGTGTAATCCGGTATGGGATATCTACATATGGTCATGGCGCTCAACATTTGGTAAGCCGGGTCAACTCCGTCCTTCGTGGCATTCTGAAGCATGTTGCTTATGATGTCTCCCCCAAATCTGATGTGTTCTAAACTTTGTCTTTACCTGATTTCAATTCTTTGCTGCTTGAAACTGTTATCTTAAAACATTTTTGGTTAAGTCAGTATAAAATTCCTTATGTGCCTGTCCGTTCCCTGAGACCAAAGAATCCTTACATTACACCCCGCTGTAAGACGAGATATGGTCGAAGACTTCGTAACTACTATGTCCCAGCAATGTTTAATGTACTTCCTCAAAGCGTACAAGATGTGAAAACAAAATATGGTCTTAGAAAGGCTCTTAGACACATGAATGCATGATTGGAAACCTGTCATGTGAGTGTATGTGTGTGTTTTTTTTTCACTATTGTTTAAGAACGAGTTACTGATGGCTCTGTCGCTGTCTGCCAGGCACTGCCGTTCAAGCCCACTGTGGCTTTGGCAGGCCCGATTCTTGCACTGTATGTTTCTCAAGTCATCAATAAAGTATTATTATTATTATTATTATTATTATTACTAAGTGCGATTTCTGCCCCCTACTGCTGCCTACATTGAGCCATCATCATCATCAGCCTGTAGGGCGTACACCTGCACGACCTTCAATTTGTACCTCTTATTAAGTTTCACAACAAGACCTGCCACCCTCTCGTTAATGCTATAGAATTCCTGTATGTTACCACCTATATTCTTATTAATCAGGAATCCGACTCATAGTTCTCGTCTCTCCGCTAAGCCCCGGTAGCACAGGACGTGCCCGCTTTTTAGCACTGTATGTGCTTCATTTGTCCTTCTAACTTCACTGAGCCCTATTATATCCCGCTTGCTGCCCTCTAATTCCTCCAATAAAACTACTAGACTCGCCTCACTGGATAACGTTTAAACGTTGAACGTTGCCAGGTTCAGATTCCAATGACGGCCTCGCCGGATCCAGGGATTCTTAGCACCCTCTGCTGCGTCGCAGGTCTGACCGCCACCGTTGTCAGTTGCTTCGCAGCTGCTGGGGACTGAGGGCCGGGGTTTGATTGTCGTGTTCATATAGGAGGTTGTGGCCAAGTACTGCACGAGGGTGGCCAATCCTGCTCTGGTGAGGAAGTGCGTTAGCGGTTCTGGTCACCGGGATCACGCCACACTCCAGGCCTGGTTGTGCAATTTTATGAACACGCGGATATTTTTTTTTTATCCGGTGAAAAATTGCGCGGACCCGGTATTCGAACCACGGACCTATTGCACGCGATGCGGGTGTTCTACCTCTACGCCAGTGCTGCACCCCTTTTATTGTTGTTGTTGTTTTATTAGTGTTTTATACCAACATGGTATTTCGACATCCATACACAAGCAGACAAGAGGCGTACCAAAGGGTTCCGTGCTTTCACCCATATTATTTAAGGTTTTGCTAAGCACAATTCTTGTGCGTACGGAAGTACATGTCTATGTTTATGCGGACGATATTGCATTTTTTACATCCGCAAATATTATACGTTCACTACAACAGTCGTTGCAGAATCACTTAGGATTGCTGGAGACATGGCTAGAGGGGCTATCTTTGTCGTTAAATATTAGCAAATGTGCTGTATTATTATTCCAATTAACTGCAAAGTTGCATATATCTTTGCAATATCGACAGGAAGTCATTCCTCAAGTTTTTCCGTCAAGTCATTCGCGGCCGTGGTCATTCCGCCGCCGTGGTCAGTTGCTTCGTAGCTGCTGGGGAATGACGGCTGGGGTTTGATTGTTGTATTCATATAGGAGGTTGTGGCCAAGTACTGCACCAGGGTGGCCAATGCTGCACGTCAACTCGCTGTTTTTGTATTGAGGGTAGTCAGCGGCGGTTTGCTCAGGCCAGCGCAATTGCAACAGCGAGTACCGGTGCAATGGGGCCCAGCAATGCCGCTTTCCTTCTTCTGACTGCTCGCAGCCACAATGCGCCGTGATATCTCTTTCCTCACGCAATACATTTGATGGTGTCTTCCCTTAGAGCGTGTAGCAACCTTGGCAACGAAATAGAAAAGAGATTTCTTGTGCCACGCACGTGCTGCGCTCTATAAAAGGTGTCCCACCTAACTTTATCCAAGCTGTTCAGGAGGAGGAGGAGGAAATAACTTTATCGTGCGCCCTGCGAGTTGGTTGGGAGGGCCAAAGACCCCGCCTAGGTGACGGCCAGGAGTTCTTGGGTCCTGGCGTCATCCTCGGCCCGCTGGACGGCCCATAGTTGATCCTCGAGGGCGGGGCTGAGCAGCGCGGCTTCCAAGCGCGTGCGAAGGCTGCTGCTAGAGGCTGCGTTTTCTTTATTGTTATGTATCCCTCGACATTCCCATAATACATGCTCCAGAGTGGCTCTGGATTCACATGTTTTCCATTTGTCCATTGGATATAAATCCAGATATATGATGTGCGAGAGCGCAGGATTCAGATACATCCTAGTTTGTAACTGTGGCCATGCGACAGACTGCTTTTTTGTCATTTTTGCGCGAGGTCGCGGGAATATGCCCCTCTGTAACCTATAGTGTTTCGTGATGTCATTATATGTGGTCATTCTGTCCTCCCATTCCCCCTCATTTACCGCACCGTCTCGTCCGGAGGGTGTCGGGGCTTCACTTGCGACTGCGGCTGGGTTCGTAAGCCCTCGAGCCGCGTCGTGTACCGCCTCGTTGTTGCCGTCCTCCGCGAGGGTGTGAGCGGGTGTCCAGATGATATATATCTTTATTTTGCAATTTTGGCCTCCTGCAAGAAGAATGCGTAGTGCCTCCGGGGAGATTCGGCCATTGGCAAAGTTTCTTATTGCCGTCTGAGAGTCGCTGACTATCACGGTTGCGTTAGTCTGAGCTACTGCGAGCGCTATGGCTACTTCTTCCGCTATCTCGTTACTTGTGGTGCGTATCGTCGCGCATGCCTTGCACCGTTTCTCCCTATCGATTACGGCTGCCGTTAACCCCCGTCTGCTACTGTATCGAGCCGCGTCTACGAACACTGCGCCCTTGTCGCTGCCGCATTTCTTCTGCATTTGCTTCGCTCTGTTCTCTCGTCTGTCCTTATTGTGTTCTGGATGCATGTTTTGTGGTATGGGAGGTATTACCATTGTTTCTTTCGTCTCTCTCGGGATGTCCACCTTGACACCGTGCTGTGTGTGGTAACCTATGTGTAAACTTGTGTAGGCCTAATTGCAGCAACTTGTCCGTGCTGGTGCTGATCGGTAGTCCTACGGCTAGTTTGTATATTTTCCGAATGAGGCATTCTAGTTTCATCTTTTCCGCGGCCTGCCATTTTAAGTACGGCGCTACGTATACTATTCTACTTACTACGAAGGCCTGTATTAACCTGATCGTTAATACGGTATTACGTTTATTACTTAATACTGTATTAACCTTTTTCATCCCGCTCTGTTTGTATGTTATCCTTCTAATTAGCCTCATGATTTGCGCTACAGTTTCCTCCAGCCTTCTGAGGGTTTCTCCGTTGTTGCCCTTGGCTTCAATGAGGAGCCCCAATAGCCTTATCCTATTGACCTTAGGTATGGGTTTCCCATCGGCCATCTTTAGCTGTATCTCCTCTCTATGGGTGAGATTTTCCCTGTAGTTGCCTTGTTTGCGACCTCTGTGGGTCGGTCTGTACAGCAACGGCTCCGATTTCTCTGCCGAGGATGTTAGCCCTGTCCCTTCTAGATGTTTTTCGATTGCTTCGACCGTTGTTTGAAGCGTTTGTTCGATTTGCCCGTCACTTCCGTTTCTAACCCATAGGGTGATATCGTCAGCGTATAAGGTATGATTGAGACCGTCTATTTCTTGTAGCTTGGCTGGACGCCCGATTAGCGCCAGATTGAATAGCATCGGTGATAAGACCGAGCCCTGTGGCGTACCTGCGCTGCCTATCTCGATCTCCTCTAAAACTAAGTCCGCTATCGTGATCTTTGCCTTTCTGCCCGTTAGAAGATTGCGTACATAACCGTACGTCCATTTTCCCAGTCCTAGTTCTCCTACTCTATCTAGTATCGTTGCATGGTGTTACGTTATCGAAGGCCTTTTTTAGGTCGAACCCGAGAATTGCCTTTGTCGATCTGCCCAAATTTTCTATGATCTGGTGTTTTAGTTGTAACAGAGTGTCCTGCGCTGAAAGATTTCTCCTGAATCCTATGATCGTGGGTGGGAGCGCGTCCCAGTCTTCCAGGTAGGGGGTTATCCTCGCTAGGACCCCGTGCTCCATGAGTTTCCCCAAGCAAGAAGTGAGAGATATGGGTCTCAAGTTCTCAATTTGCAGTCGCTTGCCCGGTTTAGGCATTAACACAATTTGCGCCGTCTTTCATTGCTGCGGAATCTGCCCTGCCTCCCAGCATTCGCTAATATATTCGGTTAACTTAGCTATAGACTCATCGACCAAGTTCCTTAGCGTTTTATTAGTTACCCCGTCTAGTCCGGGTGCCGAACTGATATTGAGTTTCTGTGGGACTGTCCTGACCTCTGACTTACCAGTTTTGTTGTCTAATTCGTCATTTACCTGCCTTGTGTAGCCAGGGTGTATGACGGGCAGTGCTTGCGAGATGTATCTTTTTTCGATTTCCTTGAGGAAGTCCTGCTCTGTCCCTCGGTACCTTTGTATTAGACGATTTATATTTTGCCTATGTGCCGACTTGGTCCCGTCCGGGTCTAACAAATATCGAAGGATGTTCCACGTTTTTGCCATTCCTATCTGACTCTCCATGTTGTTGCATTTTCCTCCCACTGTTGTCTGCATAGTTGCTGGGCGTACTGTTCTATGTCCCTGTTCAATTTGGCTATCTTTCTACGAAGCGTCCGGTTGTGTTTTTGTATTTTCCATCTGCGTTGCAACCCTGCCTTAGCTTCCCACATGTGTAGAAGCTTACTATGTTCTCTAAATGCGCCTCCGGTGCGACCGTTTTCGTAGCTGCCGCCACATCTTCCTTTAGCTTTTCGGTCCATTCCTCAATACATTGTGTCGTGTCGTCGGCCTCCTCCCTTATTTTCCTGAATTTGTCCCAGTCGACAATCCTAAGTGGTCTACCGCGGTCCTGCCATTACCATTATTTCTAGTATATTGCGATCGCTCCCAAAGTCGTGTTGCGTATTTGTCCATTGAGTGTCCCGTGTGTTCTTGGTGAATGTTAAATCTGGCGTAGTATCCGCGCAAACGCTGGCATCTATTCTCGTGGGAACCGATGGGTCGGTCACGAGGGCCAGGCCTTCCTGTAGCGCGTCTAGCCATAGGTTCCTGCCTTTTTGAGTTTCGATTTTGTAACCCCGTGCCACGTGTTGGGTGTTAAAATCGCCTACGATCACGGCCGCTCGGTTGCCCGCTATGGCTAGGGTTTTTATGCGTTGCATATTGCAATCACTCAGTTCAGCCCTTGGGCGCGGCCGCGCAGCCACCATTGAGGGTATGAGCCCTTGTTCATTGCTGCGCGTCTCATATGTGGGTCTATTCTCTTTTAAGTTTGCTATGTTTGTTATTAAGTTGCTTCTATTTTTATGCATTGCATATTGCAATCACTCAGTTCAGCCCTTGGGCGCGGCCGCGCAGCCACCATTGAGGGTATGAGCCCTTGTTCATTGCTGCGCGTCTCATATGTGGGTCTATTCTCTTTTGAGTTTGCTATGTTTGTTATTAAGTTGCTTCTATTTTTATGCATTGCATATTGCAATCACTCAGTTCAGCCCTTGGGCGCGGCCGGGAAGCCACCATTGACCTTTAGCGCAGCCACGTGACGTGACGTCACGACAGCTGGAGGAAAAGCTGGGCCTCAACTCGCGCAATATGCAACTAATTATTGGCTTAACCAAGCTACGCCTGTTACTTTTTTTTTTTAAAGAGCGATCAAAATTTATGATGTCTGCACTTTGAACTGCTATAAATATTTAAAACAAAGAGACTCTCCTTCGTTTTCCGCATGGGTATGCGTTCTGGAAGAATGTGATCGATTAACTTAACCTCCGTGTCGTGTTGAACGACTGAGTGATTTCGCTTTACCAACGTCGTTAGCGCCTTCATCTCCCCTTTGGCACTACCAAAGGACTTGTATCCCGACAATTTTGCCAGCCCGTGCGTTGCCTGCATCATTATAATATGCGAGTTTTCTTTGTCTTTAAGGAGTTGTTGCAAAATGTATCGTTTTCGATCGTATCCTCTACAATTCCATTGCCAAATCGTGTATCTAATTCGTCTGTCCATGGCGGCGTTACAGGTTCTCCAATCCCTCGGCGGGTACCGGGGGCCTAGTGTACAGCTTAACGGCCGTCTTAACCGCACCCCCCCCCCCCCTATTTGTTTGCGGTCCCCATATTGCTAGTTTCGCTTCGAAGTCAGCCATCATTTGTTGCACTTGCTGTAGTATCGTCTTTCATAGCGCCTCAATCTTTGCCTCTATCTTTGCCTCAAGCCTCACTTCCAGTTGTCCTAGTTTAATTTCAAATTTGGTTTCGTTCTGTTTGATGCTGGTTTCGACTTTCTGTTCAAATTCCTCCTGTCTTCCTTGGAGCGTCGTGGCTGGCTTGAGTTTCTTTACTCCGGTTTCAATCGGAGTGTTCTAGGTTTTATGTTTAATGGCGGTGAAAGTTACGTCTTCTTCTATTGCTGTCTCTTTTTCCTCCCTTATAACTCGCGAGGTTTCCTCGTTGCGTGGCACTTTCCCGCTCCTCAAACGGTCGTTCTCTTCCCTGCGTTTTTTTTAATTTCATCCATAAACGCAACATTGCTCTGCCTGATCTGCGCCAATTCTTTCTCTAGCGTCTTAACTCTATATTGAAAAGCAGCCTCTGCCTCCGCACGCGCCCCGGAAGCCGCGTCCACCCAGCTCACCTGTAAAGGTCCCGCGGCGCCGTTGACGTTGCTCTTTCCTTTTGGGCTCTGGGATCCTCCTCCCCCCTGTGCTCTGGGAGATCCGGTATTACTGGTCTTGGGTCTGGATCTCGATTTGGTTCTGTTGTTCGGCGTCGAGCGGCCCCTTTCCCTTGCCTGGAGCTTGGGGAAATCTTCCAGTCCAGATCCGTCCCTTATCCGATGTTCCGACCACTGTCTCCAGTTTCACCGTCCTGGCCTGTACAGTCTTTCAGCTTCCCTTTCGTAGTGCATCGCTTCTTCCTCTCGTCTGGCTCGCTCCCAGTGGCGCCTCTTTACCAAATACGGTAACTTGTATCTGGCATTACATCGGTGATCCGCCGTAAGGTGGTCTTTGCCGCAGAGCTGGCACTTCGCTTCACACTCGTGGTCCTGTGGTGGTTCTCCATCCCGCAGCCTGTGCATATCCTGCTGTTCGGGTTCGGGCTGTCATCGGCTCAGTTACCGAGGCGTCTGCACTGGTAGCGTACGTCTATTTGCTTCCGGTATAGTGAGCACCTGACCAGTGCCCTTCCGTATCTCACGTAGTTTGGGACGTGATTCCCGTCGAAAAGGATGATGGCGATCGTGGTGTTTCCCATCCTGTTGGCCATGAGGACCATCGGATTCCTTGGTGTTACAAGCATCTTCACTATTTCTCTAGGAGGCAGCTCGTGCGTTACTCCTCTTATCACTCCATTAGATGTATCCTCCGGAGCCGACTCGAACGCGTTGGCTTCGAACTCCTTGTCTCCCATCCCCAGTCGAGTGATAGTCCTGTATTTTTCGGCGTTCTCCTCCGATGGCGTGCTGATCACTAGAATGTTCTGTTTGTAGTTGGCACACACCTTATCATCTTCCGATTCCTTCCTGGGGATTCCCGCGGCGTTGGCGACGCAGCATTCTAGGCGATTCATCCCATAGTCGGTGACTTTGAAGCCGTCACGTGGGCGCACTATTATCTTGCACTCTGCCTTCGGCAAACTGGGCATCCTGCTTGCCGCCATGATTTTTCTTGCTTTTTGTCCCTTGCTCCACCTATTATTGAATGCGTTCTCGCTGGAGAAGCGCGCTGCCTGATCCTTGGTTCCGTAAGATTTTGTCTGCTCGTTGGCACATCCTCCTCTCTTCACAACACGCCAACCTGCTTCGTCCTCATACTCTTCTCTCGTTGTATCCTCCCCTTCGACGCTATCCGCTGCCATCTTCCAGCTCTAACCCGAAAAGAGGTGGGGCTCCAGCCACCAGATTCGTTGGGTCAGACTTAGCGGCCGTGTCGGCGTGGCGCTACATCAAAGTGGTCGATGTGCCGAAAATAAACGGTCCACCTACTTGGGAACGATATCAGGGTGGTCCGTGGAACTTCCACTTCCTTCTCGATAATAAGGCGTCGGTGAATTCTTTGAATGTACGCCGAGAATCATTCAAAATATGCGGAGCCGACGCGACACGCATCCGTACTTTGCATCTTCTCCTTCTTCCGGACAAGTTTTTCAGCAAAAAAAAGAGACAATCCTTTTCAATCTGTGAAGGTGGATGACCAGCCAAGGTGTAGCACAGCTCACAGGGTTAGACAATGGGCGCTATAACGTAAAACTATTCCAAACTTTTCTATTCCAATTCTGCTATCAGCCCTCTACGATTGGTCAAAAACTTTTTCGACCACCCCCACTTCATCTGCCTGACACGCGACATCACGAAAACCGCGGTACCTCCCCATCCGATATGACGTGTACACACTGATTATGCATAATTTGACAGAAAAAAGAAAAACAGTTATTTCTGATTCGACACCTTTTCGTCATTAGCCGCCGGCTATTGGTCAAGTGTTTTCGGGTTGCACCCACTTCACCTGCCTTTCACGCGACGTCACAAAACCGCGAAAACTCACCGCGTCAAAGTGACGTGTACGCATTAAAGATGCATTAATATACCGAATAAAACTGTATTTTCTTCTGAATAGCCACAGGCTGCCCCGTTCCGAAAGGAATAAAAGATGGCTGCCACAGATCGCTCAGGCGTTGGCTACTCGCACCTCGCACCATGGGTGTATTTGCGCATAATAAAACTTCTTTCGTGGTCGTGTAACGTTTTCGAGCACTTTCGGCACGTTTACCACCTCATTCTACCAACTCTTCTTTTCCGAGTGTCCCTTTTAGCGTGATTCTTAAGTTTGCGTTGCATGCCGCCGCGATTTTCGACCAGCCACCGCAAGCTAATTAGGGGAAATCCGACCAATCGCAGACGCCGGCACCACCCTCTTCATCTGGTTATCGATTTTCAGTGCACTGGCTCTGCCCCATTGAATCCCTCTCCACTTGAGCTTTATCCTCGCCTCTTGTCAGCTAACTAGATACGCCAAGCCGCTCAGTGTAGGCAATGTTATTCGTTTTTCAAGCAAACAGAAGTGACCTCCTATGAACGAGGAGAGCGTTTTATTGGTGTTTTCAGACAACCCTGTCGGTTACCGCCTGTGCTTGCGTCGGTAGTTACGCAAACTTGACGTCAGGAGATTGGAATAGAAACATATTGGAATAGTTTTACGTTATAGGGCCCAAGGGTACACGTGTTTATTACAGCCCTTACAAAAATTTTTAGTAACATTTTATAAACTGTCTTTAGACAAATGTTACTAGAACCTATCGACATTCTATAAACCGTCTTTGGACACCATAACAACTTCCTAGTAATCTCCTACCGACTATTGGCCACCGATATTGAATTGAAAGTATAGATATAAAATGTCGATAGAATTCTTACCGACTGCTTATTATCTTATGTCGTTAGAAAGTGTCAACTGTGAAGCGACTATTTATTGACCACCTTTATACATCCTAACAACTTGCTAGTAACATCCTGTCAACTATTCGCCACAGATAGTTGACAGGATGTTACTAGGAAGTCGTTAGGATGTATAAAGGTGGTTAATATATAGTCGCTTCACGGTTTTTACGAAGTACGCAAAAATTTTATTCAGAGGTAATTACTTTTGCAATTATAT